>NC_054405.1:7142613-7841363 GCF_017976425.1 Toxotes jaculatrix | reverse complement strand
TCAAACTAAAATACAAAGAAGTGCATACTACTCACTCCTTAGAGGTATCAAGTCAGATGTAAAAACCTATCTTGTAATACATTGGAAAAAAAAAAGTCATTAAAACAACCACCACAAGCATTTTTAAGGGCCATACTCTGATGTATCTTAGACCAGTCTGATGCTACTTAACTGTGATACAGAATTTACCACATATACATATGTCGTAGCTTTACACTTGCCACACACCCTTACCCTTTTCTACACCCCTCCTGACAATTACACACTTCCTGTTCCAGGTTTCTTGAATGCTACCAAGCGATAGCCACCATCGACTGATACAGCAGTGCCTGTTTTGGCCCTGTGAGCCCAAAGGACCATCTAAAATTGTACAACAGAACGTGGGACTGAATACTCCGTTTAAATATTCAGTTTGATAGCAGACAGACCAAGTTAGGTGAATGGGAGAAAGATATGCTGCCATGCGGTTATTAAACTTCTTATTTTCAAGCTGCTTATCAGATTTCCACAAAACTAAAGACACAACAAGCATAACGACTAGATAGAAGATGGAGAGCCTAGTTGTACACCCTGTGCAGACAGGTTTAAGGTTATACCATCTTCACAGTATCTGCAGAAACATATGAAACACAAACAATCCACATTGCAGATACTGTTTGCTGTCCGTCCGCCTTAATTACAAAATGATGAAATTTGGAGCATGGTCAGTGCTCGTGTCTTATATGTCTCAGCAAAATCCAGAAAGAGAGGAAAGGGCTGAACTATAACACTCATTATGAATTTTGTACCACACTGCAACAGATAAAGACAGCAAGTCTTAACTTAAGCAGAAGAGAAGATGATCTTAGTATTTTAAAATAAAACAAGGGTGGAGGTTGAGTTCAGATCGATATCACTGCCTACAGAAGCAGAGTGAAAACATCATTCAAAACTGAATTTTAAAAAACAGGTCCGACAGAGTGATTGAGGGCAGAGCAACATTCTTTATCATCACTGCTGGCGCGGTACACCACAGAATGCTTCCTCCTGCCTGTTCCATGAAAGCGCTGTGCTGGAACAAGTCTGGCTATGCCAAGCCAAACATCCCATGCTGGTACCAGATGGGGCCAAGGAATGTGCTTCACTCAATGGTAAAGGCGAAAGATATGGACTGAGGCAAAGAGAAGGAAGACGGGGCTACAAGATTGGAGAAAAAAAAAAAAAAAGAAAAGAAACAAAAGCAGGGTTGTGGCTGTCTCTCTATTTTACAAGAACATGGCTCTGCACATGAGGAGTTTGGCTGCCATATCAAACAATAAAGCCTGATAGAGAAAAGCTTGACAACTCTGTAAAAACAGACAGTAAGAAGGATAGCAGCTGTTTTCAAGTCTGTGTCTCCTGACTTGCAGAATTAGTGGCTGCTCTAGCCAGCTCTAACTATACAGAGCCAATAATCAGAGGGTTTTGCCTTCCAGGAGTGGAGCTACATGACTAGCAAAATCAAATCAACAATATTTAAAAGAAAACTGCATGTGATGCTATATTAAGTTTCCCCAGTATTCATCATATTAGGCTGTTTAGCTCATATCCTTCCCTTAGAGTCCCTCAAATCAATGGCAGACAAAACAGGAAAATTTGATTTGTAGTTGATGTCATCGCTGTCAATTGCTTATTTGTCAACACTGTTGCCTACATGCTATTTTTGTGTTTATATTTTGATACAGATCAGGGGTCTCGTCAGAATTCTAGATATGATGGTGCCATTCATTACAACCTATATTTAGTATATTGCATGCTGCAACCACTTAAGAATATTCATGTAAAAATATTTTGGCAGTGGTATGATGGCTCGACAGTACAGAATGATGATGATGCAGCTGCTCTGCTCCGTTCTTTAAGGAAAGCCCTGCTGATTCAGAGCTCAGATACTAGGTTGATGTATACACACAGGACCACATCAAACTTGGATTGGGACTTAAATTCTTGACTCATTTCCTGCCTGCAGCGAGTTTGCAAAGAATGTTTTTGGCACTCGACTATTCAGAGACCTTTTTGCAGAGGACACTGTTTTAGGGCAGAGTTATTCTCCCCATACATGTCCTTCATTGAGATGCTGTTCTGGTTGGGTCTGGGAGCGCTAGTGTTTGCTTTGGAGGTGGTCAGAGAGCCGTGGCATTCCTGCCTCTTCTCCCACACTGCGTAAAGAGCCTCTACACAGATGTTCTCCAAAAGTCAATGAGGCCCTGTGGTTCTGTGGTTCTTCAGTGTTTTTAAATGAAGCTCTTTCCTGACCTGGCTTGAATATTTTGAGAGTTTTAATTTCTCCCCTCTTTTGCTGATTCACAAGTCCTGTTTGATTTAGGAAATGACAGAGCCACAAGTCAATCTTCCCTTTCCTACCACAGAACTTCGGCCGCTAGAGAGGAATCTCTCACTCTTGCTTCAAGCAGCTCCACTGCAGGAACAGGAAATGAAAAAACTTATTATCACAGTAAGTATTACTATGCGTCACCTTCATCCCTGCAATTCATTACAATGATTGCCATCATCCAATGACACAATTAGCCACGAAGTGAGTCCCTTGAAACACTCGAGTAAAGTCCTTGAAAGAAGGAACAAGAAAAAGAATAAGAGAATAAGTTTAAAACAATACTTTTATCAGAAGCATTCTAACCAGCGGTATAAAGCATTCGTTCATTTTGGATGAAAATGCACTGTCCAGCTGAGAGTAACATTAATTCCTAAGCATTCGTCGTGGAATAATTTACGGTCAAAAATAAAGTTAAAAATTTGCCACAGTTACCCTGGTTACAAGGAGCGGTGCAGGGAGAGAATATCTCATCATCGGTGCTACAAACCAATGAAATCGAATTCACTGCTTGATAAACTTTACTGCCAGGCAATTATAAAAAGGGCTCTCAAGAAACATTTTGCCTTTATGGACCCTCATAACAAGGAACAGACATGTGAAAAGAGTTTTACATATTTGCTCACCCTGTACATGTGATACTATTGAGCACATAAACCAATATAAAACTGTGAGGATAAACTGTGAGAAGCAGCGTAAAACAAAACAAGGGGGAAAAAAGACCAAAGACAGGAGATGGCTACATTATGTTTCCAAGAGAAGACTTCTGTCGGCCCTGTTTTATAACTTTTTAAAAAGTGAAAGTCCCAATAGGGTGTTCAGCAAAAGCAGAACTTCATATTACAAAAACATGACTGGAGTGTTTCAACTATAGACTTTCATCAGCATGAAAAGTGTTACAATGAGGTGCTTATATCCAAGACAATCAAGTCAATGATTTGATCAAACATAAAGGTGTGAGCAGGCCACTCCCCTCCCACTCCTGAGAATGTATACTCCTCCAAAATATTCAAAACATTGTCATGTTCATGCTCAAACTTCATGTTGTCAGAGCAGCATCTTTAAATGTGTAAGATGTTGCTCTGACAACCACAAATTACTCACTTTTTCCCCCTACATGCTAACACAGTGTTTGTATTCCATTCTGGTATTTTACCACAAACACATGCTCTGGATGTTTGTCAGTGATACGCTCTTCTGACTGTGTTGTCTTAGCAAGTAAAACAACAAAATATGGCCTGTAGCGCAGGTGTTTTAGTGCATCAGATGAGATCAGGTTTAAGAGAAGGCTGCTGTAAAACTGGATCTTTGCAGTGAAAGTTGTAACTTCTGCCCTGCCCTCCTCTCACAGTACGCAGTCTTTGTTTCACATTTGTTTTTGGTTCTACTGACAAAGGCTGATCAACAGATAAGCTGATTCTTTTTTTTTTTTTTCCCAGTAATAACAAAACTGGTTCCAGGACACATAAAAAATCTTTCAGAGACGATCACAACAATATGCATATTTTGGTCTGGATATGCAAAGTCTGTTTCAGAGCTAAATTTTCTAAAAGGAAAAAAATCTAATCGTAAAATATTGACAATTCTAAAAACTGATAATAACCACATTTCTAAAATATGATTAAAGGTAATCCTGGTAAACAGCACTCCTAGACAACCACCAAATTACCACATTATGCTGTGTGAACTGCCCAAGAAAACCAAGGCCAAACCAAAATAATCTAATATCAAACTGGAATCAGAAAATACTTTTTCCCCCCAATAGTGGAGCCCTACAGAGTGACTAAAATAAACGTGAAAGTTAGCATCAAGCTGTAACATAATCACATCTCCCTTGGCTATAATGGAGATAAATATTACACAGTGATAAACGCTCATCAACTTATCAAGACCATAAGATCGGAAAAGGCCACACTGTATTGCAGCTGATACTAATCAGATCTCCATTTAAACAGTCTGGTACAAACATTACCAAACCCGCATTAAAAAAATCTTTTTACTACAAAAAATCTATTGTTGAGACGTGTGTTTTAAGGGTGGAGCTAGTCTCTGACAGAGATATAGAGATGCAGTGTTTCTGTGAGAACAGACCAGCACGAGAAAGACGACCCTCAGACACAATCATGGAGTTTTAGGAGCAAGTTATACTTTTGAAAATAACCAGTGAAATGGTTGCAGACATAGTGCAGGATGTAGCCTATGCAGGCTTCCACAAGAGTGTGTATTGTGAGTACTGAACTGATGTTTATTGTCGTTTTTTTTTGTGTGTGTGTGTGTTTTCACAAGCCTAGTCAGAATATTCACTGAGATCAGACGTACAGTCAATACGTTTCTGCTGACATGGGGGACATATACATTATATTGCATATTTACTAAAGAAACATTAAATCTAATGTCAGAGTGTCTAATGCCTAATAAACTCCGCACTGAAATATGACATTAAAAACTAATTTCTACATTTTCTCATCTCAAACATTCATGCTCCATAGCATAAACACATATGTACATGAATGACCACACAGCCTTGGCTTGACTGCAAATTTAAAAACCATGTCTGCACATGTCCTAGAAAAACTACCCTAAAATAGCTGAGTCTGACTGCCTACAATCCTCAAGTAAATATGTAGGCTAAGAAATGAACTGCCCAAGCAAAAGAGCAACAGAAAATACGACACGGACAAAAAAAAAAAAGAGAAGATACAGGACTACGAAAATAAACTGAGTGCAGTATCAAAAACAAAAACAAAAAAACAAAAAACAAAATCTGGGGTTTCAAAGCTAGGGACATACCTGCAAGCTCATTTGTTGGTCACAAAAACCCCTTTGCTCTGCTGTGAGCCACAGCTTACTGGTGTTGCAAATGTGAGTTTACCCTCCAGTAGTTCCATAGCGGTGGTAACGATAGCAGTAGAGGGGCAGGACAGCACCATAGCAGAGCTCCTTAGAAGGGCTGCTGGGCCACGGCACCGCCGCACATATTCCAGGAAAGCGTGTCATCAGGCCGCTTAAGCCGCCAAAAGAATTGTCCATCTCACATGCACGCACTAATCTATGCAGGGTCACTCAAGGTAATCCCTGCCGTGCACTCCTCTTTGATTGGCACTCACAGCAGCACAGTGAGTTTTTTGGGCCTGTCAGATGGCCGGGCTGTACCAATTCAGCTGTTTCAGAGAGGGGTGGCTCTCTCTCTCTCTCTCCCTGTGTCTGTCTGTCTCTCTCTCTCTCCCTCTCTCGCTCTCTCTCAGAGGAGCAGAAGAGGAAATGGAAAATGAAAAAAACAACAGCACACACTCAACCAGATAAGCTGCCAGAGCTGACTCTGTCTCGCTGAGGGCTTTTTCACTCAGTTTCACTCACTCACCCTACATTCCACTGCTCCTGCTTTTGCTCACTCCGTCGTCTTCCTTCCCTCTCTAATGACTCACTCTGCTCATTCAAACTGCAGTCGTTAAGTCACACCAGTAGCTTGGAAATCCACTATATCCTGATGAGCATTACTCCAAATGGCAAAGAAAGAAAAAAAGAAAGAAAGAAAGAAAGAAAGAAAGAAAAAAACACATTCTCAGCAACCACATGATGGTTTGTAAAAACTGGAGCCACTGAAGCAACTGACCTAATTTTAAGACGATGACAGAAGCCATCTTACACCCACTTTTACATTGAAGTGGAAAATAAATGTTTTCATGTGTTCCAATTTCACGCGTAAGTGTAAACATAATATTGTAGCAACCACCTTTAAAAGATATGAAACATGATATGTTAAGCACTGCACTACAGATGATGCTAAAATGGTTGAGTGAACACAGACAACCTGGCATGTATCAGTGCTCAGCATGTCTGATATGAACTGTCAAATGTGCATTTTACGGATCTTCATATGGTTTTACTGAGATCAAAAAACTGATGGGAAACACCAGAGAAGGGAAATTTATGTGTCTCCTATCTCTCACACAGAACCCACACTGATTCTCAAATTTCGAAAAAGCAACCTGCAATTGATCCATCATATGAAAGGACCATGAACTCCAAAAACAGTCTTCAGAACGCTATCCTCAGCTCACAGGCTGCCTATACAGAAAGACATTTTTCCAACACTTGCTTGGTACTCTGTGTCACACAAATGGACAAGTCCTCTCTCAATTGCTGGCAGGTCCATATGATGAATGGTGCAAAAATTAAGAAGTTAACTAGAGATGAACTGTCCATGAAGAAATATATTATTTCACTTCCTTTGCATTAGTTGTTACTGATTTTTGTGAAAGTGTTCAGTTCAGTGACACTGCTCCAGCTCCTGTTGATGCTGCTTTTGCTTTGATATTTGTTGCAGAATCACATCATTTAAAAAAAAAACAATGGTTTTATTTGTCACAATAATGAGGATTGTGTTTCCCTGTGTTCTGACTGTCACCCTTGCCCTGGCCTAACCTTTTGTCTCCATTGTGTGTTTGGACTTTTGAGTCTGTCTACAGGATCAGAGCACGGTACATCATAATAATGCGAGTGTGTGTGTTGGTGTTTTTTTTTTTCCTTGGATTTGAAAAAGGGCCACAGCTCACAATTATTGTCATTATTGATGTATATGTTGATTGTTATCTTTATAAATCAAGTAACAGTTATAAGTTATATTATATATAAAGTTATATTTATGAAATGTCTCAAAACAGGGAAAAATGTCTGTCACAATTTCCTAAAGCCCGAAGTTTTATCAGCTTTTTTTTTGTCGGTCTAACAGCCTAAAACCCAAAATATTCTGTTTAATATCACATGAGACAAAGTAAAGCAGCTAATCCCTGTGGATGAAAAGTTGGACAGAATGAATGTTTGGCTTTTTTTTTTTTTTTAATCTTACACAAATAAGTAAACCACTTTAAAAATAGCTGACAATTAATTTTCTGTGTATGAACTAATTAACTGATTACAAAAAATCAAAATCAAAGCTGTGCCAAACTGTCCCAACAACGTCAGTTTTTGTAATCCTGGATGCATTTTCCTAAACCAATGTGCAAAATCTATCTGCAAATATATATTTGACTGAATGTGATGAAGTATACATACTGTATCTTTTTAATACTGTATCTTTAGGAGAACTGACACACAAGCAGGTCAAATGTATCTATAATCCAAAAGTTATTTGCTAATAGTTCAAGAAAAGGTGGGGCGTGCCCTCTCTGCTTCCTGCTTTGCTGACTCTGACCCATGATTAGTTTCAGTAATGTGGAGTCCAAATCCTTACTACTTAGCACTATAGATAGGTGTGGCACATGTGTCATACATGTGGCAGGCATAATATATCAATGCACCGTCAGGTTTGTGTGGAAATATGAAACAGGTGTTGCAAACAAACCAAATGCTGCAAACTGAGCAGGTGAAACAATGACATCTCTCAGACACCTGACAATCGTTTCCATCGCAAACTCCATAAATACTCGTTTCTCTGTAAAGTTTAGATCTAAAATATTAAACACAGACGTATTGTTCTTCTTTAGTTCAAACTGAATTGAACTTACTACTTTGTCATCGTTAACGCTTTAATGCCATTTTATTCATCAGGAGATCCGACTTTTATTTAATTTCAAAGAGCATTTGACTGAGACGAGACGAGGGACCAGCTGTTAAAGTATATTTGATAAAGTCTTAGGTTTACCTGGTTCCTTCCTCTCCGTCTTCCATAGTTTCGCCTCACAAGTGTCTTGTAATTGTGGTTCTTCTTGGTTAAGTAGTAGTATAGGACGCAGTCAGCAACACACTGAAACAAGAAATCGCAACCTATTCAAGCATGTGATTGTTTCTTTTGCTCATGTGAAAGTTTATATGACTAATACATATAAGGTCATACGAATTACTCCTGTGCAGTATGATATCACAGTCAATATTTTAATAATAACTGTCTTCCAGAGACAGAAAGCACACACCAAACAGGTTTATTGTTATCGTGATCGCAGCATTTAGAGCTGATATGTATACAGCCAATGGGCGACAGGGTTTTATGATGAATGCTTAAATAATCAAAGCCAAATACTTCATTACATCATTGTTGGACTCAACTACAACATTAACAAAAACTTTTATAGTTTATATTTCACTACAAAAAGGCGATCATAGAGCTTTAAGGTCTTGCATCTAAAAGAGTCGTGGAGTGTTTCTGACTTTGGGAGAGTCTTTAATGTACCACCCAAAAGATATAAATAGCAAATCCGGCCGTATATTTCATAATTTGGCATGGGTGAAAATATAAGTAGCAGTTTACCTTTCTCTCTAGATAGGAGGCAATCAGGCCAAAGTTCTTGGGGTGTTGGACAAACCTGCAAGGAGATGCCAGCCCTTATTCATGTGCCAGAGCCAAAAATACATCAGTGCAAGAGCAAGGTGGCATTAAGGTGTATAAAACATTTCTGCAGTACAGATTTATGGGGACAGACTGTGACCCAGACATGTCGTGCCACCGACAAAAAAAACCAACTTACTTCTCCTTGAAGATCTCCTTTTCATGTTCAGTCCAAACGTTCATGAACTGCCGGGCTTTGTACACCTTCATTGGGTCATCCATCAGGCCATTCATGTTGATGAACTTCACTCGCCTCTGCTCGGAGTCATACATCATGGGCGGGATGACTGACAGCTGTCTCATCTGCTTCTCATTGTTCTGTGAACATGGACAGGCAAAGTTGCTCTTGTTGCTCCATTAGAGCAGTGGTTCTCAACCTTTTCGAGTCACGACCCCCCAAGAATAATCTGATTGGTGTTTGGAGACAGAACACGTCATTTCATTCAGTTTATTAACCTGCTTTCTTTTTGCAGTTGTAAACCGCAGAACTTCAGCCCCCTTCACCCACCCACTGTAGTAATCAGAAGAACCTCAGACAGTAGGGAAACAACAGAGAGGTGAAGGGACAGTCAAAGAGAGAGGGAAAGAGCTGCAAATCATTAACAGCTTCAGTTAACAGTTTCTACGCGCCTCCCCCTGCTGATTTTTGAATGATTATTGCAAATTATATTATCTATAACTTAAATAAATAATAAATAATGCTTTGTTGGTTTAGTCTTGTTGAGTTTTACCAGCTAGCACCTAGGCGTTGTCCCATGTGCTCCAGGCTCCAGGATTTTTGATGCGTTTCGTGACTTTTTCTCTCTCCCCCCTGACCCACTGGAACAGCACCCTCTCTGTGCTCTGTGGGACCTCCTAATTTACAAATTAAGCGCTGAATATTCTGGTGTTCCATGTGATAGCTAGCAAAACTGGCTACAGCTGCACGATACTGTGTCGAATCAGAAACTCATGTGCACGCACACTTTGCCTCTCACAAAAACACACTCAATAAAATCTATGTCAAGGCAAATTATATCCCTGGTACTGACGATGTAATGTAAGAGCCATTCCCCAGTCTAAAGTATGTTAACTTATTTTTAATATGCTTTTTTTTCTCCACAACCATCTGTCTGTCTTCAGAAATTACCTTGCGACCCAGGCAGTAGCCAGGACCCCCAGGTTGAGAACCACTGCAATAGAGAACAGTCTCCCTTGTTCAATAAACCATCTTTCTATTTGGATATCTGCTCCCAGCCTCTGCTACACAGTAATATATTTCAGAGGCACTACAGTTTATACCCACCTCCTGCTCAGAAAGGCCATCTATGATTTCAGAAATCTCATGCTCGCTTCTTGCAATTGTTGCAGAGAGGCCTGTTCCTCGTTGTCCAACCCTACAGAAAACAGTGACACACTGCATTACATACAAATGCATTTTAAACATTGCATTACATTTATATGCTGTGCAAAGAGAGTGATTTTAAAATTTCTAAGCTCTCAGTGACTTACGCACAGTTGTTTCCTTTCCAATCAAAACCAAGTCAAATTGTTAACATGAGCCACACAAGACAAGTTTTGGAACATTATAAGCTCTGATAACAAACAGAATCATTGTACCAGTTATTAATAAATAAAAGTCTCTGAGCAGTTATTACTTGCTTCCTTCTTCATGGTCTAGCAGTCTGCGTAAACAGTGCTGACATGCAAACTCTTACTTGGAGATTTCAATGAAAGCACAAAGCATCAGCGCCAGCAACAACCAGACGCTGGACCCTGACCCTGTCTCCCACCCTTTCCAGAGCCACCCAGACAGCCAGTGTCTCGGCCCAAAGTAGGCCACCACACAACACCAAGTGTCCGCCATTTAGGTGATAGCTGAGCAGATATCCTAAAAACGGAGGAGACTATTTTAACGTCTGGGTGCGGCTGCAGTTGTTGTCAACATTATGGATGCATCAAAAGATTTCCAGAGTGAATATTATTTCACTCTAGTCCCTCCATCTTTGATCACCTCCACACATACAGCAAGATCCTTCACTGTTTTAAACAAAACATGTTTACTACCTCGGTCTGTGATGGCTTAATGTACTGCTAAAAAAAGGCCACTACCACATGAAATACAAGTAAAAGGTTGTATTCCCCTTAAGGCCTTTGTCATAAAATCTGATCCTGATCCCAGCTCAGCTACCTGTATTAAACAGAAATAGTGTGTAAGTAGTAGTAGTATGTAATAATATAAACTCGGGTTCATGGAAACTGTGACCAACATTCTTCACAATTTTTTTGACATTTTACAGAACAATCATTTCTTCTAAGGAATACCGAGAAAATAATTAACATATCAATCGATAAAGTAGATAGTAAGTAGTTGCAGCCCTGGTTTATCCCTTTCCGGAGTAAACCAATAGAAATTACGGAGCTGAAGAGGAATGCTGTAAAGCAAACTGTATCAGTGTGCTTCTGAACAAAGAACCAATCATGGCCAACCGTATATTGCGCCACAAATACAGTATGTCACTCTGCTGACCAGTTACAGGTAAATACTGGTACCTCTGGAAGCGCTCCTGCTGCTCTCTCTGCTTGCGGATCTCAGGGAACTGCCTTTCATAGTACTCCCGTGTTCTGCTCTCCTTGGCTTTGCGTCTGGGGTTGTTCTCCATTCGCTCCACCTTCTTCTCCCATGCCTCCATCAGCTGGTCATAGCGCTGGCAGATTTTCTGTTCCTGTGTACACAGCATGAAATACGCACAACTGTATCAGGAGTAGGCGTCCAATCTTGATCCACATAGAAGTTTTGGATATCATGAGTTACAACGTTAAATCCATTTAGGTTACTTAAAATCAGGGCTATTTTGATTCAAATAAAAACGAAACTTCTCATATGGTGCCATTATGAAATACAGCTGATCTCAATTGAGCACTATTTATATACAACATTGTGCAATGGTTAATAAGTTTAGGAGGTGAGCAAATCTCATATTCCTGAGTAGGGAGAGGTTAGAGCTCAGTTTACTGGAGATACAGGTGATGTAATGTGTTGCTGGGTCATGCTAGGTCACTGAAGATTAGAGGCAAAATAGATGCAAATACTGGAAAACAATTATTAAAACCTAAACATCAGATCAATTATCAACAAAGACAATGACACTTCTCTTCCATATAATAGTTCCTATATAGTCTGTGTAGTTGAACATGAACTTTTCAGTGCATGTTTTATTTTTTATATAACCCTGTTGAAATCAGTGTTTATGTTTGAAAGTGAACGTGACAACAAAAGTAAACAACTACAGAGAGGCTGCAGGAACTTGAAGTGAGAGCAGAAGAGTGGAGAGAGTACATGCTGCTCAGGAACTGGCTGTGTTTGTTGTGGGTTTGTGTCTGTCTTTCAAATTGCCTAATTCAGTGTCCTGACCCCGGCACAGTTTGTTCTGATGCAATTATTCTGTTTACAAATAGCTTTCATAAGCTCATTGCTGTTTTGTTACAGATGCTTACTTTTTGGCATTTACATGTAAACACTTTTGCTGTGCAAAAAAAACCCTAAAAATTAAAACTCATTTCCAGAGGCGTAAGAGTTAAAATGTTAAGTGAAATTTTGGAAAGGCTCCTGTTTTGGGAGGACAATACACCCTCGTTTCCACTCTCTGCAGCAAGGGACAAACAATTCACCTTCCTCTTGGCATGAGGCCATGTGCACTCTGCCATTGTTCAGGGTCCAAAAGGTCTGTCTGACCCTGACAGGGAACAGCCAGACAAAGGTGGGACCCACTGAGCCATTGCAATACAAAAAAAAAAAAAAGCAAAGTGTTTCAGCATGGGGTGACTCTGAAATAAATGAAATAAATCATTATATAAGAAAGACAGAGAGACAGTAGTTTGAAAAGTGCATTGCTCAAGTCTGTTCTTTGATGTGACAATATTTGTTATTCTAATGCATATAAAAACCGCTCATGGCTCACACAATACTGTGCAACAAACAAGGGAAACCTAGGCGTTTCCCATTTGGTACTCACCATAACTAATGCACCACAGTGTTGGTTAGTCTGTCCACTTGTCTTGTTGAGACTGAAATACCTCAACGGCTACTGGATGGATTTCCATGACATTTTGTGGACATTAACAGTACCCAGCCAAATGACTTTGGTAAGTTGCTTACTTTTTCTCTAACACCACCATGACGTGGACATTTTGAGGTTTAACGTCTCATCGACTTAACTCTGACCTTCACTAAATTGTAACTGGATCAATTCATTGGTTTATTACCAAATACCTGTAAAACTAATTACCTTCTCATCCCATTCCCATATACTTGCTGCTAACACAACAAACTATGACGATGAACATGGTTAACATTATATCTCCTAAACATCAGCATGTTAGTAATGTTACTGTGAGCATGTTCACATGCTGATGTTAGTATTTAGCCCAAAGCACAGCTGTGCCTATGTGCAGCCTCATAGAGCCACTAGAACAGCTATAGACTCTTGGTCTGGTTAATTAATTGGTTTCATTGCAGCCCAAAATTTCTAGATTTCACAATAAATGCACAGATACCTTGTAATTACAAATGTAGTTTCCTGAATTGAGTTTCAGAGCAAAAGTATGCAGTTAAAGTGCTTACGTGTAATATTAAGACTATATTCTCTTTGAGTCAAGACTAAGCATTTTGCTGGCTTGTGTCTGCTTTTTGAATTTACACATATGAAAAAATACAAATCTTAAAAGCAGAAATGTGCATCAATATTCTCCAGTTTCAGGTAAACAAGGTAGATACCAGGAATCAACAGATTTAACAATCCCAGTAATATTTCCAATGTTCGGCTGAAGTCATCTGAGTGCAAAGTCAGGTATGATATGACTGTTATAGTGCCCATGTGATGGGAGGTGCCACTAATGCTGTGTCCGTCGCACAAGCAGAAATACCTGGAACTTGATTTCTTAACACCAAGGACACTTACCCTTTGTTTACGAGCATGATTCCTCCTCTTAAAAAACAAAATCAGCTTCTTCCTCATGACTTGGTTGCTGAAATACAACAATAACACAAATTATTGTTTACCAGAAATCATAAAAATCTGCATGACACATTAAAAAAGTAATGCCCCAATCAGTACAAAGCAAGTACAAAAGTAGCTTTGTAAATTAGAAAATCCTCAGGGGGATAGAGCTTGATTTATTTTCCAACACCCCCACCAAAAAAATATCATGAACATATCATTGTTTCTTGTGTGACAGGTACAAAACAGTGGGAACACTTGTGTTTACTCATGATGGTGGCTGTGTGCAGAGAACAGTGAGAGAGCTGACCCTGAGAGTGTGGCCTATACGGCAAATTCACACAGAGGTGGTGTCTGTCTTGATAAAAGACTGGGCCAGATGGGCCGCTCTCATAGTACACACTGATAAGCGTTTTATCCTAGACGGCATGACCTTCAACCCCCAACACAAGTCTATTTTAAATACACCTAACGCAGACACACATGCATTCTTTCATTTCCTTTCTCAATCACTCTCCTTGGTGTCAGTAGGGCAACTGAACCAGGTGACTCAGCAATCAGATTAGACCGCATTATCAGATGGGTTTATCTTGCTGAAGTCAGCATTACTTCCAACACTTTGCTCAGCTGAGACAGTTCCTATAATGTAAAAGTGATGTGAAACATGTCTGCTGCAAAGTTCTTGCACTTCACAAAGACGACAGATGCTTATGATATCTGTGGAACAAATTTAGATACTCACGTCTTGATGTTGTCATGGTACACCTTCGTGTCTGACGGCTGATTGTATAGGGGCTAAGAAAAGACAAAGCAGACCAGGAACAGGTGGTGGATTAATCCTTGACTATTAGGCAAGTAGTGATATCTAACTTGCTACTGAGCTACTAACTTCTACATCAAAGCTCATGCGAGTACAAAACATTTTATTAAAATCACATACCAGCTCAACCTTGGGACCAAGACCTTCCAGTATTTTATGAGCCTCTTCAGCTTTTTTCTAAAGAAACAAGAGTTGATAAGTTAAATACAAGTTCAACCAAAAGCAAAGGGAAATTGTAATCTGAGCACTTTCAAAGACAAAACATTTCACCTAAAAAAAACATCATAGCTTCAATTAAGAAAGTACCTAAATGTGGCCATGCACTGGTTAATACATTTAACCACTTTCACAGCAATTTAAACTATCCAGCTAAGTTACAGATAAAGGGTATAACCATAAATTCAAAGTAAACCTGGCTACTTTTTATGCATTTAAAAAGTGAGCAAATATACATGATACCAGTATATATATATATATATATATATATATATATATATATATATAGATATAGATATAGATATAGATATAGATATAGATAGATATATATAGATATATATATATATATAGATATATATCGATAGATAAAAAAAAATAAAGAACATTCCCACTGCAGCAACAAAGACATTTTCCCAGATCAGCGCAGACTGTCAGCTTTTTCAAGACCTTCAGAACGATACTGAATAACTCTTTATTTTCACATTTTATAAGCCCCCATCTACAGACTAAGAAAAACAACCCCGGCTGCCAGACTAAGTGCTGTGCACAGAGCTGGAGCAGCTTTAGAGCCTAAAGGGTTAATGGCTGACTGAGAAGGAAGGCGTGTCTCAGCAGCCTCTTAACACAACACTGTCTGACAAACATGAACTACAGTGACCTCTGGCAACACACACACACACACACACTCACTCACTGTTCAAGTGAAATACAGATAATGACTAGACTTAGTGATTAATTATTTTCTTAATTAATCCGTAAATTGCTTGGTCTATGAACCGACTGACACCAGCAAAAAAATGCAACACACGGAGATGACATCAAATTTCTCATTTTGTCCAAACAGAACTCAAAAACAAAATATTCCATTTACTACAATGTAAGGCCACAAATACTCCCATTTGAGAACCTGAAACCATTAAATGTTGCTTGAGAAATTACTGTCAATTAACTGATTATAAAGTTTTACTTCTGATTAACTGATCGACTAATTGTTGCTCGCAGCTCAAATGTATTCTTGACTGTTTTGTTAACCAAAAATAAATTATTAAATATTTCACAAAAAGAGACTGCAGTAAAGACATGCTTACTTTCTCTTGCTACTGCCCTCAAAACATCAATAATGCAGAAACCACAAGACATTCCAACATATACCAACAGCAGACTTAGTGGAACATTATTTCTTAAAATGAAAACGTCACTATGCCAAATGCTGTTTTGCGACAAGGGTGGGGATATGCATGCAGAGCTGAGCTAAGCTAAGCTGAGCTAGCTGCTCCACAGCTCCCACTGCTTCATCCGTGGAAAGCTTAAATGTGAAGTGTGGAGCATTTCAGCATTAACCAAGCACAGCTCAGGTACGGCTAAAAATAAAATAATTACACAATAAAATAAGGCTGATATTCAAAAGAACAAACATGCATGTTGGAGTGCAATTAAACTCCAAACCAGAGAGATTCACTTAGAAGTTATAAAAGTACTGAGAGCTGAACACAGACAGACACACGTCAGCCATGAGATCTGTGCAGTATGACGTGATTTCAGGGAGGAGGCTGTCAATGGTTGGCTGTGAGGACACAGCAGAGATGTACGTTGGCTCAGCTTGGCGCTTTGCAGCACAATTTAAGGGGTTTTAACTGAACCAATGTAAAGGTTTTGGAGCGGTGGAGATGATAGCTAAAAGAATAGCTGCAATTCTCTCAAGCATAAACAAAATGAAGAAAAGGAACAAGGAGGACTAATGCTCATTGTTAGTGTGTCTTGGTGTTTGGAGCGGAAGACGACTAACCCTGTTCTCATCGTAGATGATCTGGACTATGCTGCGGTGCTTGTGCTCCACTGGGGGAGGGGTCACTGGCTTTTCTGGCTCCACTGGCTTTGCTGCTTCCTCCTCCAGTTGTTGCTAAGAGACAACAACAACACAAAAATTTTGACCAAAGACACAAAAGACACATAAAAAACACGCACAGAGAAAATACACATTTTATGTTTTTGATCTGTATCTATTTTCATACTATAATGGTGGAAAACAAAGATGCATCTACACAGTGCTGATCTGATCTTATCTTCTGAAATCTGAGGTCCATGGAGGAATTATCAGATTATTCTCTGCAGGCTTGTTCAAGTCCAAGATTTTTTTTTTTTAACAGAATTGAAGGTTTCTGCCATTGGGGCCATGCTGATACTGACAGACAAGCCGAACGAGTGTCTGGTAGGTCAATGTTTACAAGTTAAAGGTTATGTAAACTACCAGGTTACAGGGACAAGATTAGGGGTTCCTGAAATACCTCAAATAAACAAACAAATCCCTGAGAGAGAGAAAAACTGAGAGGTAGTCTCTCCAAGCAAAGCTCAGCTTACATTCCTATCTAATGAGACAGAATTGCAAAAAAGATAGCTGGAGAAAGACAGCCACAAACTCGATTAAAAACAAACTAATCCAGACAGGAAGATCGGCTGAAACAATGAGCATGTTTTTGAGAGCACCTAATTGGTAAATATACACAGTAGAGGACGGGCAACAAGCTTGTTAAGCCATAGATCTGTCGAAGCATCTTATAGCCCAGGTTGTATTTAAAGGTCTCTGTGTGCCGATTAAAACTCGCCACTGAGAAGACAAGCTAGCCTGGAGGGCTTAGCTGGAGCCTCCTCACAAACACTGAACAGTGGACCATGTTTCTGTTCTGATACATCGCCGACCATACCCCTTTGGCCTGTTATGACTTTGCTGTGGCTCTATTTATTTATTCCAATGTCCAAGTTACTTCTGGCTTTTAATAATATTTCTATTTAAATTGTGGTTGGATTGAACTGACACACAAACAGCTCAACAGATACCTGCACACATTCATCTGTGTTCTGAAGATCAGATGGCAACATGACGATCACCTCACCTTTCACGTACAGCCACTGTCAAACCAGCTCTCTCAAAACGTAATCATAAAACTAACCATAAATCAACCCCAAGACCTTTACAACTTCTATTATGGTGGTTTATAATTAAACATCATTTTATAAAAAACAATAAGCCGTTTATGTTTCTCCTCATCGCTGTTCAGAAATCAAATCAGTGTCTCATGGGTTATTGCTTAATTTAAAAGCTGTTACTTGTGCCAAGTTTTCTTACACAACACCCATTGTGTTTGAAGCATGTTCAGAGACAAAAGGTCTCACTGGGTTACCTACCTGCTTTTTCTTCAGCTTAAAGATCTGCTGCTCCACTTTAGCAATCTCTCTGTCCACACGGTCCATACTCTGGATCAGCTCCTCTTTGGATAGTTTGGAAGGAGAAGTGTCCTGCTCTTCCCCCATGTGTAGTGTAGGTCCTCCTGGGGATGGGGACTCCACTTTGACAGTGAACTGAGACTCCTGGCAAAAACAAAAAAGGGTCACTGAGCTTACAAAAAGCTACAGCACGAAATCTGTACAAAACTGAACGCTTCCATCCAGTCCCCACAGTCATGTTCTACAAACTTCAAAAAAACAGCCGCTGAGGCAGTGTCAGAAAAGGTCCTACCCTTTGGCGGGGACTGTAATAGTATATACAAACACATGCTGACACTACAAATCTCAGAAACAGAGGAGCGGGTTGGGAAAGTTCACAAGCAGTGTAAACCGTGGTTTAGTTCAATAGTGAACAACTATGGAAAAGATAAGTGTCACCCATGTTTTTGAGAGCAAGTGACCTTTTTGACCTCCACAGTGGCTCTCAGGCTGTCCTGTACTGTATGGGGCATCGGCAGGACAATGCCCCCGGCAGTGGGAGGGGTGCGGGTGATGTGGGCCTCAGCAACAGTCTCCATGCGAGGGCGTTTAGCCTCCAAGGCCTCATGCTCAGGCTGGGCTGTGATGGAGTGAAACTGCTGTTCATAACCATGGCGTCTCTCTGGAGGCCTGAAGAACAGAATAAACAGGAAATTTACAGATGTATCAGACGCTACATCTGTCTGTGCAGGTGTATAGCTCCAACAATCTGCAGACATCCATGGCATCTTTGAGGGAGCGCAAGAGGGAAACCTACTCTACAGTACAGACCCTAAAATTAACTAATTTAAAAAAAAAACCCATCTGTCAGATATTTAGGAAACAGTTTCAAATATGAAGTGAAGCCTTTACCTTTCAGTTCCAGGGTGGAATTCAGACAGTAAAGATGGTCTTCTCCGACCCTGTGGATCCTGCATGTGAGTCCGATAGTCTGGGACGGTGAAATCCTGGAGGTAAGACGTACACACAACAAACAACATCTGATCAAGGTCACGGCAGTATGAAAGAGAGGGAGATCTATGTGTGAAGCAATGGACAGGTCTGCTGACCAGACAAGAAAAAACTGAAGCATCATCATGAGCTTCTCCAAAGCTACAACTATAACAAAGCACTTCACGGATGAGGAAACCAAATCATACTTACAGAAAGGCAAAGTCCTGTCTACACTGGGTGAGCCTGAACCACGTTGTTCAGTTTTCTGTCTCTATCTTTTAATCAATACAACTGTCTACACTAGTTGTTTTATTCACGCTTTACACATATCAGTGACCTGAAGCATCTTTTTCAGCTTTAGAGTCTTTTTTTTCATCTCATGCAACTACGAAGATGGTGTGTGGGGCCGTGAGCCCCATTAAACGCTGTCTGAGGAGCATCCTGGTGGCCGATGGATTTAAGGCACAGACTTTGTAATCGAACATCTCATCATTCTGTTGATGTAATAAATTACTGAAACCAGCAGCACTGCTTTTATCTGGCAAACTAAACTTACTTTCGTTGATGTCAAGAAAATTGATTAAAACCTTTTTAATACACCAAAGCTTTTATCAAAAAGCTATTGGTTAAATATCACACAAATGTTATCAGCATGCTGTGACCTCCAAACAAACCTGAACAAGCGAAATCAGTTACAGGAAATTTCCAAACTCCAGTTTTGTCCCAGATTTAAGCAAACAATCCAAATGCTCAGAAACGTACTGCTGACAGTGTGTTCTGTGAAAGCAAGCTTCTAAGAAGTATGTCAACCAAAACAGCAAACAAACATTATCCAATATTCACAACTGGAAATGAAAATGCTGGAATTAAACACTCTACAAACCTTACAGAGCTGCATTATCACTGAAACTGAACTGAATATCCCAAATACTTGTTCAGTAATAGTTCAGTTTTACAGTTTAAGTCATAAACCTGTAAACATGCCTCGATTGGACAAATGTGAAAATCAAAATATGCATTTCTTCACAGGAAGAATAGTGAGAAGAGTTAAAATATTAATAAAACCAGAATCAATGCAAATTATGAAAACGAATAATGCCACCACAATACGCTAGTTAATCATAGAAACTCAGTCACATTTCACTTGCAGATTGAATAAGTAGTAATTGGTAGATGAAGCTGCAGCTTGGTCTGGGCAACACTGAACATGGCGAGCTAGACAAAGTCGTGGCTTCTCATTTATTTTCTGTATGAACCTATTCAGATTAATTGTCAACACAGGTTTAGGCTGGAGCCCGAAGGCCTCATTTAACAGGTATCTCTGAATTTCTGCCGAGACTGGCCCACATGTTCATAGACTTAATACAAACAAGCTATTGTTAGTCCCCTTAGTTTAACATTTTACTTTTTACTTTGTTATTGTACTTCACTGCAACAGACTGCATCCAAGCAATCATCTCTAATGGAGCACCGCACGAGCCTGAAATTAAAGTCTGAACTCAACCTGCCAAGCTCACAGCCAAGTCTGAACCTCACCTCGCTGTTCGTTTTTTGTCCGTCTCACCAAAACCCCAAATCACAATTAAGAGAAAAAAAGAAATGACCCTTCTTATTTTGAATGTTAGCCCGCCTCTTGCTTACCACACATGGAATTGCCCTGTGATTCCCCAGGCTGTGTGCAAAAGAGAAAGCAAAAGCCCACTGTTTTGTTTTTACTAGAAAACCAGGCTGAATCCAGCTCACATCCTCTGTCAGAATATACTACAATCAAACTGCATTGTCTTGAATGAAACCCTGTCGATGGTGATGGTTATGAAACAGCTGCAAATATCAAGCGCTCAGTATCCGTAATGGAACCACACCATTGTATTAAGAAACAGTGGTTACTTTATAGTACCACTAAAGTTTCAGCTACCCATAGCAAAGCTGAAAAAAACAACAGTTAGCAGAAAACCTCAAGCCAAAATCCAGGTATCAGGATCCATGAAGCTTTGTTGATATTTTCCCTTTGTAACTTTAAGAAAAGTCCTACGTACATTAAGTTTCATTATTATTTATTGTTATTATTACTCATAGAGCATTTATATGATAACTTCCAACTTCCTCAGAGTACGGTCACATATACAAGCCAACAACATCCAGAACGATGGCCCTGTAGCAACAAACACCACTGTTAGCTCAAATACAGCAAAGCAGAAGGACGGTTTTACCTGTTGGTGGCGAGTGCCAGTGAAGGTGTACTGGACAGAATGTGTTGGGTATCGGCTCTGCTCGCTGCTGAAGCTCCCCTGGCTGGGAGGGTAGCCCGAGCTACTGGACATCCTGGCTCAGTGCTAGCGGGCTTCTGCGGCTTCACGGATCAGAGGGTTTGGCTAGACCATGTTTGGAGACACAAACCACCTGCCCCAAGACAGAGACATAAATTATATTTTTTAAGTCAGATTTTAGACAATATGATTAATGTATCAAATGAATATCTTTTGAGAGCATGAGAGATAATAAAAGAAGAGGAAGGCCACCCAAGGCTGGCAGTAGTGGACAGTATTGTCAAAACATACTGCATTTCGAGAGATTTGCTGCTGCAGCAGCATCAAAGAGGGAATGTAGGGCTGGAGATGAACTATCAGTGTCATGTTTTCTAACATATTTTCCTTTTCTGGAATATTTCTGTTGCCATGCAGGTGAGTATAGGCCTAAAGCACTGCCCTGCTCATATCACCTCCTGCTGCCAGTGTGTGCAACAAGAATCAAATTCAAACAGCACCACAATAAGCTCTTAGTTTACCTTGAAGGGCTATTCGTTTAACTCAAGGCCTTTAAACCAAAAGTACAAGAACAATCTTGGAACAACTGGTGCATTAAAAAAACATTGGGCCATACTGTGCAGCTGCAGCTCTAGAAAACACCAAAGCTGTCCTTCTGTGGGTGAAAAAAAGAAGGCGGCTGTTTTGCGAACACAGATAACTGAGATAACTTGATTTGACTGCTGATGATTTGTTATTAGTCTGGATGTGGAGTGTTTGTCACATTAGTCAGCTCAAATCTGCAAAAATGCAGGCCTTTTCAGAGTTTGTTGCATTATCAGAGCCAAAACCTTTGGAATCCCCTCCATCCATTAAACATTCAGCTCTTCCCCAACTTCAACTGAGCTATTTTAACTGCCTTAACCTAATCATGCCTTGAAAAATGCTAAAATCACTGGGTATTGCTGGAGTAAAAAAAAATATCTTAACAATGAACATTTGCAGATAAATTGAAAATAAACATATCAGCAAAGAAGTAACCAGTAAGTATTTTGCTGATGTTTTCTCATTTTACTAACAAATAATTTAGGCAGCATATTGTGCTTCTTCACAATATTTGCATATGAACGTAATTCATAGGAGAGGATGGTGCTTTTCAAAGGGAAAATGTGCTGTAGGCTGCTGAGGATTCAGTTAAATAACTAACATAATTTACTTTCACACAAAAGAGTTAAATGCTTAATAGTTTGATATCACCTAGTATACAGTAAACCAAACCATTACAAGATAGAACTTGCAAATTTCCTGAACTCAAAGAAAAACAGGCTCAGTGGGTATCACACAGAAACAGAAAACCTTTATGACAACAGAGTACAAATATCTAACAATGAAATAAAACCACTAAATGTAATATTACAGCCAGCGGAAAGTACAAAAAACAAGCTATTTTCAAGAACTTATTAAATGATGAAGGCGCAATATAACATGTTTGGATCTTTTATATATCGGCAATGAATATGAGAACTTTCTCATAAAATGAGTTACAAGGAAATTAAGATAATCCTTCTTGGGAAAATACACAGTCAAATGATCTTAAAAGGTTTTTTTTTTTCAGCTCCAAAGCTATATTTAGTACGATCTGTGGCACTCTGTTTTATGCAGAACCAATAACTTCTAGATGCAACTAGATGGAATTACATTACACAGATTACAAAGAATCAAAGAAAAGTTAAAAGTGGAGATCATTTTTGAAAAGTAAAGATTCTTCGTTTGGGTAAAAAAAAAAAAAAGTTATGAAAAATAATTTTAGCTCTGAGGGCCAAACTTCAAAAATTCATGACTAAAAACAGTATCTGGAGTCACAACTGAATCTAACAGAAGTATGAAATGGCATTTGAAAAGTTAAACTATTTTGTACATTGTAATAGTTCCTCAGATTTATTAACCTCTTCTCTGTAGCTGTGGTAAAACAGTATCATCTCTACCCTTGCATGTCAAACCAAACAAACACATGAGCAGTGATCGTGATTTCAACTTTCCTGTCATGTTGCCACTACCTGAGAATAACATCCCAGTTGTTGCCTAATATAATTTTTGACAAATCAATAGTTCACTTGCATTTAAACAAACATGTTAGTTGAATGAGTTTATTTTAGATGCTTAATATCGTGTTAGCCTGGTTCAATAAAGCAATATACAAAGAACAGGACCCAAAACATAGCCAGGAAGCACTGTGACCTTTTGAACATATAATTATCCCAGTACTTTGCAACTGAACAAACACACATTTTGTATTTAGTCTGAATATTATTATATATAAAAAATGTTACCAAAGACATACAGGAAAAGTTTCTGTGTGTTGGTTTAGAACAACACATCATTTCATTTCTTTTTTTTCTTTTTTTTTTTTGGGCGGGGGGGGGGGGGGGGGGGGCACAGATGTGAATCTGTGTTCTGCAGGCTCCATTACTTTTATTCTCGGTCTGCAAGATTTATAGCATAACCACCATGCCAACACATTATGACGCTAACTTCAGGGTTGGAAAAGCTACAACCACTGCCACCATAACCAGGGTGGGAAGCTGTTATTTTATTTTTTCAATCCGCAGGCCACAGCCTGGTGGGTCCCAGAACATAATCTACTTTCACAATTTCAGAAATACTAAAAATATCCACAGTGTCTTGACAAAGTCACTTGTAACTAGCTGCTGGTAGATGGTGCTTTTTTACCATAAACAAAAGAGCTATTTTTATATTTTACAGTGATAAAAACAGTAACAAAGGATGTCCCATGTCCTCTACACAGACCCAACACCTGACAGATCATAAAATCTGGTTCTTAAAAGTATAAGAGGCTAGGTCTCATTTTAATCAGTACCATCTGGCTTTGAGCCAAATTGAGGAAGAACAAATCAGCTCAATGCAAACTGTCACAAATAACAAAAGGAAAACTGAAAGAGCACCCAGCAGCACTGCAGCTGCCTCAAAATATTACAAGTTTTACTGTTATGCTTTCCTACACTTTCATTTAGTTTGCTCCTACATCATCTTCACTAGCCTGGGTTCAACTCAGTTGATTAGGAACTTGTAATTTGAGGTTTTGACCAAATATTTACCAGTAGGGCTGACAATTAATGAAACAGGAAACACAAATTGATGCACGGATGCTGCGAGGAAGGATTTTGACAAGTCTTCTAATGAGGTCTAGCTCCACTGCTAATGTTCTACAATTTTGCTCCAAGTAACAAGAGCACATTATTTCTTTCTATTGTACTCCCAATAAAGGAAAAAAAGATACCTCCTGGGTTCAAGTCTATGTGATAGCATCCTCCATGTTGAGCAAGACATGCAAGTCCCTGCATCTTTTTTTGTTATTCAAAGAAACCGACTGTGCAGGATAATGTTAACATGCTTACCCTCTGAATCAGCTGTCGCAACCCTTGTTAGTGACCTGATAATTCATAACCTGTTTCTCTGTTTTTATCCATGTTTTCATAATAGGTTGCACAGAAACCCATGATGGGAATGATATACTGAACATATTCAAAATCCAGTTTAATCTGTATTCCTGTCTTTTACCATAGATAATGAAAGTAGATAAAAGAAATTGTGAGCGCAGTACATTTGCTCCTGGGTGTTCTCTCATTTCCATTTCACAGTTTTAATTGTATTTTCCGACGTGGTTTAAAGCATTTTCAAGGCACAGGCATGCAGTGTACATTGCTTTGGTCTGCTTTTGTCGTTTCCCGGTGAAACTCTTGGTAAAGTTAATTTTAGGTAGCATATACAATGGTCTCTCTGGTAGTTTACATGCAAACCCAGCAACCATGGTGAACTTCAGGGTCCCATACACAACCTAGGCGTGAGAAATGCTGCTGCTGTGCGTTGTTATTGTTGTCTTTTAACACCATACTATCATATAAACGCAATTGGATTTGTAGCCTATCTTGGGGGATGGGTCTATTTCCACAAGAGAGCTCTTCCGGAAATGCACCAAAAACATGCACAACAATAAACATATATTTCGAAGTGTATGCTTCTTCACCAATTACGCGCTGAAACATGACGTTTAAGATGTTGTTGTTGTCGCTAGCTAGCTAACTTAGCCTGTAATTCACCTTTGAATTCTCAACCACGTCGCCATCTTGCAAGGCAGATTTACAGCGTAGACCGGGGCGCTTAAATAGCGTGCTAATTAGACATGTTGCTTTGCTCCACATTAGCGATTTGCACTCACCTCATATTTAGAAAATAAACCGATAGGAGAAAAAGGTATCCCTGGACAGAAATATGCGTCAATTGTTGATTGTAAATCCGCGGGTTGTGGGCTGTGGACGACTGGGCAGACTGAAGGCTGCGCCGCATTTGTCGGTCGAAGTCCTGACAGTCTAAAATAAATTGTCTGTACTCTCATAACTCCAGGGGATACTGGCATTTTTCGATAAATTTGTATGTACAAAGTAATAAAAATCTGAAGATTCATTAAGTAAGCACACTCTTATGTCATTGTTTTAAGACATAATCAAATTTTTAAATTTGGATTTTTATATACCTGCAAGGACAATGCGGTGTGACTGCTAAATCTTCCCCTCAAACATGGTAATGTTTCTGGTGTTTGTAATTTTCACTTTTCAAAAATACAAATTTAGCCTGATTTATTTTAATATCTTCTTAATCTTATCCTCTTAAATATTTTCTAGACCCTCTTTATTAAGATACGACAGAAAAATATTATGTAACATATTCGTTTCTTCGTTCCCCAAATAAATTGATATAAACTCCAACGAACTGAGAAAGCGACAGTTACTCCATGTGAGTAAAACACACTATTCTGGCTCTAAAAGTGGGCAGCTGTTGCTTTGTTGGGCTTAGTTTTATTGCTTATTACATCCTGTAAAGAGGAGGTCTCGTTAGACACATCAGACTGCATACCCATGTTTTTGCAGGTGGAACCGTTGGCATGATAGACTTTTGTGTTTACCCGGATTGTTTACGGTAACGGTCAAAATAATGAGTATTTACCTGATATTCTTCACAGTTTTATCCTATCTGGTTTGGATAAAATGCATTTACTATCGACACCGGCGAACTTTGTTGAAGTCGTTGAAACGTGTAATGAACGTTTTATCGAGCAGAGAGACAGACGGCGATGACATCAGAGCTCTGATTGTAACTGCGCATCCGGATGATGAATGTATGTTTTTCGCGCCAACGATTATACGACTGGTTGAGTTAAAAGCCAGCGTTCATTTGCTGTGTTTATCTGCAGGTACGGTGACAGCACAGTGTCGTTTGCACAAATAAAGTGAAAAAGTCAACGTAAAGTGAGAGTAAGAATTAGTTTGATGCTAACTAGCATTAGCTGTTCTTAGTTTCATTTTCTACCCATGAAAAAAAACAATCGAACACAAAAGCAAAACTGCCTTTAAAGGAAAATTAAAATAACAGCTCCCTCAAAACTGTAACATGGCTTTGCCAGTCACTCTGCAAAACATCACATACATAGATAGGTACAGTGTATGTCCATTATCATTCTCTAAGGGGTACAGTGTCTGACTGAATAACACACATCCAACTTAACTAATGATATAGGTCAAAGTTAAAGAAAATATATTTCATATGTAGTTGAATGTTTCAAATTGCACTTAGACATAATTGACTTACAGAATTTAGACTTGTATTCAAATCTTCCTTTATTTGTTCTCCTAATATTGTACAGGAAACTACTACAATCAAGGAGCTCAGCGTAAACAAGAACTTCTCAACAGCTGTGCCGTGTTGGGGATACCAGCCTCCAGAATCACCATAGTAGACAATGAGTAAGGAGCCATCGGCACCAAATACAGAACATACAAATTACAATATTTGAGTTGTGTGCCTTCTAATGTTGAAAGCACTGAGTTTGTGTTGGCTTGTAAAAATGTGTACTGTTGAACGTACAGATCCATGTGTTAAACATGACTGTACTGTACATGTACATCGCAGACTCCGATTAGTGTTTAAAAGTGAGACTAATTGTTATCTTTTGATAACATGATGACATAACAAAATATACTTATGCCTCTTTCAGTTCAGGACTCAGGTCTCAGCATGTCTGCCTGCTGGAGACCATAAGTTAAAGAGAAATCACACCCATGCATTCCCACCACAGCAGAGCTGATCTAGTCTGGTCTGATGTATCACCCCTCTGAGTCACAGCGGAAATAAATGAGTTGGTCTTAGAGTCAGAGTACTGTGAAAGTTAATTTTGCTTTTAATGTGTGCACCACTGAGCTGTTTGTATGACCTGAGCAATATATCAACCTGTTTGAACAGTCATGATGTATTAATTAATGTCAGTGATCCCTATGGGGAAATTGGATGACTGTAGGACTGGTTAACAATATTTTTTGGGCAGCAATTGCCTATTAATGAAGTGACTTTGTTTTTCTACTAAATTACTAAACTCCTTGATTCATTCGTATCTGCTGAGACAGGTAGCTCAGATTTGCTGAAAATAAGCCTTAGATTCACATGATTTACATACCAGAATCTCAGTTCCACCTTTTATTAGTGTTTCTTGTATTGGAAAACTTTTAAGTATATCTGCTTCCCAGAGGTATGAAATAAAGGATGTCGCTCTGTGTCAGTGGTTCCCTAACAATTTTCTTGTGGAGCTCTGCAAGAAAATTAGTGCAAAGAAAATGACTGAACATTCCACATTTGCTGTATTGTTTGCTACCTCATTCATCTCAGTACCTTAGAAAAATATATGATTACATTTTTTCACAGCAAATGAAAATGTATCGCCACAAGTCATTGTTATCATGTTCAAAGTGGCGAACAGACCTTCGGACTGTATTGTTGTCCAAATTCGTGCAGAACTTTCTATTTTCTTCTATATTTTGTTTTGTTATTGATGCAGCTGTAAGACTTTTAGTCCCCTGGCTCTGGCTATTGGCAAGGTCAAGTTACAGAGAAAATAGTTGTTAAAGGTGATGTTGAAAAGGGGGATTTTTTTTCCTGTGGATAAACCTTGCAGATTCCCTTGAAAATGTTTTGAGTTTCTAAGAACCTCGGGGCTGCCTACATGTGAGCGTCTACATGTTGGCTCACCAGGAGAGCTGTATGAACTCTGGCCCTAACCTGGAGCTCACAGTAATAAGTTGGCAGCCTGCCCAGGTTGTCTGCCCCAGCGAACACTGTTGTGTGTGTGTGTGTGTGTGTGTGTGTGTGTGTGTGTGTGTGTGTGTGTGTGTGTGTGTGTGTGTAGACTTCACAGATTTATCATCTTCTGCACACAGAATACAGCTGAACTTTGATCTCAGTGTTGTCTGCACTTCTGTTGAACTGGAGTGTAGCCCATTTTCCCTTTCTGTGTATTCTGTTGTTTGCCCAAAACACACACCTACTCAGCACTTTGAGAGCCCCAGCCCCTCTCACTCACAACCAAGCTCTTTCTCTCTTTTTCTCTCTCTCTCTCTCTCTCTCTCTCTCTCTCTCTCTCTCTCTCTCTCTCTCTCTCACTACTCTCTCCCTCTGTTCCACCCCTCCTCCTCTTGTCCATGTCTGCTGGAGCCAACTGCCAAGGACTGTGGGATACATTTTGGCAGCACTCTGAGCACTGCTAATGTAGGTCATTCCAAACTGTTTTTCTCTTTGTGTGTCTTTACATGGCTAGCCACGCTTTGGCTTTGCTCTTAACCTTCTCTGCCCAAGTATGTGCAGATGTACATCCTTGACTTGACCTCTCCCTGTTTTTCTCACTGGTCATTTTGTTGTGCACAAAGAAAAAAAAGGATGCAGTGCAAACACTGGCAGACATTATACAGAACACAGCAGAATTACAGAGTTAGAATTCTACATCATATTATAACCATCTGCTGTTTGGGGCTTTTTGCATCTTATCGATTTAATTTGAGCATTTCCACACAGTTAGTTGCACCTAGCTAAAACAAATCCAGTCTAATAGAACAGTCCTGCAATAATTCTTATCTGCATGAAGCTTACAATGATCAGTTTTTATTGAAACTGTTTTAGAGAGGTGACTATTTTATTTTGGTTGGTCTTATGGAGGTGTTTCTAATATTACTGTTTTGCCCCGTTTTTACTGTATACCCTCATTTATCCATAATGGATGGACAAAATAAAAAGACTGCAAAGTTGAGTTAGTGAGTTCATATACTGTAGTTCCAGTCAGCCTTCTCCAAACTATTATTTTTAACAGGACTATTTTTTCGTATCTTCCTGCTTTACTACCTGTCCATGTCATGTATTGTACCACTATAACTTTGTGGTTGTGTGAAAAGGAGCTCCAGAGAAATTATTCAAGGACCATGGAATTTCTCAAATAGTTTGTTCATCACAGCCAAGTGTTTTGTAGCCAAATAATTTCTAAGTTCAATTTCATACCTCATTATTTCTTATATTTTCACACTGACAACTGTTGTTATAAATGAGGAAACTATAGAAAATATAGTAACAAGTAGTAGCAATCATTCAGCCATGTAATGTTTTCTGCTGTTTTTGCAGCTCTGAAACAATGGCCTCGTGAGCTTCAGTAGTTTAGGAAACAACTGTTTAGAACTACAGAGACTAAGTCTGTGTTTGTTTGGTTTTCCTACAAACTCATTCAGACCTTTGATGGATCCTGGGTTACGCAATAATGACTGGTGGTGAGTGTAGCTCATATACAGTAATTTCTGTACTGATCAACAGGCAAGTGCTTAGGAGGATTTCAGCGAAGTCAACAAAGATCATGTCAAGCCTAAAAGAAGTATAGAAATAAGCAAAAACTATAGTAGGCAGTACGAGACTAGATGAATGCTAAGGAGTAGTTTTGCAGTCTTATTCAACTGGGCAGTGTGATGCACTGGCTCCACTTGACTTTTGTTTTCAAGCTGAGGTCTCAACTTCACAACAAAAGTCTAGTGCACAGTGTGGGTTATGTTTTATGATGACAGATCTGGGTGAAACTTTCTCACTCACAACTACAGCCCAGTTCTCCAAGATGACAGGAATAACACGTGGATTCTGTTTTAAAATAGGATTTTCCCTTTAATGCTCACTGAATAGGACAGCTGTGTTGACAGTATCTGGGGCCCCAGTGCATGTTGGGGCCTTTGTGATCAAGCTCGATCTGAGCACGCTCTACTGCCTCTCCACTTGCACTGGCTTGACCTCTGTCTGCTCCCTGGACTCCATTATAGCTGCTCACTGCACAAATCCAACCATTCCACTTCTTCATTACATTATCCATGAGACTGAACTGAGGCCTCTTTCTGTCTCACCCACCACATCTCTTTCTAACTCTAACATTATGACTCTGTCCATGATAACATACTTCACATTTACTTTATTTAAAAAAAAATCTGACGTTAGAAGTAAATCACAAATGCAAAGCTTTTGTTTTTGATTGGATTAGTGAAATTCTCTGTATGGATGTAAACGCAGAACTCAGGAAAGCTGTATTCACTGCAGTAATACTCTACCCCCACACACAGTTTAAATATACATTGATCAGTGGTAAAAATAGCCCTCGCTGATTTATAAGCACATGGCAGGGCGCAGTAAATTGTGGCGAGATGTTCCAGCCCTGCCACTGACCTCTGGCTGTGCTTTTATCCTAGATACATTTGTCACCACCACACACTGGCCTCTGTGTAGTAACGCAGTTGCCTTTCCCCTTTATTGAATCCTGCAGCCAGTAACAAACTGTAATTTTGTCACATTAGATTGCTCTTTTTCTGAACAACTTACTCTCAAAACAACACTAACAGCATTATTTCCATGGTTACTTCCATGCCAGTTAATTACCTCGACATGGGTGAATACTGGCAAAACCTGCGGCCACAGATATCTGCAAATCCTTGTGAAGAAACGTGTCTGTTGCTGTTGTTACTATAGTTGTAACTGCCTTATTACACTGCGATATTGTGGGTGTACTGTAAGCATTTAGTGGCATCTCAACAGTTCCCAGCAGGACATATAATCTGACTGTGTGGACAGAAGTCTGGCAGTTTCACAGGCCTGTGGTCCATGTGACCAGACTAAACAAGCTCTCTCTCTCTCTCTCTCTCTCTCTCTCTCTCTCTCTCTCTCTCTCTCTCTCTCTCTCTCTCTCTCTCTCTCACACAATCACACACACGCACACACACACAGAATCTCCTTACTGGGCCAAAGTTCAACAACTGCATACAGATGCCTGCAAGCAATTAGACATCCACATGCAAAGCTACAAAAGGGAGCTGGGGAGGTTACTTTAGGACATTTTGTACTGTTGCCATGGCGAAGCTGACACTCAGCCTGCATCCTGCTTGAGAAAGGTCAGGTGTCTTATATCTTTTGTTCATTTTTCTTTTTTCCCCTTTCTTGCAGGCTTGTGCTTAGCTACGGTTGTCAAGCTGTAAGGCATAATAATAAATAATAAATGAATAAATGCAGCAGTTCAAAAAAATGAAACGTTAAAACACAGATAGGGCTGCAGTGAAGCCAAGTTTTGATCTCAGTAAGATATAAGGATACTTAATATTCATGCACTTGGGCAAAACTCACAAAACATTATTTGTTTTTACTAACTTTCAGTCTAAAGTGGACAGAAATGAGGACATCAGGCACGTATCAGTTTAGCATTTAGATTCACAGTGCTTTTCAACTTTTAAAAAAACACACAGCCTTTATGATATGTAGGTCACTGGTATCAAAGTGTCACAGCAGCACATTCACTCGATGACAGTTTTAAACTATCTCTGAACCCCTGACCCTCCACCCCTCCTCCATGTGACACAGCCAAACCCCCCCTCAATCCCCCACTCCAACCCCAGACCCTCACATCACTGGCAGCCAATAGATTTGTGGCCTAATCCATCACTTCCCTGTACTAGCTCAACTGTCCTGGCTCATTGTTAACAACAGAGGGGAGGGGAACAACTATTGACACGCACCCCCTCACCGACCCCCACTTTATATACACTTATACATATACATATACACACACATACACATGCATGCACGCTTTGTCATTCACAACACCCATGTGCTAACCCAGGTATGCAACATCATTGATCTTTCTCCTTATCTTGTTAAACCAGCACCTCCACAGTTTAGTTCTTTAAACTGTCATGCAGTCATGTCAGTTTCCTTTGGTTGTGTTTTTCATCAACATAAATCATAAGAGAAGTAGTAACCGGTGTGCAAGCTTGAAACCCAACCCTCAGGTCTTTGTTTTTTATGTGAACTGTTTGGCCCATCTCATATCTGAGTACATTTTTTAATCACTTCTCCGCCTTTACTTTTTGTGGCTGGTTTCTCTTTGAGTTCAAGGGGAATGTTGAATAATCACAGAAAACAACACTTTAATTTTCTAGACTGAGAAAAAAAATCAGCTCTTATTTCTGCCAAAGTCTCTGTGTGTTTAGTAGACTCTTGGAGCTTGGGCTGGCCAAGAGTGATGTTTGATGTATACTCCATGTTGTCTCCAGGCTGTAGTTTCGGATGAGCAGAATGCTAAGGGTCTTCTAACCCTTAACCCCCAGGCTTCCGTGCACTCCCTCCACAGCCTGTTTTCAAAAGCTGGTTTAAATCTGCTCTCTGCAGAAATCTGGTCCTTCAGACAGTAATAAGACTGTTCAGCCTCAGACACATTCAGAGAGACTATGTTGAGTAGAATACTCCTGAGTTTCAGCTGCATTGAAGTTACAACACAGACACGATGCACTCCTGTATCTAAATAAAATACTGTGGTAATTTTAACTTGGTAGATAACCAGAGTCCCTTTCTTTGTTCTCCAGAAAACTTCCAGATGACCCCAAAGCAGAATGGAGCATCTCTTTGGTCTCTTCTGTAATTGTGAAGCACATAAGAGCCCACTCCTTCAACATGGTATGCTCTGCTCTGCGTTAAATTTTTGCTTTTCAAAGCAGTGGCTTCTCTGTCATTTCCTGTTTGATGTTAACACACAATTTCCCTGCCATTGTTTTGTTTTTACCATATGTTTTGGCACCACAGCTTCCTAGCTCATTATCCCAGTTCTACTGCGGTCTGCGTAATAATCCTGTCAGCCGCCATCACTTTTTGTCCAACACAGACTGTATTTTGAGCCTCCCTAAAAACAGCAGACCTCTGCTGCAGTAGAAAGTTTGGATGCAGTTTCTGTGTTTACTCAGAGATTCTTATCAACCCCAGTGCAGTTCTGCACTATTAGCTAATGGGAATGCAGCAAATTTAGAATCAAAAGAATTTTCATCCAGTCTGTCTCAACAAGGGCAGAAATAGTCAAACGATCTTGACAAACAGAAAGCACAGGAGCAATGGTAAAAAAAAAAATCCCACAGTTCTTTAGGGTGGATGATTAAGAAGTACAGCCGGGTTTTTCTATCGTTTAGTTGCCGATCTCTTTTTGTTATCAAAGACGACAAACAAACACACCATCTCCTCCCATCCTGTCAAGCTCACCAGCGAAAAATGCCTCTAGACAAAAAAAAGTAGCTTAGAGAATCATGTCAGTCACACATCTTTAATAAATACAGGCAGGAAAAATAGGCACAGAGATAAAAAACAACCAGACGTGAAAATTTGTTCATTTATCCTTCTTTTAAACTGAGTAATGTTTCATTAATCTAACACCATGCCCATTCTCTTGCTTTGGCACTACAAGCCAGCAAGATCGAAAAGATTCAAAGTTTACAAGTTACTTATTATATGTGGTGGTTGGGAGCTTAAACTTATGCTTGATTGCAAAGACATAGTCATGGTAGAATACGCCTGAGCATAGCAAATGCCAAGTCTTTAGTCAAACTTTTTCTTTCCCTTTGACCTAATTTTTTTTTTTACTTGCTTCCTCTGGTGTGCAAGCATGCACACAGAAAAAGGCTTTTTAAATATCAGTTGTCAGCTGCCAAGCATTTCCACAGTCAGACACAGAAACCCTTCCACTAACCCAAGATAAATCTCTCCCTCTGTTTTTGCCTTAGTTTATTTAAATTCGCTTTTAGATACCCAGATTCTGGCTTTTTCACCCACACAATGAGATATTTTGTTGTTCCAGGTGCTGACCTTCGATGGAAGAGGAGTGAGCGGCCATGCCAATCACATAGCCATCCACAAGGCTGTCAGGTACAGACTGAACTTTAAAGCTTTGCCGTCAGAAAAACACATGAATTTTCTTTAAATCCCTCAACTTAAAGATGCCATGCTCGGGGACATTATGTGGCTTACACATGCACGCAGAAACCAGCCCACTCCACAATCATAAAACACTGTCCAGGAAAATGCAGAACATTTAGACTCACATCAACATCCATCTCTCCAAATGTTTCCCCACAAAGACGCACACACACACACATCATGTTTTTCAGAATTGGTCTGTTACATAGCTGAGAGGTCATCCAAACACAGTCCTCAGAGGCACTCGGCTGTGCTCCCAGAGAGCAGCAGTAAATCCTGTCCCTGAAGTGGTGAGGTGGGAGGGCAGCTCTGGTTTGGAGAGGCCAACCAAGCAAGTTGCATCAGACTCTTGGTTTTTTTAAAAGAGAAAAAAAGTGTTTTGCTCTGTGAAGTGTACATTGCTGTCCCTGTATTGCACTGATTTTCCCTCACTGAGCCTATATGATTATCTGTCAATCTGCAGGCCTCGTCTGTTGACACGATGGGAGTTCTCCAAATCACATCTTATGATTCCCATTAGACTGAAACCCAGAGGGGCTTTGTGCTAGTTTCACAGCGCTCTAAATCTCTGCAGTTTGCTGTTCGGTCTTGCTTTTGTCAACATTTTAAAAGTTGCTGCATAAAGTAGTGCAAGTATACTGTATATGAAAGCTTGAGTGTGCTCCCAGCAGGACTTGAAGACGAGTACTGTAGCACTGTAGCACGTTACATTACTGTGGAATGTAAAAATGAGAGTGATGTTGTTGCCACACTGAAAAGAACCCCCCATCCCTTGTTACAACATGACCCAAAAACACACATATTGGTAAATATGTCGCAGTAGCTTGGCTGCAGCACTGCATGGCCCTTTCTGTGAGCTTACAGTCATTGACTTTTTACCCATTTGTGTTGTAATCAGTGTAACCAAAACTCTAATCTCAGTTACCTACCAGCAAATAGAAAAATGATACTTTGCCTATTCTATGCACCAGCTGCCAACACAAAGCCTGTCAGTAAGATGTATCGTCCCTTTGACAACTGTATTTGCATCCTTGACATTTTTAGTGTGTAACTTTTTTTTCTCTCCACCCACAGCCATCTTGCTTCCACTGGACAAGTACCCAATGGTAGGTTTAAACTTTTATAGACGTTTATATTTTCCGAATTTGTGAGCAGGTTCACAGGTTGGATTTTAAAAAAAGGTGTCTGTAACTGAAAGTGAAAATTCTTGTGCAAGGAACTTGATCCCACTAGAAATGTGAAGTATAATGGCAATAAGTACATGTCCTCATAACTGTATTATTTATTAAGCTTAGGAAGCTATTAAGCAAGCTCAAGATACAGACTGCTTCACAAGCAGACAAGATAGGAATGACTTCTTCACATGGAAAGCACCACCTCCCTAGTATGCATTTTCATATTGAAAACCCTGTAAAGTACGTTGAACGCTGACTCAGACTGGGAGTTTTGTAAATGTACAGCGCCCTCTTCTGTTCAAAAGCGCTGCATGAGCCTTGTGTCTTCTATACATTTTGGTCTGCTGGTGGCAGCATGAGGCCAGTTGGATATTAGAAACACCAATTGCAGTGCAAATGTTTTGTTCTCAAGTGTGTGCCCCAAAACTAAATATGTTGTTGTCATTAGAAATGTTCAGTTTCGAGCTGCTGATGAATTTTCTTCCTATCAGTTGCATCTGAAAAGTTTTACACTGATGCCTACTGGGGATTTCTTAAATAGAGTGTGAAAGGAAAAGTAGGACAGTGAGGGGGACACGTTACAGCAAGCTGACAACTCTGCTAGTTTGTTAAACATTCAGGCCCACACAGAGCCCACCCACATTAAAGTTTGAGTAGACAGCACGATAAGAAACGAACATCACAGGTCCCACCTAGTTAATCATATATGAGATCTAAACTCTTGCACCAGGCTGTTGAATGGCATTAACGTACCAATCCTAAGGCCACTGCAAACACACACTTTATGTGGGACAAAATGACTACAGTCTGCTTTGACCTCTTTTGCCTGCAGTGAGCAACCTTAAAAACATGCACACTGGTTATTTATTATCAGGCATTGACACCTCACCTGTTGGACTGGTCTGACTGTAGCCTGTAGGGGAGGCAGGAGAGAATTAAGCCTCAATTATACTCCCTTGCGGATGCACACACTGACAGGTGCGGACACCACGTGTACAGCAAGACACCCTGCTCATTACCAACAGCTTTAAGCCTCTTTTGCTCCACAAACTCCTGCTGCATGGCAAATGTTGTAGTTGAAACTTTCAGTGCCATATTGATAGTCTGTGCTCGGATATATAATGTGATGTTTTTGTACTGGGTTATTCTGCTTTTCTATGATTTCTTGACAATACTAATGTCTCACATATGCACTCAGCTCCCATACAATCGTCCTAGTCGTTCTCACAACCTATACCTACAACACAAATGCTGCACATGAAGAACAACTTGAGTGTACTACATTGAGAATGGCCTAATTAACTGTCTGCTGCTGTAGTGAACATTTAACTACATTAACAACTAACTGGGTCTCTGTCTGTTCTCCCAGACTGCTGTTTGTTCTCCCTGGTGACTGTTGGCCTCCTCAGGAAGTACATCTCCTTCCTGGAGCTTCCCCTCAGCTGGCTGCTGTCCTCTGGCCTTTGCTGCATTATAGGCTCACAGGGCTACAGGCAAGCCAAAGTAAGACTTAAAAATAGACGGTTTGTTGGCAAGATACATCATTGACTAGTCTTAGAGGGCACACGTTTTCAGCACATTGTAACAAGGCCACATACAGTATTTGTGCTGAAGAAGTAAGAGTGGAGATAAAAAGAGATGCTGCAGTAAACTAATACTAGATAAAGAAATACATTTACACTGAGCATCAAATTTTTACCACATATTATGGATGATACAATCTCTCTCTTTTTTTCAGGCTGCTATGCTTTGTCATCGCACTCAACTCCTGTGGTTTCGTTATCTGTACATCAGCTTCTCGCGGTACATGTTCATAAACACATTCCAGGTGATCCCACAAGGACCAAAGAACCTGAAGATCTATTAAAAAGTCTGTCCCCATCCTGATGCACTGATTGTTAAACTGTTTGGACGTCTCACTGACTGACAACTCGAATACAGTGATCGGAGTGAATTTACTTGCTGTTTACAGGTCTGATGAGCGGATTTGCTCTCAGTGAATAAAGATGGTCTTTGGCACTTTATTGGCTAAAGAAGCCTGAATACTTTTTTCATAAGCTTTCCATATAAATTCCAAATAAAACTGACAGTTATTTAGGAATAACAACAATTAAAATTTCCTTTCTGCTACAGAAATGTTTTTATTGTTTCAGTCATTATACTGTATAAAAACAAAATTAGGGTTTGATTCAGTTGGGGAGCTGTTGTTTTTTTTTTTCATCTTATAACTTCACAGACTGTTGAAAATACTGTACAATATTTCTGGTGTACTACTGATTAAAAAAAAAGTTTGATTCTTCAATCACAGTGGTGTTATTTTGTTTCCTCAGCTGCGTCTGATACAGGTCTAGACATGTCTCTGATGGCCTTGTGAGCTTGCATGCTCTCTTCCCACTTCTCCCCACAAAACTTCTCCACTGTTACACTGCGCACAGTACCTGGATCCAGACAGTGTGGAGCAACACCTGGGGAGAAAACAATAGCAACGAATGACCTCTCGTTTGCTTTGCATGTAAACAACACAGCCCATTGTCTCCAGCACATTTCAGTGACGACTGGACTTTACCAGTTCAGTTCAAGTATTAGGTTTCAAGTCCGGGTTGGTATTTTCCTGATGTCACTGCCAGATAATTTAACTCTTATTGTGAACATAATATTTCTGCTTATAAGAACTTCCTTAAAAATATGGCATTAAAGAGCAGACAGGACAGTTTGGAGTAAACACAACAGAATTTGTTTGGAGTAAACACCGCCAGATGATGAAATAAGTTTACAACACATGAGAATGTTGTGACTGTCTTGTGTCAGCAGCTGGTGGTCATACCATATCCATCGGGGTTGGAGCGTGGAGTGTAGAAACTCTGAACTCCACAGGTTTTACAGAAGGTGTGTTTAGCAACATGAGTGTTAAATGTGTATGTTGTCAGATTATCCAGCCCCTGGAGAGAAATTAAGAAAAAAATATTTACTTAAAATGCTCTTATGGGTTTAATGTTACATTGAGAAGCTTGGTTTCCTACCTGCAAGAGTGTGAAGTGATTTTTTGGAACAATAAAATGGTGGTTTTGTTTCTTTGTGCAAATGCTACAGCTGGAGAAACAAACATACATCAGTTTATACCGATTTGCTAAAATTATAGCAGAAGGTATCAATTTTAGATTTAAAATAAAAACGTGTTTGATTGATTTAAAATAAAAACATGCTTGATACTTTCATTTCGTTGATTATCCTTACTTGCAATGGAAAACATGGAGGTCTGGGGAACTCGACACTTCAAATCTAACAGCTCCACAGTGGCAGCCGCCTGTATGCTTTATAAGAGCCATTCTATACGTATAAAGAAAATAACAAACCACCATGTAAAATGTGTATGTTCATGTTTGATTATTCTGGGATGGTAAACCTTACTCCACTCACTTTCCTGTTAACAAGTAAAAGACAAAGAATGTATTTACCTAGCTCTTTTGTGAAGTTCTGGTGGAACTGGTGTGACGTGTTTGTTGTGAAACCCGCTGACGTGGAACTGAGTGCCTCAACCAAAACAACCACCCTGCTGGAGAAAACACAACGACTCCAATCAAGGTCCATCACTGATAAGAGTCACATTTACATTAAAAGCCTCTTACACAGTTAGACCTTTGACCCATTCACAGCTGTTGATGTGATCAATGGATACGTCAATTAAATTTGAAGGTGGGTACCTCTACGAAAAGTCAATGTCAAGTTTGTTGTCCCGAGCCGTGGACACTTTTATTTCATGTGCTAACAGTGTCAGTGTCCACAGTACTTGGCTGGGTCTACTTCCTAAAAGACTGTTTTTCCTGGAACACTTTGCAACAGTCCATAATAATTCCAAGCAAGGGGCAGGGCAAACTACAGCAGATCTGCACAAACACATTCCTCAGAGACTGAACTAGTTCAGCCAGACACCCAGCTCTGTGTTGGAAAGCCCTGAGGCAGTGCATCACGCGTTAGGTGTCATATGACAGTGTGCTAGAAGGGTGGGGTAAGGGAATGTCGTGACCCAAATACATAAATTAGGACTCTCCTAGCTGTATCATATGACCCCAAAATAGAAACCCAGTAGGCTACAGACTCCCATCTGAGCTTTTGCTCTTCAATTTAATTTAGCTTACAGTGGCAAAGGGGTTTTTAATGATGGTGGGAGCTAAACATGGAAAATCACTGGTCAGTGCTTGAAGCTGCCAGTAATGAAGTTATACAGAAAGCTGTCACTATCTTGCTGGGCTCCTATGTTGGCTCCCACAAGCCACTTTACAGACCCATGACCTGAATCTCAGATGCTCAGTATGTTTAATCAGCTGGGTAACCTCTCACCAGGAACATATACAAAAAAAAACTACTACACTACAGCACTACTACTACTACACTACAGCAAATTAAAACCCTTGACTGACTTTAAAGATAAGCTCTATAGTCATTCCACACAATCTTAAATCGGCATTTAACTTGCTAGAATTTTCCATTATGACCTGGGCACTGACATCCTGCTAGGTGTAGATACTGTTAGGTATATAGATTCTTACGCTCACTGAAACAAGATCAAGAACTTTCCTGTAACTTCAACAATAAAAAAAAACTATAATATCTGTTGTGTCTTAGCATAAATTTCTAAAGGGCCATAAAGATAATAATATGCCTGCAAGGCTAGAAATAATCAAATCATGTCCTGTAAGCAAACTGAATGTTATTCACCACTGGCTAATATATCACAGGACTATTAACTTGTATGCTGCTCTTTGTACTGTATGTACATCATGATAAGGGTGTGCTCTCCACACCCTTTAAACTTCAGTAACATTGCAGCTATTTGATCATATATCCATATTTTCAGAAAGGACACCTACGTTCAAACAAACTCAAACTGACATATCAACTATTCAAATCTTTTTAGTTACATAATGGCTACAGTGGAAGGACATTTGAGGCTGGCTCAAGAAAAAAAAGTACAGTATAACAGCATATCCCACTAAATGAGATCTTGATAGATGTCTAAAACCCTTTGATCCAGCATTAAGGTCATGACCATGCAGTTTATGGTCATGACTAATATTGTGAGCCAGCCACGTCTTCTGAAGTGGTGTGCTGGCTATATATCATGAATGTATTCTTTATTTAGATGGTCTATGCAACAAGAAACCTAATAAGGATAGAACTGCAAGTGAATGAAATAAGATGGGTAAAGGAGAGCAGTTAGCAGTATGATCTTCCTATTTGCCTCAAATACTTTATCCTGCTATCACAACAGCTGGTAGCTCGTTTACCAAGCACGTTTCCATCTGTTAACAGGCACGTTTCACGGAGATAAACGGGATACCTGTCTGCACATGTCCCTTTCGTGTTCCAGTCACATAAACACACAGTCATTCAGACCCCGAGTTCTTAATGTGGCAATGGCTACGATATTTAGCATTCTAGAAGGAAGGAAAAAAGGCTGGACAAAGTCCGTGTGTGTAACACGCAGGCTACACTGCCATACCCTTGTATTACACAAGACTTTGCCTTTGTATAGCTCCTGAATGTTTCTGTTTCTGTTATAATCCCATTTTTTAGTCATCAAACATTACTTACTGTAACACAGCAACCAATCGCTGGTCAAACAAACAATTGCGCTGTCCAATCAGAAGCTCGGGCAAGGTTCTTGTTGCTGTGGTGGTTCTAGCAAATTCTGGAGCCGGAGCCAGTGTGTAGTGAGATATTATTCCGCCGAGCCAAAAATAAAATTCTTAAGCGTTGTATTTTTTGACTGTATATTTACGTTCATCACTAAGTGTAGTAGCATTGTATAAAATTATACTTTATGGTTCTGTATGTTGAAATTGTGCACTTCGTGCAGCTGGAACTACTTGTTAACGCGGACGGATATTGACAGATGACTCATACAGACTCCGGTATAAAAATTGTGTTTACGTGTACTGCGGTAGATCTTCAGCGGAAGCCGAAAGGAAGAAGTACTACACAAGCAAGCTGAGAACTTTGTCCTGCGTTTTTTCACAGTAAGTCCCAAGTTAATTTTGTTTCAAGCTTTATTGTTATAGTATTTTGATCTATTTAGACAATGGGTGTTCTTAGTACCCCTTTTGGTGACCAGTGTTTTCAGCGTCGCTTTAGAGAAACGTTAACGGTGGTATCTGCCTCAGATTGACGTTAAATCTCGAAGTAAAATGGAATATTTTAGCCACGTTATTTTTTAACTTTAAACGGCGATCCGACTGTTTCTTCGTCGATTTTTATAAAGCCACAGCACAGCATTGGTTAGCTAACGTTAGCTACAGCAGTGACTCAACATTTCCAGTATCGTCCATTAGCGCGTAACGTTGGCTGAACAAAAGGAGGTCAATATGATCTCAAAATGGCGCTCGGGCTGGAATGGCGGCTGAGCTGCCGATAGTTAAGATCCATCCATTCCACCTAATTTCTTTTCTAACGTTTTTATTTATTTGTAGCTGTAGCGACATCTTATAACTTAAACGTAACGTTATCTTACATTCCAAAGACGGACTTTAGATGATATTCACTTACAGTGACTACTGTGGATGTCTTTTTAATGTAAGTTAAGATGTTTAACCAATGGTAAGTTTTTATTTTTAAATCATGATTTTATGTATTTCAATTTTTCATAGGCAAAAATATGCAGATCTTCGTTAAGACCCTCACTGGCAAGACCATCACTCTTGAGGTTGAGCCAAGCGACACCATTGAGAATGTGAAAGCTAAAATCCAGGACAAGGAAGGCATTCCCCCAGACCAGCAGAGGCTAATCTTTGCCGGCAAGCAGCTGGAAGATGGCCGCACCCTCTCTGATTACAATATCCAGAAAGAATCAACCCTCCATCTTGTCCTGCGTCTGAGGGGTGGCATGCAGATCTTCGTCAAGACCCTCACTGGCAAGACCATCACCCTGGAGGTTGAGCCTAGTGACACAATTGAGAATGTCAAGGCCAAGATCCAGGACAAGGAAGGCATTCCCCCAGATCAGCAGAGGCTGATTTTTGCTGGCAAGCAGCTGGAAGATGGACGCACCCTCTCAGACTACAATATCCAGAAAGAGTCCACTCTCCATCTGGTGCTGCGTCTGAGGGGTGGCATGCAGATCTTCGTCAAGACCCTCACTGGCAAGACAATCACTCTGGAAGTTGAGCCAAGTGACACCATTGAGAACGTGAAGGCCAAAATCCAGGACAAGGAAGGCATTCCCCCAGATCAGCAGAGGCTGATCTTTGCCGGCAAGCAGCTGGAAGATGGCCGCACCCTCTCTGACTACAATATCCAGAAAGAATCAACCCTCCATCTGGTCCTGCGTCTGAGGGGTGGCATGCAGATCTTTGTCAAGACCCTCACTGGCAAGACCATCACCCTGGAGGTTGAGCCAAGTGACACAATTGAGAATGTCAAGGCCAAGATCCAGGACAAGGAAGGCATTCCCCCAGATCAGCAGAGGCTGATCTTTGCCGGCAAGCAGCTGGAAGATGGCCGCACCCTCTCTGACTATAACATCCAGAAGGAGTCCACCCTCCATCTGGTCCTGCGTCTGAGGGGTGGCATGCAGATCTTTGTCAAGACCCTCACTGGCAAGACCATCACCCTGGAGGTCGAGCCAAGCGACACCATTGAGAATGTCAAGGCCAAGATCCAGGACAAGGAAGGCATTCCCCCAGATCAGCAGAGGCTGATCTTTGCTGGCAAGCAGCTGGAAGATGGCCGCACCCTCTCTGACTACAACATCCAGAAGGAGTCCACCCTCCATCTGGTCCTGCGTCTGAGGGGTGGCATGCAGATCTTCGTCAAGACCCTCACTGGCAAGACCATCACTTTGGAGGTCGAGCCCAGTGACACCATTGAGAACGTGAAGGCCAAGATCCAGGACAAGGAGGGCATTCCCCCAGATCAGCAGAGGCTGATCTTTGCTGGCAAGCAGCTGGAAGATGGCCGCACCCTCTCTGATTACAACATCCAAAAGGAGTCCACCCTCCATCTGGTCCTGCGTCTGAGGGGTGGCATGCAGATCTTCGTCAAGACCCTCACTGGCAAGACCATCACTCTGGAGGTTGAGCCAAGTGACACCATTGAGAATGTCAAGGCCAAGATCCAGGACAAGGAAGGCATTCCCCCAGATCAGCAGAGGCTGATCTTTGCTGGCAAGCAGCTGGAAGATGGCCGCACCCTCTCTGATTACAATATCCAGAAGGAGTCCACCCTCCACCTGGTTCTGCGTCTGAGGGGTGGGCAGTAAAGTGCTTCATGATTCCATGTTCTTACAGTGTTTTTCCTCAATTTAACGTGCTATATATTACATGTTCTACATGCTGTATTACAAAGTTATACACATGAAAATTATTGACCTTTACATGACCAAAAGTTTAATGCACATCACTTAATAAACAGTGAAACTTAAGTTCCTGGTGTTGTTCATTTTTGGTGTAAATCCACTTTTGAGATTCATTGTAGAAATAGTGGTTGACTGGGGGAAAACACCATTATCCACATATAGTATTAAGGAGGAATAGTAATAAATCTGAATTTCACCAGCATGATTATGTCTATAGTATGAATAAAACAGGTATAATTCACTCTTGTGTTTTATGGTTGCCAGGATATCATAAGGGATAAAAAAAAAATGACAGTAAAGCTGTCAAATTACAGAAATTGGGGGGATAGAGGCATATTCTTGCCTGAAATGCTCAGTGCTAAATAAGACACCCTGGAGGTCAGAAGTTTTTCAGTTCTTTTTAATGTTCACTAAAGAAAGCAAGGTGATTTCCACTTATGAAGCTAATTCACTTCTGTAATCATATTGTGGTACACCTGTTGTCTGCACCAACGTAATCTTTGTGTGGGCGTACTGGAGATGTTGCTTTTCATTTCTGTTAACTTTAGTGTCTGTAAACTGAAGACATCTAGTGGCTTCCTTAGCAAAATTATAAAACACTACAGGGCGGTTAGCCCATGATGTATACAGTATAGACAGCTGTACAAGTCTATATCATGCCTACCATCAAAAACACGGCTTTAGTTGTGTATGGAAGGAGTATAATCTGTAGAAGGATAAGCAAACCAGCAGTTTTAGGAACGAATGCTTGTATTACTTCGTTTCCATGTCAAATATGGTATCTCGAAGTACATAATAATAGCCTACTGGGTTATTAAGATGCTGTACTGTGCCAGCAGACTGAATATGTAAAAGTATATTGGTATATTAAAATACAATCAATGAATTGAAACTTGGTTTACAGGGTTGTAGTGGACCCTTCTTGTACATTAAATCTCATTAGTGTTTTTTTTCAGCAATGCTGCTTTAGGTCTATTGAAGGCTTTCAACAGCATGGTTACCTGAATCACTCATAAAGAGGTTTATTAAGCTGGAGGTCAACCTCTGAGTCTGAAGGGCACATGAGAAGGTTGAAGGAAGTTTTTATGCATGAGGATCTGGCGCCATCTATTGTTGATATCTAAATGGTTGACGGTTCAAAGAAGTAAAATGAAGGGAAAGAAACAGAATTAGGGATCTAAAATGGGAGTCAGGGACCAACAGGAGTACTATGTGAGAACATCATCAAAGCTTTGGCCTTAGCACACGCAAATTGTATGGAGAAAATGCACTCTTTCAGTAAGGTAGAAATTGTTTTCAGGATAAGGAAACAGGAAACTGGGGGGAGGGTGGTAAGAGAACATTTTGTACTACTAATTGGATAAACTGTACACCATATTCATATCAAATTTCTGCTCAAAACATACCTTATTTTCTTACGTCCTGGTGGCAGGCAGGAAACCAGTGTCTCTCTGCTGAAGCTGGGTAGTTTGTACGAGGCATAAAAAACACACCATGTGTTAAAGGTCAGGAAGATATGAAGACATCAGTGATAATCAGCAGTAGAAATGAATACATCCTGGCAGTGTTTTTCAGTGTTCAGTGAATGAGATTACAGAGAATGTGTGATTCTCTTCATGCATATAGTGAATACTCAGATAGAAATTTGGCCTTCATTTACTTAAGTACTGTACTTGTACTTTAGTAACTGTTATAACATTTCTGTTTTATACAACTTTGTTCTGCAGAACTGTATGCTACTTATTCATTTATACAACATTAACAATCTAATGATATCACATATAATAATATATCAGTCACAGAGGCTATTCTCTGCAGAAAGATTATTTTTATTTTTGATACTTCAAGGACATTTGGATGATAGTACTTATGTACTTAAACTGAGCCAGGATTTAAAGTTCAGCACTTTCACTTGTAATAGACTACTTTGTTTTTATTTACTTTAAATAAAGGACCTTAGTATTTCTTCCAACACTGATCTGAACCCACAAGAAAGGCTGAAGTTAAGGATGACACTGTAGGAATGTAGTGTGGATTATGGAGAGCACGAGGATTGTGTTGTGGTATTTGCCATCTAATCCAAAGATAAACTGACTCAACACAGTTAGGTGGATAATCTGGTGTCATCTGTTGATCCTGCCAAAGGCATTTATCTCATAGCACAGCTGACTTGACAATCTGCTTTTAGTTTGTACATCAAGATCAGGAGCACGCATGACAAAATTCATGAAGCACACTACTTATTAAATTATGAAAACAACCTATATATATATATATATATAACAATACTAAGCACTTCGGCTGTTTAGCCAGTTACACTCAGACATAGGGTTTTTTTTTTTTTGTTTGTTTTGTTTTTTAAAGAATGCTATATAACAGCCATATCTAGTCTAACCAGTATTCTGTTTAACAAACAGCTTACATACTTGGCTTTGTTTTTCAGACAGCCATAATAATCTACATTCCTGCTTTTATTTATCTTGTCTTGGTATGATGTTGTTGCATTTCTATAGTTTTCCTGGTTGATGCACCTGGAGGAAGAGGAATGTAACCCTGCTGTCAAAGCAGCTGGTAGCACATTATTTTAAAAACACTTCTTCACTTGGTACCTCACCTCCTCATGTCTTGTTCACATGTGACTGGTGTTATGACTGTAATGTGACTGCATGTCATGCAGCTCAGACAGTAGTTTCTTTAAGCACTTCATCATCCTGAGTAGTTGTCAAATTTAGATTGCAGTTAGAGTGAAACGTAATTACAGACTCCATATTTCACCTTGCTAAATTATCACCTTGGGAAATTATAATTAAATTTGTAGGCAAAATACACTGTTCTTGCGTATAATACAGCTAAATGTGACACAATTAAACCAACTAAACTCAATGTTTAAACTATGTCTGCTAAAACAGGGGACTATTTTCCATTGCGGATGAATATTGGTTGGTGACGTGTGTCCAGTATAAATTATCCTGTCCCCCTAGCAACTGCAGTCGGAGGTGGTGTTACCTGTAAGGAGGATAAAACTGAAAAGGAAAATTGTAAGTACAATCGTCCGTTTTTAAAAAATGTTATCAGTAATATTTCAGTTTGCCTGCTGTATTTCTTCCATCAGTTCATCGCTTCCATAGATTTTTATTTGTTGTCGCTTTGGTTTTCTTGTTTAGCAGCTAACCGCTTCGTAAACAATTACTGTAAAGGCAAGTTAGCAACCTAAAATTAACGTTTCTTAACCGAATAATGTTACTGATCTATATCCTGAATGATGTTATAGGGTGTGCTTAATTTATCCACTGTTAACTAGAACAATAACGCGAAGGACATTGGCCAACATGAACAAGTAACAATGGTTCAGCGTTTCTAGCTGTATCCTCCATTAGCGGATAAGGTTAGCCGAACAAAACGAAGGCAAACAACAATAGCTTATTTTAAAATGGCGCTGGTGCTCGAATCACCGGCTTTCTACCAGTATGTTCTTGTGATACAGTGGGACAGCTCGCTGTTATCGCTTGTGGTAAGACAAAACGGTAAATAGTGACCTATAATGGCTGGTTGTATAGGGAAGACGTGTATGTGTGATTTAACAATTATTGTACACATCTAACCGGAAGAAGTCATTAACTAAAGAGCCATATATTGAAGTGTAGGCTGGTGAAATTTATTTAACAGTTTACTGGTTTATTCTCAAGCATACAAGGTAATTTTGTGCTGTAGTTCTTATTACATTAAAGAATACTAGTAACATGGAATATTTATTTTTCACAGGTGCAGACATGCAGATCTTTGTCAAGACCCTCACTGGCAAGACCATCACCCTTGAGGTTGAGCCCAGTGATACTATTGAGAATGTCAAGGCCAAGATCCAGGACAAGGAAGGCATTCCCCCAGATCAGCAGAGGCTGATCTTTGCTGGCAAACAGCTGGAAGATGGACGCACCCTCTCTGACTACAACATCCAGAAAGAGTCCACCCTCCATCTGGTCCTGCGTCTGAGGGGTGGCATGCAGATCTTTGTCAAGACCCTCACTGGCAAGACCATCACCCTGGAGGTTGAGCCCAGTGATACTATTGAGAATGTCAAGGCCAAGATCCAGGACAAGGAAGGCATTCCCCCAGATCAGCAGAGGCTGATCTTTGCTGGCAAGCAGCTGGAAGATGGCCGCACCCTCTCTGACTATAACATCCAGAAGGAGTCCACCCTCCATCTGGTCCTGCGTCTGAGGGGTGGCATGCAGATCTTTGTCAAGACCCTCACTGGCAAGACCATCACCCTGGAGGTTGAGCCAAGTGACACCATTGAGAATGTCAAGGCCAAGATCCAGGACAAGGAAGGCATTCCCCCAGATCAGCAGAGGCTGATCTTTGCTGGCAAGCAGCTGGAAGATGGTCGCACCCTCTCTGACTACAATATCCAGAAGGAGTCCACCCTCCATCTGGTCCTGCGTCTGAGGGGTGGTCAATAAATGATTCCATGCCTGTACTTGATCTACATGACAGCCTAACACAATAAAAGATGAGAGATTAAATTATACTGTGTTTTTCCTTTATTGCAAATTTGTCTAGATGGTGAGCACTGCAAGATTTGATGAGTTTCGTCTGGCAAAATCCAGTTACCATTCAATGTTCAGTTAAAATGTATTATGTTGAAAATATTTTGATTCATAAAATATATATTTGAATAAACTTGAATTACAAAGGAACATATAGTGATCTGTTATAAATCATTCCATACTGGTTGTTTCAATGTTTCACAACTGACAAGCAATTTTATATATTTCTACCGTGTACAAAATTCTATTTGGTTTTTCATGAAAAATGAGCTGATGTGACTGCATCTTAAACTTAAATATCATACAGGGCTTCTTTAAATCTTTGAAGAAAATTAGTTAAGGTTTAGGATGTTTCCCTTAAGTTTTTCTCATGGAATTGTTACAAAAAGCAGGTAATTGATTCACCTGGATAATTTGGCTGAGTAAAAGTAGGGACCCTGTAAAATCTGGAGCATGTACTGTTGTAAAAAGTTCTATACCTGGGTTTTAATCACTGTATTCATAGGCTGTTTAATGAAATGTGAAATGACACGTGGAACCACTAGAGGTCACCCTCTACAAAGGTGTAGTTAGATGTTTCCTTTCCCACTGCACAAATCTGTATTAAAAGTGAGAGTCTGTCTTGCAGGCCCCCTTTAACTGATTGTTTTCAGTCTGACAAGAGGATATAGGTCATGGTCCAAAGCAGCTGATTAGTAAATATCCACAACTAAGTTGGTGATGATTTTTCATCTAAAATGAGTAACTTAAAGGCTTGTGATGTACAGCACTGTGTAGTAGTTTTACTAAACACTAAAACAATCAAAAAATAAACTGCCTTGGTGTGACCACCCTTCAAAACAGCACTAGTTCTCCTCAGGTACACCTGCACACCATTTTAAGGTACTTGACAGGTAGGTTGTTCCAAGAATTCAAGCAGGTTCATCACATATGAGGTGCAAGACCAAAGAATATAACTTAGACAAATGTTTCATTTAAACCTAATCTTAAAGCCGTCTGGAGGAGGGGCCGTGTTACGAACTGTAGCTTTCTCACATGGCATATATTTCTACATATAGCTGTGCTTCGTAAAATTGCCTCAGACTCTTGCAGCTCAGAATAGTGCTTGAATTTTGGGTATATACCTGTAATGCAACTGCCATCTATAGTCTAGCTCAGGGTTCGGCAACCCTAAATACTCATTTGGACCGTCTCCCATAGAAAACACCTGGAGCCACAAAACCCTTTGACACCTAAAATGACAAACACTGCATATATCCGTTGTTTTGTTTTTTGTTTTGTTTTTTTTACCTGTATGCTATGTATAAAAAAAAACTACAGTGTATTCCATTTATGAAATCAGTGAACTAATACAGAGAACACCACATTTTATTTCTGCATGTAACAAAAACATTTCGAACTCCGAAAAAAAGACGCTTGGTTAATGCTTACTTTCAAATAAAATACTCAGTCTATTCAAGTCCCCCTCGTATTTATGAAATAAACAACAATAAACAAACTTAAATTATCTACCTGCAGCGAACCAAGAATGCCGTCTGCTTCTGTGTTCCGTCATCATTTTATCGCGTGTACTGGAGCGTGCAGCCAGCTGTCAACCTGAACAAAAAAAGGTCTATTTCACTGAACAATGCGAAATATATATTTGCAAAATAATAGCCTATAATTAAAATATTTATTTTACCTGGTTAATGTGATTTTTGCTCCTGAACCTCAGCGCACAGCGTCTGCACATCAGGACTGTAAGCTGTCGTCTGTGAAACTTTTCTTTTCTTGGATGTTGCCATCATTTACCTACCGGGGCTCGAAAAGCTCGATAAATCTTGCCGCCGGGTGTCGCACATCGGCGGTTGTGACGCATATTATGAGCGACAAAAAATTAAAAACGTTTTATTTTAATATTACAAGATCACCATAATCTTCAAATGTAGAATTACATTAAAAAAAAACTAACGAACTAAAATAAAAATAAATTTAAATTAAATACTCATTATTTATTTTCCAAAGTCACAGGGAGCCAGAGCAGAGGGATGAAAGAGCCACATGCGGCCGACCCCTGGTCTAGCTGGAGCTCCGGCAACTGCAGGGTCCAGCAGACCTCATATGGGACATGAATCTGCATCCTGTGGTTGAATGACAGACCTTCTACTCAGCATCCCACCCTGCAAAAAGATTTGAAGCCATAACTGGAGCTCAAGCAGAAACGGAGACAGTTAATGAACATGTCATAGAAAAGTGATTAGTATTCATCTGGATGATTAGGCCTACACATGGTAACTCAGTTAACTGTACCATGGAAGTCAAATGAAAATGAGAGACGATGGTGACAATCATTAAAGAGACTGTGGAAGGAAAGATGCAACAATCCCAGTTGTGAGATTAGACAGCAACACCAAAACAGTACAATAAAAAGTGCTATGACTGTACAGTTATATTTTAAAGAACAGCAGTGGATTATAACTTATTGTTGTATGGCTTGCAATGTACAACTTGTTGTAACCTGAATAAAAAAGGAAAGTATATGTAGTATAAGGAAATTGCTATTAACTCAGTGGAGCACATGCCCCCATCAAGGCCACATAATCCTACACGTCTGCCAAGCTCTTATAAACATAAAAGAGGAAGTAGTCTGATTACATAAATTATTTTTCATAAAACACATAAAACAACTGGATTCAGCATTTTTTCAGGAGTATATAACCAGAGTGAGAGTTGTGTCTGTATTCTTAACAGGAAGTCAAGCACATTTCCAGTTGTTGTTGGCCTCTACCAGAGTTGTCCCACCAGTTCTGTTTGTGATTTTAATGGACAGGATCTCAGGACATGATCTGGGGGAGAACAGAGCGCCTCAGGATCCCAAAGGAGGAGCTGGAAAACGATCTTTGGGAGAGGAAGGTCTGGACTACCTTGCTTGACCTGCTGCTGCTGTAAACAGAAGATGGATGGATGGATGGAAATAGTCGACCACTGGTTGGTAGGGAAATTGATGCTGTATAAAAAAAGAAAATAAAAAAATAAAAGTACTTATTCACCTGAGCTAACATTAGATGGGATAATATTACTACATGCCTACATGCATCTTGTACAATATACAACAGAACTGATGAGCATGTCCCCCTCAACCACCCACCCCATTTGTACGGCTCTGCCCACAGCCTCCAAACATAGAGTGTTTCCCCAGTGAAAAATAATCACAGTAACCTAAGTTTTTAGAGTAGGACATATTATGAATTTTACAGTAATATTACCTAAAATATTTAGAGTCACTTTAAATTCTCGGGGGCTATATACATATATAAAAGTGCGATTTATTATAAAGCTTACTTCTCCACAAAGTTCTGTGAGTCTCCCAAAAATCATGCCAGTAAAAACAGATTTGACATGAAACCAAACAGATTTTCTGACATTTCCCCCAGACGTCTCGCAGTCGTCTTCTTTCAAAGCAGACTGTTGCGGTGTTCCGCAGCCCCTCTCTCCAATGGGTTTGCCCGTTACATGTCAAGTGAACCAGCTGTATATATCAGCTGGGGGACCTGGGAGCTGCGCTCTCACTCGGGCTGACCGTGCGGGAGGAATGGCAGGCTGGGGGGGCTTCTTCCTTTCTCTCCTCAACTACAAGACGGAGAAATATGTCATCGCCGAAAACAGGAGGATCGGGATATTATTTAGACTCTATCAGTTGGCCGTGCTGGGATACATAATAGGGTGAGGTGCATTGCATGTCCCCCTTTTTCTTTTTAAATTCACATGGTATAAAAGTGGCCTTTTAGAAAGTGATTCACAAGTTAAAAATAGTTGAGCTTGTCGAAGGTTTTTGCTTTGTTGCTGCTGTTAAAGTGGCAGGGCCTTTTTTTTTTTTTTTTTTAGTTGTCTCTTAAAAAGTGTTGTCTCTTAAAAAAAAGGGGGGGGGGGGGGGGGTTTCACTTATGTCTGAACTTAGTGCAGATACAGTCAGGTTATCTCAACCCACCCTTCACCGTGTGATGACACTCCGATGACTGTAAGGTAAATTATGAATAGTGAGCAGGTGACTGGGTCAGTATGGTGAGGGTTAATACCAGTCACTGGTTTGACCTCACTTGCCTATGAAAGTTAAGATGAACTGTGAGATGACAGATTGTAGTGGCTGCAGTGTGGCTGCTGCAGGGTGGTTGTAAAATCATATTTGGATCTATGGCATGTAGGATACTGTAGCTTGGGGGGCTGCTCATGTTGTGTATGTGCTGCTTTTATTTCCATGTCTCTTTGAGACCTTTGGTATTTTCATTTTACTCATTAGACGCTGCTGTCGTCTCCTGTGTATGTGTGTGCAAAATAGTGAAATAGAAAATAAGTGGATATGCAATGGAGATGTTATGTGATGTAGTCTAAGACATATTTACAGATTAGCATTACTCCTTTCATCTGCTACACGCTGCTGAGCACATTTAATGACAGTTATAATGTGTGTGCTATCCACCCAGACCACATGCTCACAAACAAGCTGCTCAGCAAGCGATCTCAGATATACACTGCTGCACTGCACCCATTTTGATATAAAAGGGAAAAAAATGACATACTGTTAAATTTATTCAGCACGAGACTTTAAAACATGATGAATTCTTAAGTTTGGATGAATGTCTCAGGTGGGTGTTTGTGGTGAAGAAGGGGTACCAGGAGAGAGAGGAGGCAATCCAGACCTCAGTCATCACCAAGCTCAAAGGTGTCACACTGACCAACAGCTCTGAGACAGGGCTTCACCTCTGGAGTGCTGAGGATTACACCATACCCCCAAATGTGAGCCTATCTTTCTATTTATCAGTTAATTTATATAAGTTTCTTTTAAACATCATACAGACCTGTTCCAGTTTAAAAAAAAAAAAGGCAATTCCAGTTTGCACCAATTTTGATGTCCGAGCACTTCCCAATTACGCTTCTGTCTAGAGAGATCATGAGGCTATTGAGTGTCTGCCTTTGTGGATATCATTAGCCTCAGCATCTGTCTAAACGGATTTAACGATATTGAACTTCTTATGGAGCGTAATTTGTTTAACCTTTTGCTTCTTGATCTTATTGTGTGGATCTAATTTTATTTTGTAGGGCGAGCAGGTGTTCTTCATAGTAACAAATTACATAGAGACCCCCAATCAGAGACTGGGGTTCTGCGCTGAGGTGAGTGAATAGAAAAAGGGGAATAGCATGAGCATTTTTTATTGCTTTTTTTTTTCAATTCTAATATCTGAATTACTGCAGGTTGCGTTGTCACAGATTACCATCTCATTGCATTTTCATATCCAGCAGTTTTTATTCTCCCTCACAGAGTTTCAAGGTGCCACACGGACTATGTCTCAGTGATGATGACTGTGCGGAGGGGGAGACTGTGATAGCAGGCCATGGTGAGAACCATAGTTTAATTGCAGGTTCATGTCTTCATCTGCAGGGTGAGATAATTAACAACATATTGTTACAGAAAACATTTACACATGTAAGAACATGCATGATACACGCAAAACCAATCTGTTTCAAGCTCCATCCAGCCAACAATCTTTTGCTCTCTCTGTCAGGAATCAAGACTGGCTTGTGTTTAAACAGCACTGGGACCTGTGAGATTCACGCCTGGTGTCCCGTTGAATACAGCATGCGACCCACGTGAGTATCCCTCCTCTGCTGCAGAACTTTGGAAATTAGCCATTTTGTGCCATTACATTCACACTCACTCTGATCCCTCACAGGGACCAAGATATTTCACAGGTTCTATTTATTACTAATACGGCCTGTCAGCTCCTCTTGTTTTGTTTTTTTCTTTTACACACAGCTGCCTGTCTCTTTCATTTCCAGAGAGCCCTTACTGAGTGAAGCAGAAAACTTCACCATCTACATCAAGAATTTCATCAGGTTTCCAAAGTTTGAATTCTCTAAGTAAGTGGTGCTGATTGCTGGTGTGTGAATGGATTCAAAGCATCGTGGCATAGATCACCCACAGAGCTGAGGGATATACGTGTTCCAGTGGCTGCTTCAAATAGCTTTAGGGTGCAGAGAGCCTTCTATTTATACCAGCCTATGCATTGCACTCGGTGAGACAGTGAAACAGTCATCTGAGACGTCCTTGACAGCAGGCCTTGCTTTGGACAGGTGTCAGATCAGATGGGGCTAGCCCAGGGAGTTGTGCCTCTGCCCTCTCTGCTGTTTTCTGTTCAAGTCCCACTAGAAAGCAAAGAGATGCCACAAGCCACGCCTAATTCATCAGTCAGGATCTTATTTGAATTACACAGTCATCTCTCTTATGTTGCCTCACTAATCTTGATGTGCTTATGCTTAATGGGGATTGACAGGGTAATAGAAATCCCTCTTAATAGGCACTACTCTTAATGGCTGGCAACACTGCACGTCTTACAGTGTGACACGTGCAGTTCTAAGCTTATAGTTCAGTTGAAATGGTGTCTTACATAAAATCAGTCTCTTCAGCACTTCTGCTGCCACACGTGAAAACCTGAAAACTCTAACTTTGGTGATTTTCATCTTTTAAGTTCAGTGTATATTTTTTTTATGCTTATCTCTGGGCTATAAATGGTCATTTTCAATGGAAAAACGCAAAGATACAAGTGAAAATCAGAAAATGAAAATCAGACATTTCATGTCTTAGGTCTAATGTCCTTGAAACCTCTGATGACAACTACCTGAAAAGATGCTCCTACCACAAAGAGGACCACCCTTACTGCCCTATCTTCCGCCTCGGAGATCTGGTCAGCTGGACTGGGCATGATTTCCAGGATATGGCTGTTAAGGTAAAAAGAGTATTAATGTGCTAATCAAGACTGTGTGTGGGAGGGATTTCAGTTCCTGGCTTCCTCACAATTATTAGATAATATACCATACTACCACATTTAGGAATTATGGGAATCCATTTTAGCTGTTTGCAATTGCATTAATAACTGTAGAACAACACGCTTGTGCTATCTGTTTTTAATATAAATCATAACTATTCTTTGACAAAGATTCATCATGATTTTCTTATGGTAGATTTCTTTGGAGGACAAAAACTCTTCTGCAGCTGTTACATCCACAGTCTAGATTCTGTGGCCAGCGTTTGTTAACGGAGCTCTTTCTCTCTCCATGCTTCTTATTGATTTCCAGTAACAGACACATGTTGCAGTGGTTGTGCAGAAATACTAAAAAATAATCTGTATTTTTCAGACAAATCAAATGTTATCTCAAGGTCCACTTACTTGGTTTTTCCAGAGCTTCCACATACATCATGTGACCATCGTCAGCAGATGCAGCCTATCTGTCATGGTGATGTTTAGTTGTTATCATGTGACCTAAGTGTGGAATATTGGTGGTGTAATTACAAGTGGCTGTATAAAAAATAAAATGAAAATATAAATTAAATACTTGATAGCAACTAAAGCACCTCCATGAAAACAAACTATATCTGTACATGAAGTCCAAAAATATGGCTGATAGCTCAGGAAAAAACAACAAGTGGTTAGAACTTTACTGTCAAACTGCAATTTTCAAAGTAAAGAATGAACCTTAAAGCTCAACAGTTAATCTTAATATATTTATTAGAAAACACTCAAGCTCTACCCACAGTCAGCCTGACTCCATGTCTAATCAGTGTGGGTGTGAGAGGCCTTTAAGGGATAAAGGACAACAAGACATAAAGAGAACAAACATGAAGTGTGTCATTATAGCCCAGTTTAAGATGGTGTGTAACTGACACTACAATCTGGATCTCTGCAAACTTCCTGCCAGTAAATTCTGATGAAACTGAAACGGATACACAGATACAGTCCTCTCTTGGCTCATTCTCCTACAATACTAAACCTTTGGTGAGAAATGGTCTTGGTCTTTGGTCTTAGAAATGTTGTCAAAATCTGTTCAATTCTGAGTTTTAGAGACACTAAACCCATCATACAAAAACTTGTTGGCTGCTCTTATGTCAAGGTGCAAGACTGAAGGGGACAGAGCTTTTGCTGTCAGGACACCTCAGCTATGGAATGACCTGCCTCGTAAACTCAGACCTGCAAAATCAATATCCTCTTATAAGTCACTTTTGAAAACTATATAACTATGTTACATAGCACAAGTGCTGTTTAAATAAACATTATCATTATGTGTTTCTGTCCATCAGGGTGGGTCTGTTGGTATTCTTATTGAGTGGAACTGTGACCTGGATAAAGACTATTCACAGTGTAATCCACAGTACAGCTTCACTCGCTTAGACATGAACTTGAACAACTCAGTCACATCAGGATACAACTTCAGGTACGTCCTCTCAGGTGTTAAGCTGAATCTGTCCGTCCTCTGCCTGTCTAACCTGTGTCATTTTCATCTTTTACACTTTCAGTGAAATAATTTCTCCCCCTACAGATATGCCAGGTATTACAAGGATCAAAATGGCGAAACCTATCGCACTTTGTATAAAGTGTATGGAATTCGCTTCGATATAATGATCAATGGCCAGGTACAGCAGTGACATGAGCGCTTCTTTTCTAAGGGAAGTACATGATTCTGGCATTAGACTTGCAGTGAATGCTTTTTGTTTTACAGGCTGGGAAATTCAATATTGTTCCCACAATAATTGCCATTGGTTCAGGTGTTGCTCTGCTGGGTGCAGTGAGTATTTTACTGAATTATTATGTTGATGTGTGAGTGGATAATTGTGTGAGTATTGATATGGTAATATCAATAATGACTCAGCAGGTGGTGAAAGTCCAGGTGATAGTATTTTTTTTACCTTTCAGGGAGCCTTCGCATGTGATATGATTCTACTTTACATGATGAACACAAGCTCCTTCTACCGAGAGAGGAAGTTTGAAATCATCAACTTTAAGTATGACTATTTGTATTTACACACTTAATGAACTGACTTTTCAAATCAGACATTTTCCAAATCTAGATGGTCACTTGTTAGCACATCTCTCTCATCCTGTATGTAACAGGAGAGAACGGAACAAACACAAGGATGGAAAGGCGGGGCACCGCGAAAGGAGATCCAGGAAACCAGGTGGAGAGAAAGGGGCAGAAAACTCCATCAAAAATCCAGGGGAAACTGAGCCCACTGAGGGAACTTCTCCCACTGCAGAGAACCAGTCCACCGTGGAGAAACGGGGTCCCACCATTCCACGCAACACAGGACAACGATACTCTGCCATTCTCTCTACTCAAGGTGCAGAGTCGAGGCATCATATCACTTTCTCTCCACACAGTTAAGTCTGCAGACAGAGCAACACAAGTCACCCGCAGTGGTCTCGGTTTTGTTGCAGGAGGTGGAACCAAAAGTCGGACTCATGTCCACTTTTTCACCTGCTGGCACAACTGTTGGCACGCCACTAGCTTGAGTGATGCTCACTTTGACTGAATGTGTATTGGTCCAGGGAAATGTCAATGTTCTACACTGAACAAGTGGGCCAGGACACTGATGTAGAGATACACAGGAGGATGGTTTTGAGTGGCTGGGTCAGGAACCAAAGGTGGAATGTGAGAGATTATAACAGGTCCATAAATAACTAAAAAGTACTGTGATAATCCTGATGGCAGAGTGACTTAAAATGATTAATCTAAGACTTTTAGTGAGTTGCCAAATATACGTCAGTTACAGCTTACAAATGTAAAAAATTAATTGTTTCTGTTTCACGTCATAGATTCAATGCTTTCAGCTCTTTGAGCTGTTGATCAGACTAATGAAGCATCATTTCCAGTTACAAAAAGTACAGCAAAAGTACCAAGTGATTTCATTACAACCAGTCTGCAGAACACTTCCTAAATTCAATGTTGGGTCATGAGCGAAATGATTTAAGAATAGATTCAAAAAAATATGTTAAAAAAAAGACTTGTAAGCAATATCTAAGAAAAATGTGAACGGTCTTAATTGTTTGTTTTTCAGCTGAATGCGTCATGTGCCTGTGTAAAGACAGGCATTTGAACATACTGTTCAACACTGCTGATGTGTTTCCTGCTCTGTGTGGAGTTGGCTGTGCTGATTGTGACTTTGATATGTGCCATGCAATGGCTGCAACACAATCACACTCACAACATTGTTCACTTATGAAGCTGTGGAATGTAGTCTGTCACCTGCTATCAGTCTACAATGAGTGGACTAGTTCACCAGTGATGTACGGGCTGATTGTCGATGAAGTGCAAAGGCTCCCTTTCCTGTTTGTTGTCCCTGTTTCTATTTATTGATTGTTCTTTATTGTTGGAGACAAATGTATTTGTCATGTTGATTTCATGCCAACAAGTGACACTGCCTGACAAAGTGATTAATAATGTATACAGAACTTGTACAGAGGTATTTATTCAAATCAGTAATCACATCTGTTATAATCTGAACATAATATTGTACATGAAATGTAACGCCACACCTTGTAAAAATGTTATCTGTTCTAATGAATGTTACACTACAAGCTACATAATAACAACTGTGGCTCTTATTCTGGTGTGGATGATTCTGTGCTCAGAGCAGGAGTTACAGGTTAAATAAGTTCATAGTCACAGGTATGTGTGGAGCAGGAAGAGAAGGGGGGCAGTTTATTCTGCATCTGGTAATTACTGTCATATCCTCCAATATATCAACAGTACTTAAAGGAAAAATCAAAAGTCTTTTACTAATGTCTTATCTACAAACAGCAGGCCAGACAATATTATTGGATTACATAGGATTAGTTAGAAGTAATTCACTATTATTTGCGGTAGATCATTTTAGTACACATGCACCATTCCATAAAGGAAAGTCCAGAACAGGACATAAGTAAAAAGACCTCCAACAAGGCCTCCGGTGAAGAGCAGCCGCCGTGATTTAAAGCATTTGTTCCACCGCCGTCCGGCCTTGAGAATGAGCAGCAGAGAGAGAAGAAACGAGGAGAGGAAATAAAAAATGAAGCCATACAGTCCCGTCAGTCCGAGGATGCCGGCTGTTGCTCCGGACAGAGCGGACACAGAGGTGCGGCAGTAGTCCAGCACGGCGGCGTTGCCCCTCACAGCCACTTCACTGATAAACTGTGGTCCCTCACGCTTGGCTACAACTCCCGCCATGTTGGCTCTGGTCGTCTATCACAGGAAGGTGCTACTGTAAGGGAAGAGTTTCAGACATGTTTACAGTATAAATACTAAATATTGTACACTTTTGAAGCCATGAGATAACAAAATACAAGTGACTCACAGACTGAACTACCACACTGAAAGTAATAGAGCTAATCTCAACCAGCTACATGAAAATCACTGCTTAAACATTACTATATCAGTATTAATAATGATAATAAAAATGATAATAATGCAATGACATAAGACTGGAAAGCGCCAGTGCCAGTATTTTAATTTTCATAAAATTTTGAACTTGTAATGGAATATTTGTATGTACACTGTGATATTAATACTTGTGCTTGTTATAAGGATCTTAATGCTAATGGAAAACAAGGGCGTTTCTACATTAGAAAAGACAATCCCTGACGTTACATGATTTACAGATTGCCATAGATCTAAAGTGAACGTAATGTATACAGCAGATTTACTATTACGGAGAAAACAAAATCAGAAAAAGCGACATACGTCTCAATACATCAAAACATCATAATATGACAGACAATGACAGAAAGCAAAGCTGTCATTCTGCACTGGTCGATGTTAGCTTAGCTACTGGCCACAATGAAGCAACACGGCTAATGAAGACATTTAAAGCCTTGAAGTGGTGATTAAAAACAGGCACGTTAAACACCAGAGAGACAAAAACGAAACAAATCAGTAGAACCTAACTATTAAACCAAACCCAATACTGCACGGCTTTGGGGAGTTTAACGACATATTAACCTGCTTTAACTGAACAACATTCTTGTCAGTGATGATGCTAACATGCTAGCACCGTTAGCTCCGCAGTTAGCTCGCTGACGGTTACTGATGGCAGCTTCTCACCGGAAATCAACACAGAGAATCGTCGACTCCTCACTGCGCGATCACAAAAGCATCATCTACAGGAGTCAGTTCACAGACTCAGACAGCAGATAGTTTTTAGGGACTGTCAGTCTGTCAGTCGGTAAGGCACGGGAACAGCACATTCATTCTCGTTTGCACGACACCCGTATTACAAAGTCGGCCATGCTCCTACGCAATGCATTGTGGGAGCAGGGAACTCATCAAACAGGAGGCGACGACATGGTGCGTTCTATGTACAATAAAAAGTAGGACGTTCTAACTTTATAACACCAAATGGCCCCTTTAAGCTTCATCGCTGTTCTTGCTGACCATGTGCCTCCCTCTTGAGGCACTATATTGAAACACACAGGTAAATCCGTTCTTTTGAAACGTCCAGCTTCCCTGGGGAAACAGCAAAATGTTTCACAATTATACCCAACACAGCAAAACTTAGTACTTCTTCCTTTAATTTAGTATGTTTCACTGGGTATGTTATGGGACTTGTCAGTCCAATTCTTCTGTTTGCACCAACAACACCATGTCAAATTCCTTGTATGTGTAACATACTTGGCAAAAGTGTTTCTGATTCTGATTCTTGCACAATGGGCGTCTTGTAATATGTATGGGGAGAGGGGGTTGGGATCTTATGGGTGGGGGGTCAGGGGGAGGGGGGCTGTTTGCAGGGATTTGAGTGTGTTTGTTTTCTTCTTTCTTAGTACTTTAGTATTTATTATTCCGATTTTAATTTCTTTTGTTTTGACCTTCACTCTCTCTGACCCCAGGAAACGCACTCTCATTTTATCTGCATTGCAGTTGTATGTACAGCAAAGTGACAATAAAGATTTGATTCAAATCAAAGAATAACCAATTTTCTATTGTGAAAAACAAAACCAACAAGAAAACTATTCCAGTCTTTGTGACTGCTATTTGTTTTAATTTGTTTAATTTCTCAAAACGCACATAAGCTATTTACAACGCTTTAAATACAATAAAGTGGTTTATAAACAATATAAATATTATGGGTGTACTGGGCCCACGTGAGCCCATGTTTCACAGACATACTGTAGTCTTAGCTGTAGTATACATAACAACATTTCATGTGTACCTCAGACAGGAATCAAACCCTTCTCACGGAGAATATTTTGATTTGTCATGGCAGGAAGCACATGTCTACCTGAGTGGAATGTAGTGGAATGTAGACATTATTGATACTGTTCTCCAGTGTTTGACAAGTTGAAATGTACACAATGAGAAGAAATTAGAAATGATTTTGGAAGTTAGAAAGGAATTCTATTCACTGTCAAGTCACTGGCAGAAGCAGAAACAATGATGTGGTTTTCTTATATGTGTTTCTTTTCTTTCTTTTATTCATGTGTTTTATCACTAGAGAGTTATTACAACTAACTAAAGGGGAAACTTCTGATTTCCTAATTTGACTTGAACACATCAGCGTTGACTTTGCTCCCTCATGATGATGCCGTATGGCTGAGGGGACCGTGCCGAAGCTCACAGTTTCATCCGCCGTCATGTCGACCTATATCCTGGGTCTAGACGTGGGAACCACCTCGGTGAAAGCAGTTTTAATAGAAACTGACTCCAGAGCGGTGGCTGCGGCTCACGCTTTGCCTACTACGTCCGATATAATCGACAGTAGCGGGATCAAGGTGTGTACATTCACGCGCCAAATAACTTTACCTGTAGCTCGGGAATATTAACCCTGCTGAATATGTGTGTGTGTGTGCGTGTTTGTGTGTGTGTGTGTGTGTGTGTGTGTGAGAGAGAGAGAGAGAGAGAGAGTGAGAGAGAGAAAGAGAGTGAGAGAGAGAAAGAGAGAGAGAGAGATACCTGTGTGTGTGAGACCTGTGCGTAACCTGGCTGTATGTTCTTGCCGCGCAGGCCAAAGAGCAGGACACTGGTCGGATCATAGACGCTCTGAATCGGTGCATCGGCCTCCTGCCCAGAGACAAACTGCAGCATGTCAGCAGCGTCGGGCTGTCCGGACAGATGCACGGGGTTTTATTCTGGAAAGCAAAGAGCGGTGAGACCAACACCTGCCTGCGTGCACTGTGGGGGCATTTCATAACAATGTGTGGTAAATTGTGCAACAGCAGCTCTGTGACACATGAGCAGTTTGAGAAGGAAGGGCACTGATATCTTCATTCAGTTATTCATTTGATGGATGGATTCAATGTGAGATAAACCATAGGCAACAGATTTTGAATGTGTTGCTCTGAAATGTGTCCCCCACTTCTGTGTAATTATTAACACAGATTTGGTGAGACAACAGTTCACATAATGTTTAACCAGGCTGCAGGCCGTGGAGACAGATTCTATTGTAATAGCCGTGGGGATTTGGACAAAGTCTTTGAGGGAGAGAGGTGTTTTCTCAGACTGCTGCCTTCTGGTCATTACCCAGTCTGTTACACTGAAGGCTTTTAACATGCTTTTTAAAAAATGGATTGAGGAACTGGGCAGTCAGAGTTAGTGAAAAAGTAACTCTTCTTTCAAACTAAACTTTGTTTCCCTCTGCTGGCTGCATCCAAAACTTGGTTTTCAAATAAGTTTGTAATCAATCTGATCCTACTGTGTTGTCGTCTAAACAAAACTAAAATCAAACCCAGTAAATCAGATAATGCTTATTTTGTGTGAGCAAAGGCTGAAGTTAAGGTCTGTTATCTTGTCCTTCGTGCCTCTCACCCCTTGCAGGTTGTGATTGGTCAGGCAGAGACTTCTTCACAGCCAGAGACACCAGTCAGCTGATCACTTGGCAGGATGGGCGCTGCAGCAGTGACTTCCTGTCTTCTCTTCCAAAACCAGACTCACATCTCAGTGTAGCCACGGGGTTTGGCTGTTCAACAATCTTCTGGTACATGAAGCACAGGTCAGCAAACACTTAAAAACAAAACACCTCATGTGGAGTTTATTGCACCACTTGTTTTTGTCACGAGTAATTGTGGTTTCACTACAGGCCTGGGTTTCTTGAGAACTTCACAGTTGCGGGTACCATCCAGGACTATGTGGTGTCCATGCTGTGTGGTTTGGATGAGTGTGTGATGACACCTCAGAACGCTGCAAGCTGGGGTTTCTTCAACACTTCCTCTAATCAGTGGAATATAGGCATGTATGTAAAGTGCCTAACTTCCTGTTTTAATAACATTTGAGTTCTGTGCTAAAGCTGCCAGAGTGTTTTTTTTTTAACAAGATACATCCACTCTGTGTGTGCTTGCTCTAGTCTGAAGGGTGCTGGCTTCCCTGTGACCCTCCTTCCTCAGTGTGTGCCATCTGGTGCCTTGGCAGGACAGACGTGCTCTGTCTGGCATGGTATTCCTGCTGGGACGCCTGTAGGGGCCGCCCTGGGAGACTTCCAGTGCTCCGTCTACTCCTGCATGAGTTCTCAGACAGATGCAGGTGAGACAGGAAGTCCAGTCACCTCTCTCTGGCTCACACCTAATGCACTGATTGTATTGTACTCTCATAATTTATTTTATTTTTCATTTTCGAAATAAATGAAGCTTTTGTAAGGAAAACATTTTGCCCATGTATCTGAATTATGATGGAAATAAATGAATAATTCAACTTACGCTGCATTGTTGACGGCCTCATGCTGTCATACTTCACACTGTATCTTTCTCCTGAATTTCCAGTTCTTAACATAAGCACCTCAGCCCAGCTGACCTACGCCATGCCAGCTGACTTCAAACCTCCAGATTCTCCTCAGCCTGCCTCCTCCATCTCCTACTTCCCCTACTTTGACTCCTTGTACCTGGCGGTGGCGGCGTCGCTCAATGGAGGGAACGTACTCGCCACTTTTGTGGAGATGCTCACTGCTTGGATGAAAGAGCTCGGTATGTGTTTTATCTACAGATGAAACTGAATGTTACTGATATTTTGTGAAATAAAATGTTCCTTCTTTAAGCTCACTGTTGACATATATTGTACACATGCAGTAACTTACTTTTTTTCAAATATATTTCATCCAAATGTTAAATTGCTCCCTCTCACCCGTCACAGATGCTGAGCTGAGTGATTCGTGTTTATATGAGAAGCTGATTGGTTGTGCCTTGAAGCAGGAAACCAGTGACCTGACAGTGAGTCCTATGATCCTGGGAGAAAGACACAACCCTCACTGCCTTGGTCAGGTGACCAACATCTCTGCCTCCAATCTCACTCTGGGTCATGTGACTAGGGCGCTGTGTCACGGAGTCCTGGACAACATCACCTCCATGATGCCTGCCGAGCGTCTTCAGCAGGGGGGGGTCAGCAGGATTGTGGGCAGTGGGAGCGCGCTCTCTCGTAATGAGGTGCTGAGGCAGGAAGTGGAGAAAGTGTTTCCTCAGCCTGTGGTATATGGACAGAACGCAGACTCTGCTGTCGGCGTGGCCATGGTCCTCTGTGACCGGCTTTGACTGAGACTTGTAATCCACAGGGAATCCCTGTCTGTTTACATGATTAACTAAAACCAGAATTTTGCACAGTTCAGATCCAATGCTATCGCTTTGTTTCAAAAAGGAACCATCAGGCAGACTGAGATGCTGCAGCATGTTTTGATCTGTGAATGTATGTGCCATGAGATGGTGAAATTTTTTTGGGACCAAATGATTGACACACTGGCTCAAACTACCTGCTGAGTGCAGCTACAAACCTTGCCATTTAAATTCTCTGTGACTGAACAGCTATTAGCAATGTACCTGACATTTCTGGATCTATTTTGTTGTTGTGTAGTATTTTTTTTTCAGCACTAAATTAATATGGCAACAAATATTTCTGCCATTTTCAGTAAAAAAAAATCGTCTGTGGAGCTAATTTCTCCACTGACAGCAACCTCATTAGTGTGGTAAACAGCGCAGTAATAAAATATACTGTAAAACCCCACGTTCTACTGTCACTTAGCTTTACAGCTGTTGGTTTCTGCTGCTGTTGTATCTGCTTCTGATACAGCTGTAACTGTGGAAAAAGAATTGCCAGTCATTCATTTTGCTACTCATGCAGCATTCTGTTGACTACAGTTAATATGCAGATCTAGTCCATTTAGTCCATGATCATATTCTTGTGCATGGAAGTTTTGAATAGAAAGCATTAAAATTCATACTTAAAAAGGCAGAAACACATTGAATGACGTAGCACCAGGCTGCTCAGTAACACATAAAGTTTTGGCTGGTCTGGTGCCTTTTTGGGTGACATTCTAATTATTCTTTTCTGGCTTGTGCCAACACTAATCATCTCACTGTGTTAAGGCATGGTGTTCTTGTTTAACTGTGAATAAAGGAAGTTATCTCCAGAAAGGAAACTGCACTGGTAGGCAGAAGCTCTGCAACCACACACTCAGTCACAGGACCACAGCAGCACGAAAAACACACACAGCTATGGAACTGAAACTAAGAAGAGTCTAATGAGACACACAGGAAGCGCTTCAGCAGCATTAAAGACTTAAATAAAGTGGGCTTGCTTAAGAAGCTTTAGACACAAGTGACAGACTGGAGCAAGAAAAGCAGAATTTCAACAGGAGTAAGTTTTCTTTTTTGATTTTTAAAAAATGTTTTCATGTTATTTTTTTTATTCTGCCTCTGGTCTTTCCTTGATGGGAACGTCTTTCCTGCTAAGTGCTTCAGTTGAACACTCAAATAGAACGACTACTTAGTAGAACATGTCAATTAAATTATCTTTTCAATATGCCAGATAAAGTTTTAAAAGCTGTTTACGTTATGTTTAACTGCTCTTTCAGCTCCTCTCTGATGAACTCATGGCAAAACACACACACACTGTCACATGATACAGTGATGGGGTTTTTTTTTTCTATTGCTCTGATGGTATGGTCCGGGATGGTCAATACAGCATCCTTTTAAGCCCTCAGTCTTGCAGTAATGTGGTCTGATGTTCCCTAGGGCGGGTCACTTTATCTCCCCTTGGTTTGCTCCTTCCATCTCATCTCTGTTACATGCAGCGAACATATTCAGACACAACACAATAGGATTCACACACCCAGATTTCTGCAGGACACGCCACTGCGTACTGTTGTTTTGCTTTTGACTTCAAGTTTTTGTCAAGAGGATAATCTGAAAGAGGAGGAAATCTTTCTGGTGAGTCAGATGATGTATTATGGCTTTGTTTACCAGTTCCAATTGATTCGATTGCTTCAGGTAATGAAGAGTATGTTCAGCATCTTTAGTACCATGAGCAAAATCCTCTGTGTCAAAATGTACAATTATTTTCCCTTCTCATGACATGTAACTGATGTTTTAGGGTTTTTTTTGTTTTTGTTTTAAATGCAGATTTTTCAAATGATAGTTTGCACAGCTTGGGTTGTGGTTTTATGAGGAAACAGATAAACGGTGCAAACAGATTTGAGATTTCTGTCTTTAAGATTAAGAGATACTTTATTAATCCCCGTGGGGAAATTTGGTACATTTTACAGTCTTTTATTAATAATCAGAAGAAGTCTAAATCTGGAAGATTTTACTGAGAACCAAGGCTTGCATTACTGTAGGTCAGATCAGATCAGTGGATTCATGAATAATACAGCAGGACATAGATACGTGGTGTGGATGAAGGTGCGTCTGCAAACACAATTTACCTAAAAAGACATGTAGGTATGAATGAATTTTGTAAGTCTTATTTGAAAATTGTGTAGCTCCAGGTTTTTAAATGAAAGAAAATGTTTAATTTGTCATTCATACATGTTAAAGAATACATTTGTGTTTCATCAGAACATGGAGTTTACTTCTCTGTTTTTCCATCTTTTGTTTGTTGCTGTGATATATATTAGTCCCATGATGGTCATGGAGTCTTGCAGTGTTTCCAGTGAGTCATTAATTCCCCCCCTTTTTTCTTTTAAGAAAAGGAGAACAAGAAGCCACCAAAGATATAGGTTCCCGTTGTCCTTAACACATCTTCCTTTACATTAAAATATGTGTCATTTCACTGTGATCATCTTAACTCTACAGGAAGATTTTCACTTCATTTACTCAGTGATTCTGTTGCTACACATCTACGTAACTGTGAATGGTTTGATTATTCTGCAGAGAAGTGGCTAACAGATCAAGTGCTGTGTGTAGTGCTGTCACAGAAATCTTCTTCTAAATAAACTCCTTTGTGAGTTATTGTGGGTGAAGCATCACAAGTCTATCCGTGCCTGTAAAGGTCACTGAGGTGATCCCCTGTGATCCCCTGTGGTAAACAAGCTTCAGACCCAGCTGATACAAACACACAGGAAATAATGTGGTAACACTCAATACATTGTCTCATTAAAACATTATAATGAGATGCAATGCGTGTGTGTGTGTGTGTGAGAGAGAGAGAGAGAGAGCATGTGTTTGTGTGTGTGAGAGCGTGTGACCCATTGACACAGTTATGAGCAGTTCAGCCAAAGTGTAATTTTCACATTTCTCAGGTTGTTCGACTTGAGTAATCTTGTTTTTTTTTAGCATTTTGTGTGGCAGAATTTTTTTTTTTAATCTTGACATTCCTTGGAAGGCTCCTAACTGGTCAACAGAAAATAGTAGAAAACAGTGCTGAAAGTTTTCTACACTAAATGATTTGTGACTGGGTCTTGTGCACCTTATAAACATATAAAATCTGTGGTAGAGAATGAGTTGATTCACCACATATGTACCTGTACATGTTGAATTATCTTCACTGGATCTGTTGGTTGTTATCTGAACCATGTGCACTTGCGTGTACACGTGTGCCATATTTCCACACAGATCACTGCAGAGAGAGGTAAAGATGGAGATGTCCGACTTCTCCCTGGAGGCAGACGACAGGACAAAGGAGGAGAGAATGCAGCAAAGACCACCAAAGAAGTCTGGTTTGCTCTATGCTTGCTGTTTCGGGGAGGCCCCCATGGCTACCATGGACACTGTTTACCAGGAGGAAATGGAGCCCATCGCTCCTAAAGTCAGAATCAATCTCGGCTTTTATAAGTGAGCCTCTCCATGCAATGATAATCTGGTTGCTGCCTTTTTAAAATCATATCACAGATGCTGTGTATTATCAAGCCCCACAGTACTGATTAATGTGGAGTGGGAAGCTGCTTGACCTTTTGAGTCACATGTATTTTTTGTGAACCAGCTGTGTGTGAAATATATTTTGTTTGTAGAGCGAGTCAAGGTGAAACGGAGGCCCAGCAGAATGAAGACAGCAAGAGATTTACCAATGCTAGCTTGTTTGAGGCAGTGGCCAGCAGGGATGTCAGACAGCTGGACGGCCTGCAGCTGTACCTGCACCAAAACAGGAAGAAACTCTCGGACTCCTTGTGTAAGTGTGGCAGGACCCACAATGCAGCAGCTGCTGCACCAAACTGTAAGCTGTTGGCCTGTGTGTTAAATCCCTGAATGTCTGGTTACACCTGCAGATCAGTCGTACGGCAAAACACCCCTAATGAAGGCTCTGCTGCACCTCAAAGACAACAAGAATGAGACTGTGGAATTGTTAATTGACATTTCAGAGAAGATGGGCGACATTAAAAAGTTTGTGAACGCAGCCTACACCAAAAGCTATTACGAAGGTAACCTTTTTTTTGTGAATCATGGGTGCTTGAATTTGACATAATCCTTCCTTATTTGACCCCACACTATCTGTCTACATCTTTTCAATCCTCCACATGAAGCAGAGTTGCTGTGAGAATGATCTCTAAATTAACTTTTTCCATCATTAGCTACAAAAAAAAAAAAAAAAATCTAGAAAGAAAAATGACAGATTTTCTGATATATGTTGATGTGTGACTCCGACAGGCCAGACAGCGCTGCACATAGCCATCGAGAGGAGGAGTCTTTTCTATGTAAAACTACTGGTCAGTAAAGGAGCCAATGTCCACGCCAAAGCCTGTGGAAAATTCTTCCAGCCACATGACGGCCCCTACTTTTACTTTGGTGAGTCCATGCTGCAGCAGAAAGGAGCTCCTGCATCCGGAGCCTCATACAGAGATCATATATTGGGAAGTATCACTCTGTGTGTGAGAGTTTTGGCAGCATCTTTGCATTTTTATCAAATTTCTTAATTTTCCAAAATTGTATCTCATTATTTTCCCTTCAAGTAATTGTTCAATATTGTTACATAACTTAGTTAATAGAGAGATTTGGTGTTGCACCTTCATTAAGTCAGGTTACAAGAAGAATGGTCAAAATGACTCTAGCAGAAGCAGAGATATTTTTTTTGCTGGTATGACAGGAATACGCTGCCGTAGTTATGCAGGGCAAAAAGCTGTAAGTAAAGATCGGCCTCTGACAGGAGTCCCTCTCTGTGCTGTCCTCAGGTGAGCTGCCTCTGTCTCTGGCAGCCTGCACCAACCAGGCCGACATGGTGGACTTCCTGATGGAGAACGAGTACCAGCCAGCGGACCCAAAGCTGGTGGACTCACAGGGCAACACGGTCCTACACGCTCTGGTGGCGGTAGCTGTAGCTGACAAGTCTAAGGAGAACACAGAGTTCATCACTAACATGTACGACCGCATCCTCAAGATCACCGCCAGACTGTATCCAAAGTTGAAGCTGGAGGACATCGTGAACAGTGAGGGTCTAACACCTCTCAAAATGGCTGCCAAGATGGGCAAGACAGGGGTCAGTACACACATGGCTAGATTAATGATTAAAATTCAAAGGGGCCCAGGGACAAAAATGTCATTTGGGCCCCCAAGCTCCACCGAGCTGAGGTCTACTAATTTCAGTTTCTTGTGCATGGGCATGTATTACAGGGAAAATGAGAAAAATTTTTCAAACGTTTAAATATGAGAAATTGTGGCTTTTAGGGTAACTGCATCACTTGCCCCATGTGTAATTCAGACACACTGATTGTGTAAAGGACAAGATTAATAATCCACTCGACTGAAATTGTGGACTTGAAGACATGAAGTCATTCAAGAGGCCTCCTCGGTTCTGCTGCCTGGCTGCTAGTTCCAGGCAAGTGTAGAGTTTCAGTCTTGATGCTGAGCTGCCTGAATGAATGACAGCAAACCTTCTGGCTTTTCTTCTCATTTGTCTGCAGGTTTTTTCACATATCCTGAAACGGGAATTCCAAGAGAGCCACAATAAACATTTGTCCCGTAAATTCACTGAATGGGTTTACGGGCCCGTCCACTGCTCCCTGTACGACCTGGCCTCTGTGGACTCATGTGAGGACAACTCGGTCCTCGAGATACTGATCTACGGCAGCGACATTCCCGTGAGTCCCGGCATCATGAGCCCAGTCAGAACGTCTGCTGTCGTTCTTCTTCACTCAGACATCCGTGTCCTCCTGTTTCCTCGCAGAACCGTCACGAGATGCTCCAGACGGAGCCTCTGAGCCGGCTGCTGGAGGAGAAGTGGAAGAGGTTTGCAGGTCGAATGTTTTGCTTCAACTTCCTAGTCTACCTCACGTACCTGATCATCTTCACCATTGTGGCCTACAATAAGAGGCCTGGAAAGGTGAGCTGGCTGCTGCAAGCTGTGTGACAGATGTGTGTAGCCTGTCCCTGACAGATGTGTGGTGATGCTGACGTTTGTTCTCTGCCTCACAGCCACCGTTTCCCCGAGAACACACTACAGAGGGTTACCTGTATGTCTCAGGCCAGCTACTGACAGCACTGGCAAACTGCTTTTTCTTTTGCACAGGGGTATGTGGCTGCTCTTGTGTTTTAAATTAAAATCCAACCTCTCTTATCCCCGCCCCTTTGGAAATTGTATTCCAATAATCTGACTGATCAAAAACCATATCTATATCCCTAGATAATTGATATGAAGAGGAAGCGGCCGAAGCTGCAGACCTTGCTGATTGATGGATATTACGAGATTCTTTTGTAAGTGGTAAAGCTTTTTTTTTCTTTTTTCTCAGATGTGGTCAAACTGAAAGAGCTTCCTTGTACACATCATATTTACCTTCAGCGTCCGCTGCCGTTGTGAGGTCTAACAAATGTGTTGAATGAAACATTTTTTTTAAAAAACTCTCCACAAGGTGCACTTAAACTGCAATCTATTGTAACGTCACTGAGTGTGTGTGTGTGTGTGTGTGTGGATGTGAAAATAAGTCAGCACCAGGAGGAAAAGCCGTGTTTCACTGCTCTCTGGTGGTCATTTCCTTCTCTGTTTCATCTGGTCAGAACTGTGCTCCGTTGCATCACCCAGCAGACATAAGTTGTAGCACAATGGAGTACACCTGTACATCACTGCTGCTACGTGATAGTGTTCAGCTGGGGTTTCAGAAGCACCTGTCTTCACATGTCCTAGTTGCAGTCTGTCTTTCAGATGCATATTAAACATAGGATTTAATTGAATCAGCAGCTCATGGAGAGCATTCATAGATGCATAGTTGACGTCTCTATAACTGAAATATAAACTAGATAAACTGTATTATTACGTCATTACTGTCGCTTGTAGTTTTTCGCAGGCCATCCTCTTCCTGGCCTCGACCATGCTGTATATGTGCGGGCGACAGGAGTACCTCGGCTTCTTGGTGCTGTGTCTTGCTCTGAGCTGGGTGAACCTGCTCTACTACTCCAGGGGTGACAGACACATGGGCATCTACAGTGTAATGATACAGAAGGTAGTCCACACAGGCTGAGCTGCACCACAGTGAACGTCACAGTGAACGCTCTCAACCCTGAAGCCTTTTGTCCCTTTTTGCAGATGATCCTCAGTGATATCCTGCGCTTCCTATTTGTCTACGTTGTCTTCCTCTTTGGATTTTCAGCAGGTATTTTCATTTTTCCTCTGCAAATGAAAAGAGTCATTCAAAATTCTCTCAGGCCTGAAAATAGAACTCACAAAGTAATATTATCAAGGTTTTACTTAGTTTTTATCGATTTGAAAAGTTGCGCTCTCTTACAATTACTCTCCAAAACAAATAACAGGAGCTTTGAGTTAAGAACTTGTACCAGCATCACCACAATCATCCTCTTCTTGTGTCCTGTCCCAGCGGTGGTCACCCTGCTCATAGAGCCTCCTGCGAGAAACACGACTGAAAGTAGTACACGGATGGGTCTCTATGGTCCCACTGGCTCTGATGAGGAGTGCGTGAAACCCACCTTCAGAAACATCTCTTACACCACGCTGCAGCTCTTCAAGTTCACCATCGGCATGGGTGACATGGAGTTTACTGAGAGCTACCAGTACAAGGAGGTCTTCTACGTGCTCCTCATCGGCTACATCATACTGACCTACATCCTGCTGCTCAACATGCTTATCGCCCTCATGAACCGCACCGTGGAGAAGATCACCGCAGAGAGCACCAGCATCTGGAAGCTGCAGGTGAGGCATCCTGAAGGTTCATGGGGTCATGTGAGTGTCTCTTACAGGAAGCTATGGTTTGACCGAGTGCTGTGACTGTTTTCAGAGAGCCATCACTATCCTGGACATGGAGAAAAGGCTGCCTTGCTGTCTGAAGAGGAGGTTACGTTGTGGGGTGCTGAAAAAACTGGGCACAGCTCTTGGCGATGACCTTCGCTGGTGTTTCAGGTTCACTTCTTTCAGATGTATATTTTCATAATATACATAAATAAAGACCCTGAAAGCCCAGCTGCTGTGTGGAAAACACACAGCTGAAGCACATATAACCTATGCTTGGGCCATGTTAGGGGTGTGGCTGTGGAGACGGCAACGTAGGTCTGTCCCAACAGCACTGCCATGTTGTTGACCTTTGTGGGTTTGATGTCTCAACTAGACAGCTGCACAGATTTCCATGAAATGTAGTACAGGCAACTTTTCATCTAGGCTGAGATTTTTATTTGTCCAATACTTCTACGTGCAGAACTAATGACATTCCCATCAGCCTCAGCTGCACTTTGTTTGGTTGGTGCTAAGCAAATACGGGCATGCTAACATGCTGAATTAAGATGGTGTATGCTGTAAATAGCTAAATATAAGCAAGTTAGCATTATCATTGCGAGCATGTTAGCAGGAGGGTTTAAGCAAGTGCTCAGATCACTGCTGTGAGTAAATAAAGTCTTACAGAGCTTCTAGCATGGCTGTAGTATCTGAGTCTTGTTAGTATATAAATGGTGCATATTCCAAAACAATGTTGTGTATAGTGAAGCTACTACATGTAATCTGCAGTGTGTGCTGTACCTGCTGGACACTGAAGTCACTAAGCCGCAGAGTCAGAGTACAAGTGATTCAATAAGCCCTCCCACCCCCAGCAGATGAATGCTGCCCCGGATAAAGAACAGAGAGAGGAACATGATGGTTGAATTACATTTCCATTCGTTAGAGTTATTAGTGACAAGCAGAGGGAAGTTTTGTGATGGCCTGCGCTATTCATATGCCCTCTGCTCAGTAGTGGCCCAGTATCGTCTCCTGTTGTGCTGGATGAGACACAACATCTGTGTGTGTGTCTATAAATGTCTGGGTGGGTTTGTGTCAGGAAGGTGTTGCTGTGAGAGGTGTAGGGCTGTCATCTGACCTATACAGTTATACAGTTACTATACAGTTTTTTATAGTAACTGGGCATGAGACATTCTCTGCTATATTGCAAGGTTTCATCTCCTAACATTGAGCACTAAAAATCCCTTGCACCAAACTGTTTGACTCTACAGAACAATCTCCTGAGCAGCAAAAAAAAAAAAAAAAAGCAAACAAAGGTTTAGGCTTGAAGATTTAACTAAAAATGCAGCTGTGTGAGCAGGATCGATTGAAGTGCGGCACACTGTTCTTCATTAATTTGCCTTCTCTGACAGCTGACTGATGTGTCACACAGCAGACAGTAATTGGAGCATGTGTCTCTTCGTGTCGTCTCAGAGTGGAGGAAGTCAACTGGAACAAATGGAACATCAACCTGGGCAAAATCGATGAGGATCCCGGCTGTGATCATACAACATCGCCTGGTTTACACTCCCCGCAGCGCAGACGAAACACAGGTGCACAAACATGGATGCAGATTCAAGGTTTCTAAATGAGAACATGCTTTTTGGTAATTCTGCTCTAATAACATTTCCTTCTTTTTTCCACAGGGAGGAGCTGGAGAGGCTTTTTCTTGGAAAGCAGACGGCAGCGGCGCACAACTCAGCCCACGGAGATGAGTTTTGTGAACACCCCACAGGTCTAAAGAGACAGCAGAGAGCTTCACTCTCAGCCTGACGGACTGGAGCAACGAGGCGTTCAAACCTAAAGACAGTGTTCAGTTTCAGTTCCCCAAGAAATTTAACCACCATGTGTTAACTGCCTTTCTGATACTGACTGATACTCCACTGCCAGCCTGATCTTCATCTCTGAAGCAATATTTCACCGACATGAGCATAGGCGAGGAGGATTTTGTAGATATGTCTGACTGATATAATTATATTAACAGGTAGAAATTGTGAATGCTGAATGCAGCAAGGAAAACATGCATCTGAAATACAGTTAATTAACCAAACCATTTAATCCAAAGGCTTATGCGCATGCTGTTTCTGCCAGGATGCACATCCTCTCTGCAAAAAAAAAAAAAAAGGTCATAACCTGCCAGCACCTATGGCATCGCTCAAAATCCTTCATGGAGTAATACTGATCACGAAGGTGCTGATCCTGCCCTCCTGCTGCGTGCCCTTTATACAAGTCCCATTTTCATCACAGCCAGACAAGCAAAATCTACTGTAGCCAGATCGTCCTGCGGATTTCACAGCTTGCTTTGTCTCCCGTTCTTCCTGTTTCTATTTGGCAGAGGCAGGCTCGGATAAATGGCATGAAAGCACAGCAACTGGTGCTACAATCACCACTCGTCAGCACTGGGCTGTCACAGTCACAAATCATATGTGGGTGAGACGGCCCCTTTTGAACCGTTCAGCCACTTGTTAGGCTGACTATGTAAGAAATGAGAGTATGAACAGTAACCCACCTGAAGAGCAACTGTTAAAGTTACTGTATCTAAACCCATGAGTCACCTGTGGTTAGTTCAGACATGTTCCACATCATCCAAACCACAGTTAAGACTCTTTTCAAAGCATAAATTAGAACTTTATTTTATTATTACAATATTACAAAAAGAGTAGCACAACTCTCACGCTCTTGCCTCTTATCTGTCGTACAGAATGACACAAAAGAAAGGCTCATGGACCTTCTTCCATTTCACAGCAATAGTACAAGGAACAAAGGAAAATAAAATTTAAATAACAAGCAAATCAAGTATTATAAATAGTCACAACTGCAAACTGAAGCTTTGAAACTTGGAAAAAAAAGTTACAGCTCTGTAACTACACATTGCTAAAATATATAATTACAAAATATTACTCCTCTTCTTGCGTTCCAATAATAAAGAATCTCTAAGGAATTGCCTGTCTATTCAACAAAACTTCATTAAAATAAAAAGACCAGAAAAAAACAATGCTGTTTCTGTGTTTCCTTACCATCTTTTCTTTCTCCTTATTGTTTGGGGTTTTCATTAAAACCATGCTCATTTGCAAAGGAAAGTCCAAGGACCAAACACTTAAGGCTTTATAAGGGCTGTTAGGGAGTTAGGTGAACAAAACATGGGCGTTGTCGTGTTTACACACACACACACACACACACACACACACACACACACACACACACACACACACACACACACACACACACACACACACACACACACACACACACACACACACACACACTCACCCTGAACTCTACCCACATCAGCAGGCAACATTCACACACACAATCATTAAATTTTAAAGTTACAGTAGTCTAGTAGGTAAGCCAGTGTACAAGAAAATAAACAATGCATTTGCTGTTTCACTTTAAACTTAAAAGTCAGTTGTTTATGTCTGAATGATCTTGCAAGTGATCAATTTGGTCTTTTCCAGGCAGACTTCACATCAGAATCAGTAGCAACTACACAACTTAATACACTTAAGTTCCTGCTGTCAAAGGATCAAAACTCTGGTTAGACTCGTAGTTAGATTCTACATGACATTAGTAACACTATCACTAGTTCTACTCCAGAGTTTTGTCCTCCTAACTAACCCATCCCCCTTCAATACCTGCAAAACAAATGATTTCAACATTCAAGTAATACATTTTTTCATGGATACAAAAACAATCTGAAAAGGAAACAAAAACAAAATGGCACATCTTCATAACAGTGGGTCCTTGTTAACCTGACTTTGGCCATTTTAAGGTTTGAGAGTTAAGCTCTCATGACTTCTTCTGCACTGGTTGCAGTCTTGTTGCCAAACCTTCCTGGCATTGTCAAAAGTCTTTTTTTAAACACCTGAATTCATTGCAGCATTTTAAGCAGAACAGAGAATCCCCCTTTTTAATGTATTTGCTCCCTGCTGGATCTTCACTATGTACAAACAGCTTGATTATATGTTTCCTTAACTGACAGAGAGGAATCAATCTTGAATAGTCCTATTATACAAATAAATAATTACATTTAAAAAGAATAAAACCTCTGTGTACATGTGCATACCACAAGCTGTACTTTGTAGTCTCCAGTGTCTGTTAGGTTTGCATTGAAACAAGATCATGACTCTCTCTTATGTTCTCTGATGACTGTGTTTAATCTTGAAGTTACTATGAGAATTGAGCGTTAACACCAAAATCAAAATCAAGTCACTTGTCTAATCAAACAATAAAATTCCTGACAAGACCCCGTGAAAAACATCCGTCGGTAGATGTTTTGTTTTTTGTTTTTTTTTTTTGTTAGTGGGGGATCTATCTGGTTTTCCTCTTTCTTACATGCATAAGAAAACATTACTGAAAGATCTGAAGTTGAAATAACAGCATCTGTTCAGATCCAGGCACACAGACAAACAAGTGTGGTAGAGGAAGAAGCAGGGAATGACACACACAGTAGACATGTACGCACACGCACGTGAAAAAGTTCCCTAAAGTGCCAGGTAAATGCACTCATTAACAAAAATAAAAGTAGCAATTGATCACTTGCAAGATTTATTTAAAAAAAAAAAAAAAAAAGAACAAAAAAAATACTGTTCTTCATTAAATATATTAATTTACCCTCTTTAACATTAGCAGTCATTTGTTTAAGTTAGCAATTTAGTTTTATTCATGTGTTTCCTTTAAGACTAAACAAAAGGGTTTGATAACTGTTGTGTAGACAAGGCCATAGCTTATCTGTACCCTGGGTGCTGGATGAGAGCGGTTCTGCCATCCCCAACCTCTAGACCTACCCTGCTCAGAGCAGGCCTGTGCATCTTGCCCATCAACCCTAGATTCTGATCGCGGAAGTAGGGCGTCTGGAAGTCCCCACCCAAGTAATCTGCCGTTTGCATCAGAGTAGTCTGGGCGGAGGAGGCGGAGGAGGAGCTCGCTCCTAGCCTGTAATGGGGAGCCCCAGGGGGCCCACAGTCTAGCGTGGTGCACCCCCCTGGGCCCGCACCATGGAATGACATGGCTACGTCCTGAGACCCGGAGCTGTCACTGTTGGGTGTGGGTAGGATGCTGCTGTTCCAAATGTGGGACTGGAAGTAGTGACCATTAGTGTAGTGGGCCATGGGGCCGGGCATGCCGTTGTTGTTGACAGGGGGAGAGGGGGTGGGCCTCTCTAAGGGAGGTTTCAGTGTGTAAGGCTGACCCACGCACACCTCTGCAGGGTAGCCCATGCCCTTGAAATGGAAGGCGGGGTCCCTGGAAGGCTGCTTGCAGAGGTGGGTCCCACCGTTCTGGATGTGGGGTACATGAGCCAACTGGTGCTGATTCCAAGAGCGCATCTTCTGCTGCTGTGTGTTATGTTGTATCTGCTGCTGCTGATTCTGTTGCGGATGCAGATGCGGCTGCAAGTGGTGCTGCTGCTTGAGATCAGTGTGGCTGGAAGGCAAGTGGTTCATAGCAGCCACGCTGGGTGGAGGGTGAGCTCCCACTGGGACCGTGGCTTTCTCTTGAGGGCCAATAATGCAGTTGGGTGGGGGAAAGCCAGGGGTGGCAGGGTTGCTGTGCATGGAGACCCTGGAGCAGGCGCTGATAAGCAGATTGCGACTGATGGGGCTAGGGTTGGCGATCTGGCCCTCGCACATGGAGGTGGCTCCTGCACCTTGGGCTCGAGCTTGGCAGAACTGGTTGATCTGATGCACAATGGTGCTCAGGTCGGCCTGGCGGCCCTGGTGCAGCCCGGCAGCCATTGAAAGTGGAATGGTTGAGGTAGAAACGGTAACATTGGGTGGTGCGTCGCCATCTGGCAGCTTTCTGCCCCCCTGCAGGCCAGGTGGTGGCTGCTGCTGAAGGTGCTGCTGCTGAAGCATGACAGTAGGGGGCCCCTGTGGATGCCCAAGGGCTGGGTGCTGAGACAGAGTCTGAAGTCTGGGTGGGCCCTGAGGGTGCTGGGCCATGGGAGGAGGGTGTCTGAGGCTCTGGGTGTGACCCTGGTGCTGAGGGAGGGGCATCTGTAGAGTCTGAGGTGGGTCCTGCGGTTGAAGGGGTAAGCTTTGCTGTGACCGGGGAAGGTTTGGCAGAGGTGGGTGGTGGTTTAAAGTGCTGGTCGAAGCCACTTGGTAGGGTCCAGTGGGAGGGTTCATGATGATTTCAGGGTGCAAGCGAGCCCGGCTGCCGTCAAAATCTTTCACGATACCTTTGACCGTGGGCACCTTGACGATGGCGAGGAGGCCTGTCTTGGCACTGGCCTGAGACGAAGGGTATGGGCTGTAGCGCTGGCCTGACGTATCCAGCCCGTTTACTGTGCGGCGCACGTGGTTTCGCTGGGGGACCTTGACGCTGTTGGGGAAGATCTTGATGGTGAGGGGGTTGTTGGCAACCTTCTTAGCATATGCATCCAATTCTGCAGGGGTTGGAAATGGAGCGGATCTCATCCTTTGTGTGGTGTCCCCTGGGGTGGAGGACAGGACAGGTCAGAGGAAAGACAGAGACAGAAAGCAGGAGGAGCCCAAATTGGAGAGATTAAGAGAATGGAGAGGAGAAAGAGGCACCACGAGAGAGATAACAATCCAGTGTACAGTATATGCTACAAAAGAGCACATCAGTTGTAATCTGAGCGGCTGAGAGGAACCTGATTTGGACAGTGCTCTCATATTCCATACCTTACTGTTTTTCTCCTAAAACCCTCACAGCTTCCATCTCATGAGGCCAAAGAGAGAGATTTCCAATCTCATTCTCAGCTGAACTACTAGTGCCGACACATCCCCTGTCTAAAATCCAATTTTGCTGTAGCGTCTGTGACTTTGAGGTCAGGAGCTTTTAGTGGCCTTAATTGACGTAGCATCCGGGCAAACAATAAGTATGCAGCTGAGGAGGGGGGCCGCGCTGCTTGATACTGACTCACAAAATAAACAAAGAGTGAGCGAGGCAGCGACGGTCCCCTGTGGCTGCTTTGGGGAGAAGGAAAGAAAGAGATAGACGCAGAGAGCAGAGCTCCATGACAGCAGACAAGTAATCAGACACAGCAGCAGCGTCTCTGATCTGCAGGAACACCTCCCAGGCCTCAGCTCGCAGACATTTGTTATACCTGCTAAGCACCGTGGTTAAATTTAACAATGTCAAAGTGACAATGTGAACATGATTATGTGTTTGTGCATGTGTGAGCGCGAGGGTGTGTTTCATTCATGAGCCTGTTTAAAATGCAGGTGTTGGCTAATGTGTCAGTATCTTGTGCGTAATAAACCCGTTTTCAGGCCGGGGAGATGTGACTGTGTGTTTCATTTTAACGCAAGTGTGCTCGCTTCCACTTCCTTCACTAACACAACAAAAGGCAGTGATAACAGTTTAACTGTAGAGAATGACCTACAAATCACCTCGGCCCCGCCAATCTGACCTTCTTACACCACAACTTCCAGACTGACGGACATGAGCGCAGGGATCACTAGTTACCGAGATACATTTAACTTACTTTTTCATTAGTTTTGAAGAGGGGCATTTTCAGTTCTGGTAAAATAGATGTTGTCACCACAGCTACTTCTCTCCGTTGTTGAGTGAGCAGTAACTTGAAATGTCTGAATTGCTGGCAGAGGTCTGCGGTTTCATGCGGCCGTGGCTGTTATGCTCAGTCTCACAGAAGGCGGACTGGGCTTGTGGGATGAGGGACGGAGCTGAACTGTGAGCGCTGACACGGCGGCACCGAGAGTTGTGCCAACTGACTAATTAATTCCTGCTTTATTTGTGAACAGGAAACAATGGGCAGCGATGTGCGGGGCCGGTATGGGGCTGCACACAGGGGGCTCCTGTGACTAAGTGTTCAGCCTGCTGATGGCAGCCTCATTAATGCAGGGGTCTGGGCCAAGGAGCTGGAGCTCGACACCCGCCATCACTGAGGCCTAATGTCTGTCGCTGAATAAATGCCAGGGTAAGCAAACACAGATAAATGAACACTTACACACAGGCACACGGGCATGCTGAGGATGGACTTCACCTGTCAAACACAGGTGATGATTAATGACCTCATTGGAAATTATGCCCTATACAGTGACACGTACAATACATAAGATTTTAGGCAATAAAACTCAATAAAACCACACTTTGATAAATGCAACTTGTTTGTTATCAGTATTCGAGATATATTTAGAGCTTGTGAGATTCTGGCACAGCCTCTGCAACTGTTGTCAAAACCTCATGTCAGTGTAGCTCTAGAACGGCTTCTGAGTAGGTGGGAAGAGAGTATCATCAGCTGTTGAAATGAATAAAACATCTTTAATAATTTCATGGGAATGAGATCTTCTGGATGAAACCAGGATCGTGGACAGCTTGAATGAATGTTGAAGAACGCAGTAACTTTGCATCATCATCATCTGTCAGGGTTTGGGGATATCAGGGTGCACACTGAGCCGAGATGGATGGGATACATCGGGGTAATTAATACAAGCATGTAAAACTGATTGATCAAAGCTGTAACACTGGAACAGCTTCAACAGAGAAAAGAATAACATTTGGTTTGAGCACAGGTTTCTAATTTGAGGTCAGACTCAAATAAGTAATATGCAATTTCACCAGCTGTTCACATGATAGATTTACCAAGATTTGTCTTCTAATAAAACGGACCAGGCTTTGTTTAGTAGAAAATCCATTAACTGTGGACATGATGAGGTGGTAATGACGTGTAAATTTAATATAATACATGAAAGGAATGACTAATTAAAATAATTGCTGTTATTAAACAATGCACTATTTTTAAGATAGAGAGAAAAATAGCTTTCACTTAAATAAAGCAAGAAAAACAGCAGCAAGCATGTAACTGGGAACAGTGTTATTTCTTTGCCACTGGCACTTGTATAATGAGTTTTATACTTAAGTTGTAAGACTCAGGCAAATAGCAAAGAAAGCAATGTCTATGTCTGGAAACTGACCAATCCATTAAATTGGAAAAGGGATTATACATTGTTAACAAAGCTTAGGCGGGTATTTTGAGGGGAAAAAAAGCAAATCAGAAAGAAGATTTTAACAGAACCGCTGTAAAATGTGCAATGAAATTGGTAAATTATTGTTTAGAGCAGTTTCCCCTAACAGTGGATAAAATCGACCTCTTGCCGTTTACATCTGTTTAAGAGCCCTGGCAGCTGTTGATTATGTGTTCTAGTAGGAAAGTGTAGCTTATTAGCATTTCAACCTTAACCTGGAACCTGGATTAGTTGAAGTTTAAAGCATCAAGGCAGGGTTAATGAGGATGTGAGTGAAGTTTGTAGGCGGCTGCTGGTGGCTACAAGCATATCATCTCTCAGATCTCCAGCTAAGCACGTTCCCAGGGAGGGAAATGGGGGAAAGAGGCCAGTCCAGCCATGCATTAATTACCCCGCTGCTAGTTAGCTAGCTAGAACACAAGTGCACAGTCAGCAGGCTCTAATTAGGGTTTCTTTTATTCAAACTACCGTTTTCATTGAACAAGGTTTAAGCAGCAGGGGGCAGGGGCTCATGCTGCTGTAAACTGCAATTTTCACACAAGAGAAGGAAATTAGGACTGAGGCTTCGGTGTCAAATTAGATACGTGAATTTAGTTTCTCACATGAAGAAACCTCCTTACATTTTTGCAGACTTTTGAAAAGAGTATCCCATGCTGATAGATCAACATCGCAAGACCTTTGAAAAATGGAAAATATTATGAGGAGAGGAAGAAAGGGTGGTTGCTTTTGATCTCAGTAGGGACTGAGATGTGAAAATCAGCCGAGTGGTCCAGCTGTACTCACTGTTTGTTCTGCCTGTAAGAACTCAGGACGAAAGGGCCACTTCCTGGTACTTGAGTCATCGTGCCTGGAGGATGAGCCGTTTTCTCCGTGACCCAGTGTCTCTTAGCATACCTGATCTAGTCCTCTGACAGCCTTTACATTTCACAGCCATCGTCTGTTCACAGTCACTCCCTGATGATAAATAGAGCAGCTGCTCTGGCCTTGCCTCTGACAGCAACCTGCAAGCTCGTAACTTTAAATGACTCTGCTATGCACAGATTCACCCGCAGGAGAGAAGGCGATCTGGAGCGCTTAGAAAATAGAGGGAGGGGGCTGTCAAAGAAAAGATTCTGTGGCACAAGACTTAGCGTTAGAGTGCAGTGAATAGATGAATGGATGGAGGTCAAGGATAAGTGAATAGGAACACAAATCGAAGCTAATTATGTAAACTCTCCCTCTCTCCAGCATATTTTTTTTTTGTGGGAACTAGAGAGTACAGAGTATTGAATACAGATTTCAAGTGACAACTAGTCTATGAATTTCCCCTAAAAGCAGTCAAGCACATCTCTTATGGAGCTAAACTGTCAAATTATCTTCCATGCTGAGTAAACGACTGGGCTCTGGAGAGACAATGAGTCCTGTGGACAGCTAGGAGCGAGAAAGAAGAGTAACTGGAGGGTTGAGGCCCGGTTCTGGCTGTGTGGTAGCGCACAGGGAACTAATGCCTCAAAATGTGACAGCTGCACAACCTACAGACATGCAGAAGGTGATCTACAGGGCCTGGATACTAGGCAGTGAGGGCGGCAACCTGAGAGTGTACAGATTTTTTTCTTTCTTTTTTTTTTTTTCTTTTTTTCCTAAGGTACTTTGATAAAAATGATTTAGTCTAAATGAAATACAGCTCCATGGCTTTTGATGTAACACCATGTCTGTTAATAGTACTTTGAAGAACAGATGAAAAGGAAAAGCATTATGAAAGAATGACGAGGAGAAAGAAAAAAAAAAACACAGATTGAAATTATACCTCTAGGAACGGCCGTGCAGTGGGAAGCACGCTCCATCACCAAAATGGATTACAGTGTTGGGCAGAAAAACAAATTGAACTCCAGCTGCCCCTCGTGCTCTGATGTGTCTTAGAGTGTCACATAAAGGAAGAGCAGAGAAACAGTGATGGCTGCACCATGTCACAAGCCTGTCTGAGTGAGGCAACAGACGCTGGCACTTAGCAGACTCCCTCACGCTCACTGATCTCCTGGGGGTTGGCTGATTACTGTGATTCTGAAATTACAGTCTTGATGAGCTGGAGCATTTTACAAAAAAAAAAAAAAAAAAAATGCTGCAGAAATGGGTCAGGCTGGGGTTGAGTTTCCACTCAGAGAGAAACAGGCAGGCGGAAAAGGAAATGTAGACTTTTTATGATCAAACAAACAAGCTGACCAACTGGATGGACCTTAATCAATGTCTAGGGAGTGACTGATCTTTTGGGTGCATCTAATAAAGCTTGCCAGTACAATCTGAAGTATGAATGTGTGCAGGCATATATATATGAAACCATATATATCTCACCATTACAACATGTATGAATACAGGAATTTATATGAATGTAAATTTGAATGTATTTAAAAAATAATAAATGATCATTTGCACTTTTAAAAATGGTGAAATATCAGTTTCAATGTGTTTAGGCTGAAAAGACAACAGGTACACCACAAAGACAACAACACTGACTTATAGGTACTGTTCCCATTCATCAACTTGTCACGCATTAATGTCCTCCAGAGCCAATTAGTCTCAGCTCTCGCTACTGATTGCTGACTTCAACTCCCCATTCGTGCTGCTGCCCCTCACACCCTATAGAGTCCAAGTCTGTCAGCAGTTGAGTTGCAAAATTTAAACACATCGAATTAACTGGGCCAGCTCTGACTAGTCTGCTGTTAAACCGGGGCAGCAGATTGCGTCTTAAACTCACTCACATTACAAGATCATCAGGGCAAAACCACTCAGCCGCAATCTGTCTGCGTGTCTGACAGAAACTGGCTCGTCCTGATGGTGCAAAGTAAGTGAGACGGTCAGATCTAACACATGAATACGCCAGTAGTGTCGTAGTGAGCACACAGGACCACACTCTTGTAGCAGACAGATCTTCAGGGGCGATAAGAGAGGGAGGGAGGAGAGTGGGCTAGTTCACTGTTCATCAGCAAATTAATGGTGCAGTTCTTCCTAATTTCCCTTGAAGACAGATCTATGGTCCTGGAGCACAAAAATATTCTTTCTCTCTTTCTGATTTTAACACAGAGCTGCAGAAGAGAACCAGGCCAGGGCTGGCATGGGGATCTGACGTGGGGTGGGCAGCAGGATTGTAACAGCTTGGTTTATTGTGTGGGATGGGGGTGGCAGTTAATAGTGTGTGTGTGTGTGTGTGTGTGTAGATCAGTACTTACATTTCTGAAGTCCAGTGTTCATCTGCGTGTGGGGGAGAAGCTGGAGGGGGAGGTCACCTGGCCCCGGCAGACAGGCCAGCATTTCACACAGACACTAATGCAACATGGGACACACACTTCTCCTCACACTGCAGAGAGAGAGAGAGAGAGAGAGAGAGAGAGAGATGGGGGGGGGGGGGGGTCAGCAGGCAGACATAACTGCAAGGCAGCACATGGTGTGTGGCGATACAGTGGCTGGGTCCGGACTAATAGAACTCTGTGGCCTATCCCCGGAGGCACGGGGCTGAGGGAGACATAGTTACCTTTCAATTAGAAACTGATTCACACCTGGAGCATCAGGTAAGGTGACATTTGATGCCAATAACAACTTCAATTAAACATCAAACAGCTGAAGTAAAACGGGCAGACTGGGCCTGAGGGGCAAGCAGCTTTAAATCGACTCGGTCCCTCCTCCTCCTCCCTGCCCTGCATGTTAGTCAGCTAGCTGGACCCTGCTACCTGAGCTTTACCTCTCCGTCTCCACCGGACCATGGCGGAGGAAATTAATGACTCCTGTACACTCGAAAATAACACACTCAAGATGCCTGGAGCTGACAAGTTAGTGAGTCTGTGATCGATACTGCAGTCCTCCAGACCTCAAAGCGGCCTTTATTTTGGGGACATTAAACAATGGAGCCGGCTCAGGATGTGGTGAAAAGAAATGAATAAACAGGGCTACAGCTCCAATAAATGCCTGCCACTATGTGCAATAACCTGATGTAATAGAGAGGGAGAAAACGTTAGCCATGCTCCACTTGGCTTACCGCTGTATTCACAACACCACAGATGCTTGCTTAATCAGCACTGAAGAACAGTCAGGGAGCAAATTAAGTCTACAGAGTCCGTGCCCTCCCCTTTTGCTGTGTGACATCAGAAGAGGGCGGCAAGTGTGCACAGACAAACAGCGTCTATGAGAGAGGCAATTACCCACAAAACAACCTTGGCATGCCTGTCTGCCGCAGGGTGATGGCTTAAAAGTGTCTTCCCCCCTGCAGGGAGAAGAGACAAGTGGAGGAAAGAGTGACAAAGCGAGAGAGAAAGGTGGAAAGAGAGAAAGACGGGTGGCAGGTTTGGGGTGGTGGGGTGCCTGAACTTGCTTTAAAAAGCAGGAGCTCAAAAAGGTCAGGATGACAGCTCATTTAAATCCTCCCTGTGAGAGGAGAAAAAACAAGCCTTAATGAAGCTGCCAGTTCTACACAGATACCTGAGAGCGTTGCACCTTGGGGTGCTGCAGGGGCTGGGCGACAGGGGGGAGGAGAGGAGAAAAGGGTAGAGAGAGGGGGAGGACCGGTGGGTGGTGGAGCTGCAGTCTTGAGACAGATCTGAGGCTTTTGGGGGTGTTTTGTGCCGCTGATGCTGCGTCACCTTTCTGTTGCCCAGCCTCCCACTCCTCTCATCCTTCTCCCTTTCCCCCGCTTTCTGATTTACAGCCTGGACCGCCATATGGCAGCAATCCCTGCCCTCGATTCAGCATGTCACCATGCATTAACTTTAATTGGCCTGATATGTTATTCTTTTCCCTCGGCCTTGGAAGGATTTTAGGTACATAGCGCCTTGATGTCAGCAGGCAAGATTTCCAGCCCTGTCTCATTTATCAGGGTGCCAAGATTTCACACAAAGATAACAGCAATCTCTTTGACAACAGGCAGGTTTGGGGTGGAGGCAAACTAAATATCAAATACAACAGTGTCTTCGCTAAGGGATTCAAAAGCAAAATGGTGGCAGGAGAATGAAATGCTGTGGGAAAAAAGAAAAACAACCAACATAAACTGTCAGTTCATTTGTTATAAGAACACACACATCAGCACACTACAGGCAAAAAAAAAAACAGCCAACAGGCCATCAGCCCACCCCCTTCCTGCCACCCCCACAGCGCCCCTGAATGTCAGAAAACTGTGCAGTGGGGAGTGTAGCGGCAAAGGTCAGCCTATGGTAATGCCCCAGCTGACACTCTGCTTTAGAGCGGGGAGCAGGAGGAGATGAAGCCCGACAGACAGAAGCCTGACGTCTACCGACTCGCTTATCAGCACCACTGCCACAGCAACTTCAAATATACATCACACGCCAAACGCCGGCGCTTTCTACAAAGGCAAACACCCACACGCAGGCTTTTTTCAACACATTACACTATTTGTAACAGGAGCAGGATGACTACACCTGGCAGGGTGTAAGTCCACACAGGGACTGAGCTCACTAAAGTTGGAGGTGTCTAGCTCCGCTGCTGGCCTCTGCTGAGTTCTAATTACCCTATGACCACCAGGCAGGGGGTTCAGACTGGTCTGGACATGGGCTTGACCCTCCAATCATCCATCCACCCAGGCAAGTAGGTGTCTACCCCAATGGCTTAGTAGCCTTTGTGATATGGAGACACAGCCCCTCCTGTCCCGAGCGGAGAAAAAAAAGTTGTCTGTAGAGGCCCAGCCGAGCCAGCTGGGCAGACTGGTGGAGCAGGGATTGGCTTGGTGGAGTTTAGCCAGGCGTCTCACACTATCAGTCCCATGCAGACAGACACCATGGGGTTCTCAGAGTATTAGGGGGGCCCCCGTGACTCGGCAAGTCTCCACCAGCTACTTATAGAACTGTAATAAAAGTGTGTGAATAACTGTGTGGCTTCCATTATAGACAAATAAAGGCGGGCAGACAAAGCGGGACTTGAGCAAGTGATGCACATGGCTTGTGTCATGTGTCAAATTGCTCCCATAAAAGCTGACCTATATTTTCTTTTCTTTCCTCAGTGGGGAAGTAGAAAAAGAACGACATCTGAAAGTACAAAAAAAAAAGAAAGTGCACAGAAGAGAAGAAGGAACAGGATAGATGGAAGCCATTTAGGAAATTAGACCAGCTGACTGCAGTTATGTGCAGACTGCTTTGATCAATATCCACTCCATCAGCGATGAGCTGCATTTGTTAGAAATTTGGGAACAGCATCAGGCTACCTGCATAGGAAGCTGTCTATTAAAATATCCAGCGGCAGTAATGCATGAGGAACAGCGTGGATTGTACGCTAAAAATAAGCTCATTAGGAGGAGAAACATACAACAATATTAGTGAAGAAAAACTATAAAGAAAAAAAAAACAAGGTGAGAAAGTATGTTTGCTCGTTGGTTGAATATTAGCAGCTTTTCTATACCAATTAAAAGCAAAAGCAATTAGGAGAACCAAGTCACCATGTTGTACATGGCTTGTGCTAACGGGTGAAGGAGAGGAGAGTAGAGGAGAAAGCAGGCTGCTGTTATTTTAATTGCATGTTTACCCCCAGGTTATGGGTCTGAAATAGAGCCAAGAAAAAAAAAATGTTGCAGTGGAAATTCAATGCAACTTCACTGTGTTGATTCTCTCAGGGACAGAGAGAGTGAAATTACTTTTCTTTGCAAGCAGAGTCTCTGAATAGGAGGTAAAGAAAGAAAAGGAGCAGGAAGAAGAGAACAGCTTTTTACCCTTGAATACCAAGCCAGAGCATTCTGTCAAAAGAAAGGGGAAAAAAGCCTTGGCTTTTGAGCATGTTAGAAAGAAATAACACTTTGGTATGGCCTTCATTAGCCCGTCAGACTTTAGCAACAACGGAGGTAGAAAAAGATTTCTGCTACTAGCAGAGGGCCACAAGCACGTTAGGCTGTGACAGGCTGGTTCACAGTCTCACACAATGGATCCTGATGATTCCAGCACATCCCGAGGCGCTCGGGACAGGCCGTTTGCTTTTTGAGTCAGCAAAGACCCCCTCGTCAACCCGCAGCGTTATCTCACACCAGAAGAGAAAGGGCGAGAGACGGGGAGATGGCCACGATAGCGAGCGGAGGGTGGAAGCGAAGAGAAGACAACCAACCCAAACCCAAGTCGCACACAGACTGAGAGTCTGTAAAATAGCGGTTTCCAAGTTGCAAGACACAGTGTGTCAGGGATAAAACTGTCAAACAAGGAAACTGCTGCAGTAGAGTGGGAGAGGGGAAGACAGCTACTTGAAACTACTCTTCTTTAGAGGGAGGGAGCGGCCTGCAAAAGAACTGGGAGGCTGTATGAACACTCAGTAACTAACTGATGAAAAAGTGACAGTTCCCTAAGGTGAGATGGTGGATATGGAGCGAAGACAGACAGCGTGCCCCTAGAATAATGCATAGTCCACAGCTGGATCGGATAAATCTTTGCATACGTATCAGATATGGAACGCTGGCTTCACAATGAGAACAGCAGCTCTTAGAGGAGCTGTGTACCATGAAACTAAGAAAAGGAAGAACACTTTGAAAGTATGATGCCTCCTCTTATCAGAGTGACCTCATTCCTCCTCTCTTGTCTTTACATCACTGGTTTGGAGCCTGTGGCTCGGCCTGTTGGATGACGTCCACGGCCGCTCGCAGTGGAGAAGATGACAGCACCGGTGGCGAGTCGAGAGGATGAGAAGATATCAGACAGTGAGTGTCCTGGCCTGGCCTGGCCATCTCTGCCAGAGCTATGTCATTGTCATTACCCGTTCACCACGCCAGCGCTGCGAGGACAGCCAGCCAAGGTCCATTCTTCAACTTGGGGTCAGTTTCAGTAACAGCCACTTAAGCCCACTTGGCTTCCCAAAGAGCTCTACAAATGTGGAAGGTAGAGCTAAGTGTGCTCAGTCATGTCAAGCCTGGCCAAGGTCAGGCGGGCAGACAGAAAGTGCTGGCAGCGCCGCATGCGTGGCGTCATGAATGCCAAAATGCCGGGGCCCCTGGCTGTGCCGTTTGACAGACATGTTTACACCTGATAGAAAATGCAGTGTGGATGGCCTGCCAAAACAGAGGGGATCCAAAGCGAGGGGTGCCAGCCTAGTTATTTATTTATCTGTTGAAAATCCATCCAGAGTGCAGCCAGAAGCTGGGCATGCCTCAGTGAGGAAAATGCCAGCTTACTCTCAGACATGACACTCTTAAACCACTTGGGAGTGAAAAAAAAAAAAAGATCTGACATGTAGTGAAAGAAAAAAGCAAAGATCTCTTGAAGCAGCTCTAGAAATTGGATTTGATTCACGTGTATTCTTAGTACATCTCACACTAATCAATGATTAGCACATGAAATGAGTCAAATTAATCAGAGGCTGCTCTGAAGACCATGTTCAGAGGCTGGGCCTGTTCTTACTCAGCACTGCAGTTAAAATCCTTTGACTAGGAAGCTGACGAGGAGGCAAATGTGAATCACTATGATTCTGAATAAAATTTTCTGCTAACCCAGAAGATCTTAGGATATTTCACTGGATAACTAAAGAAAACTTTGACCTGCTAGTAGTGGTAGATTTAAAGACAGAGCATCACCAAATTCATTAAGATCCATCCTGTAGGAGCCATGAACATCTCAACAAAAGTTCATGGGAACTGTGGTTGGGGTATTTCAGAGGACCAAGGCTGCCTTCCCTTCCCTCTTGCCACGCTACACTACAGTTTTCGATACAGCAGATGACAACAGAAACACTGAGAAGCACAGGAATGCAGGTAAGCACCACAGAAAAGACTCTTTATCTTCCGGAGAAACCTGAGTCATCTCGGAGATGGTGCTCATACATATGAGATCAACGCTGCTGCTTTCATCTCCTCGGTGTGGTGCCACCACATCTGTGTAATCTTCACATATCCCCCATATCACACCAGACAACAATGTGCTGAGTCACATGCTGCCGGGTCAAATGCAAGACTCTGGGATTTGGTGCAGGGCTGGGATGGCATGATTAGAACAGCACAGATATACAGATAGCAAACTACTGCACTCCTATCTGTGTGTGACAGAGCGTGTGCATTGATGAAATTCACCAGACTTACCGAGGCTGGTTTTTCAAGTTGCTTGCTTGTGTGAATGCTGCAGTTATAAATTACATAGCTGTGGTACAAGCAGGATGGAGAAACCTAAACAAACACATGAGCTTATGTTGACCTGATCTACTGCAAAGATATTCAACGGACAGAGACATGTGTACCCAAAATGACTTCTGAACTACATCTCCTGCTCTGTAGACAAACGTAGACCCCTCTGGTTCTGACAACAAATTTCCATCTTCACATTTCCCAATTCCTACAAAATAATTCATCTGAAAACACAGCGTACGTGTAATTCTCTTCAGGTCTGAAACTGGGCCCAGTTGCCCATCACAGGTTTAAAAGTAGACTTCCGAGCCCTTTCTAATTATTTGACTGTAAGTCAGCCAGGCCTTCTGCCTGGTTAGTGGGAAATAACTCAATGTGCTGAGAGCTAAAGCGCGGCAGCATTGTTCCAGCTGGCGGAAAAAGGGGAAATGAAGATGGAGTGGTTTGATTTCATTTGTTAGCAGGTGCATCCATTTTGTGTTCTTCCCCACACCCACCTCGCCTCTCTCAGTCAAAGCGCTTATCAGAAATTGGACACCCCAGTGACAAATTGAGCCTGCGATTAAAGGGAGAAAGAGGAAAGCTTTGTTAAGTGCTGCTGATTGGGATCCCAGGCTACCCTCGCACACCAGAGGTGTGTGTGTGTGTGCATGTGTGTGTGTGTGTGTGCATGTATGCTTGGTACAGAGCCAATAGCAGAGCTGACACCACTACCACCTCTTCTCCCATTTTCCCCTCTCTCCAGGTGTTCCCACGGCTTACATTTCTGCTCTGAGTACTCAGCAAACAAAACCAAATCAATGCAGCTGTTCGCCCATTTTTCTGTATCTCTCTCTCTCTCTCTCTCTCACACACACACACATACACAAGTATATATATTGCATGCATAGGAAATTACACAAGCACACATACATACAGTATACACCAGTGATTTTCCCCTGCAGGAGTAATGACTTCCTCTAGTATTTCCAGTACCTTCTTGACGCTGTGTTTAACAAAGAAAAAAACGTAAGTATCTGTGTTTGTCCCACTCAGACCCATATCATTGACCCAGCATTAACCAGCCCTGGCCTGTTTGTGAGCGTGGCTGGGCAGCTTTGGGTTGGGGGGGGGGGGGGGGGGGGGGGGGGGTTGTTGGGGTCAGAGCAGCTCTGCTAGGCAGAACTGTGCAAGCGCTGACTCTCACAAATCATCCTAAAAGGGCTTAACGCACAAAACCAGCTCCCAGTGTTGTGCAGGCCTGCTGCAAGACATTTATCCACTGTACCATTATACTAACTGCCCTCTCTCCCATATGAGCCGTACATATACCAACATACACACACATACAGAAGAAAACCTTAATTAGACTTATGCCTGGTCCAACACTGCAGGAAAACTCACTCAAACAATTAAACCCCTCACTATTCTGCACTAAAAATACAATTTTATTTATGATAAGCCTTCTTTTCTAATGTCGCCATGTTACTCACATGTTGCACACTATTGGTTCAGACACCCTCATATCTTAATTTAACTGTGAGGTGCGACGTAATGATGAAAGTGTGAGTGGTGTCTACATCTGTAAGAATAGCATCGGTTTTTAGAAGTTAGATTCTGTAATAACTCAGGGCCACTCAATTATTTATGAACACTGGCCCCCAAAAGAATTTTAGTGAACCAGAGCTTCATCTTTAACTCTGTTATTTTATGTGCAGTTTAATTTCTTATTGTTAGTTTATGAAGGTCTTGACACAGGCCTTTGATACAGGCCAAAGAAAAAGCTCTCACTGAGACTGTACTGAAGTACAGTGGTTCAGTTAGAAAGACTGGATCATTGAGATGAGTATCTACAGGATGTGATTTCACAGAACCGGTGAAAATATTCTGCTGCCTCGAGGAGTACAGCCATACAAGTCAAGAACAAATCTCTACATGCCGATTCCAAACCCTGCTGTGTGCGCGGTCAATAAAAGCTGATCTGTCTCCATCTTGTGTCTATGGAAGGTCGGTAAGGTCAGCCGCCTTCACGGCAGCTCTGACATTCACTCTGGCCTCCAGCGAGACCAAACGAGTCCCCTTCGCACCTACAGACCAGCCGAGGAATAAATGAGATCTTTCTCCACCGGACAGGGTTGTGTGAGATTTGTTCCTTTTGCCCCTGGCGACACACAAGACATTTGTGGTCTCCTCTTCATCTCCTGTGTATATGTGAGCACCTCTCCGCTGCCAGCTCTTTCCCCAGCACACACCGGCTCGGGGCAACGGGCAGCCAGCCTGTGACTCTGTGGAGAGCCAGGCAAACACAGGCCTGGCGTGGCAAACATCTCACGTCCGTGTGTGCATGGGAACATCTGGCCCTCCCAGGCTCGCAGGGGCCTCCGTCTGTCTGCCTGTCTGACTGTGAGCCTACACACACTGTTGGTGTGTACTGGTGTTGTCATGGCACCAGAAATTTTACTCCCACACAGGTACAAAAGCAATCAGTACAATACCAAAGCAAACAAGCCAAATGTCACATAACAACCACAGCACTATGTTATGATTATTAAATGACTAATTTAACAGATTTGTTTGCATCTTTAGCGTAAGCACTCGTATTCTGGGATGTCAAACTGCACTGACATCCCAAATCCATGAGCTAAATAATTCTACATTCTGCCCCTGATCCCACTTTAGGTGGATTAAGATTCAATTCTGAATTTCACTACATCTGTGTATCGAACCTTTTCATACTGAGTATTGAAAACTGTCAGGTACTCACAGCTAGCATTAAATGTCTGTTAGATGTGTTTTCTTGGTTACATATTCTTTTTGTTAAATAGTTCCTGTAGTTTTGCCAATTCTAGATTGTTTTATAAATTGATTTTTTTGGTATATTATGCTGTGTCATGTATTGAAACACTAAAATATTAATATATGCATTGAACACACATTTATAATTCCAGCCATACCTGTGGTTTAGGGCTGACTGAAATTCTGAACTATTCCTGAAGACATAAAGCTTAAATCAAAACACTCAGTCTCTTCTTCTAGTCTGTACCAATAAGATAGAGTCATATGAGTAATAGACTTAGTCCAGCTGATAAAAACTCTTTTTCCTATCACTCTCTCTCTTGCCTTCTTGCAACATGCCCGCTCATACAGATCTCCTGCAGCCGTCCAATGATTCAAGACTGATGAGGCATACTCAAAGGTCTATGCCATTGAACACCGCATTAATGCACCCAGCAGCAAATTTTTTGCCATCGACCCCCGTTCCCTTCAATAAGGACAGAGCTATCAATCAGGCCTAGATAGCCGACACCAGACACAGGCTGATGAAGTAGGGGACTTTGGAGCTAATGACAAATGGATCTCTGAGATATGGTCACAATATACTATGACAGTATGCCGAGAACACTTGACCTTTAAACGAAATCCTGGGCCACTTTTTGCCGACACTGTACAAAGCAAAAACGGAGAATATGCAAACTGCTGTTGCTGTTCGGAAACTGTGGTTATTGTGTGAGAACTCCTGGGTCCAGCTGAGAGTCTCAGCCCCGTCACTCTCGGAGCTGCCTCTGACCAGCCCAGCTCCGCTCTTTATTCACACCAAAGCTCTGGGAGTGACCTTCAGCAGGCCTGCTAGTCCTGCTAATTGGGGTCTCTACAGAGCACAGCAATCCACCCCTCCCTCCCCTCCCCTCCACACTGCTCTGTAGGAGGGACTGTGGGGCAGAGGCAACAAGAGATAGCAGGGGCCTGTGTTAACAGCTTAGTGAGGAAAAAAGTGAAACCTGGGCTTAAAAACTGAACTTCAAAACACACAATTAAACTTTAACTGCACTGAAAGGGAATCAGTAACACAAATGAGTCCTTTATAACATGGATATTGAATAGATAAATTCAAAAAAAAATATAATCTAACACTGACCAAAAGATTTTTCTGAAATTAAAATATATCACAAACTCTTCATAACTATAGAAAAAAGACCTCATATTGGGATAAAAAGGTTATGGAGGAAGCTATAATTAATTTAGACATTTTATGTCTAAATGCCATAATATCAAGATGATATACACTACATGATTAAAATGACAGATATTGACAGATGAATGACAGATAAATGACTGATATGTTAAACACCATTTCACAACAGTTACAAACAGGGCTGCAACAAATGCTTCATTTCATGTCAGGAACTGCTGATTTTTTCTCAGTTAACTGACAGTTATTTTTATTAATGTTATTATAGAATGCTAGAAAAAAAAGTATAAAATGTTCCTCACAGTTCATAAAGCCCTAGGTGATGTCAACGGATGTCTTGTTTTATGCAACCAACAGCCCAAAACCTGAAGATATTCGGTTTAACAGCAAATAAGACTGAAATAACAGCAAATCCCATGGTATATTACTGACTGAACAGCAAATATCTACTAAATTAAAACTGTGACAAAAACATGATGGTATTTAAAAGGAAATGTAGGTCAGGCAGGTCAATTTTATCTGTGGGCCAACAGGATCAGTGCTCTGCTCTTGGGAACACGCAGGGAACAATGACACAGGTAATTTCGAGCAGGCTCGGGCTGGTTGCAGCTGTGCCGAGCTTGCCAACACGACACATCATCGTATCAGGGTCACTTCCTATCAGTGTGATCAGCACTCAGTAATAAAAGGGGAAGAAAATGTACAGGAAGTCATCATGTAAAAACAAGATACTGAGAGCCTTTGTGCTGGGAAAGAGTCAGTGGACTGGTTTTTCAGAATGTTTAAGGTAAAAGACACTTTTCTGAAGGCACTGAAAGACATACAGTAAACCTGGAAACCATTTTAAAGTAGGTTTGTGACAGATCCAGTGAATCAGACTTTGAGCAGGAGTGGCCTGAATAGAAGGGTCTACATTTAATTTGCTAATCCATCATTCCAATTGTGCGCAGTAACAAAGGGAGAGGAGAGTGGTGGGGCATTCAGAGGCAATGGAGCATGCTGAGGGGTGCGTGTGTGGTTCTCCATGGAGCCAGAGAGGCCGTGGCCCTTGGCCCTAAAAGCCTGGCCGCCACTGGGGAGAATGGACTCTGATGAGCTCAATATAGGCAAGACTAATCCCTTCATGTCCAAAGAATTGTTTAACTATGTTTGACTGATTAACCCAAACCCCTCGATTCCACTTACAATCTATTTGTTCAATCAAGTTCCCTGCACTCATCATGCTGCAGTGTGTGGGTGGTGATGGTGAGAGAGAGAAAGAAAGAGAGAAAGAATGACAGAGGGAGAGAAACAAAGGGGGCTACAAAACAATCCATTTGGAGGAAGCATACAGAAGTCAAAAGGACAGCTTTTTTGTTCTACTTGCAATTCTCCAAATGCACATAGCACATGAGTTTCTGCGAACCAGCTGTTGCTAACATTCAAAGGTCAGAGAACTCTTGCCTTGAGAGATTTCAAGCAGAAAGGCTGCAGCAGCGTGTCAGCATACTGCTCCAACACAGTGGTTTTTACCAGTTCATGGGAAATGGAAATTTAAAGGCACTCTCTCCTGCGTGGAAAAGAGGTTGCCAGGAAGATTAACCCAGCTTCCTTTTATAGCCTCTGACAAGAGGTTAAATCACACATTACACCGCCTGAAATGTCTCCTAGTAATTAGATCAAGAATATTACTCTCTCTTCTTCTCCTTGCAGACTGCAGCTGATCAAAGCCTAATGATGGTGTCAGTGCCATAGGCAGTGCTGGCTGGGTAAATCTCCCCATCGGGATGGCAATCTGTCAGGGCCGCAAGCCCTGCTAAACAGCGCAGGACATGAGTACAATGGTGCTTGACACAAAGTAGACTAAATGAACCACATCTTTTCCCAACAAGCTATCCATCAGCAGTGGACCATTAAAATTCACAGTAATGATTAAGCATCTCTTTGTTTTGGGTCTAAGACTGTGTGCTTATATGTACACAGTCAGCTGAGTTGTATGACGCGCCAGAGATGCTGGTTACATGCATGTGAGTTTTACCCCAATAACAGTGACACCCACCACCAGCATATCTGCTGTCTTTCCATGCCAGGGTAGATCTAAGCAGCACCTGGTCCCTCCATGGGGTGAGGGGGCTACTGGCTATTAATTACAGAAAGCCGACACGCAGCGCAGGCAAACCCTCGCAATGAGACCCTGGGACGTCAGATACACAGCAAGACGAATGCTTCTCTGTCACACAGCAACATGACCTGCCTCAGGACTCTTAGCACACGAGCACTTTCAAGTATGCTTTTCAAAATGTGGCCCACCCTTCTTCCTCTGCCTCCACCCCGTCTCCCTCTCTATCTCAATCACATTCTGCGGATGTTACACTACTTCAGGGGATATTTTCTGACTAATGCAAAATGGTTGTGCAGTAGCATGATAAAAGTTGACATTTTCCTTTTCTAATTCAATGCTTCCTTTGTAAACAACCTCGCCTTTTTATGTATGCACACACACAGGCTACAAACACATCACACATAACGGTCAATTTCACTATTTGCTTTCGAACTCAATGGCCACAAACAAAAGGGGGAAATGGCAGGAGATATGCCAATCATTTATCATTGAAAGATGTCTGACAAAAGACGCCTTAAAAACCTGACAGCTTTTCTTTTCCCCAGCCTAACCAGCTCCTGAAAAAGGGGCCCCAAACAACAGGCTCCAGCAAGAGGTCTGACCCCAGTTTTAACCCCATACAGGTGGCACAGTGCTAACACAGGAAGCAGGATGGCTATTCAGAGGACACAGGGAGAACACGTTCTCACCCGAAGACCGACACTCAGAGATCATTTAAGCAGACACAAAGACAGCTCAATGCCAGTTAAGTGTATTCTAATGTGTTGAAAAGCAAATCCCCTTGAACACATTACTGGTAAAGACTTGTTCTCTGTGTGGACTAAAAGCATCTGGTGAAGGGGGTTTTGAGAGTCGCGGTGTAGAATAACTGTGCAGCAACATCGCATTATGCTGCAAAGGCTGCTGTCAGAAATTTAACAGTTGTGGTTCAAAGTTTAAGAAGAAAAGTTTTAAACCTTTTAATGCACAAGGGGAAAAAGACATACATCTATTGTGCAAGCAACAATCTCCATAATAAACCTAATAAAACCCTGCAAAGATCATCTCAGTTCACAAAACCCGTAATGTCAAGTGTGGTCGTCTAGTTCAGGAGAATAATGCGGCTCCTACACGATTGCTGCTCAGTTGAGTCCAACTACAAGACTGAACTATGAACTGTGATTACAGCCAACATCCCCCCGCAGAGCGACAACTGCATCTCTGCACATTCCAGGAAACACAGCCAGCTGAAGACAGCAAATACACAAGAGAGGAGGAGACATAAACAACGTAAGCTAGTTTGAGAGCTGCACCGATGTTTACTGTCTCACTAAGTGCATTTCATCCCCTCTGCTTTCACAGCAGTGGCGGTATTTCAGCATGCAGTACAGAGGGGCTGCTGATGCCACAGGTCTGTGTACAGAGGGCTCAATCACAGGCTGGAGAGACTGTTTGGACAATGTAGGTGTCAGACACACTGCCTGTCTGGAATAACGATTCAGTTCAGCCTCTACAAGACATCCTCTAGTTCCTTTACAGTGAAGGTTCAATAAAAAAAACAAAACAAAAAAAAAAACAACTAACTGACTGTTTTTGGAGTGTAACTGTTGAAAATCTAAGGAGAATTTCTGCCTTGTTTGACTTGGTACATTGCTATCAGAGAGAAAGGTCTGCATTTGCTTCAAACAGGCAGTGAATGACATACCAGAGATTAGCCTCTGAAGGTCACAGTCTTAGCCCATCCTTTCAGCCGCTTTTCACAACATAACCCTGGGCCCTTTTGAACAACAGGAAGAATGTCATCTGGTTACTTTTCAAGGCACGGAGATACCATTCACTGCGGCCAACAATGGCTGCAAACAGCACCAGAGGGTTAGGAGGTTATAAAGGGCCCCATTCTATGTGCCACTCGCTCTCCGGTACACTGGACGCACACAGAAAAAACACACCCACACACTGAGGCCTGGAGAAGTGGTGTAACCGATGATAAACTGAGGAGGGTCATGGCAAAGTGCCTTCCACTGACCGCTCACCTCAGCTCTGCCTTCGTTCCCTCCCCAGCACAGCTCTTAGCACCCAGGCCTTCAGATGCATTCACCGCTTTGTCACTTGGGAGATAAGTGTATGATACCTTACACCCTATCCTTCGGGTTACTGTGTCCTGTTAAAGATTACAAAGAGCAAAACACTGAGTTTTTCACTACCATTTTCACACAGCTACTCTCTTGGCAAGACGACAAAAAAAGGGATTTTTAAATACCTAAAAAACATGAATGTCATTGTATCTTAAAGCAAGAGAGAATGTAAGATAACTGGGCTTACAGATAAGAATTAGGAAATGCAACCATGGAACACAAATGAAATTCTGGGAAACAAAACTACCATTTTAATAAAAAAAAAGAAAACATTGTACAACGGCGTTCAATGACAAGACTTAAAAGAAAATTATCTGCTATTATTCAGGTTGTAAGACGTGTCCCAAAAAGGACCTCAGACTACAGCCAAAGCTGAAATCCTTCACCAATTTAGTCTCTAATGAACCCTCTGAAATATTAAAAATAAAGCCCAATTAGCTGACAGCATTTTACATCTCATCCCTCTCTAATCCTTCGGTAGCTTAGACTTATCTAATGTCTGCGCCAACTATGACACTTTGAGTTCACTCTCCTTCCTTCCCCTCCTCTTGATATCCCCCACAGCTTTACTGGTGCTTTGTCGTGGCATTCTTTTTGACCCCCACACACTGGGTCAGACTCTGGTGGAGGCTAATGATGCCCTGATATGTCCAGTTGGCATGGACGTTGGAAAACTGCAGCAATAACAGCGGACATGCTAATGGCATCTATTAGGATTACTTAAGAGTGATATGAGACTCGCCTGGCAACCTCTTATTACAGAGGGCTTGGTATTGGGGGTGGGGACTGTCTGTGGAGGGTCAGTGATCCGATTGAGACGGCCTTATCTTGTGTCATAACCAGATAACAGTATCTGCCTTGCTCTTCTGCTGTTCCTGTGAGATGGAGGTGGATAAACAGCCCTGTCGTCTCCAGTGCCTCCGACAAGCCTGATCAGACAGATGCGGTCCTAAAACCAAGCCCTGTTCCTCCTGCTGCCACGACTGCTGTTTTTGCTGTGCATGTCACCGGGAGGCTCAGATTCTTCCCAGATTGCCCTGCAGCTGAAGACACAACAATTTCAGAGAGCCCTTTGGTCTTGGTGTTTGTAACATCAGCTTGCAGCACTCCCTGGCTTAAGGCCTTGGGTTTGCTGATTACGCAAACTACCCAGCAATAGTGGGGCTTTTTGCCCTAATTGGACCTGCCGGCTAACATGCAAATCCATGCCAAAAAAAGCCACAAAGAACACAAAAATGTAGCAAACAAAGACACAAAGTGTATCGTCAAATCAGGCCTATCGCCTGCAGTTATCTGGCACAACATTAAACAACCCATGTGAACCACACTAAATAACATGCAACAGCTGACCCACAGCCTGAGCCCTGCAGGTCAGTCCCTTGTCCTCAGAGGTATCCAGAAGTTGCCCGTGATGTCCTAAACACCTGATCTGGATGTATCATGTGGCTGCAGTTCTTTACTCCCAGCCTGACCTACGTTTGACCCTCACAGTGTCTCCTGACTTTGGCCACTCACACAAAGGCTACCAAACATCTGCTCCCTGTCTGTAACCAGACTCATACAGCTGAGAAGGCATCGGGTGGCCTCACAGACAGTCTCTCCAAATGGTGGGTGGCTGAGTGGGTGAGTGTGGGCCGACAGCTGCACCGGTCACTGGAGGACTGAAAGGTGGAGCCGGCTGGTAGATCATTGGTACCTGGGAAATCTCTACCCTGCTGCCCGGGATGGGGGGGGGGGGGGGGGGGGGGAGTAGACAGCCTCGTTTAGCAAATGGATGATATTCAACAAATGCCGCTCATCTAAAAACGACCGGGGTGAGGAAAATAAAAATCTGCTATGCACATGAACTTCACAGACAACACCTGCAAGAGATTTAACACACACACAGACCCCTGCCGGAATATGAAAGGAACAAATGTATTGCATTGGGGAGAGTGCACGGTTACACATTTCCAATTCAAGTACCGTCTCTAAAATGCTACATCAAATGACTGGCTTTGAATACACCAAAATGAGCAACAGCCAAGTGGCTCATTCCAGCACAGAAAATCATTGCATCAAAAATATGCTGGTTAGTTGAGCCATTTCACAGTCAACAATCACAGAATCAGGACTGTTACTAATCAATGTATTTTAATGAGCTCCCTGTGAATCCCAACAACAACTGAAACATAAAAGCTGCTCAAGTTCTCTGGTTCACTCTTTGTACCTTGTGATCTGTTATTCATAGTCTTGCTCTGAAGTCTCCATGAAATAAAGCAAGGCTTTGATGTTATCCTCTTATTACTGGTGTCTGAAATGAGACTAATGTTGGGAATCAGACCGTTTGGCTGTCATGTGTCGAACCCTCTCAAACGCAAAACATCTGGGCTTCAGTGTAAGGTGATCAGAATGATTGATTTTGCTCTGTGAAACCAATCATAGCTCACTAATAGGTGCTTTGCTGTTTGCTTACAAGAGGAAAGTTTGATAGAGTAAGATTAGTATCTAGAAAACTGTGTGGGCGTGCACATTACATTCATACCCTACTCGCTGCTCTACTTTAAAGCTTCCACTCAAGTAAGCTTAAACATGTAGGTGTGTGTGTTCCCCACAATATGTAATTTTTTTCTTCAGTGTTTTAACCTCGTCTACAGGCAACTGTAGACTGAGCGGCTAAAGCAGCCAAGATGCTACACAAGTATTTTAGAGGAAATTACTCTTCTCTGCCCACAATGTAAATCAATATGTTCCAATATACTTGTCAGTGGTTGGCTGGGGGGGAAAAAAACAAGGCAAACTTGCTTTCCTGTCATTTCGCCCTCAGCAAAAACTCTGACAGGGCAAAGAGTCAGCACTCGACTCATGGGCAGCTGAGGAGAGACACTTTGAAAAGCCGTGCAGAGATCTAATTAACACATGCATTCAAGTGGTATTTCAATTTGGTGAAACACTGTAATTTTCTACAGCGCTGACCAGCATGACATGAACAAATGAACCAGGTGCTCCTGACATTTGGGCTTATCTGGCCGCCTTTATAAGTAAGAGAAAACGCAAGTCTCTTTTTTTTTTTCCTCCCCCAGACTTAAATAAAAGTAAGCACATGCTCAGGAGCACACAGCGAAATTCATTAACTAATGCACTAACGTCAAACTTTTACTTTAAACACTAAGCTTTCAGCTACACAAACTATATACCGTATGCATTGTAATAAGTTATTAGCCTTTGCATCACAATATCTCACAGCATCTGTGAAGCATTTTACTTTCATTCTTCTAGGTATCTGTCAGATTGCTGTCATTAGAGGCAAACTGCATTTTACAGATGGGGAGAGGCCTTACAGTCATTTGTTTCTAAGACCTAATTAATCTTCATTGTGCTGGGAAATATAGCACCCCAATGCAAAAAGGGTTCCTTCTACACGATAATTGCAGAGAGTCTAGGGGCCTGATTTTCCCAGACAACATGGTCTGAAATTTAATTATCTGCTCTTCGGAAAATGTAGGGGAAGAAAGCTACATTGCAAAACTGTACTTTTGGGCAAGTAATGTCAGGCTGTTGTTTGAGTAAGCACAGGATGTCGCTGAGCACATCCTCCCTGCTGACATAAACTTAACTGTATCACATTTGTTGTGGTGAGGAAAAGTTTAATGGCGTTTTACCTTTAGAAAGATTTTTTAAAAAAAAATAAAAACATTAAAAAATAAAATTATCATTCAGGTGCAGGCATGCAAATGTGGACGGAACAGATTTTTCTGTCTCTCCGACAATTCTCCACAACATTTCCACAGTTTTATCATCTTACCATGTGCAGCGTGAACCCGATCACTTCCATAGTCCAAGTCAGTCACAGAAGTGTTGGCTTTACTGCGGTATGTTTTCTAATCATATCCGTCAAGCTCCATGTCATTATAGACCGACTACAACAATAAAGCCGGAGACAGAGCAGCCAAAGACAACACGGACAGGCTGTGGCAACATTAACATTCCGCCGTGTAAAGATCAGGCTTGGAGGGGGGAGAAACATCGATAGGATCCCATTAGTTAAGTGCGCCCTTAGGATACCCGAAATTTGATCAGAGACAGACCTTTTCCTTCCAGACGCGAACCATTAGACGTTATAGCCCAAAAAGAAAAAGGAAAAAAAAAAGAAAAAGCTGCTCTCCTCTCCTCTCCTCTGAAACTACTCCTCCTGCACTCCTCCTCCACCTCCTCAGTGGTCGAGGTTGTGCGGCAGGATCAGGATGAGCCCGGTGACGTCAACCTTTTGTTATCACCTTTAACACTTGCCTTTGCAGGTGGAAACACTTTCTCGTGTCGATATATTAAGAGGCGCTATTCGCAGGCACGCGGCAGGCGAGCGAGAAGCGTGCACAACATCTGTATCACGGCTGAAGATGACTGACACTAAATTTGGATATGTGCATGCATGTCCTCATGGCTGTATCGGATACTGGCCGCGGGAGACAACTTAGTGACAGCTATACCATACTTTGAAAGCCAGGAATAGGATAAGATGACCACACTGCCAACTTCCAACCCACAGTCCGGCTCAGAGGATCTTACAAAACTACCTGCACCCCGTTAACGAAATTTACAACGATAAAGATGTGGTCACGTTGATGATTTGGCAGGCTAATGGAGCACCACACAGTCCTCAATGGTTGCTGTCATATAGCAAAAAAAAAAAAACAAAAAAACCCCCCCAAAACTACTAGCTGACCAGCTCAGCAACACGAGCCCAGTTTCATTCAGTTAACACCAGTTTCCAACAGGAATGTGTGGCTCCTTCAGTGCCCGAATAAAAATAATGTTTTGGCTCACGAAGAGGCAGCTGAGCCGTAAAGACTTACAGCAGACATACAGACAGTACAGGGGAGCAGTATAGTAGCTATAAACCTGCATGTTGCCAGTGTGCCAGCTGACTGCCCAGGCTCCTGGCTAGCTAACCTAGCCAGCCAGTCTGAAACATACACAGTCCCATTGTTGCCTTCTCAACCTTTCCTGACATTTATGCCACAATTTGAGAGGATGTCACACAGTACCGGGCAGCAGCCGTGTTATTAAGATACAACTACTTACTCTCCGTGTACCTCTGCGAAAGGCATCGTTTAGTACGTCGCCATGGTTTAAAACGGACAGATTTTCTCCCGTTGCCCTGCGCTGCCGAATCACTGCTGCTGCTGTCTGCGGCAGCAACTTTCGGCGCATGCGCAGTACCTGGGACAGTTCCAGACTGCGCTGTGCGCTGCGCAGGACAAACGAGGGGTTTAAAGGTACAGTCAGGGTGGGATTTAATTGGACGATTAAATATTTGTACGAGAGTGGGAGGCGAAATTAGTGAAATGACACAAAATAGATGTCGATGTTCAATCATAGTGCCTGCTGCGTGAGATCACACTACATGTAAAGCTCTTGTTTAGCTGTGCTCTGCTGCCTGTCCTCAGGGCTGCTTAACAAACTCCGTATAAAAAGCTATTAAAATTTAAACAGCAATTTTTAAATGTACTACATTTAAATGACAGCTGTGGTTACTTTGGAAATTTAGTGAGTTCGTAAAATATGGTATATTTTTATTTGATTGATTAAACCCAAACCCAAACTTGTTAAAATTAGGGAGATATGTAGAGCATACATATATATTGATATAAAAAATGAAGCACATATGTACATATACCTGGGTTTATGTACATATATACATTATATCTTCCATCCGCAGCATAAGTTTAAATCATTTTCATGCTCTCATCAAATGATTCAGTGAGCCTTTGTGCTCTGAATGGGAGCGTCTGCACTTGTGGTGTTTGTACACCAATCAGTTCAGGTTTTTCCTTTTGGACCTGACACTGGCACTATCAGTTTGGCTAAGTAACATTAGGGGTACGTATTTGTGATGTGGGTGAAAACGTTGAATCTAGATAAACTCTGAGCTTCAAGATGGGGAGCAAACTTGTGGCAAGGATGTCACAAGTCTCTGACATTGTCATTTGTCATTTAATAATGACAGTCATTGTGTCTTGCATCAACATCTTCAGTTTACCTTTCAAAAATACGGCTTGTTCATGCATTTTACTGTCCCAAATGTAATGTTCATTTGATACACTGGCACCAGATTTGCCCTGAGTTGTATTACTCTTGGATTTTGTGTCATTGAGCTCTTCACATATTGTATTATGCATCTTGCTGGGAAGATTAAACCCAGTGAGATGACTCGACGGTCAATAGTGTCACATGCTTTGTGATTTGATGAAAGGTTCTATTTGTGCAGCCTGATGTGTATAGCTCCCTAATCAAAGACTTATATTTCTGTGACAACTAAAATAAATTACTCCATTACAATCGCCCACCTGCCCTCTCCACAGTATTGATACCATTTTATTACCAGAGAGAGACAGATGGACAACACAGAAGACTGTGGCGAGTTACGGGAATGCCTGAGAATGTGTGTGCTCATGGCCATGTAATGTCATGTCAGGTTAGAACCTGCACAAAAGCAATCAGAAAAGATGATTAGAAAGAAGATTACACGTGTTCAACTCCACAAACATTTCAGAAATACAACACTGCAAAGGATAACTCCATGGCCTGGGTTCCAGTATGGACTGGGCCTATTACAATACTCTAGCCAATTTAGGCCTGCAAGCTTCACTTCCCCCATCAGCAAGTGAAAGAGGGGAGAATTTAGTCTGAAAGCCCAATCACACACAGCGCTCTGAGTTCAGCAGGTGGGGAAGTAGCAGCAGCAGGCTCCATCAGGCAATAATACAAAGTTAATGATGCAGAATGGTGTCTTTCTCCATACCAAAGAAGACGTCAATACAGGATGTTTAAGAACGCTGTTCCTAATTACGCTTTTTAAATTCACCACTGACGTGATTGATGATTTCAAAGGGAGGCATTATTGATCCACTTCACAGACAAGTTCCATCGATTGCAAGTCTAGAATGAATAAAAGTTTTTTTTCCCTTTATCTCCCCCACTGAGAGAGAGATTGTACAATCAGAGCATCAGTGTGACCTATATGGGTAGTTTGGGAGCTAAATCACCTCTTTTAAAAAGCAGTCTGAACAAGAACATACAGTATAGAGAAGTGATTGCCGGATCGTGGGACCTTGGGGGACCTTCGTGGCATCACATAACAGTCAAATCTCGCTGCTTTCTCATTTATCAGATGTGGAAATTCATCCATCCATTCATTAATCTGTGGGATCTTTTACAAATAACTTCTCTGCGCTGGGAGTTCTCAGCGTGAAAAAGTTTAGCAACGGCTGTTTTATAGACAGTCAGCCAGCTGCGCAGCATCACGACTCTCCCTGCAATCAGCGGTGATGGAGTGATGGATGCTCTGACGCGCTGACAGATTGTTTTTTCCCACCTCTGCTCCCTGCTGACATGCCCCACGGCTCGTGCTTCTTATTCCATGAACTTTGTTATTCCTCATGAGCAGCAAGGTCTTCTTATTAGTGGAAAGCTGCCAGTTATTGCATGTCTAATCCCTGATAGCGTTATTAGCAAATCAACAGGGGAGGTTTCAAGAGCAAAAGCTCTGTGTCTGACATCACCTGCTTCAGCTGGAGAAAAGAATTCAGCATATTCAGGGACATCTGACCCATACCCCGTCAATACGGTGTGTTCTGTTTAAATTACAGAAAACAGGATTGATCAGGAATCAACAGCACACTGAATTACAGCTCACTGAGAGAGGTTTTCCATAACACCATGATGAATCTCATTGGCAAGTGCACTTCAAATGGCAAAGTGGGCTACAGCTTATGATTAAATGGTCTGCAGGCGAAGCCTTTTTGTCTTTTTTTTTAGAGAGAGAGAGAGAGAGAGCTCTTTCTGAAGGCCAAAGTTAATGCAGTCATAGAAAGAACTCTGATACACTCCCACGTGAAATGGCCATGTGAGGAAAGCCCGGAGGGAGAAAAGGCCTTGAATGAATTTGAGAGGGAGAGAGTGGGAGGGAGGCAGATAGAGAGAAAGTTCAAACATTACTGATCCTCAAATATCCTTTTGGTTTCTGGTTCAATTGGAATTCAGCAGTAAGTGTCTGCTAAAAGCTCCATTTTTGTTGCCCCTCCATTGCTGCTGAGCTTTTAGAGTTAGATGATGACAGATTGTGAGCTACCTGATATCCTTCATCATCCTCCCCAGTGGAGGTGTTTGTTCCGCCCCGAGCAAGTCCTCGAGGACTAACAAACAGCCGGCGCGTTTGATGGACTATGGGGAGACATCTGCTCTGCCTGGCTTTGCCATACAGAATGAAAACAACGTATTACAGTTATCAATCAATATGCAAACGGTGTCCTTTGAGTCTGATGATTAACCTTACAGACTTCGTGGTTATCAAGTCATTATATAAACTTGTCATTGTGAATTAATACTGAAGAGTTACGGGGTGTGACTGTGGGATAATGCCGTGTTTTTCCTCAGGTTGGCAGGTTGCTTTAAGCACAAATGCTCCCTATATCCTCAGCAGCATTGTCACAACTGTGCTTCAAGCACCCTCGGGGATAAGCTCTGTTGTGTGTACTCAAGGGACAAGAGGGAAGGAAAAAGTCTGCTCAGTGCAATCTGATTTGTGGTTATAGGCGCACCATCCCTCACAAAGTAATCTAGAGAATATCGCCCGAGCCAAAAGATCCTCTGAGCGCCGTCATCCATTTTAAACTGCGAGTTGCTCGTGTCTGCAGATGTGTTTGTGCATTGTGATGAGCTGATCTGGAACTGCCGTCGGCTGATTTTAGCCTCTGAATAGCCTACCTGCTGCAGACAGGTGGTTCCCACACCAGGCCGCCCGGAGTGTTGAGGCAGTTACAGAGGACGTGCTGCAAAATGACACGTGGCTGTTGTTTTATTTAGTTATTTCACAAATGAATGTACACGTAAATGTAAATTAACCCTGTCATTATTTTTACTCAGTGGTTTTACAACCTGTGGAGCAGCTTTTTTGATTTCTTCTCTTTCACGCTGATGCTGTGAGTCCAACAGCCTCCACAGACAGCAGGAAGACGGCAAACTAATCATTTGAAGAACTGGGCGCCAGGGGGCGGTGTAGCCTCCACCCTGACCCCTGTGAGGACGCTCTTCACAGCGGAAGACGTTTGTCTTTGGTCAAAGCAACATGGTTTCACCCTGTGGACAATGTGAATGTAAACAGGCAGGGCCCAGCTCTTAGACGATAAATACTGTCAGAGCAGCAGAACCACAGCGGTCAGCTGTCCTCAGAGCTGAATGGCTTTCAGGGTGTGCGCCCGGTTTTTCAGAGACTCCGTCGTCCTCTGCAGACGGGTCGCTGTGTCCGGTCCTCAGGAAAGTGCGTCATGGTTTCTCACAGCCGGTCAGTGCTCATGTGTTTTTATATGTTAGCAAGGAAACATACAGAATGGTTAAAATGTGCGCTTCAGACCTCAGCAGTGGACTCTGAGCAAATCAAAGCGCCTCTCCGCTCCTCTGTGTTAATACACGAATAAACACGGTATTATGCTGCTTTTAATGTACCTGTGTCCACTGAGGCGGTGTGTAGGGGGATAGTCAGACAGAATAAGAGACAGATAATAACATGTGAGGTGGGAAAAAGGTGTAATTTTCTATTTGAACGCTGCATTTTTCACTGTTTCTACTGCATCAGCCTGACAAGGCAACACCCAACAGTACAAACACAAGTAACTTATTTTCCTAAAATTATTCATTTTCTGAAGTCCCCACCTCCACCATTTATAAAGACATATTTTTAACGTATTGCTCCTTTAGTGGGATGTTTGAACTATGGAGACGTGACTCTGCTGAAGCCTCCAGGTCTCACACACTGAGAATGGGTAAAATAGCAGACATCCTGTACCCAGCAGTTAACCTGATGAAATGAACAGTGTTTAAATATTCATATGTTCTGTTTTTAATGAAGGTGAAGGAGCAGATGTAATTTGAAGATTTTTTTTTCTTTTAGTATTTTTATGTCTTAATACATTTCTTCTCTGGGATCTTTAAAAATTTAGTTGGTTCATACATTGGGCAGCCTGGGTACAAATGGGTCACCTGCACTACATCCCTGCATTTGTTTAATGCATACTTGCTTGCTAGCAGTCTTCTTCTTCTTCTTCTTCTTCTTCTTCTTCTTCACTGCCTTTACTGGCGCATTGCAAGGTTTGCTGGTGTTACCACCACTAGCAGTTTATCAGTGGAAATTAGTGTGAAACCAGATGGAGGAATTGAATTATGCTGCCACATGCTCATTCACAGCACTAACAAAATGAGGACACACTGGGTAAAAACATTGCTCTGTAGCCACCAGTGGTCATAAACGCCACAGGGTGACTTTAAGGTGCATCACATTTTGGTAAAAGTTGAAAATATTTATAGCAAATTTTGGTTGATCTCCAAAAGTCTAATCAGTCTGCACAAGCACTCCAACACTTTATTGGAATGAGATGTTTCTGTGAAAGATTTTAAGACATGATACACATCTTTGACAAGGACCATCTGAATGCATGAAAACACTTTGTCAGATTAACATCCAAGTAAGCTCAGTCAGTTACCTTGAAGCCCTGCTGGCAGCGAAGTGATGGAAATGTTGATGTCTTTACAGGAAGCGCTGGCTGCAGCAGAGGAGGGAGGAATGGATTTATCTTCACTCCTGCTTGTTTTATTACATCAGAGGCGTTTCTCAACAGACTGATGAAAGGCAAAGCAGCACAGGCAGGCGGCAGCTTTTATCGCCTCCCAGCTTCAGTTCCACCGGACAGCGGTAACCAGACCACTGCCTCGCAGATTTACAATCCCAGACTCATTCTGATCATTCTGGCCCAGCCTGTTTCCAAAAACTGCAGACGTCATCCTTTCACCAGTCTCATGTTCTAGTTCCCGTTTTCACTGCTTTCATATTCACTCTTGGTGTCTGTCTCATGATTAATTGCATTTGTATTTTTTCAGGTGAACAAGTATCTTTGTTGCTGAGACATCCAGATCAGCCTGACAACCCAAAAGTTTTGAAGGTGGCTATAATAGGTGCCCCGAATGCTGGGAAGTCCACATTGTCCAACCAGCTGCTTGGCACAAAGGTCTCTGTCTTAACTGTTTCTCTTTCAATCCTCCGCACTGTAATGTGTCTGTCTCACTGAGGAGGAAATGCTGCTTGCTTTGTTAAGTCAGTGCATCTTTTCTTAAAGGTGTTTGCCGTGTCCAAGAAAGTGCACACGACGCGGTCACGTGCCCTGGGTGTCCTAACAGAGGGTGATACACAGATAGTAAGAGCTTTTTTATTTCCACGTCTCTTCTGATGCCTTTCAATACCATTGAAAAGTCAAATGCTTAAGTTAGTTATATGTGTATTCTTTTTTTTAAAATAGATTTTACTGGACACTCCTGGTCTCACATCTCCAACAAAGGTTAAAAGGTGCCTTTCTTTTTTTGGATTGTTGATTGTTGGTGTTATTCAAAGTCTGTAGGCTCCATACAGTGTAATGTATGAATGAACCCTCTGTTTCCACAGACACAACCTGGAGAAGTCTTTGCTTGTGGATCCCTGGAGCACAGTCAAAGAAGCTGACCTAAGTATTATATATTTTTACTCTGAGCCATTTATTTGTTGAGTTGTTTTTTTTTTGGTGTCATAGATTGATTGTGCTTAGTTTCAGTGGTTTATAATTGGAATTGTTTCCAGTGGTGGTGGTGGTGGATGTGGCAGACAGATGGATGCGCAGCAGGCTTGACTTTGAGGCGCTCAAATGCCTGGCCCAGAACCCAGACATCCCAGCAGTCCTGGTCCTTAATAAGGTATTATTTCCCTGATACTAATACTGAACACACATGTCACATTATCATTAACAACCTCAACATCCTATTTTAAATTTCTTTGAAGTAGCTGAGGAAGATTCTAAAGTGAAATGATAAATGATTAGACTGTGTCTCAGTGCTCACCTGCACTGTGGTGTCATATAGGGGTCTTGACTAATGCTCTTCTCACTTTAAGGTGGACCTGGTGAAGGCTAAGGACAAGCTGCTGGATATCACAGCGGAGTTGACTTGTGGTGTGGTGAATGGACGCAGAATGCGGGTCAGACCAGTGATCAAGCCTCCATGGGCCGAAAAGATGCCAGAGAGGGATTCAGAGTTATCGCTCGACGAGGACAACGCAGGGCCCGAGGGCAGTGCTGAGCTGGACTCTGTGCTGAACAAAGAGAAGCTGAAGGAGCTGAAGAGCCAGCAGGGCTGGCCTCATTTCAAAGATGTCTTCATGCTCTCATCTGTGGACAAAGAGGACGTGGAGACGCTGAAGGTATACATTAGATTACGGTCATAGCAAGAAATTTTTTATTGTTTGTTTTTTTTATATATATTAATGTATGTTAATAACCATGCTATTTCATTCTTGTAGAACTACTTTATGGTTGCCGCCAAGCCAGGATCATGGCAGTACCACAGTGAGGTCCTGACCGATCAGAGTCCAGAGGAAGTCTGCACCAATATCATCAGAGAGAAGCTTCTGGAGCACCTGCCCCAGGAAGTGCCTTATTCAATGACACAGGTGACTAATGAAGCAGTTCTGCGGGGACTCGCACATGACAATACGCTGACAGCTAACTGACAACACCTATTACACCCGACTGCACTGATTCTGTGGCCTGGTAAAGCCCTTCATACTCACCTTCACTCTGCGTGCTGTAGTGTGCTTTGATGCAGCTATTGCTCTCAGCCTCCATCAGCTTCACTTCTGCTTTCTGCATACATCTTACAGGGCCATGTCACCTGTGTCATTTCCCACTCTAGCTTTCATTTTTATTGCTGTCATTGTTGCTTATCATGTTGGTGTGTGTTTATTACTTTTGCGTGGTACAGAGCCACACCAGCAAGTCAGACTGTAGATTTTTTTTACTTTGATATCATAACCAGACTCATGTGGAGGACATCTTCAACACGCAAGCAAAGGAGTCTGGGATATGTAGCAGCTGACATTTCCTGTTCCACTTTCATCACCTGTTCCCTTTAACCCACACTGTACTGGCTTTTTGAGAAATGTGTCTGACTTTTAACATTTAAATGTCTTTGTTTTCAGTCTATTGAACTGTGGCAGGATGGAGAAGACGGTGAGGTCAATATTTCAGTGAAGCTTTATGTCAAGAAAGACACTCACATGGTAAGTGCTCTCTGCCGCCTGCGTCTTGGATGTAAATGTAGACTCATCTGTAAACATACAGTATGTTCAGCTGCAGCATCGAATCCTGCAGAATGTCCCGACGTAGCCTGTTTATTGTCACAATCTGATGCCAAGCTGAATGTTTCCCTGTGTTTATTTTTACAGTTATCAGATGTAATGTGAATGTAGGACGAACAAATTACGTTAGAAGAAGTACCACCATTCTAAAAATCACAGTTAAACTAATTCCAGAGGCTGAGTCAGCGGCAGCCACGTGACTGGAGGAAGCGAGGTGGCATCTGAAGCTTCTCCGATAGCTTCTGATATTCGTTTGTTGTTCCCCACGTACCTTGAGATTCCTTTTTCCTTGTGTTTTTAACTTGTAAATATTTGAGCAGCTTTTCTGAGCCATACATATTTGATGGCAACGAATATTTGAAGCTACATCTGTGCCACTGAAATGTTTCAAGGCGTGGTGACCTCCAAGAGGAGTGACTCAGACCAACACCGTTCTTCAGCTTTTACATTCAACAAAGACAGAACTCCAGAAATGGACATAGTTTTAGAACTCACAGGGACAACTGACCAAAGAAGTCATCTCTACATCTTCAGTTTTCTTTGACTAAATCCAAAATGATATTTTTTGAGTGTAACGGCTCAGTGCAGCCTTAGACAAACCTCACACAGCCTCAACAAGAGGCTGTATGTTGGTATTTTTGTATTTAGCAATATCACAATACTGTTTTCCACAGGGACGTTTTAGATCTAAATGTATGTCAAATAAATACTACGGGCCTGTCTATGTACTGGTGCCTGATGTTGCTGTGTTTCTTGCGTCTGCAGCGGATGGTGATTGGCACAGCTGGCCAGATGATAGCACGGATCGCCCAGGAGGCAGGCGAGGACCTGAGCCGCATCTACCTGAGGGAAGTAAAGCTGAAGCTCTCAGCCAAGCTGAGGAAGTGAAGAGGGTGGAAGGACTTTAATGTGGTGAAATCCTGAAGAGGGGGAGAGAGAACCCGCAAACCAGAGGAGTGAAAAACAAAGGATAAGATCTCGTCATGAGTCTGAAGCGGAGTTACGAGGTGGAATATACTGTAACCACAGTCCCAGAGCTCTCACTGAGCTCGTAGCTCTTTAAGGAAAGGAAATCTGATGGTTTCATCAGCAGCATTCTTTCATGCAGTCCCATAAGACATAACAGATTTTTATGTATAGATTGTACTGTCATTATGTGAGAAAAATGTGATAAAACTATCAGTGCTGTAAAATAAAATACTTTAAAATGTATTTTTTAGATTTTGTGGGGGGAGGGGCATTTTATGCCTTTACATGATAGCCGACAGTAGAGAGCTGACAGGAAATGACAGGAAGGAGGAATGAGCGGGTGACGTGCAGGTCCTCAGGTCCTCAGCCGGATGCACACCTGGAGCATTGTGGGTCATTGCCAGGCCTTAACCTCCAACCCACAGGGTACTCCATTCCATTCCCACTCCAACCAGTTATTCACCAGTTTGATGTCTCTCAGTCAGTGAAATGGAGAAAACATGTTGATTAAAAGCAGCTGACACAGTGTAATGAATTATAGGCGTTTATTTAGCGCTGATATATTTTAGGTAACAAACATCACACAGACTCTCATCAAATGGATGTTTTGACACAAGTTGTGACAGTGTGTTTATGGCTGAGCTGGTCTGGCGAGCTGTGAAAAGGCCGATGGTTTATCTTTGGCTCTCAGAGCTTTTTACTTGGCGGGTGCCTTGTGCAAACACGGACTGTAGATAAAATGAAGTGGGATCTGCACAGTCATGTTCACTCAGATGTCCCTGATGTACCATCCACCCCTCTTCCCTGCACTCCCTCATCACTTTAGCCTTCTCCGCTGCCTTTGAAGTGTGGCCATCCGTCCCTCCGACTATCACTTTTTGCTCTGCCGCTTCTTCCCTTTTTCGTCTCTCCTCCTCCCTGCCCCCCCCCCCCTCTCCCCTCTCTACCCTCCCCCCTGCTTTTTTGGCTCTTACAAAGCCCAGCTCTGCCCCCGAGGGCTGAATTGTCTCCCTAATGGATGGCAAAATGGAGCACTAACCTGATGCTAAAATGGGTCAGATAATGGTGATTAGATTCATTCCTGCTGCCTGTGAGTTAACTCGACAGTTACTCATCCGGGGCATCTTGATGAATAACCAGCCAGTGGCCTGAAGCAAGGGCGATGGGAGAGAGGGAGAGGCCTTCAATGTCTCACGGAAGCTGTGTCGACCCCTCAAGCCCTTTCTGCAATGGCTGCTTCCCAGTGATTAGACAAGCCGGTCGCGCAGCAGAGATCGCCACTTAGACAAGCCCAACTGCTGCTTGAAAATATTATAGTTGATGTATGTCAGCCGGCACATTAAAGCAATCCTTCAAACACAAGATATTTAGAATACTGATGATGATGCTCTGCTTCAGACGAGTTTTTAACCAAAATAATGAGCTACTCGTTTGTTTGGGAGCCATAAGCTTTATTTTACATGCATCCAAGTACATTTAAAAATGGGGTCAAAAGATGGTTCTTCAGAAGCTCATGAATAACACATCAATCACAGACTTTTCCTTTTGTTCATCCTGCTGGTCCAGATGACATCGAGCAAGGGCCATATAACCCTTACCATTACTAAACTCAGTAATGGTAACGGTTTGACGGCCCTCCTCTGCAGTGTGTCAGTTAGGACTGAGTGTGTGCTGATAAGCGCCGGAGAGGGAATGAAACCCTGGATAGTACATCATCTATACTGTAGTGTCTCTTTAATAAACTTACAGTATAAGATGATATCCTGTCCAGGGCACAAGACGTAACTGTCAGCGGCGTGTTGCTGTAATCTGCTAGATGAAGGTAGACGACTCATTTGTGATGCAAACAGAGGTCAGTCAATGAAAATAACATGATAATAATAAAGAAACGTAAAGATGATGTTAAATTAACTTATGTATTTTAAGAAAGTTGTCTTTTCAATAAAGTTGCTGTAAAACAAACGTCTTTAAGCCTGTGTCTCCTGCTTCAGAGCCATGGTACCCTATCAGGCCTCAGCCACCTCCTCTCTCTCTGTCACACACTCACCTGTTTCCTTGCAGTGTTGCATCTTGTACGGCTTGCTAACACTTCCCCATTGGCTGCTATTGTCCACGTCAGGTTCACAGTCTTCTAACCGGTCTCCCGTCCGGGCTCTGGCACTTAAAGGCCCCTGGCTCATTAGCATACTGTGATGACATCTGGGGTGGACCAGACAGCAAGGGCTGAACTTTTTTCTTATCTGGTCCTAACCTGACTGCTTCTGTCCACTGATGGTCCACACCCTTATTACACCCAGCTGGACATCGCACAAATATGACACATAAATTCCATTTTCTTTTATACAGCAAATACTGTAAACTGTTATTAGAAAAGAAAAACAGTGGACAGAAGTAAGAACCTGTGCAGATACAACTTTTTTTAATTGATATGATAGAAAAAAGTTATTGGGCTGTTCTCACTAGTTTATAATATTGTTTTGTGCCAAAGTTGTGTTTTAGCCACACCTACAGTATATAAGTGCTTTTCTAAAATAACTCAGTTTTTTTTAATTCTCTGGATTCATTTAAATTTAATCCATAAATTGCTGCAAAGGTTTAATAGGGGGTAATTGAAAAAGGTCAGAGTCATGAAGTGCAGGATGTACACAAGAATACATAGGTATGGTGATTTCTCCAGCATCACTGATAAAAGCACATGCTCCAACACCAAATCAGTAACATAGAAATATTGACAGTATACTCATCTTCAGTTATCACTGCACCACTATTTTAAGGTCGAGGTCATTTATCACAGTTGCATATATATTAAGGACGGACTGGAACTCTTTGTATTTTAACCCAATAATTCAATTCAGTTCTCATGTCTTTGTTTATGGATTCTATACGTGAACTGTGACTTGTTTTTTAGGAAGGTCTGGGCTAGGTGGGATGTGGCGGTTGCCATGGTAACACACTCCCTGGTTAGGGCGTGGGAGCTGGTTCGGGGTGTGAGAGGTCCTCCTGTAGGAACAGATAACAGTGGAGGTAGGACTATCTGGGTGGTTTGGTTTCCCTCCAACTCTTTATCTGCAGCAGAAATGCTTTGGCCTTTTCTACACATTTCTATTTGCTTTTCGAAGATAAGTTTTTTTTCTTTAGTTAGAGACAAAACGAGGGGGAGGGGGGGGGGGGGGCGCTCTCATCACGCAACAAGCCAGTTTTATCGGAAGTGATCAGGGGAACTTGTTGGAGTTTGATTAAACTGTTTGCAGTTAGGATCTTAATAAAATGACATCATATAGAGGCCCTCATCCCTCATTTCTCTGCCCCACTCCCCCCATCCCCACTGGCTCAGAGCAAATATAACATTGTGGAAATACATTTTATATGAGCAGACTGATGAAGAGACATTGTGATCATTGTCTGAGGGACTGTAAGGGTTAAAAGAAATGAGTGAGAATTTAATTTTTCTCTCCCATTTGAACTTTTTTTTCTATCCTTCCATCATTAACTGAGCGTAGTTCATGTCACCATGTACGAAACATCTGGCCGGGAGTAATTTGAGCCACATCATTTATTTTTATTAGCAGGGAGATGGTGTCCTCTGGGAAGGCCACAAACATGGCTGCAACAGCTACCATGTCTCTAAAGGCTGTGGATGTATTTGCCAGGATGTTAATGATGCTGTGATGATGTTTGCACTTATTTCACACTTATTTATGGAAAAATAAATGTGCACTAAATTTAAACTGTGTCATACCACAGCATGTGCTCAAGGAAGATATTATACTTTTTACCCCACCCCAGACGTCTGACAGCTATATCTAACAGCTGCTGTTCAGGTTAACACATAACATTATATCAACAAATGAAAAGCTTATAGAACACAGTGCACAGTGTTATAGATAGAACCAGTGGTGATAGTGATATGTGATGTTTATAATATTTATTATTTCCAGGTTTCCAGTTACTTTAAGTTTGATTTTTTTTCTTCAGTACAGAAATGAACTGAACAAACATCAACTTAAAAAATCTGAATTAAGTCATAGTTTTGGAAAGTAGCAGTGTTGTAGTATTACTGGTAGTTTAGTCATTAGTCATGGTTATTTTTAATTAACAGCAGTACTGTTGGAGTTTGCTGCTGCAGGATCAGTGCTCTCAGTCAGTGTTTGTCAGGTGACTGTGACTGCCCCCTGCAGGTTGAATATGAACTGTGTGTGGGTCAGCCTGCACAGTCATGTCCTCCTTCAGCTGAAGCTGAACACAGACACAGCACAGTATGATGTAGATGGTGACAACAACAATAGCAACTAGATAATTTCCCTTTGGGAAATCGCGAGAGTGGTGCATTGCACTGCTAGTAATATTGTGTGTCTTTGCACTGCTAGTATTGATACCAAAGCATTCTTGTATAAGTATTTCTGAGTGTGTATCTATATGAGTGTGTGTCTGTGTGTGTGTTTGTGTGCCTCTGTCAATATGGACTGTGTGTGTGTGTGTGTGTGTGTGTGTGTGCTGAGGCAGCTCACAGGTGCTCTGACGAGCTCATTTTCGGCCGAATCGGGCCTGCCAAACAACTGCTATTCATGGAAAAACAAAACATGGTATCGCTAAACAAACGGCACCATCAAAGAGAGAAGACTTTAAGGAAGACCTGAATCTATTTTTTATGGTCCTGCTGTCTAAAATGTGGATTTTACAGCGAGTTTACAAAAAGGGGATTTTCTGCTTTTCTCCAAAAATCCTCTGCTCGATTAACATTGGAGTCAATGGAGCAGTTGAGAGCTCCTCTTGTTGCTAAAAGGCACGCCAAAGAAAAACCGTAAATCCTACAGAAAAAATGAACACATTGTGAGAGAGAGGACAAGTGTGGCTACAACTTTGGAGAATTTCACTGCTCTAGAGTAAATTTTGTGGGCTTAGTCGTCGTGTAAAAAATTTCTTAGAGTTTTTTTTAAAGCCTCTCCACTCTAACCTCCCACTCTAGCCTGGAACATTCCGCAATACACACTCATTGAAAACCCTGAAGTTTTTCAAAATCACTCATGATCAGTTAGAGCTCACAGTTTAAAAACTACACAACTTAGGAAAAGGTTGAATACACCCTGAATACACGAGACTTGTGTCTACATTTTACAGTTTGAATGGTGTTTCTAGGTGAAAGTATGCCAGAGCAGTAGATGTTTGAAAAAGGGGGAGAATTCGATGATAATTTGCGACTTTCTTGACCTTTTCCCATTCATTCTCTATGGGAAATTTTTCGCAGTTTTTTGCGAATAACTTTGCGAAACGTGAATATTCTGTAGAACAAAAAAATAGCACACCGAGTCCGATCGAGCCGCACGTTTTGATGTATCATTTGTTAGTGTGCGCTCAGCGGTGTGGGACGAGTTACGAACCGAAATTCGGGAAGGAAGAAGAAGAAGAAGAACCGGAAGAACAATAGTGTGCATGCAAAGCAGTGCACCACTAATAAAATCACCTTTCTCAAGATAATACAAAAATCATGCAGAGGAAAAGGAAGCAGCCAAACACTGCTGATATGACGACAACTTCCACTGTTCAGTACATGAGGCCATGAAAAGCAACATGAAACAGCAGCCTGGTGGAGGTCACTGACCAGAGGACACATCTGCTCCTGGTGACCCACGGCTTTTTTTTATCTCTGCCTTCATGTGGTGGCGGTCTGCTGGCAAGAGGAACGACAGCATGCTCAAACACACAGCAGAGTCCCCTAATGATGGTAACAACGGTGCTTATCCTCGTCTGATGATGAACCTTCCAAATATTTAGACAGCTAACTACATGTTTGAAGTTGTTGTGTTTAGACTTTTTAATAACTCTAAGTTTTATCTTTCTTGCCACCGTTTGTTTTATTATAAATTACATTTTGCATGGACAGTATATGCTGTGTGAAATCCTCTTGAACTATCAGTGTGAGATGCCAAATCAAACCTTCCTGATCTAATATTCTGTAAGTGACAGACACTGAGGCCAACAGGAGGTGGCATAGCATTTATTATAGGGAGACACACAACACAGACTAACATGAACACATGCTTAAAATGCCGTGCTGGATCACTTTTCCAAAGGACAGTGTTACATGAGAAGCCACAGGAGAAATCCACAATATAATCTGAATGGAGATTACAGATTGTTTCCATCATAGACAACACATGGACAGATGCAGACAGGAGGTTTGGTGAAGGTCTGTAATGTTTGGTCTCAAATGCTACTTGTCACAGGATGTTGCCACTATTCTGATTAAACAATGCAAATTAAGAAAATGAATGTTTTTAGGCACACAATATAATGGCCAAAATAATGAATGAATGGCCCAGATTCTACAGGAAAAGCTGTTAAATGCTACTTGACAATCTACATTTCGATTTAATTAGCCGTGTCATATACATGTGTTCCCTTATACATTTGTAGGACTGAATGTCATAAAGTACATAAAAGAGAAAAGGCAGAAAGAGCAAAACTTACAGTTGAATACTACATATTTATATATATATAAAGTTCACATATTCTACAAGTCTTTGTCCTACAGTAAATTCATGATAGAACATCCCATTAGTATTTCCATGTGTATGATTGACACTTGACAAACTGCACATTGAAGTTTCAATGACCTCCACACTATTTAACAAAGGCACTGTGTATAGAAACTAAATCTGTCTCTAAATAAAAGGATTGCAAAATATAATATTTTAGTTTTTTTATTTTTAATCCAGATGAGCCACCATGTTTTTCTAGTTTTAAAGTAGACTGCTAGAAACGGGTGCAGCCATTCACTGAGGCGTACAAAGGTTTCATGTTGATGTCTGTCAGTCATAGTGATGTTTGTCTCGGCCTCACAGTGCAGTGAGACAGCGGAGGACTCTGCCAGGCTGCAGTGACTCATCACACAGTAAAAATGGGGCAGTGGATCCATGGTCGGGTGATCTACATCAGGTTTGAATGACTAATGACTGATATTAGTTGGTACTGATCACATACTGGCCATTTCAAATTACGGTAAAGAAACTGGTTATTAACATTGGTGTGTTTGTGAAAAGCATGGCAGTGTTTTCACCAACACTTACAGCAGCTACGGAGACACATCAGAATTTGGAGGAAACTGTAACATACTGTATGTGTCAAAACAGAAACAAGATGAAATCTGCTCAGACCAAACCATCCACACACCTTATGTTTATTTCACACAAAATAAGAAAAATAGTGTGATTATTATAACTTTATAATGGTCACTGATTAAAGAAAAAAAAAGAAAAAAGGGCAGCCAAATGTAACTGTGTGCATAGTAAGCACGTTGGATTTCGCAGCAAAACAACAGAGGCTGAGATGAAAAAATTAATTTCTAACAGGCAGCAACAAAAGGCTCATTCAGTTTAAGGAGTAACTGAATAGGGGTTAAAATCCCTCTCAGATCCTGCCATCTGGAGGCTGAAACTTACAGCTTGTTGCGCACTGATCCCACACCACAAGTTTGAACCGCTGCATTGGTCACTGGCTATCATGTGGATTTCCATGTTTAAACGTTTGTAACAAACTATATGTAGTAATTAGACTGACCCGATCAACACGAAAAAAGAGTTCATGATTCACTTTGATCTACATGTCGCAGTAGGTGCTGCTACTTCTTCGTCCTTACATGTAATCATCACATCACATTTACCAAACTGAAGACCACCCGAGCACAAACACCGAGTACGGTGTTTACAGTCTGATCACATGCTTATTTTTCCAACTTCCCAATGAATGAAACCATTGAATTCCTGCTTTGTCATCACAGACTGGATGTGGTCAGAGGTGCAACACAGCAGCAACTTTCAGCCAACAGAGGTCAGAGGTCACTATTCTGTCATTAAAAAAAAATAAATTTAGTGTGGGGTTATTCTTGAAAATTACAAAATATGTACACAGCCTGCAAAAGCGAACTTTTCAAACAACATCTGAGAAACACGCTACTACATGTGAGTAAGAAGGAGAACAAACACTTCATCTCAGGAGGAGGAAAGCAAGAGTCAGGAGTAACAAAATGAATTAAAGCGCAGACCCTGAACGTGAACCATGTGCTACTTGAGGTAATATGGAAATGTTCAGTAAGCCTGGCAGGTGTCCAGGGTCTCTGTTAAGGCTAATCTTTTCTAAGTATGGCTTTGTGTTATGCGTTTGCTTAGCATTTCTATCTGCCCGTGGGTCCAAGTGTGACAAGTTACAAGTAAACACCACTGTTAGTAGAAGCAGATGTTACAAGAACAGGGAGCAATATTTAAACATCATCCATCTATAACACAGTGATACACTCTGACATAAATCCAACTAAAGCCAAACCACTGTCCTAAGGTTTGGGCACTTGAGTGGTGAACAGGCACTGCACATCATAACGAGAAGACAGGCAACGTGACGATAAACCACGAGGTAAGGATTTTCATACAAATGATTCAAATATCAGATACTGTAATCTACTGGAAATTATACAATCACAGTGGGTGAAGATCTGGTGAGCGTTAAGTGAAACAGCTTGTTAAGTGTGGTAATCCATCAAGTTCTCTCTGAGTTAGCGGTAAATCTAAATAATCTGTAAGAATCACACTTTAAAGAAAGAGGAAATTAAAAGTAACCTATTTCACACTGTGCTCAGTCTGCTGCAAGCTACTTCACCAGCTGGGCTACGAGCATTAGGTGAATCACGGTTTAATGAAGAGGCAGGAGCTGGCACACTCTGCTCCGCTCCCAGAGGTGAATGAATGTCCTAACAGCTGACAGGGAGGTAAAGCGCTCCGAACTCCAGGCAGAAATTTAGACAGCTCTGGAGAGGAGTAAAATATTCAGATTTGTCCTCAATATTTTGGACTCTTTCCAACACCTACTGTTGACTGTGGTGTCTGAAGACTGTGGGGGTTTTTCTTCTACAAATGATGTTCAACACAACATTAAAGCTGACTTTTGTCTCTGGTGACTGGTACGACTGAGCAGCATTGCAGCATATAATCCTGGCTAACAAATTCAGTGTGATCAAAATCAACGTGTCTAAAACGAGAACTTAAAAAAAACCAACAGATGATACATACAGTCTGGTCCTTTAGAAGGCTCCAGCGTTTTCTCCTTTAGAAAATTAAAAACCTCTTAAAAATACAAAAACCCTCTTGGTTGGTGTCAAGTGTTCTGGTCAAAGGCAGTTGCATAAGGGGTCAAGAGGCTGAAAAAACTGTTTTCATGCTTGAGGCAGATATACGTTGGAGGATTCAGAGTATGAGTCTCTGGCCTGATTCATCACATGGCTGTTTGGCACTGTGGGCTGGTCATCTTCTGAAGCAGAGGGATCTGTGGGATCAGAGGACAGAGGGATCAGCTGAGAGTAAGGAACATAAAGGCCTAGCATACAGTGCCGCCACAATGTTCAGACGCTACAGCTACGTGTTATATTACGCTGTCAGAATCAGAATCAGAAAAACTTTGATCCCCGTAGGGAAATTCTTTCTGTCACAGCATTTCTCCACTTTGGAATTTACATCTGAAGCTTCTTTCCCAAGAAATTGCAGGTGACTGCTGGTAAGGAAAAAGTATGAGAGCATGGATGTTTTTGGACACATTAATCGTTTAAATCAAATTAGATTTTTACAAGGTAAAGTATGACAAGAGCTTTTCAAAGAGTCACATCAGCGCCCTCTGATGGCCAATCATGGCCAACAAGTGAAAGACATTACCCGGAGTCAGTGTGTGCATATCCAGATATGTCATGTACAAAAACTGGTAAAGACTGAATGAAACCTGTAGGAATGATGAAGAGAAGTGGTCTGAAAAAAAACCCACAAATGGTGAAAATCCTAATTACTTACAGTGCATCACTCCTGTTTAGTTAGTTATTATTATTATTATTATTTTTTAAATTACTTTATTGATCTCTTTCACCACCACCGTATCTGTTTTTTGCACTTGGTCGAGGGATCGAACCCACGACCCTGAGATTAAGAGTCTCATGCTCTACCGACTGAGCTAGCCGGGCTAAACACTCACTTCAGTGAATTTTTAGCCACTCAGGGAGCAGCTGAATAAGCTGGAACAACACTGACATGAAAGCACCTTATAAAGTTGTTACGGTGACCGTGTTAGCAAACTGTTGCCTATTTACACAATAAGATTTTCATTTCTAAAGCATAACTATGAGACTTTGTTCATATGTGGGTTGTGAAATTCTCCATGTAGCTTCCCAGGCTGCTTCCTACTCTGCACAGCATTCATGTGCTATTTTGTTAGAAAGTCCCTGAGGACGTGAATGAAAAACCAACAGCACGAAGGCTGTAGCTTGGCAACAATTGTTAAACGTTGGTGAGTGTTAGTGCCCTATGGTCGGTTGTTGTAATAATGTTTTTATTTTCTAGCAAATATGTGCATCGATGACAGTATCATCAGGCTGCTCTGTGATCTATTTTTCGTTCAAGAAGTTCAAACACCCAAACCTTCCAGCAATCAGAAGCAGGTAAACAGCTGACCCTGAAGATAACAGAGTCAACATAAGGATTAAGCTTCAGAGGAGGGGTCTGATGACATATATTAACCCCTGTACAGAACAGTGCCTCTCTCACCTTAGTCAGATCCACCCCAGTGAGGGCGTTGACAGAGACGGGGAGTTCAGCTAATAAGCGGTTCACCTCTCCGGTCACGCGGCTGCCTTCTCCGCTCAGGATGACGATCTCGTTGGTCTTAGACAGGGGTGCAGCCACCTTACCGGCAATCTGATTAAACACAGCGAGCATTTGTTTGTTATTTCACTGACACAGCACTCTTCCACTCCACACCATCTGTACATGTGAGGACTGACAATACTTATATAAATATAGGCTGTACCATTCATTCTGTTCCATTCCTCAGAAAACAAACAAAAAAATACCTTTGTTCTCCCTGTGTTCTCCTTACCAGCATCTGACTAAATTACTGGTATCAAAGTCATCTGTCTGTGAGACTGTAGCTCTCACCCGTGGGCCTGCTAATGCTTTAACAAACACTGCATAGATATTGTAGTGGATTAGCATTACCCTAAATCTGAGAAAATTAGTGTTGTAGCATCTGTAAAGCAGGAAGGACAGTTTAATGACACATATAACAGGCCAGGCATGTTAAGTGCTGACAATGGCAGATCACTTCTCTTCCCCTGGGACTGGAGAGACAGCTGCAGTATCTTTTAATACTGCTGATATATAATTAACTTGGGTGATGACTAGTTTGTTGACACTGGAGTATAAAAATCAATACCAACTCCAGAATAGTAAACAATATTTATCATTTTAACTACATCAACTATGATTATTTATTATTACACTATGTGTTTAATTATTAGCATTCGCTGGGAAAAGCTGTTTAAAGACAACACAGAGGTGACTGTGGTGCCAGTCCTCTACTGGTAACAGTGGGTATTTAACCCAATAAACCAAACCTGGTTGAAATGCTGGTGATTGCTTTTAAAACCAGTGCTGTGTAAATGTGTACCACAGACCTTGGGCAGAGCCTCCAGGACCAGAGCTGTCTTAGCAGCCTCTCCATACTGCTGGTAGGATTCAGCTTTCAGCCTCATCTTCTCAGCCTCTGCCTTTCCCACCGCTTCAATGGAGGCGGCCTCTGCCTCACCGACGCAGCGGATCTTCTCAGCCTCTGCCTGTGCCGTCAGCACCTTCTTTATCCTGGAGGAGGATCAGAGAACCATTAAAAGGACTGTTTAGTCTTTGGTTACATTAGCAGGCTCTCGTGTTATGTTATACATATTAAAAACATTAACATTAACATAAAGCTTAAGCTGGTGTCTTGTATAAGAAAGACGTATTAATTGCTGAATGTTTGAATCCTGTGTTTCAAGTGTTGGAGGTGGAGCTCCTTCTGTTTACATTTGCAGTAAACACTGTGTCTTTAAAGGTATGTTTTGCCAAAAACAAAGTTCAAGAATTGGCATGTTTTTCTAGTTTCCTGTTCCCTTCCTGATTTTAACCGATTTCACTGGTGCTCATTGGGAGCAAAGGTAAGGTATAAAATAATACAGATCAGAGGTGTGTACTGAGATGGGTGAATTGTGTGGGATCCACTCACTTCTGCCCCTCAGCCAGCTGCTGCATCTTGTAGGCTTCAGCCTCAGCAGGTCTCTTCACAGTGGCAATGAGCTCCTTGTCAGTGCGGTCGATCTCCTTCTCCTCAATGGTGATCTGTTTCTTCCTCTGCACCACCTCGATTTCTATCTCCTCCAGACGGATCTTCTGCTGCTCTTTGGCTGCCTGCAGCTCATAAGCCAGCTGAGCCTCTGCTTTCTAGAAAAGGCAGTTGGTTTTATTAATCCTCTACTGTCATGTTTGATTGTTATTGGTAGATTCAGATCTATATTACCTTTGTGTTCACTTCCTGGTTGAAGGAAGCTTTCTGCATTTCCAGCTCTCGTTTTGAGTCGGCCATTTTTGTGTCAGCTAAGAACTTTATATCCATCATCTCTTTCTTGCACTCAGCTTCCTGTAAAAGACAGTGGGCAAAAGGTAATGACAGGGAGATGGATTAAGAGCAGTCTGCTGGTTTTCTAATGTGATTGCTATTAGCTCTTAGCAATCAGAGAACGGATGTTTTTTTAATTGCTATTTGTAGTGCTGTTTGTAGTTTTAATTCCCTCTTAAAGCTCCTCTTACCCTGATACCAGCGTCTCGCTCTGCCTCTGCCACTCCGATGTCTGCATCTCTCTGTACTGCAGCTGTCTGAGTTTTGCCCAGTGAGCTCAGGTACTCCACTTTATCATATACATCCTGTCAGAAAGATAAATAGCAGCATGGTAAGTTATTCAATCTTTATCATTTAAATTTGCATAATTACAAATAGGTAATTCAATGACAGATGCATAATGAAGCAAACTCCATGTCTCTCCTTCTCATACCTTGATGGTGAAGCTGAGGATCTCGATGCCCATGCGACCAACATCAGGTGCTGCCACCTCTCGCACCAGGGTGGCAAATTTGTCTCTGTCTTGGTAAATCTGCTCAACAGTTAGGGTGCCTGAAAGAAGGGAACAGTGGTCAGCGCCTTCACCACCACCACTTCTACAATTATCATAAAGTACGTTTCACTAAAATTGAACACACTAAGATGACTAAGCAAAATGGCCAAAATATCACTGACATTGTCACATATATAAAATCCTTGTTTTGTTGTTCTCCACCAACAACTAATGTAACACAGTAATGATTCAAGCTACAGTCCATGATAATTTCTATGTTCACTGTTTAACACGTGCTCCTCTGATGTAGAGGACGTGATACAGTTTATGTATAAGTAAAATGCTCTTCAGAGCCATTCTGTCTCCCTTGTGCTTACTAGCCATTCATTTGACATCTGAGTGAACCTGATCATTCTGAGTTTGCAACAGGCCCCCACAGAGCCCTGATCCCAACATCATTACCTCAGTCTGGGATCATATGAAGAATGAGAAGACACAGAGACAGCTTAAATCCACAGAAAAATTGTGGCAAGTTCTCCAAGATGCCTATATAGACCAAAAAGATCTGAAGGTCTGAAGATTTGAAAACTAGGTGAATGCACATTAATGCTTTAAAAACAAAACAAAAACAAACACACAAGGAAGCTACCCACCAAGGATGGCACGCAGGTGACCCTCGAGGGTCTGCAGGATGACACTTTTGATCTCCAGGACTGACTTCCCCAGGAACTGTTCGCAGGCGTAACCCAGCAGTTCACTCTCTGTCATCACCTTCACCTGGTGCCAACATGGACAAAGATCATCAGATGAACACACATGCACAACACGAGCACAAATACAGGCACACACAGGTGCGGGACACATCAAAACATGACATGTGCTAGCTTTTGTGGTATCATCCAACAATCATTTTCAATCTAATTCGTTATCAAACACCATTACATCATCAGCAACACAGAGAAAACAGCTGAAAACACAAAAGAAAGTAGAACATACTGGGAAATCAACACATGAATAGAGTCTAATGAAATCTTATAAAGTCTGAAATGCATTAGTGACAATCATGCACAAATCTTGGGTTGTTTTGAAGCGACTTGAGGTAGAAGTAAAACTAATAATCATGCATCATTGCTATTGACTTGGTAAAAACACCTTGCACTGTGATGAACTGATTCAATGCTTCTACAGTAAAAAGGACTAGAAACACATTAATAAAGCCGCAGCAGCAGCAGCCTGCTGCACAGCAGGTGTTGGGGGATGGATGGCTGCAGGGATGATCACTGTAATTGTTATCGTGTAAACAGTCACCATGTCTGATTAAACAGGTGTTTAGAAAATATTGGGCATTACTGACATGGAGCACAGTCTATATGGAGATACAGATCAATTAGATCAATCAGTTTACATTTAAGTTAATTACCCTAATCTCGTATAAATCATCATAGTATGGTGGCTGTAAATTTGACTACAAACCTGTGCCTCTTGGGCTTATGATAATAAGCAAAGCAAGCTCTGTACATACATAACTGCAAATGAAAACGCTCCATGAAAACTTATTGATGGCCAAAAAGAAATGCAAGGATACAGGTCCTGTTCACGTAACAATTACACTGAAGAAAATCTGACATCTAAGGTGGATTCATGGCAATGCAGTGCCAGACACAGCACAGAAATATACTGTATGTTCCTGTTACAAGGTCAAAGAACAATGGACAGGTTGACTTAAATTTGAAGGAATTAAAGGAAGAAAAAAAATTAGAGGAATCATTGACATTAAAACAAAACAAAAAGAAAATCAATGGCAATGACCTGAGGTTCACAAGGTAGACACAAGGGCTGTCAGTGACAGTACAAGAGCTCACACAGACTGTTAAGAAATCAAAAATATATGTAAGACATAAGGTTTTGGGTGATGTACTCCATTGGAGCTGTAAGAAGAGAGAGAGTGAGCTGGGTCCTTAGGCGAGAGGTCTGCACATGGTTTTGTTTTGCAACATGCATTCGTACCAGGAATGAGGGTAACACAATGTCAGGGAGGATGGACGTCATTCCAAGGAAACACATCTGAAAACAGAAAAGGCTACAACCCAGCCACACAGCCACACACAGGACAGCTCAAACAGACAGCAGGGGGAGCCGTGTTGTGGCCGAGACTGGAATAAGGACTTGTGTGCAATGGTAATTTCTTTCCCTTCACTGCTGACATGCTACCCCAACCCCTCCCGTCCCACTCGTGACACCACCCTTCCTCCTGCCTCAAGATACAAAACTGAAAAGCACTTAAAATAAAGAGAATATGACAGAAAACTATTTGTTCAATTCATGTTGTTCTTCAGAGGAACAGAAAATATTTCCTACAGGTGATGGATTTTGTTAAGTCCTTCAAATTATGTGGTTTTACTGGAATTGACCAGTAGAACATCAGAGTAGAGACACATAATCTGGATCAAAGTCACGTGGCAAAATGTGATGGAAGAATGAGATTGTCTTACAGGCAACGAAGTTAAAACAACATCCCAGATTAACATTACGCTCTGGTTTCCTTTAAATTAACTGTGCTGGATGCCTCCCTCTGAGCCTAAACATATGTGCCTCTTTAAGTTAAGAAGGACACACAACCCCTGTTGCCATGGAACACACTCCACAATAGCTGTGGCTAAGCCTGGACCAATCAAACGGTGGCATGATGAGCCTCTCTGTGAAGTGAACCGTGTGAGAGTGGGGGGCTGTTCAGCCTCAAATTGTAAGGTCATTGTCAGCATGCATGTCGGAAAACACAGAGAGGAACACTGGCATGTCTGTGGTCAAAATACAGAACTGATAATGATGCATCATATTCTAAGTGCAAAAAAGAAATACTGGCATGCGGACAAAAAAAGGGAATTGAATAACAACAGGATAATCATTTCAAATGGAAATGCAGAAAACAGTGGCATATTGTTTTGCAAGTTAGTCAAAGAGGAAACCCACCATAAAAAAAAGGAGTTCACTCTATTTATGGAACACAGTCAACACTTGTTTTCATCTGCACAGAAGGTCCAAGGACTGGGACAGCCAACAAGAAGTACGGATTTAGACTGCTGATCAGTGACACATAAAACTGCTTTGGTTAAATTCCCCATAGTATCGTGTTAACTCCCTTTGACTGAAGAGTGGGACAATAGAAACGTTCGCTTTGTCTCAATAGAGAATTCGGACACTACTCTGAATCACTGTTTACTGCCTTTCATTCACTGCGACAGAGAGCGACAATCGCTGAGAGCTGAAGCAGTGGAGATTACTTTACTTGAAAAGCAGCAGATTACTAAGCCTCAACAACGTCCACCAGCATCAGAAACTTTAAGGAGAAAACACAAGCAGGCCAGGATCAACAATCACAGTTCATAGTTTCATGGAAAGGTCACATGGAAAGTGCTATAAGTAAAGAATATCATTTTTATGTGTTTAGTGTCCATGTCTGATGCTAACTTTTAATGAATAAGCACAGTTTCCCAAATAGACTGAAAAAGATACATGGTGAATTTCATTTTAAGGTGGATTTCCTCTTCAACAACATTTCAAGGTATCAGCCTAAAAGAGTTTATTTTGGCACATCAGGTCTGAAAAACCAAGTAACAGATACCAAAAAAAAACATAATGAAGAAAAAGAAAAAAACAGAGATTAACACTAAGATGCACATCAGGCTCTGAAAATAATACTGTGTCAACAAAATGTGCTGGATTACATCAGTGTGGTTGCGCTTCAGGTAGCAGTGAGACAATGACAGTGAAACATGAACCAGGAAGTTCAGTTTGCCAACTGAATTGCACCAATTGTGTAGTCTCACTGAAATGAATAACAAGGCCGTGCTTACTCTGGCACAGTGCTATTGTCAGTTGAACTGCAACTTGATCAGAGAAGTTTACCTGGATGCATTCGGCCCAGATATTAGGATCAATCACGCAGACAACACTTTAACCCAACATCTGTGTGTGTGCATCTACATGTCTCTTGATCAAAAATACAGGTGTACATCTTAACTTGAGCCCTCTGTATGAAATGCCACCTTTGCTGTGATTATGGGGTGATGCCAGAGAAAAGAAGGATAGAGGGGTGGGGGGGGGGGGGGGGGGTTGGGGGGGTTAGTGGAGTCTGAGCTGGCATTCCCAGAAAAGTGTGGTGATTTACCTGAGCCACCCCAGTGACAGTAATAGCTACACCCTCCGCTGTCTCTACATCCTCACACTTGGGCTGCAGGGTCATAATCTCAAGCGTTATCCTGTGAAGAACGTGAAAAAATAAAAAATAAAAATTGACATGTTCGGAGGGAAAGCAAATGAAGGGAAGGACCAGAACACAAGGGAAAAAAAAAACAGGACACAGTGAAGCCATTCACCCAAGGACTCCAGATCACTAACAACGGAGCAAAATGAGATGCAGTCCAAAACATAAGTCCTATCAGATTTAGGTTTTCCTTGTACTTATTTTAAAACGTAGCATCATTCAAATGATGCAGTCTGCATTTTGCATTGGGTTCCTCAAATCATTTTTCAGCCATTTCTACAGCATTCATTCAGTGGCCCCGTTGCCAAAGGTGATTCAGAGTCGAGCTTTATGGTGAAGCCCAAGTTAGTGACAGCTGATTGTCTCCTTTTGACTGCAGAAGAAAAAAAGCAATGAAGATGAGAAGAACAAACACACACAGACAACATTAGCTTGTTAGTTGAACCATTTTCCTGCGTCGTCCTTTGGTCTTGAGCACCAGCCACTGCTTTTTTTTTTTTTTTTTCTTTTATGGTCTTTTGAAATGCATTACCTGAGCCACCCCTGTCACATCCAGGGGAACACCCTCCGAGGTTTCGATATTCTCACAGCGACAGAGGATGGTCATAACCTCCAGAGACATTCTACGCAGACAGGCAGGCAGCGGGAATAGCAGAGGCAAAACAGTAAGTTGGACAACAGCTGTTAGGAATGTCAGTATCCAAGGTCAAGAGGAAGAAGGAGGAGAGAGGGGGTAAAAGACACAACCTGACCTCTTGTTTTTCTGGTTTTAGTCCCTGAGGCTATTTTGTGTATGTTCGTATTGCTGGTGACATCTCTTACAGAGCTGCCACAGCTACAGCTGAGCTACTCCTCCTGCCCCTGCTAATAAATATTTAAATAACCTGGGGACAAAGAGCAAGATCCATAGGTAAAAAACTCAAGTCGGCGTTGACAGGATTCTTGATCCCAGTCACTCTCTCAGAATACATTTTGTATGGAGATTACACAGGAATGTCCTTTAACAAACAATCACATCCTCAGCTTCAGTAATAGTCCGGCTGGACTGTTTATGTGAGGTTATGTTTCAGGGCTGATAAAACAGCCAGAGCTGTTCCTCTCATAACAAATCAAAACTTGCTGTCGGAGTAAAAGATATGGGAGACTGACTGTAGCAACACTTGGAGAGACGACTCTCTGGTTAAAAGCTCCACCTCCTCCTCCTTCCCAGAAGAATTGGATCAATGAGTCACAGGCCTGGACATTAACATGATTACTGCAGCAGGAACGGGAAGCCACACTCCCTCCCCCCTGGTTTCTATAATGCTGTCCAGCTACTGGCTTATGCACACAGGCCTTTTAGCTCAAGTGCTCACTACTGTGAAGAGGAGCAGGAGCATCTCTCCTGTTCTCATCATCCAAGAAAGCATCTACAATATTGACCAGTAAACTGCACACTGCAAAAATGTACGATAGGAACAGATGAGAGGGGATTCCTGGGACAGCTTGTTTCTAAATGAGGATTTATCAATCCAGACATCAACTTTATTCTGTTGTTAAGGTCTACCATTACGTTTCCTAGCAACTAAAGACAAAGAACAGCATTTAATGGGAAACTGGTAACACGAAGGAGACACATTAGGGCTGAGACAGGCTGAGATCAACACCAGACAGAGCAAAGCAGATTAGCAAAGTCGAAACAAAGAGGTAGGCAGACACATAATATTTCTATTATTGAAAACCAGGAGCTCTGACAACCGACAATATTATCATGGGTTAGTTCATTTTCACAAAATTACTGCACGCTATCTTTCACAGTTACTTATGTTACAGTAACAGTTAGATGTTTTAAAAAAGAAAATAAAAACACCTCAGGTAAATGATTTAGGTGAAAAATAAATACACTTCGATAATTTCCCATAATTCTGGGCAGGTCAGTCTAAATTTGTGATGACTCAGACGTGAACAAGTCTAATCACAAGACAGCCCAGAGTCAGTAAACTGTTTCATTACAAATAAAAGCTGATTCACTGTCATTAAAATGGTGACATGTGCCACAACTCTGAGATTTTACAGGGATATATGGGTACATTTTAGAAGAAGCTAAATGCTTCACAGTGGGTTAAAGGTTGAAAAAAAAAACTGTGGAAGTCTACAAAGTGTCAGCGTTTCAGAAGCAGGTTTGGTTTCTTTTTGGGGCTGGACTTGATTAAGATCAGACTAAAGATTTTATTTTCTGGTTTCAAGCTCTGGCAGAGCGACAATTATCTAAAACCCAAATTCTGCTGGTTTATTTTTGGCAAATGAATAATATGCAACTTCTTTTCAGTTTCTTTTCCTTTGTTAATCCTTTGTTTCCCTGACCTCACCATTATATACCATCTATTTATTTTTCCAGTGTTATCACTGAAGCCGGCCTGTTGGAGCTGCCTTTACAATCAGCAGACAGTGATGAGCTGCTGTTTACACATCATTTAAACATTAGTTTTTAATACTGACGTGGTTTGTCTCAATTCACCGCAACTTGTTTATTCTTCAATGGACTGTAGAAGAGTAGGAACGAGAGAACAACCATGTCTCTTTACTGAACGAACTTAGTGAACTTCGTCAGGGTACCTGAGAAGTCAAACTGAAAACCTGCACATTTTAATGTTACACAGACATGAACATGTGTTTAGTAAGTCATTTATAAAAGGTATTTTGAAAAGCTTGGCATATTGTGGTAAAGATAAATATCTGTGTACATTATGCTGTAGACTCTGTTAATTCTTTGTTGTGTTTAAGAGGATCTGTAACTGATAGGTGGAAAGTGGGACTTTGGAACTGAATAAAGACGTTTTTTTTCAGCCTGTGGTAAACCTGTTGTATGGACCTGAAAATACCCTGTTCTACCTGACTGAGTCTGTGAGCACTATGCCACCGAAGACTCCACAGCTCTAAGCGACATTTAAGCATTTTCTCTGGCCTGGAGCCAGAGCAGCCATGTCTTACCTCTGGACGTCAGAGATGAGCCACCAGGCCCATGCCCAACCTCCCACGACATACGTCTTTTCATCTGAGCCACAGCAGCCACCTTTGGAAAAACAATGAAATGCATGTCACACGGCTACAATCAAACTAACATAAAACTGTAAGATCAGAAGGTAGGCCAAATGCAATAGGATAACCCATTACAGCAGCAATTTGATTTGGATTGTTTAGACCATTCACATCACCAGCTAATGACTTTAACTGTCTACTTTCTTAAACAGCTGTAAAAAACAATATTTTGCATGCAGTTAATTTAACACATCCACAAATATTCACAAGAAGGCATACATTTAGAATAATACATAAATACATAGTCCTATATCTACCTGTAGCAGCAAATTGTTTTTTAAGCTTAAAGTAGAATAAATGTATTGAGACCTATAACAGTGACCCAGTGTTCATGTTTTTCTTGTAGTTTCACAGGAAGATGATCATGTGCTGTATGAATGTCATAAAAACAAGCACCACTCACATTTGGCAACCACAGTCTCTAGAATATTGGTTCCTGTGGTGTCACAGTGCACGCACATAGTTTATCTCTGCTTTCCAGTGCCTCTTTTAATCTTTTGATTAAATGCCACCTCTCCCATTCACACAGTTAGGATACTGTCATTTTTCTCAAATCAAGCTCTTAAAAGGTGTAACGCTTGTGTCTTTTAAATGTACATCTCTCTTGACCCACTCTGATTTAGATGTTCCTTTTAACTTGTAATAGTATTTAAAAAAGCTTAATCCGTCTTGTTAAATGCTATGTGCATGTGCTGCAGCATGTGGTTCCTCTGAATTTGATTATCCATCATATTAAATTTTCCAGACTATGCTCATGAATGCAACTCTAACAAATACTTTTTTCTACTCAACACGCACAAACTTATTTTCCTGCAGGGACATGCAGATCGCATCAGAAATAACCTTAATTTCAAAACAGCATGTGCCAATGCAGCCCTGAAGTAATTATAGTAACAACAGTTTTAAAGTGAATGTCAGATCTTTCTAGATGAGATGCACATATCAGTCCCATTCACTGGCCTCAGTCTGATAGTTCATTCTCAAGAGTTTAGTGTGACATTCCCAGCTGTCACACGTTAACTGATAGACAGAGGAGGGGGAGGAGCTGGGCTATCTTTACTCAGACATACACCCCAGCCACCAAACATTACAGCAGGCCATACTGACCCACATCGCCCATGTTTCCACAACATTCCCACCAACAGGATCAACAGGATTCATTATCTTTAGAAAAAAAAAAAAAAAAAAACTAATTTAGGATAATACTGTAGCATGTCAAGTCTAAAGCAGAAATCTCACTTTCTCACAGACTTCACACTATACAAATACTGTACTTTCTGGGTGTGACTGAACAATATCCTCAGGAAATGGCAGCCTTATAATGTGCAGATCAGGAAAAAGATGGAGTACTTGGGAAAGTGAGCAATACTGTTGTCTACACTTGATTTCATGATGATGTCCTATTGAACCAGTCTGTCACACACATCTTCATGTTGCCACATTTCTCTTGTTCTTGCTTCAACAGTTCAACATCTGAAATTTTTGTTGCGTTTAAATATACCGTTATTATACTGACTGACTTTTTTAATGAATTAACTTTCATTTTTCCCTCTTGACTTGTTGAATCCTGAAACTTTGAGCAGAACGTATACCATGAAAAAGATTTTTTTGGATGTGCTCTTACGATATAATTGAATTTATACATACTAGGAGGGGTTTTCAATAAAGGAATGTGGGTAGGACAGGCTTTTAGCATTAAAATCCACCTGACTCTTGCCAAATGCCATTGCTAAATAAACAGCAGGCTGAGGACCTATAGAAATACTTGGACCTACACACCATTTTAGTCCCAGTTGCTCCAGTCTACCACTGGCATAACTGAGATTCCTGCCTGCTTTTACTCTACAGCCGAGGGGGGAGGGGCTCCATGCAAATGAATGAGAATTTACACAAGCTAAAAAAAAAATTGTAACTCATAGTCGTCTTTAGTTTTCTTGATGTGGGGCTCTGTTCTTGAAAAGTACTGCCAGATAAGCTGGTGTTGCTTCACACTAAGCCAATAAAGGAAATTCTGCTTTTGCACTCTTCCTCCTCAAAATACAGAAAGCCATTTTTTTCACTTTGATCAAAATGTACAATTCCCAATCACTCACCTCTGCCCTATGTGCTAACTCATATACTCTTAGAAATTTCTTCACAATGGAAAATCCCTGAGCTGTTTCTATTTTTTGTTCATCACTAGTGGATAGACAGGAAATTGTACCTAACAGGTTCAGTCACAGAAATGTGCAAGGAATCTTTTGTGCACTGCATTGCCAAACCAAATTTGTAAACCAAGGCGAGTTTTTTTTAACAGAGGCAAAGGTCAGGGACTCTACGTTTTTAAATGGGGGGGCTGTGATCGAGATTAAGAAAAGCCCTGGGTGTCCTGTGTCTTAAGCATTAGAAACATTAGCTGATGGTCAAACTAGGAGACTCGTTTCCCTTGTAATTAAATGAATTTGGGTGTACCGTTATTCTTTCTGCAGTAGAGAGACGCCATGTCCTACCTCCACTGTTCAGACACAGACATATAAAGTAAACTCATTTTATGTTTTAGCCCATCCATACATCTCAATTCCTCTAAACAGCTCGATAATGCCTGTTTTGGTGGACAAAAGCAAACCAGTCCCGCGAAAAAATGTTAAACTGAGAAAGTGAGAACAGACGAGGAACCAAAACTGATCTAATCACAACCATAAACACATACTGAGAGGCCACTTGAACACGCATTACAGCAACGATATAATACATTTAAAAAGGATCTTAAACAGAGAAAACGGGCAGATTTAAATGAGAACATAACAGAAATATTTCTGAGGAGAAAGGTGAAATGGTGAATATTATGTGCTGTCACTCAGTTGTCATTAAGAGCCCCAAAAAACGACATTTTAAGGCGAACTTTAAAAAATGGAAATTTGCAGTCTTTCTTTCGGGGACCTGTCAACGGCTGTACATAAAATAATTAGCTGTTTTGTTGTAACATTACATGTAATGCTAGCTTTTCGAATAAAGGTTAGGAGAGTGTTGTGATTATCTCTGTAAGCCCTTTCATCGAGCCTGGCAGGAACCCAAGAAGCCAGAACACATCGTGAAAAAAAAACGTTTTTGTTACCTGAAACTACAAGGGCCTCGTTTGGTCCGACGGTGTGGCAGTTTCCCATTTTACCGACAGAAAAAAATCGTATCCGAACCTACTCGACGCATACAAAACTAATTCGGCGTACAAACACAATTCCCCCTCGTTTTTTTTCCACCACAGTCCCAGTAATTTTCTCGTACAATTGCTCCACGCCCCTGTCAGTGTTTTTTATTTTTTTCCAAGATGGAGAGCCGTGTAACAGAAGAGTCACATGAACCGCAATGAGACGGCGCACTTCCGCTCAAGACTTTCAACATAAAACTCGTCTTGACGAATGTAGTTTTAGTGATCGTTTGGGTTTTATTTGGAAGATTACACTGCTGAGCTCTCGCCTTCGTTTTTCTGTCGCTTGACTCGGCTGATTAGATACCCCTCCTCTCTGTGCTGTCCCTGCTACACAGCAGATGATACGATTTCATAATAATACAATAGGCGTGGTTGTCTTCTCACGCAAGCAGCAGCTAAAGCAGCAATCGCTGTAGATGTCCTGAGGGATCCTTATCACTTAGCATTTCTCTTTTTCGATACCATTGACATAGTCATGGATTGCTGTGATATTGTTATAGCGGAAATATATTTGCAATTCTAAAACCTGAGATAATGCCACTCATTGCAACTCAGCAGTTGTCTCTGTGTCGTACGGTAAACTGGCTAATAAGCCCTGGGGTGGGGCGGTCCGTGCACATGGCCACAGACTCCCAGCCTCAGCAGAATCAAAGTACTGGGTTGGTTTTGATCGGTCAGATGACACCTGGTGATTGTTTATTTGCGGATTTTATCAACTTGCCAAGTATCTTTTTCCACTAAAACCCACAAAAGCGACTGGGACTGCCTATGCAAATCGGGTCTTTGATTTCTCATGCTACAAGTGCAAGATCTTCAGGCTAACATGGAGGCCTGAGCGAAGCTGGTGTGGTGAGGGTCCTCTAATATTATGGACATCTGCTCATAAGGTAACAGGGTTGAGCCATGGGCAATATCCAAACATCTTAATTCCCATTCCTAATTCTTAATCTTTAACTGGGGCGAGGAACTAAAGTATGCCAGTTCCTGCACTGAGTATTAATCTGTGCCCACTCTATCCAGCAGGTGGCCCACAGACACAAGAACAGAATCTCACCAATATAAGTAATGGAATATGTCATAAAAAAACAATTTAAAACAATTTTTGAGCTCAGTGTTAAACTCAGTGTTAAAGTAGATTGTACACCGTTAGGGCTACTCCATGTGGTTTGAACATGATAAGAACACCGGTTAGCTTTTGGATTTGGGTACACGGCCAAATGGACCTGGCCTGCTGGATGACTGACATCCTGGGCTTATCCAGACCTTCCAAAAGACCAGTTCATCTCTGCTGCTGCTGCAGGTGTCAGTTTGAGGTTTGTGTTGTTTGAAAGTGGATCCAATTTTGTCATACTAAAACTAAAATCACAACAGGAAGTGGATTACCCTGCTCAGTTCTTTCCAAACAAAGCTCCTGTCTGATGTCTTCCTCATCCCACAGCCCCACTGCTTTACTTTTAATCCTCTGCCTCTCCTCCATCACACAGACCTTTCTCTGCACCATGTTCCTTCTTCCAGCAGGGTTGGCTCTGGCACAGTGACCGGAGGCACGTTTGTCAACCTGTGATGTTCACCACTGCAGCCCTCTGCTGCAGCCTTCTCTTTTCATGGTGGGCTGCATTTCCTCTTTCACTCAGCTTCCTAGGGGATGCTTCATACATACACAGTAAATCTTGCCCACCTGTCTTACCCTGTAAATCCCAGTGTTTATATGCCATGCATGTTGATACTGTACATCCAATATCCAGTCAGTTGACTTCCTTTGGATAAATGACTACCTGCAGCCACTTGTGTTGTGAGCTGTTTGTACACTGTGTAATGTTTGCCAAATTGAGTAAATGTTTTCTCTAATATCGATAAATATGGTGATCTCTCATGAGTGATGTGGGACAGTGTAGGAAATCAATAAATATCCGACTGGGACATGAGCCTAATTACAAAGACAAGCACAAACAAAGAAAGCTAACTGATAAATGCTCTGTAGAAAGCTGATGGGGCCTTTTGTTTGTTGTTTCTCTTCACTGTGGAGCTACTATCCATACCTCTGTGCTTATAATAAAGGTTATCGCTATAGGAATGTGGTTTGTTTCACCTTGGTGACCCCACCTGAAATCTGTGTTACAGCACAGAACAAAATTGTAATTTTTCCAGACCCTCATGTGTGGCGTACTGCTCTACACACTGCTCCCTTTGTCTTCACTGGGGAGCTTCAGATTTCTAGTTGATGTGAAGGTATTGGTGTGACAGAGGAGCAGAGAGATGGTTTAGTCTGTAAGAAGGCAAAATGGTAATTTGTCATAAAAATAGTTTAATATTTAAGTCTTGTCTGTTTTCTTTGCTTGAGCTTTTTAACTCTGTAGATAATAATTGTTGACCCTATCCTATCAGCTTTGTCAGTTATATATATATATATATATATATCGAGAATTTCCACACTTTTTAACAATTAATGTAAAACACTTACTTTAAAGAAAGTAATCCATTTCACATCCACCTAGAAAATTATATTTACTTGCACTTATTAAATGATTTGTTTTGGCCTTCAGCAGAGTAAGTAATGTAGTCTATGTTGTGAATAATAGTCTTAAAAAAATTTCTTCTCAGAATAAAAACTCAAATTCTTTTGCCCCTGCATAGTTTATATGTTATTCAAAACTACAGATTCGGTGAGTTTTGTAACATCTGTTGAATAAGACAATCATATCCCTCTTCTGGAGCCTCAGGGCTCTGCATGCTGGAGTGTTTCTGCTAGGCTAATCATTAAGGATCATAAAAAGGAAGGTTATATCACCCAGAGACATTTCAATTCTGGCCAACCTTTCCATGGAGTTTGTGGTGACAGAGGGAGCACACATGGATCAGCAGCTCAGCAGACCAACATGGAGCCGGCAGATAGAGTTCACTCTGGCTGGCATTGGCTGTGCTGTGGGTCTGGGCAACGTTTGGAGGTTCCCCTATCTCTGCTACAGGAGTGGAGGAGGTGAGAAACCAAAAACCAGATAATTCATCCACAGACTGAATTATGAAACCAGACCATCTTCTGTATATACGGTATTCACAGGCCTCAAAACTGGGTCCAGAGGTTAACATGATGTGTTGTTAGTGAGCATGTTTTACAAGCTCATACTGTGCACTAAAGATCTGCATGTACAGTTGATGGGAATAATGGTTTGTGTCAACAAAAATGTAAAATTACAAATGATATGAGGAAGGAAATGCAGGCGCATGATGACTTTCACAGAAGTTAAAGATTAGAGGACACCATAAAACTAACACAGCAGTAACTTTCTTTGCCAGCAAAATGTGTGTGACAGTTGACTCGCCATCACTTCCTGCCAGGTGCCTTTCTGGTGCCATACCTGCTCATGCTGGTGGTGTTGGGGATCCCTCTGCTCTACATGGAGCTGACAGTGGGTCAGTACACGAGGAGAGGGCCCGTCCATGCTCTGGCTAATGTGTGCCCACTGTTAAAAGGTACAAAGTGGCATAAACAAATGTTTCCCCTCACTGAAAAGTGTCCAAACTGGAAAATGGACATTTGTCTGACGGTGAAAGACATCATTTTTTTTGACATTGTTTTTGTCTGTCCTCAGGAGTGGGCATGGCATCAGTGGCAATCTCCTTCATCATGTGCACCTACTACAATGTTGTCATCACCTGGGCTCTTTATTATCTCTTCAGCTCCTTCCAGGCACCGCTACCCTGGCAGAACTGCAACAACACCTGGAACACACCGAACTGTACCAGTCACGCCACCAACAGCAGCTACTCCTCCACAGCTAGCCAGGAGTTCTTCAAGTACGTTTCACTGTGTGGGAGAAACCAGCGCTGCTTCGCAGAACATCAGAAGCAGGCTAGATAATAATTACATGACTACAGGATTGCAGAATCACTGTGGTTTCACAAGAAGCTGCTTAGAGAACACAAACTCTGCTGATTATATCAGCAGTGACCAAAAAATGCACAACTGAATACACGACATAAAATTTAACTGAAACCACATCTTATCACAGCCATGTGAGGGCTATCAGTCAAAGTGAAGGTTAGTGATAAGAGTTTGGCAAACACAGTAAATATCTTGAGAAGAGTGGAAAATGTTAAGTTAACCTTTAAATTTCATCAATAGTCTAATGTAAAATGTGGAGGAAAATAAGGGTTGAATTAGTATTGGTTTTCCAGTATGCAGTTTTCACACTGAAGATTTTCATAAAGAACTGACATTTTTCACTGTGAACAGCTTGCTGTTTAGACAGTAACGTGAAACCTCACGTTTTCAAAACGGTTTACTCATTAACTAGTTTAACTGCAGTTAGTGGATAAATGTGGGAATGGTATGAAGGTTTAGGTCAAAATAATTTCTGCTCTAAAGCATCAGCAGTAAACACCAATCTGCAATTCCAGTCAAACTGTCCCAGCTGAGAGTCTATACCCTTCACTCGTGGCTCTGTTAGACTGTAAGGCTCTTTGTAAAGAAGAAAATCAGTTTGTTAGATAGATAAAGGTTCACGTCCAAAATTATTCATTGATCTTTAGCAGTTCAGTTAAAATAAATGTAACTGTAACCATGTGTGTCCGCACCCATCCATGCAGTAGTTACATAAAGTAGTTAGTAGTAGTTAATTAAAAGCCCAACATGTTAACCTTGCGGTGGCAGTAGAGGAAAAGTCTGGGGATCACCAAAATCATTAGCACTGATGAATACCTGTACAAAATTCCATAGCAATCCTTTGACATGTTGAGCTATTTCAGTCTGGACCAAAGTGGTGCACTGATCGGCCAGTATTTCCATCCCTAAAAAGAAAATCAATAGTGATTTCATTTCTGAAGTTAGAATTTCCCATTATAAATCACAATCAACTGACACAAAATCACGTTACAGTTTTCATCCTCTCAGAGCAGAGACGGATATTGCATATATTCTGGCAAATAAACACTAACAGGGGACAAAGGTAGTGCTGATAAAGTGGTCAGTGATCAAGGGTGGTCAGATTAAGACAACATAGAAACCAGAGTGGATCAGAAAAATGAAAAGGCCCAAAATGGAACCGTGAGGTCCACCACGTTAATGCTTCCCTGATTACAATGACTAATTTATCACAACAGGGAAGACATTTGGACTCATTGCTTTGTTAATCCTTATAGTGTGTTCAGTTTTGAGGCACAATGTCAGGATTAATCATCTTAAAAAGAAAAATAACTCCTGGTTGACTTCTTTGAAGATATAAGATGCTGGAGCAGACCAGTGGAGTGGAGGAGACAGGAACGATTCGGTGGGAACTTTTCCTTATCCTCCTCCTAGCTTGGATCCTCATTTACCTTTGCATCTTCAAGGGGGTGAAATCCACAGGCAAGGTGAGGGAATAGAGAGAGAAACTGAAACAAGGACAATGACTGATGGACAGACAGCGAATAACACACCTTGTTTGTCTCTGAGTGCAGGTGGTCTATTTCACGGCTCTGTTCCCGTATGTTATCCTGATCGCCCTGCTCATCAATAATGTGCAGCTTCCTGGAGCATTAGATGGAATAACCTTCTTCATTGTGCCAGAATGGGACAAGCTGCTCTCAGTGGAGGTAAGAGAGAGGAAAGAGCACTCCATTAAACTGGAAATAAATACTGGTTCAGTCTGACCTGTCTGGCACGGGAGAGCAGTTAGCTAAAGATTTATTTTTTTTTAGTATTGGCATAGGTGTTGTTGATTGGTACAGGCAATTATCAGCTGTGTTCCATAGTTTTGGATGAGCATCTTTCTGTGTTGCAGGTGTGGGTGAACGCTGCAGCTCAGATCTTTAACTCCATTGGGATTGGATTCGGATCCCTCATGGCCATGTCCAGCTACAACTCATTCAACAACAACGTTCTGAAGTACCGTAATAAGACAGAAATCTTCGTCCTCTCATTTTTCCCCTTCAGTGGCAGAAATGATCTCTGAGCAGCAAGAAAGTCATATAAAACCCATCTTCTCTCCTTGCAGGGACACCCTGACTATATCCATCATCAACTCCCTCACCAGCATCCTGGCAGGCTTTGTCATTTTCTCTGCCTTTGGATACATGTCTTATCTGCAGGGCATTCCTGTCAGTGATCTGGCTGTGGATGGTAAGAAACTGACAGTACTGGTTTTTGGTATCTTCATCATAGTTTTCATGATCTCATGTCACTGTTCATTCTTTAGAAGGGTCGTGATTTACTTTTTAGTCAGCAATATTACACTGACATCTTGTGTATCTAGGTCCAGGGCTGGTTTACGTTGTATACCCCCAAGCCTTTGCCAACATGCCAGTGGCTCAGCTCTGGGCTGTGATCTTCTTCTTCATGTTGCTTTGTCTTGGACTGGACAGTGAGGTAGTTAAATTGGAAATTGGGGAAACAACAGTGCAACTCTGGAGATAATGTGCAGAAAATAAACTCTGGTAATATGCACTTATCCTGAAGAGCTTAAGTCTAACCCAGGATTATTTATTTATTTATTTATTTTGCCAGTTTGCAATGGTTGAAGTGATGGTGACCAGTCTCATGGATGAATTCTATCAACAACTCATCACATTTTTCAAGAGGAAGGAGCTGTTTGTCCTTGCTGTTTGCGGTGCAGCCTTCCTTTTTGGAATTCCCTGTGTCATGCAGGTACAGACTCTAATTTACCAAACGGTGAGAAGCTCAGATGCACACCTGCAATCACTCAATCAATCAATCAAGAGTGTTTCTCTCTGTCCAGGTGGGAATCTATGTTTTCCAGCTGATGGACCATTACACTGCCATAGTGTCCATCATGTTTCTTGCATTCTTTGAGGTTATAGCCATCTGTTGGATTTATGGTGAGAAAAACATGTTCAGCTATTCCTTCTTTAATGGTCAGTTAATGTGATGATACACAGCACCTTACTCCAAAAGTAGACCTATCTTCCGAATTGTAAGTAGTAGTATCTGACTTTAATTTTCACTGCCACAATACTGTCAACATGCAAATAACATACGTGTGGCTGTTTGCTGACCAGTGAAGGTTTATCTGAAGTTGCTTTCCACTTCCAGGTGTGAAACGACTTTCAGACAACCTAGAAGAGATGACCGGAAAAAGAGCAAATATCTTCTTCAGACTGTGTTGGCTAATAGTTGCTCCTGTGCTGATCACTGTAAGTCAGCAGGTTTAAATTTTTTAAAGTTTTCTAAATATAACTGAGATTCATCCAAAAATGTCACAACTAAACTTTAAATATTTCTATCCGCAGGTTATCCTCATTTTCTCCATCATCCAGTTCAAACCAGCCCGTTATGGGGACTACGTCTTCCCTCCCTGGGCTCAGGGTGTTGGGTGGCTCATTGCCCTGGCCTCCATCATCTGGATTCCTTTGGGTGCCCTTCACACAATGTGGGTGCTGCCTGGCTCATTCATGCAGGTGATCTACATTTACCTTTTACTTGTTCTCCATTCAAGACATGTACATATGTTACCATGTCATGTACATTAATATTATTGGAACGTTTCTCCAACAGAGACTGAAGCTGTCAATCACGCCACATGGCCTGTATGAGAAGTCAAAAATGCCATACTATGAGAGAGGAGGAAGAGACAGCTATCCAGTCATAGCTGTTATCAGCTCCAACATCTGTTCACCTGAAAAACCTCCCATTGAGACAAAGTTCTGATACCTCTGTGTTTTGCACAACTGTAATGTTGTGACTATTTGTGGCAGATTTTTAGGAAGCTCAAGTTAATCAGAAATTGTTTGCCGTTAGTGTTAAATTTTGAACAAACGTCTGGTAATATAAATAAATGAACAGAAGTATGCTACAAAAATTATTTACATGATGGTGAAAAGGTGCTGCTGCATGTCTGCTACGCAGATCATTTAAAATGGCCATTTTTTGTAAGCCTGTTAATTTAATTTGTGAGACTTTGTTGAACTTCTGCTGTTTTGTTCATTTTTAATGTGAGAAGATGTGTAGTGTTTAGAATCTGTTATTGTTGTGTGCGTCTTCAACATCTGGCCTGCATTTCCTCTGTTGTGAGAGCTGGAGAGGAGGAAGGATTGAGTGGCACTCAGTACTAAACACTGTTCTCATTTGTGGACTTTATTGAGCTAAGGGTGCCATCTTTTGGCCATGTGTGTTGATGCAGTTTTGAGTGTTGACAAGTACCACTGTTTAACATTCACAGTTCATACAGCGGAACTTTTGTATTGAACCACATCCCTTAAAACATGAAGCACTGTGGACCAATTCATTTAGGATGACTTATTTATTACGTCAAAAACAGGGCACTGCTGATAAGAATAATATATACTGATGGTTAACGGATGAGTACATGGGTCATGCAACTCTTATGTCATGTCATGTAAAGTGTAATAAAAACATGTCACGAAGTCCACAGCTTGTGTCTTATTTCTGCAGTGACAAGCCGACACTAGCAGTCTGCCTGGTGAACACAACACAGAACATAACTTACTTCTGGGCAATAGTTTTTATTTATCCATTTAATGAGAAATTTCCAATGACCAGTACACATTTCTAGGGTATACTTGTGCACTGAGTTAGTCTCCTCCCCTCAATAAGTTGCCAATGTTTCCTTCTTATAACCCACAAATTAATCAAAAGTGCAGAACTGAAATTACACAGGGAAAGAGGTGGATTATAAAAACTCATGTGCTTCACGGACAATGACATCTCTATTTTATACTTTTCCTGATTCCTTATATGGGGCTGAAAACTGGATAGATCCAAAGAAGGGTAACCAAATGTGTTTGTGAAAACATATGGTGAGTGCAGGTGGCAGGATGGACAGACGGCTGAAGGTTAGTTACAGTGAGTAGGAGACAGTATTGTCTATGGTTAGTGAGAACGAGACCACATCTATATATGATCAAGTTAAAATATTTATAAAAAAAATTATAAACAGCAATTACTCTTTCCATTTAATTTCAAAAAGATATGTCATTTGACCTACAAAAACAAAAAGAAACCAAAAAAAACATGTGCAATCAATGGCATACTCTTCCCTCTGAAGTAATGGTTGTGCAGATGACGTGCAGAGACGAGTTGCACAGCAGCAACTCTCCCCTTTGTTATTTGTTCCTACCGTAGTCTGGAGTCAGCCCAGCTCAGGACTTGGCTCAACAATTCACAAATACCAGGTTGCTGCATTCAGTAGTATTTTCATAGTGGTTTACAAAGTCCACGCCCTTCATTTCCTTGCCCAGCCTCCTTAAGGCTCCAGCCCTCCTCGACCACATCCCTGCAGATCCAAAACAGCTGTAGTTGACTTGTTTAAACCCCCCTCCCCTCCCTTGCCCAGCAGAGGTTGCTAAGGAGTCACCATGGCTGCTGTCTGTCTGCTCCTCCCACAGCTTCCTGTTTAACTGCTATGACACCTGCTCTACTGGCCTCATCTGCACATCTCCAATCTGAGGACAAGAACAAGGGACATCAATACAGAGAGCAAACCATGCACATGACGGTATAAAAACAAGAGAGAGAAAGAAAGAGGTACCTGGACATGAGGAGGGGCACTGAGGACAAATGTGACTGCACTGGCTATGTCCTCTGCCTTCAAACACTGAGAAGTGGAGACAGGAGGGATTATTGATGCAACAGTACTCGGGTTATTTTCACTTTGGGAAAATATACGTTTACTCTTACTTTCATACTCTCATACACCGCGGCTGCTTTCTCAGGATCACTGTTGTGGTGCCGGAAGGCAAACTCTGTCTCCACTATTCCAGGAGATATACACTGCAGAGGAGGGAAAACACACAAGAAATGTACTGATTACTGTTACTACCTGCACGCACAGACAAAAACACACGGTCTCTTATTTTAAAGTAATGGCCTGCTGTATAGAGTAATCTGTGTGGTCCATTATGTTACCACATGCACAGGCCAACAACCAACTTACTGTAGCTCTGATGTGCGTGTTTGCTTCTCGGAGCTCTTGTCGTATCCCTTCAGTCAGAGCAGTCACAGCGTATTTAGTGGCACAGTAGAAATGCTCATCAGCACTTGGCACCATTCTGTGCCCACCCATACTGAAGAAGAAGAGACAGAGATGTTGGAGATAGAATCCAATATCAGTTCTTCAAACTGTTCCATGTGCACCGGTGTGGGGCTCACAACTGGCATTACTTAACGCCTGCTGGATCAAAATCACCTTGAACAAACTGGCTCAGGTATTTTCAGATTCATCTATATGTTCGCTCTGAGAATTGAACGTTGTCCCTTTAAACTTACCTGTTAATATTGATGATGTGGCCGTCATCCACATTCCTCTCCTTCATTGATTTGTATGCCTCACGGGTGCAGATAGACAAAGCTAAGACGTTCACCTGCAGGGGAAGTCATCAATTTCATTTAATCATTTATGCATCAGTCAATGTATCTATCAATCATTTTCAGAACTTATTATTATTAAATCACATTTAACAATGCCATGTGATAAGACTATCAGTTCAGCTGACTGATGTTTACTGGGTCAGTGTGTTAGACCATCTGAACCTGCTGTTTCTGTCCAGGTTGTGGCCTCTAATCTGCTCCTGTAGCGATACCCATAGACGGCAGGTTAAAGCCAACATGGTGGAAAGATAGAGAGGTGACCAAACCAGGTCAACGTACAGATTAAACTCAGGCTAAAAATACACTGCTGTACACATTCATGTGGACTGCCATGACAACAGATAGATGAGCGTTACAAATGCAGGACTCTGGAGACAGAGACTTTAGAGTAGGGGGTCTTTAGTGGTCAAGAGCTCAGTGAATCAGAATGTAAAGTCCCAACAAGAGAAATAGTGCTGGCTTTCATTAGTGGGCCTCTGCCCTGGCAGGCCTTCTCCTCAGAGCCACTGAAACTGCCTCTGTGAGGGGAGGGGATCGGGAACAGTGTGTGTGTCTGTGTGTGTGTATGTGTGTGTGCAGACCCATGTGTCTACACATTTCTGCTTTAACTCTTACTCCACAAACTCAAGGCATCCACACACACTGGACTCCCCCTCTGCTTCTCTATTTGAGCAGGACAACCATTAAATCAACACAACATACAGCAGGGGATAATTCTACCCATCCCGATTCAAAATCACAAGTTTCTTTCCAGCTTGTTTCTGCTTCAGCATTAGTATTTGTGTGTCTGTGATCCACCCACATCGATCATGTTCCTCCAGCCCTCTGTCTTCCCGCTGAGCAACGGCTCATTGTGGGCCAGTCCAGCGTTGTTGATGCATACGTCCACGCCCTTGTGCAGCGTCTTGATTGCTGAAAACATGGACAGGATCTCCTCCTCGTTGGACAGGTCACACTTGTAAGGGATCAGCGTGCCACTGTAGCCTGCACTCTGACACTCTGCTGCCAGCTTCTGAAAAACACAAATCAGATCCAATTTCACAACCTGAATTACTGTTAAAGGATAATAACACAAAATTTTTAAAACACCGCAAGTTGCCATGTAAGTGGCCATAAATTGACTATCAGGACTGAGACACTGTTAGGTAAGAGATAGAAATGATTAACCTGCAGCACCGTAATTAAGACTGAGTCCCACCCTTCACCCTACTGACTCAGACACTGAGAAAGCAGTGAGAACGCGAAGCCATAAAATCAATACCACATCAGTAGAGTCAGCACCACTGTGAGCATGTTAATTGAAATTACACTTTCAACCAGAATCCATATCATGACCCCAGTTGAGAAGAAGCAAGCTTTGTGCCGATGGGATGCCTCTTTCCTCAGGATACAGCCGGGGCTGAGCCTGCAGCAGGCCGAGCAGGCTGCACTCCAACCAGGTCAGCTGGCTGTCCACCACTGCGAGGTTTGATACAAACTGACACAGATACACCCTGCTAGGCACAGCTGCACCAGTCACCTGATGTCTCATTCTGGGTGCCAGTCAGATAGGAGGGGTGCGGGTGATTAGGGGGCGGGGCTGGTGGCAGACAGAGATGATGCACGGCGCTGTGTCACACTCTGCCTGCGTGAGGGAGGATAAAATGTGCAGGAAGTCTAAAGGAAAAATTGACACTCTAAACCTTTAACATCTCACAAAAGCTACTGTGCCCTGCAATAAGCATATTTCAGCACAGGTTCAATGGATTGTGTAACACACCATCACAGCACTCTCAGATGAGCTTAAGTATCCCCGCACTGACACCAGCTCATACTCCAAATATGTCCTTATGAATGGATTATAAACTGGTCATTTAACAATACTGGTTACATAAAAGTGGAGATGGTTACCATCATTTTCCATACAACTGATTTTAAATGTTCAGGCTTGCTTTGGTCAACTCTGAATCCATACTACGACCACTTGGAGTGAATGTTTCAACCACTTATACATTACTTTTAGCCAATTCCAACTGCTTAACAATACTTTTAGCAAATGATTCCACATATCCACCAGCAACTGCAGATGGTACAAGTGCCCCCTGGTTGGGAATCACAGATTTAAACAATCAAAAAGAAATGCTGACTTCGATTTCAGTCCAACATGAGGAAACAGCAAGAACTCCTGTTGTTCAACCACACAAGAAGAGATCCATCACAGCACTGGCAGAGATACTAACTTCTGCACAGTGTGTAATGATATCAAACCAAAATTCAGAGCAGTCGCATGACATGCTGAGGGTGAGACCATCAGTATATAAACACACCAGTACTCAAGCCAACTAAATATTAAAATGTCAGGATTTATATGTACCTATCTGTGGATGAAAGCAGCACCCCAGAACAAAGAATTGCTGATCACAGCAGCCAGTGTAGCAGCTCCTTAAGGAAATGAAGTATACTTTTGAAGCCTTCTTTTTATAATCAGGATGAAATTTAATAGAGGGATCACTTTGGCTTTTTTTCTAACAAAATATGTAATAGAGTGAACGCACCCTATCTCGCACTTGGAGTGTGCAGATTTCCCTGCTCTTCCTCTAAGCTGTTTAACGCGGATTATCCAGAGAGATGGCATTACCCGAATAAAGCTGTCAAAATGCTAAAACACTGAAAACACTTGTTTCATCTGCGAAGACTAAAACTAACTCTTTTGATCATGTTATAGAAAGGTGAAGCTCTCCCTTTTGTCCATTTCCTTGCTGTGAAACTGTGATCACCAATGTGTGAACAGACTGTAATGTAACTTAAAAAAATAGACCTTCAGACTTGCCTATAACAGCCTGTGGACTGATTTCTATGTAAAACATGCAAAAGATGTGACCTTTATGCTCACTCCTGACTGCCTTGCCTCAAGGCCTCCCTTCAGCTCCCCTGAAGCTAACTTTAGCTTAGAAATGGAGCTCGCTAACGTCAACAAATGACAGGCTCCCAGCAGAAAACAAAATGTCTCTTCTTTAGAATCTGTTACTTTGCAGACTTTATGTGCCGTGTCTCCAGTCCAACGTTACTCATCCCACTCCTGTCATCTGTTCATAACTGACGTTATTTTGGTGTTATCATTGTCTCAACCCACTTTTGTATCATGTTGAAACATTAGCAAAATGAGAGATGTGATGAAAACTATCACAACAATAATGAAGCGTGGCAACACGTTATTTATAATATTCAGTCTAGTTTACTAACCGTTAGCATCATCATCCAGAAAACTGAAGCTCTGCTGACACTGCTGAGCCTCTCAGTGAAAGCTAGAAAACAATGATTGATGAAGCTTGCCAGCTAGCTAATGCCAGCACATAATTTGAATGCAGTCATCTTGTAATGACAATGGATTAGTTCTACATCAGTAGCCCATATTGTGCTAACTAACAAGCTGATAACGATGTTACCCTCTATCAATTAAAAAAACATTAGCTAAAATATAGCCTCTCACTATAGCCAGCCCTATGTTCACTCCTTGTTTTAATGCTGTGCCAGTGATGGAGAGTCAAATATAGTCTATAGTCAAACTATTGTAACAGTCACACTCATCTATCAACATGATGCCAGTCAGAAACATGCAGTCTGATGTATGTCATGTAACTGTTTTGGCCGATGCTCGAAAGAAGATGGATGTTCGAAAGAGTGAGAAACAGGATGCTGACTGCAGTTCACTTAACACCCACCAGTGTCATTAATAAAAAAGAGTTTTCTGAATGTTACACATAGTACCTTTAAATTCACACTTGCCTACATCTCTGGAGGGAAAGGCTTTCAGGCTGGAGGGGGAGAAGACAGACAGACCAGTGGAGAGGCTCCTCTTTATTCAGAAAGGAGGTTAATGTAAATGGGAAGCCAGGTCTGTCCTTTGTTAGGACAGAATTAGTTGTTTTACTAAGACTTAAGTGGGAGCAGCAGAGCAAACAGGCTGTGATCTTTGTCCAACTACAGGAAGTCTCAGGCTGTGAATGTGTGTGTGTGTTCGGACACCGGCTGTACTGCTGCGGTCAGTACCAGCCCACATACTGGCCATGCCTACACAAATGGAACTGCCGTCTCACAGAGAAGCAACCAAGCCTGAAAGAGCAGCAACAGCATAGTTCAGTCTCTACACACAACTCATTCATTACAACTAAAGTGAAACTGGAAATCTTCAGGCTTTGGCATGTTCAGCTTCACACCCTCAAAAGGCTAAATAAAAAGAAAAACTTAGAGTGAGACAACCACACACCATTTCTCAGTGGTGCTGCTAAATGAGCCTTGGGGAAAAGCAAAATAAAACTCAAGCTACAAAGGTTTGGGTGTGTGCCGGAGGTGCACAGGACGCACCCAAATCAATCAATCAATCAATCAAACGGAACATCAGAATCCAATAAACCAGAATGGAAACAGCTAATGACATTATGTTACTATTCACTCTAAATGCAGCATTCACAGTCTGAACTACTCAATGTACTAAATTCATTTTTCCACGCTGTTGTTTTTCTTTGGATAATATTTACAAAACGCAAAACATTTTACCTGCATAAACCTATTTTCATATCACCCATATTATCAGGTGTTTTCACATGATTTGGTCTTGTGTGGTCAGGAAAGCCTGCGCAGATAAACAGGCCTCTGTAACTCAAAGAAAACCACTATTTGCAATTACCCAGACAGTCTTGATAAGACCAATACTAAAAGATAAGACTAAAACGACAAATTATGTTACTACAGGTCATAAAGCTTTTACGTGTTACAGTAATGGGTGTATATATAACCACGTGGCACTCTCAGATGTACATAGTTACATTCATGGCCTGTAACCCCTGCAGGGGGTTGTTATATAAGGTCTACAATGCAAGGGACATTGCTGTCCCACACCATTTTAATCAATCATTCACCCACTCATGTGGAACTGGTGTATATGGACTGGCAAAACTACTCACTGGAGTAGGGGAAAGTGATAAAAATAAAAATGCCAAAGTGCTGAAGACAGACAATCTTTAAGAGGTAAGCCAGATCAATAGCACAAGGCAGCAGCCACGAGCAGAGACAGCTCTCAGGTTGACTTGGGAGTTGCATCAGACAAAAGAGGGATTGTGTTTTAGGGTGCTGTGACTCCTCTTATTCTCTGAAGACTGGGAGGCGGTTAAAAAAAATAAAAAATTAAAAGATGCAATGCAGCCATAATTCAGCCACTAACCCCTCCCCTCTCCATCCTTCCTGTTCTGTCTTTTAAGTACCTGTGACACACAAAACAATTTTGCCTGTCATAATGCATTTTCATCCTCATTACCGAGACTGTTGTCCAGTGATCACAGAAAGTGTGCAGAAGGAGGGAGGAAGAGGGGGAGGGGGGAAGGGGGAGGGTTGGCAGCTAGAGAGTGAAACAGAAGGAGAGAGAGAGGGAAAACAAAACCTAAAGCATACTGCATTAAAGCTGATCAGAATGCATTCAGATTTCTGTAGGATTTACTCTGTAAGAAGACAGGAGAACACGACTGTCCTACAGCTTCATGGAGAAAATCCACCCAACAAATGAACTCACATATGACTAATTTAGTGCCATTATCTTCATAAGTGTAATCACTGAAATGTAAGAAACCCTTCCCCCTAAAGTCATGAGCCAAAATGGTATATGAAGCCACTCCACAAAAAAAAAAAAAAAGAGTAAAAATCATCCTTCATTTAATGTTTTTTTTTTTCTGAAGACAAACTAACAAGAATGTCTCTGAGGAACACTTCCAGTTGTAATGGTTTATTCTGCTAAGTCCCCTCACACATTCTCCAGCTGAACTACTGTTGTGTGACATAAAAATACACTCTTTCAAGTTTCGCCTGGGGTCAAAGGTGACAGCAGGCTGTATAATAGGATTGCAGCAGGGCAGAAGGGATGGTTGTGCGATTATCTTTTCTTCACACACTGATAGACTGCCACTAAAAGGTCTAAAGGTTGAACAGGGCGGTTTTACAGCGCTTGAATAACCATGTCCACTTTGGGAAGCCTTGCAGGACTTTGAAATAATGTCACAAGTATCAGCCCTGGGCATAAATAACTTTAAATCCAAATATAGTGGGTGATGATTCAACTGAAAAACACTGTCTGTGATTATGAGTACATGACAACTGATATTTGGTATGAGTGTGTGGCTTAAATGAAAAGGCTTTTATAACCCTAGAGACAGAGCAGGCAGCCAGGTGTTGTGTAACAGACTGGTGTAACCAGTGCGGTTGGATGTTATTTTCCCAAACAAAGTGATAAAAACCAGGAAGAGGCAGAAGCAGATATTTATTGTAAATGAGAAAAGAAAACAGAGCGAGCATGACATTTCTGCAATACTTCAATACTAGATTAGCTACAGAGAGCAGCCATTATTCATACATTCACATGGGTATCAGATGATAAAAAATAAAAATGGCTCTCCACTTCTGCTGTTTGTAGCTGAAACATGCCAAGGGGTGAAGCTTGAAGCTTCCTTCCTGTGAACCAGCAGCAATCACGTGCCTCCTCTATCTCATGTGATGTGTTTTTTTTTTTTTTCCCCTGCACCTGATGCTGGCCATCGCTACAATGACTGAGGGTGGCCCTGATGCCGGCGATGAGCCACGTCCTAATACATGCTAGGTTTACGATAACTTGAGACCTGAGCCGACATCAAAAAACAGACAGAGGACAGTCTCATGGAGACAGTGTTGATCTGACACAGTCCAAAATGAAAACCTTTCAAACTGGGCCAGCCTGGGCTGAGTCTATACAGCATGTGTGCTTGGAGTAGCCATAAAACGTTTCCAATATCAAACAAACACCCAGCAACAAATCCAATTTGGCTGCTGTCGAAGCCAAAACAATCTAATTTGCATTCTTTCTTGTCAGCCCCCGACCCCAAATGGAAATACTGAACTTGGTGAACTCAAGTTGTCTTTGTGTTGCAGATTCATATAATCCTTTTGCTGCAAAGTTGCTTTCTTTCTCGCTCTGCTACAAATATACAGTACACCCACTAAGCATTTTATTAGGAACACCATACTAATACTGGGTAAGTCCTCCCTTTGATCTCAGAACAGCTTCAGTTCTTCACAGAACTGATTCCACAAGATGCTGGAAACATTCCCCATTTCTAATGATTGATGTGAACATTAACTGAAGCTCCTGACCTGCATGTGCATGGTTTCATGCATTGCACTGCTGCCACGTGATTGGCTGATTGGATAAGTGTGCAAATAAGCAGGAGACCAGGCTTTCCTAATAAAGTGCTTGGTAAGTATATATTCAGTTACAAGTGCTGGCCTGCTGCTGCAGTTACATGACATCTAGCTCCCTTGCACCACACTCACACTCACACTCACACTCACACTCACACTATACACACAGAGAGGAGCTTTCCAGCAAGTCTTCAACAGGACAAGACAGGACAGGACAGGACAGGAAGCACCCTACCTATCACAGCAGGAGGCCCGGGGAGGGAATGTCAATGCCAGTAAACCTTACACCTTGACAGATAAGCACAGAGAGGACAGCACAGTGGTGGTGCAGGGGGATTGGCTCATAGGGGTCACTGAGCTATCTAGACAAATCAGACTGCTAACTGTATGAAACCCAGGTGATCTAGCATGATAAGTGATCAAAAACACTCCTGACTGAAGAATGTTATGTAATTCACGGAGAGCACTGAGAAACATAACTGCTTTATATGCAGCAGCAAACCTGGTTGTATTATAGTATTGCAGGAATAAAGGTCTGAGACAAGAGTGGGTACATCCCACCAGATTCTGAGTACAGACTACAAACAGAATTCATTAATAAAACTGAAACCTTATTAGATGATTCCCACTGGCTCTTTTAAGGTTAGGGGGGTATCAGTCCATCAGTCTCCTACCTATTGTACATACCTACAATGTACTGTTGAGATCAGTATTGTTTGTACACTTGGGACCATTACAGGCAAATAAATCTGTGTCCACGTAGGGCTGGGCCAAAATTATTATGGCAATATTTTTTTTTTCATTCTGATTGATACAGATAATCATTAACACTTAAATTTAATCCAAATTAATAAGGAAGGAAACACATTCAACACATTTGTTAGACCTCAGGGATACACTGAGTAACACTGAACGTAAATAGAACTTCCATTCCTCCACAGGGCATCATTTAATTTAAAGTTCAATGAAAATATGCAGTTTAGGACTGAATTCTAAGCTATCTTTAATTTTTTTAATGAGTAACATGATGCTCACTCCTACTAAAGTATAGTTTTGGGCTCTTATATGGGGCAATGACTGAAAAGGCAGACATGAGCAACTGCTGCTGGGGAAGCTTGTCATGGATCATGGCTGCCAGTGGTAGCAGTCTGAGATGGCAGTCTGTCTTTCAGTGCACTCTGTGGGATAGTACTTTTTCAGATGGTGGAAAAGGATTGTTATGTTTCCTGTCTTTGTCAGCACTGGTCACCTGCATATCGTGCTTTGCTGTTTACCAAGCTTCAGAAATCTGAGCCATTTCTAAATCACCAATGCCATGTGACCTCTCTTCGGCACAATTTCATCGTCTTGGTCAGATGTTTGACTCTCCTCACACATCTTAATTTTTACATCTCCAAAAATGTGTGTTTTTTAAGCTTGCGTTTGCCCTACACTCACGTTTACTGAAAGTTACTCAACAGTTTATCATTGCTATTGTGGGAATTTGTTTTCGTGACAATTAGCCTTATCATTTTATCTCCCAGCACTATGTCTACATACCTGTATGTCACTGATATCGTCACAGCAATCTGTATTGCTGCTTTGGGAGGATTCATACATGAGAAAATGTTATTTGTTGTGCTGGTGTGAATGTTGCTTCTCTTGGGGGCAGATTCCATGGACACATGATGGATTATTAGTAAGGTATAAGTCTTTGTCAGCTCTCAGCTCTAGTGGAAAATACAAAGTCAGTGGAAAAGCTTTCTGCATGTGTAAGACAAAAACACGTTAGCTGAAGCAGCCATGATGTAACTCAATGAGTTCAGGAGAAAATTGACACGGGAAATAAAACAGCAACGGTGCAGGTTAAGAAAGCAGCGCTGTGATTTCTCATACAGCCGATAACAAGTGACACACCAAAAAGCACAATCTAAAAACAAAGTGATGGGACTATTCATAGATATAATATTTAAGGCACACAGGCTAAATGGGTTTATGAAATGTTTAAACAACCATCTGACCGTACATTTTCACATCACACACATTACCAAACTTTCGAGACACAAAGAACAAGACAGAAAAATAAATAAAGAAGAATCAGGACACAAACTAAAAGAGAGACAGAGACACAAAGTGAGGTGGAGTGTGTGAGACAAAGAGAGTAAAGCTGTCAGGCTGACCTGACCCACTTCAAAATCCTTTCTGGAGTGAAATCTATTCACTGTGAATAGACGGGCTGTCCAGACACAACCTACAGGAGGTGGTTGAGTCAGCGTCAGATTTGCAGACACAGAGACACTGACTGACTTTCGTTGTGTCACCTCAGCGTTTGAAGCATGACTGAGCATCTTTCAGCTCCTTCAGAATGGGCACCAAATCAGAGCTGGTCAGCCAAGGTCTGAAATTAACCTTCTGGCTCACCTGCCAAGGGCTTTGAGTTTTATTTTAGGATTTACTCACTCAAATAAAAGATGCTAAGGCCAGTTAGAAAAAAAAAAGTGCAGAGGCTTCTGCTTTGTGCAGAGCTGCATTAACAGGCAGACAATTGGGAGCCTGTTTGATACAAGCCCACTGGACGCCTTAAAACAGACAGAAACTGAATATGATCACTGAGTTCAAATGCCATTATCTAAAAGAAGCTGTCAGCTGGAGTGGTGGGTGATTTAGCATTTGATGGGTACAATTTCAGAAACTGTGACAGCTTTACAAATCTCTGCTGAATCAAACCAAACCAAAGACCATCAGTGCTGAAAATCCATAAAGAAGAAAATAAGATCATCACTCTGTCACTTATGCTCCTCGTATTCTCTGCTTTCTTATCCCAGACTTTTCTTTAATACTGAGCACAATAATTTGACATAGATTATCTTCTCTGGGCATTTTTTTTCTATGCAGAATCTCTTCTCAATCTCTTGCTAGCACAGGCTCTTTGTGTGCCAACCACCAATCTGTTTAGCACTAAAAACCCACAAATTATGTTTGCTAAATTTATTTCATCTAAAATTGCAGCAACCAAAGCTCTGAATTTTGCATCCATTGTGTGTGTAGCCTCAAAGCACCCAGGAAATGTCAGTTTCTCTTTATCAGTTTTAAATGGACAATCTGGACAATACAGATTTAGATTTGGACTGTGATGTTCTTTCTGCATTTAGTCTGGGTTAAAGCAAATGTGATTACTTGCTGTTAAAAACACTGAATCATTAAGTTAAGAGTTTTATTAACCAGTGAAGGGACAACAACCGAGACCACGGCCCTGATGAAAAACTACATTCAATAATTTGTGAATTATTTTAAAGGAGCATTAAGGGTCGGGATTTGATGCTTCTGCATTCACAGCGACACATACATTTATACTTTTTAGATGCATAGATGATCAATCGATTGATTATGTGACAGACCCCACACCATCCTCCCCCAGAGCAATGGCAGCACTGACACTCATCTCCTCTACATCAGCACTGACCTGCAGATCATGCAAAAACATAAAAATTAAACTTTGTTATCTCATATTTGCAACGTAAAGGCGTATGCTAAATGAAACTCATATTAGCAGCCTGATTATGGGAGATGCAGACAGCAAACACATTTCATTATAACTTTTATAGCCAAGCTTTATTTGTCAAATAAAGTTTAGCAATTCCATTTAAAATCACTTTTATCTAACTTGATGGTAGGTGCTGTGCGAGTAAAAAACTTCCCTGCCAAATGTGGTAAAGGAAAACAGATAAATTAGTCTTAGTCTTAAATCTAATTTTTTTTGTTTTTAAAGGGATTATTTGAGTTGTGGTGATTAGCAGCAGGAGTTCATCCTCCCATAAACCGTGTATTTACTACTGCATCATATTGTGCTCGGTGAGCAGATACCTCAAATGTGCAGATATGCAGGCTATGGGGGCCAGAGCACCTCACAGGTCGAAGTAAAAAAAGCCTTAGTCAGTAACTAGGTGTTGTCTTCTTCCTCCGAGTCAGATGTGAGCTCAGACCTAAAATCCTTCTAATGTGGCAGCAGTCTCACAAACAGCGTGCATACAGGTTTTTCTAGATGCCCCTTCTGTTTGATGGTGTCCCTCCTCACCACTCAACTCAACTGCTGCCGTACTTGGCTGCGCTGAACGTGTACATACATATGGCTCTGAATGGCATGCTTTAGGACGGCACTGTCCTCAGCTCAGAGGCCACTTCTGAACTTTTTGTAACCTCAAAGAATAAACTGTAAACGGTGAAGAGATTTTTCTTCCAGCTAAATAAAAGCTTCTTCCCCTGGTTATGGAGGGTTTCGCAAGAGTTAATGAGACACTGTGTTGCTGCTACTTGGATGCGGCCTTGTCATCTCCATTCCTGCACAGAGCCCATGGTGACCACACGTCTCCCTCCAGCTTGCTGCTCCCCCACTGCCTACTACACAGTCTCACAGACAACAAAACAATACTGCTGCCACAACTCTCCACTCCCCTCTCTCCATGTTTTGTTTATGGAGAAAAACATAAACCCGTAACATTTGAATACATTTTTCCTATTGTTGTTTTTCTTTCTGGTTTGCTATGAGGTGAGAATATTGCTGTTGGGTAGGTTGGAAAAACTGACCATAAAAGCTTTATTTCCCCAAGTAAAGAAATAAAGTCTCAAAGGGAAGTAAGGAACAATTACTTAGTGATGGACACTTGCATCCCCCACTAGCAGCATGCCAGGTTTGGCATAACTTCAGCAAGAACCCAGTTTACATAGCGGAGGGAGCACAATACTGGCTTTGTCCCTCCACTCGCACAGACATCTCTCTAAGGTCTTGTACAAGTGAGGAAATCAAAGAATGGAAGATATGGAAATCTGTCACTCTACACAACCTGATATCTTCTCTGTAGGCTGGCCAAATATTTAGTTAGTTGAATTTAAGCTTTGATTTCACGTGTTGTAATCCATAACAAAGAACAGTTAAGATTGCTCTGGCTGTGGTGTAGCCAGCTCTTTAAAGCTGACTGACATTTGCATTATGTAAAAGCAATATAAAGATTTTAAATGTTGTGACCTTGCTTTAGTTGCACAAGTCACAGACAAGTGCTGAAACAAGCTGCAGCGGTTAACTATTGACAGGAGGGACCATGTGACCAGAGTATGAATGGAGGGAGGCTATCTATTGTGCAATTCACACTCACTGCGTGCATGTATGGGGATGGGTGTGTGTGTAGTCAAGGTGGGGAAAATGCTTGCATGTTAAAAACAAAACCTAACTGAGATATGGGATTTTTTTTTTAATCACTAGAAAGGAAAACTCTGAAATAGCATACACGCCTCTGTGGAATTCAAGCTTTCATAACACCATCATCAGCAGAGTTCCTGAAATTGATGTTGTGTCCATACTCTTGTCAAGTTTCACCATGTTATTGTTATTGCAACTATGTTTCTGCAATCTGTAAAAAGTGCAGGTATAACAGCTATAGTACTGTATAGAGGTGAAACGATTAGTCTTTCATCGATTAGTTGATGCACTGTGCCTTATTCATCTCTTCAGCTGACCTCTCTCCCAACTTGTAACCAGGTCAAATTGATTTAATAAACTTCATATCAGTTAAATTAGCCTGGTGCCTTAAAACATGACAATTCATCTATTTAAAGAATAATGGCTAACTACATTAGTGGGAAACTAAACGTTTGAAAAAAGAAATCATTTACGTGACTGCTACCATAAAATCTTACTGCACTTTGTTATTCAATGTAGTGAATTTTGTACACGAGAATGTACTTAAGTGCCATTCTACAGTGCAACACTAAAATATTTAAATATGGCAGTGTTGCTATTAACAACAGGTATGACAAGCTCCACTACTCTGCATTAAGGAAAACACATTAGCTGCCTAATAGGTGGCTAAACATAGGTGTCATAGGTATTCTGCAGCCCAGCGTAGGAAGCTCAGACAACTGTGGAGTGAGGACAGAAAGGCTTAACTATTGGTCGACAAGATAAGCGAGGTGCAGTGCCTTATGGCTTATGGTTAGACAAGAGTTAGTAGGGTGGGGCCACTGACACCTGCCCTAGAGGAGGCGTCTGCCTTCAAGTTATACTCCACCAAAGCCTTTGTGCCAGAATGTGTGTCACAGACGTTGAATTACAACAGCTGCATTTAATCTGAAAATTTGCTTCACCTGTTCACCTTCATAATTAATTTGCTTCTTACTTACAGTCATAAAGTCACAGGTTCAATACGCGGATGACAAATTTGCGTGCAGTTCAAATATAATCACCACAGGCACTAATTACTTTCAGAGTCACAGTGAGATCAGAACTTAAACAATGTTTGGACTCGTCTTTTTTCTTTTAATTAGAGGGTGTGATTTAAATTCTCTATGATACAGCTAATTACAGCACTGACCTCAAAAATGTGATATGTGCATCATATCATGTTTGACCCAGACCTCATCAGAAATTAATGTTGCTGCACAAAGTCCACGTGGGAAAAATGAAATATAGGAGTAAATCAGTGGAACAGTTTGTAAACTGAGATTTACATGACCTGGGTTGTGCCAAACTTATTTTTGTTGTTAAACCTATTATTGGAAAAGACATTTACCGCAGACAATACTTAATTTACAGCGTCCTACAAGACCCTGACACCCCCTCTTTGGACACCATGGTGAGGTAACCTGGCTCTACCTGAACAGGTTTATTACTAACATTGGCAGTGGGTGAATCAGGGGCTGACAGGACGACCTACTATTTACTAACCCACACAATGGTCAGTTGTTAGCAGTTATCTTGCTTGCTCAAGTGTCATTTAGTACACACACTGAAGAACTGACCGCTCTGTAAATGCTGCTCTGCTGCTGACCCTGAACTCTGGCCTCATTGGAGTAGGTCAACCAAAAGAAAGTGATTTTTTTTTTTTTTTCCAGCGAGGATTAATAATAGAGATTATTACAGATTAAGGGTACAGGGGATATGCAGTGGTAGGAGCTGGTGTAGGAGCATCATTGCTGCCTCATTTGGTGGGAGGGACTGTGTGCCATCACTTAGCTTCTCAGTGTTGAGCAGAAGTCCAAGGTACAATAACATCCCTGTAATATTCATATGGGAAGCTGACAGCACTAGCTTGTTGTGTTTTAGCTATAGATCACACCTCTCATGATGCCACAGTTAATATAATCTATAGTCATTTTGGATTAAGATTAATAAAATATATCATCCCTTTGAAACTATCAGGGTTGATGAAGCATTTGTTTTTTAAATGTAACTGGTTACCCCACCTAACATCATGCCTGTCTTGTTAATTTCAACACAGAGATAAAAACGGCTGCATTACCTGCGTTTAAAAAAACGTTAGACAACGTCCAACGTTGGGGCTAAAGGTTTCTAGCTGAAGTTGTAAGGCTAATGTTAGCTAGCGGTTAATGTCAGTTAGCCGGTTTGTTGTTGCTCTAACAGAGCTAGCTTCTCCCGTGTGTCCGACCGACTTAACTCACAGCTGTTAATGACATTAAATTAAATTGCCCACCTCTATTTTGTCGACGTTCCTGGCACAGCCGACGACCCTCATGCCTTGCTGGACCAGTGCCCGGGCTGTAGCCGCTCCAATCCCCACCGAGGCTCCGGTCACCAGGGCCACTCTGCCTTTCCACCGCTCCATCTCCACCACAGTACTGTCTACACCGGCACTGTAAGCGAAACAACAGCTCCCGTGCTGTTCGTCTGTCCGCTTAGCTCAGCTAGGAACAGCGGTCACTATTATGTGGGATAGCTTCAGATGGAGGGATGCAGCACTACAGCCTCCCGTCTCAGTCTGTGCAGCATCCAGGACAGCGGCGGCCAGTGTGCGTAAGCCCGGATCCATGCGCTCCTCTGGATGATATATGAAGAGCCCCGGAGTGTGTAAATGTTTGGTTCACATCACCTCCCACTTTCTTTTTGAGCCCTCGGGCCTGGACTGCCCTCCCTGTGTGGTTATCTACTCCCACCTACTGGAAAGAAATACTATAACACCACAAGTGTTTCTCACGTTGCCATCAAGTGACTCCCGCAATCAAAGCGTTTAGCCGAGAAACCTTGCAAAAGAACACTCGTATAAATAAAATAACGCTAGTTTTGACAAATATCGTGTTGTTTCTAGAAATCAAGCCACACCGAGATATTCTGAATTAATTAGCCGCTGCAACCCAACTGACATTTTAAAGGATAAATCAACAAATATATGTGGCAGCTGAAAATTTTAAAACATATAGCGATGAGTAACACAAGATACAAAATCATAAGTTGTATTTAAAGTACTAATATCATATTAATGATACTCACGCACACATACACTCACACCTACGGGCAATTCAGAACAGCATGCGCATGGTTTTGGGATTGTGGGAGGAATACACAGACACAGGGAGAACATGCAAACTCTACAGAGAGCCCAGACCGGGGTTCGAACCTACAACCTTCGTGCTGCGAGGCGCTGAACCTGATTCCAAGCAATGTGAGGCGTAAAGCTGAGCATTTCCCCCTTGATTAACTCACATTTACGGTAAATCAGATCACATTGGATCAATATATAAAAAAAGTGCTCTCAAATGTACAGATGGTACCTGCTGAATCCTCAAATTACCAGTTTGACAGAAAATCCTTTGAACAAAAGGTCACAACCTTTTTGTATTTATATTACTTCTTATTTACTGACATTGGATAACGTTCCTCACACATCCAGTTTGTTTTGCAAGGACTAAACTAGTCCCAGATTGTGATACACTTAAAATGGAGATGTTCATTGTATACTGTTCTAAACTCAGGACCAAACTTACACCTGTGTGGTATATTGGTACTGTGTTCATAGTGTTTCACTGGTAAAGGCACCGGTAGGGCTGGGACTCAGAGTAAGAACTGTGGTATTTATCAGTCTTCTAAGATCAAAATATAACTGAACTCTCAAAAGGTCAAGAAGAAAAGGACAAGTGTGTAATGCATACTAATAAATATTCTTTATTTAGTAAATTTTGCACATTGCGCTCTTAACATCACACCCAAATCCTTATTACAAATGGATGTTTATTCTCTGTAAAATCTTTATATTTAGAATTTCTGTACACATTTAATGGTACAACCTTTCACCACTACACTGAAGTGTCACCAAAGTTGAAATGAAATAGAAACAGAAAAACACCAACAAAAAAAAAAAACATAAAATAAGACTCCTAAAATTTATCCCTAATGTCACAGCTTGCAAAGCTTGATTACTGATTCCACTGTGCTCTTAACCAACAACCCTACAGAAGACCAATAACAAATAGCTAGGCTTGGTCAAAGAACAATTACAGGTGCGAAAATGGCCAAGAAATGAAATGGAAAAGTGTGTTGGTGTAGAAGTGCAAAAGACAGAGAGAGAGAGAGAGAGAGAGAGAGAGAGAGAGAGAGAGAGAGAGAGAGAGAGAGAGATGATGACCAACAGAAAGTAAGAATTACATTTACTTCAAAGGAGAAATGACTGAACAAGACACCAAGTGTAAGTCAGAATCTTATCTTTTCTAAACATGTTGCAGCAGTGGTCATGAGTGTTTTTCCCGGGGGAAGATGTCATTAGTGCAGTTAGTTGACACTGGTGGTGACAAACCACTTTCCACAGACTGGCTTACTCTGCTCGGTGGCGCGGCAGTAGTTGGTGAATTTCTCTTTCAGGAGCTGTCGGTACTGGTGGCGGTTGTTGTAGAAGGATTTGTTTCTTTCTAGAAATGCCTGGATTTCATCCTGTGTCAGACAGTTCTCCTCATCTGAACTCACCTCTGAATCATCCTGTATGAAGAACACAACGGGAGGTTACATAAGTGCCTGTGACAAAGGTCTATAACTAATCATTTAAAATGACGTTTACATCACTAACCAGAAGCTCCACCAGACTTATGTTTGCCTCTGGAGGCCTAGCGTGAAGGCTGAGGTTCTTCTGATGTACTGTCCATGGCAACCTTAGTGCAATGCTCGCAAATCTATCGCCACATAAGGAGGAGAAGATTTCTTTGGTTCGGCATGTGTGTGATGATGGTGGACTGTGGCCTGTTGTGTTCCCAGCTGACATACAACCATCACCTTTTTGTCCCTGTAGAAATGTACATACTTTAATTGGTATATAACTTGGTATATTCTGCATACAGCATGTGAATGCTCAAGCTTGTTCTCTCACCTGGTCGTTGCATAAACCCTTGCCCTTCCTTTTCTTTTTTTTACTCTTGGATTGAGTGTTTTCCTCAGAGTGTTGCCAGCAGTCCACACAACTGTCTATTCCATCCTCCTTGTCTTCAGCACAGTGATGGATATTCGGGTCATCTCCTTCAGAAGGTAAACAAAACAAACAAACAAACAAAAAAACCAGACTGTGAGAAAGCGGACGATACTACACTACACTGTACGCTTTAGACCTTGACGTGGATTCAGATTTCAGAGTCCTAAGCATCTTAGAGCTACTGAAGCCTGACCTGTTTCGTCATGGTTGCAGATCCCCTCAGAGCAGGCAATGTCAGAGCCTTCTCGTGATCCTGTCTCACTGCCCTCCATGCTTGAAGAGTAGCCGCAGTCACTGCCATTGCTGTGGGTGGATAAATCTGAAGAAACATAAAAACACACGTTCTTTCCAGTAATTTTTCTGTCATTTTTTTGTCCTTACAATAGTCTTGTCTTGGTAATGCAGTAACCAGTAACCATGGACATACAGGTTTACTGGGGTCGGGTGATGTCTGTGTGCATCTTTACCTTGTTTGGTGTTGTCTGGGCAGCTACAGGAAGTACTTCCATTGGCAGTGATGCCCTCCTCACAGCCGGCCTCCTCCTCCTCATCGTGGCTACCACAGGCCTTGCAACTGCCCTCCACAGACTCAAGAGAACCCTGCAACACACCGAATGTGTCAGACTGAAATACAGACAAACAGACATGCAGCTGCAGAAGTACACAGACTCTTAAATAACGTGCAGGGGGAGCTTCGTGTCCCAGACTCTCAGTATTAGTGGAGGATTACCTCGTCCAGATTTTTGTCCTTGTCCTCTGCTTCCTGTTCAGTTATGTCAAAGCCGCACTTGTTTTTGCGTCGATTTTTTCGCTTTTGCCTCTTTTTCTCCTGCTTCAGCTCTTTGGCCCTCTCCTCCTCAGACAGCTCCTCGACAAACTGCTCTAGCCGACTGATGCCCTGCATCTTCTCCACTGCCATCTAGAGGTATGATAATAGACACAATGTCCCACAGCCATAATGAAATAAAGCATTCATTATCTGATAAATCAGTCTGAAATCACACCACACACACATACACATACACAAACACACACACACACACAGTGGTTTAGAAGTTGTGTACCTCAAAACTTTTGCGTAGTGCATCAATTCCCAAATGGAACAATATCTGCCAGGTCTGCTCCTCTGCTCGCAGTTTCTGCCAGATCCTGTGCAGCCGCTCGTAGAGGTGAATACCCAGACAAGTCAGGACCTCCTCTTGTGCAATGTCAATGGTCTTGGCATGTCTCTCTCTGCGCCTTTAAAAAAAAAAAAAATATTATGTGTTAAAAATATGATGTATAAATACATCGAGGCATGATAGAAACTGGCTCGAATGAAACAGACTTCTTTAGCGGGGAAGGAGAGCTGTGCAGCAGGATAAACCTTTACTCACTCATAGCCTCCTGCAAACTCAGGCTCTGCCCGGCCAAGCAGGTGAGCGATGAAGTCCGTTTCACAGCACACATGGATGTGGCGTTCATGGGGGCAACAGCATAGTCCTTCATACAAGGCAGCACAGTACCCCTTCTCTTTACTGCAGTCCAACTCCCCCACCAGGATGTTGTATGCCCTCAGCACTTTATTCTTACAGTCAGTGCAAAACCTGTGGACGACAAAGCAACACGCAATTAATCCAGGTCTTTTTAAACCTCTAACAAATGTTTAAGAGATGACAAAAAAGTAGGACATTTTGGAAATAAAGGCTATGCCAGTCACACATTACCTGTGTTTCCGCAAGTATGTCTCCAGTGTCTCTAGGAGACAGGCACTGTCCACCAGGACCACTTCATCCCTGCACTCCTGAGACATCAGCTCCCACACATCCATCCAACTTCCCCTGCAAGCAAAAATACAGTTGTTATAGCAATGTCATCACAATGCACAATTATCATCTCTTAGATCTGCACTGACAAATTTTTTTAGCCACTTGAGAGCAGCGGAAAAAAGTTGTATACACAACACTGACAAACCTCTTAAGCTGATATGGTGACATTATTGTCTCAGTCACAGAGCAACATTAGCGTTCATTAGGAGTCATGTTTCTGGCCACTCTCCTTTAAGTTCTGTTTTGGTTTCTACAAACTGTTGAGGGAAGTATCTGGTTCTTCTGCTAAATAGTCCACTATGTTCACTACACTTAAACAATACCGGCACGTCTGACTGAGGTCGTCTAATCCCACTGTCCACTCTGTCTTAAAAGCATGGGACTGCTGCTACATGTCCCCAACCACTGTGTAAGGGTTTCTAAAAGAACACAATATTATAGTGATGGCGATGTAAGTCCCAGGCTATATACTAAAGTTGTTTAGAAAAACAAAACAAGAAAACATGTTTTTAAATTATCATTGTCCAAAGGTATCAAAGTTTCTATATGTCAGAGCTACAAATTGCTGCATTCACCACATCAAATAATTCTTAGCAAAAAACTCAACCCTGGTCAAAACAGTTACAGTGAGACAACTTCCTAAAAAGCCTCACCACACCCCATATTGGTTTCTGTTTAATTTTACATTTGTTAGCAATAACGCTAACCAACTTTTTTTAACTGAAGTTTATAGATGTGATACTGATGTGATGATACAACAGTTTAATGAGGGAAACAAATGAAAACAGGTGAAGTACTCACCCCAAAGGCTTAGGTTTGTGTGTGTCTAAGGAGTGTAGCTGGCACCGCTTGTTCTTTTTACTTTTTGGAATGGCATCAATCATGTCATTCAACTTTGACCTGTAAAAAAACCCCCAAAAACAGTAAAAATACAGAAATAAAACCAGAGAGTAGTGGGTAAAGAGTAGTGATTCAGTTTGGTATAGCATTATCCTTATGATGCATTATCATTATTATAAATTTTAAATTTTAACAAGCCCGAGCAAGAGCTTGATATCACATATTTGAGTTTTAGATTTCTGGTGTCTAACTAACAACTGCTTTCCTTTCATATTTGTTAAAACTGTGTTTTTTAGCTCAACTCTTTTGACACATGGTTTAATCCCTTCTTTATATCTTACCCATGGATGTAGAAAAGGGTGTAAAGCTTCTTTACATCTGCTAAACAAGCCTTAGTGACAGAGAGCATGCCCGTAGGTTTCACAGTGAGGGGCTCCACGGCTGGGTTCCCTGATTCCACCAAATGCGAGAAAAGGCGCTCCACACTTCGTCTGCAGCCCACACATGGCACCAGCTGAGATAATGCACTGTACACCTCTCTGGATGTCACCATCAGGGCAATATTCAAGTCCTGTTGCTTCAACTTGGAGTGATACTAAAGGCCAAGAAAACATATACCTGTCACCACCTTGCCGACAAGTCACATTAAGACAAACTACACACATTTCAGCTCAGTTATATGTGTGCTTAAAAAACAAGTCATGTCATGTAAAATAAAAGGAATATTTGAGGTTGTGCCTCAAGTTTCCAGCAGATCATTGCCCACTAGGCAGCATTGCATCAAAACTAAGGGGAAAGTGTCAAGTTGGTATTCTAAGCAAAGAGGTGCTGTCTCGGCATAAAATCACAGCTCGGCTAAAAGTTTCTAAACGGGCAGTGCATAGAATTCAGGAACACCATCAGAAGATTAATACAAGAAACTTAGTTCCATGAGAGATAGAAAAGCATCTTTATCACAGATACAGAATTTGCTAAATAAAGACGCAAGACTCCAATCAGCAAAAATATTGTCAAAAGGGGGCTCTGTTGAAGTCTCAGAGGACGAGTAGCAGTTTCTAAATCACTTCTCAGAAGGCAAAACAAGGCTGAAGGCTCAGGGTGGGCTAAGAAATACCAGCAAGTGGATGACTAGAAAAAAAGTCCTATTTACTGATGAATTCAAGTGTGGGATGAATAAGACAGGGAATGATACAGCAGTGCATTCAACTCACAGTGAAACATGGTGGTGGGAATATTTAAGTCTGGGGTATTTTGCTGATGCTATCATATGTGATGTAAAAAGAAGAAAAAAAAATCAAATGCTTCTATACGTTACAGGAAGAGCCACTATGTGTGAAAAACTACTCACCTCAGAAAATTGTTTCCAATGAGAAGTGTTTATTTCATGGCTGTCAACATCCATGACACTATCAGAAAATTCCATCACCATCTGACAACGTGAGATAATACACAACCGTTAATATACATCAATGACTCTGAGAATGTTCTGTGTCACGTTGACATTTCTAACATGTCACCTTTTAAGCGCATGAGTATCACATGCTAATGTGATATGAGTATCACAAGCCAACTATCAAAGTCAGGATTGTCTTCTTGGAAATTAAAGTTTATACCAATACCATTAAAAATTCTAGACATTTATTGCATGACAGTACAATAGAGGGACAGTACCCTCTGAGGTGTACACTGAGGTGTATGAATGTAGTATCTCATGTAATATTGAAGAAACATGGATGTACTTTGTCATTATCAGTATTGCATGTGCATCACCCCAACACACTAACACAGCTGACTGAATACCTTCTGACACTTTGTATGAAGTGTGTCATAACACTTCACATCTGTGATCTTAATAGCTATTCTCCCTGAGGTCATAAATATGGTAAAGCTTGCTTACCGTGAGAGTATCATCGATATAAAGGGGGATCTGTCTGGCGAGAAAGGAGTAGTCCTCTTCCCCTTCCCTGCAAACGGCTACCAGACGTGCCATGACTTCTTCCAGTTCCGGCTGTGGTGCAGCTCGCCTGCAGGTGACACACAAGAGACCGAGTCTGACATCGGCACAAGCTACAGCACTAAAAGCTAATGCTAATCGATTGCAGGTCATTGCGGGGCGAGCTACATCATCACCTTGTCCCTACAAAAAGCCTATCTTTCAGACTATCTGGAATTAAATATGTTACAAAATGCCAACCATTTGTTGAAGTTAACAATATCTGATTTAACGTCACTAACACGGTTGCAGCCCACACAGATTTGCCTTGACCCAGATTTAACCAGCTAACCAGCAGAACAACCTGGCAAACGAAAGCTCGAAGGGGAAAGGGCTATGCTGCTTTTAATATATAAAACCTGTTTGCAAGTGTCTTGTCTAAAGGTATTCCATTTATGAAAACAGGTTTGATCACGCTAATTTCTGCTGGGTAGGATAAGACAGTAACCGGAGCCTAGCTAGTTCAGGTGAGCCTGCTAGCTCACTGCATTTGATAGTACGGTATTAGAAATTGAGGAAGCCGGTCAGTGTATGCTGTGCGCCCTATTCTCAAGCGATTATTGTGCACATTGGAGTTTATAATACCTTAACAAACAATAAATATGTTGCAGTGATGACACAGTTTGTCAACGCCCTGTCGATGAGAGCAAACTTAGCTAACTTACTAGTTAGCTTAGCTATCCTACACAGCTAACGTTAGCAAGCTTGGATACGGCTAATATAAAGTTAAAGTAGGTGTCTGGCCACTGTCACTTTCATCAGCTTCTCTAACCAAAGGTTGACCATAGCCTGTCACCTTGAAAAAATAAACAGACAACTGACAAAACCCAAATATTGTTCGGACTTACCCGCTTCTAAAAGTTCCCCTTAAAAAATTAAACAAGTGCGACAGGCTGCTACGGTGGCGGAATCTTCATGACTGATTTGACCTTTGCCCTCCGACGTAGTAGCTGACGTTACACTTCGTGTGGCCTCCAGGGGGCGCGTTGTGGCTCTGCATTGAGAGGAAGATGTTCTTTCATTCAATCAAGCAAAGCTGTTAAAAAACCTTTGTTAGGAATGATGTTACGGATTTCTTAATTTTTACACATGATAAATTATCTCATATATTATGTTGCTGTATTAGATTTTAACCATAGCTCTTGTTTTTAGCTGAGGATTTGGTGCAAAAACTGTAATGATGAATTTACTTATTTTAAGTGTTGTAGTCACTGAGATTTGAGTAGAAAGTGAAGATGAAACTAAACTCTCTCAAAAGCAGCTATGCACTGAGTAATGAAACAAGTAAGGAAGGAACGCAAGAATTCATAAGACAGAAGAAAGCACATATATACATATACATATATAGATATAAACATTACAGACTATGTTCAATTGCTACATTTTAAATGCTGTTTTCACTCCTGACAAAATCATTCTTGCTGCTTACCCCGTCTTAAAGTCCTAGTAAGATCCAATATAAGTGGAACGTATCATTTAACAGCAATGACTTGACATTTCTTAAACATAAACAAATGCAAATAATTTGAGAACACTTAACATTGTCTAGTTTCAAGTCCTCACTTATTCAGACTTTTATCGTGACACATATTTATTTTCATAAATAAACATACAATGCATAATAGCATCTTCAACATTAAAAATACCTTCTTACAACATTAAAACATACATATGAACCATATAGTTTTACACATGTAATTTTACCAGAATTTCACTGTAATTCCACAGAGGTGTAAAACATATATTACAGAGCAATTCACAAACATGTATATTAGTAAAACACACACTGAGAATGAACCGCTGCAGCTAAGTGTGTCCACTATTGAGTTGGTCAGTCCTGTCATGACATTCGCAAGCAAGAAAAATAACAACTGATTCCTGCTGACAGCTTGAACAAGGCAGAATCTCTCTATTTCACAAGTCTTTTTGTCAGAGACTGAGTCTGACTGTTTTTTATGCAAATTCCAGGATGAGGGTACACAGTGACAGCCTGATGTTCTCTTGGAAAACAGTAAAACCATATCCGCTATACCAAGGCAGGAAATAAAAAACAAAGACTGAGCAACACTCCAGAGGCAGAAAGGTAAATTACATAAGCGGCGAGACACTGGCTCCACCAGCGTTTGACATATGTACAAAGCAGTATACAGCACAAAACTAGCAAACAAGAGGTTTAAAAGTAATTTGAGCCACTCTTTAATGCGGGATCTTGGCTGCATCACATAAAGTCCAACTTGAACCCCTGCCATGTAGATGGCAACATAACCTACTACTGAGAATATGCCCTCCTTGTTAGCATACAGAAAGTCCTTTTCTCTGTCATTGTTGTGGATAATGAAGTCCTTCAGCCCTGAAGTCTCCAGAGTGAACTGATAAAGTCCGCTGATCAGAAGGAAAAAGATCCACGACCGATTGGCTGGTAAAACAGCCAGAAACATAGAAGCCACAACTCTGACAATGGCTAGTGTGAAGAAGAAGTTCCAGTGGATGCCATATTCTGTCACGTGTTCATGGTAGTCAGTCATTTTGACGCTCACTAGCCTTCCCAAACCAATAACAACTAGGGGCCACACAGACAGGAGCTGCTTTGTGATATGATTCATCTTGGATCCTGAGATGTTCTTCCTCCGTGCCTCTGGACAGACGAGGGCATTTGCAAAGACAAACGCTCCAACGCCAAAGTCCATAACTCCTGTCCCATAGGTTTCTGTTTTAGCATATCGCCTTGGGAAGATACTGAAGTCTACAGCAAGAATGCTGATGGCTGTTTTCACATTTACAAACACTCTAAAGATGGTCACAAAGGGAACCTGGCTGAACTGAACATGACTCTGAAGGAAGGTGCTGACAGAGGTCTTTGGGTGCAGAGTAGAAGGGTGGCTGTTGATCGTGCGGTAGATATAGCAAAACACACAAGCCGAAACGAACATTAAGCTCATGATGACCTGGTGAAGAATGTTGCTCAGGATGGTGCATGACATGACCAGTGGAAGAATGAGCACAGAGAAGTCTAAAAGCAGGTGTGAAATCAGAGGAAACGGCAGTGGAAGAGTTCCTTTGGCCTGATGGTAGAGGATCAAAATCAGCCCTCTGCTGATGAGGCATACTGGCGAGAGAAATGAGCCCAGCGCCACCTCCTGCAGACTGGTCCCATTAAGATTACTGACAAACGCTTCCTTCTGTTCCCTCTGAGACATGACCTGCAAGCAATATAATTCATTATTCACTGTGTGAGACACTGTGCGTAGATACATCCTGAACATTCTGTTTAGGAAACTATGACAGCACTTATGTTAAACATACAGGGATACTGTTACACTTTCTAATTCAGAGCTATAAAAGAGTGTTACTAGATTACGAGTGGAATGACATCAAGTTGTCCAAGCTACAGTACGGTGTTTTATAAGATTGTTGTGACTACTTACGAGTGCTTACCACGGGTTTGTCGCCTAGGCGTGGGAAATACAAGTTCTCAAAAATACCTGTTTTACAGCATAGCTATTTGTAGTTGCTTGCAGTCCCGAGCAAACCCAACCATGCTAGCTACAACACGACACCGCCTCCGCTCGTTTCCGTGTTCAGTCTCATGACGCATTCAGGCAGGCTTGGATTTCTGGCAACTTCCGACCTAAGCGGGACATGAGTTTCTAGCGTGTTAAAATATCCTGAAAAAGTAGTATTTGAACTAACACCAGTAAAAGTCTATCATAAAAAGCTCTGGTTTAGTATCTGTTCCAGGCAACTGATAAATACATGGTGACCATCAGTGTGTGAGTTTTTACATACACAAAAGAAAGAAATAGACATAAATTAATAAATATGAAGTAATTTCAAGTTTCAAGTTATGTGGCAATATAAAATAAGTCCCAAAGCAACAGGGTTCTAAAGTAAGAGTAATAAATGTGGGCAGTGGTGGTGGACAGCTGGACAGCATGGAGCATCAGGAGGAGGGCGGGAATAAGACTGTGCTGTGGGAGTCTGGGAGGCAGTCGGACGGGCAGAAGGCAGTCGGGAAGTTGTTGTCCTTGAGGAATTCATGTCGGTAATGGAAAATGCCATGGTTCGGGACCGCAGACTAGAATAACCACAACCCGTCTTAAGCGGATTTTTAGAAATAGTTCTTTTCAAAGTTTTTCTGCCGAGTTTTAAAACAGACACGAGGGTCACGGTGAAATCAATGAGTTCTGCGGACGACCGACGAAACGTTAGAGCAGGACACAGAAATGGAGGGGGGACGGTAAGTCAGGACACAGGAGGATCCGTCTACAATTTCGCAACCGGTGGTTTAAAGGTTTCCTTTTTTGGGGTGGGGGTTTGTAGACTGTAAAGGTGAAACAGCTAGTTTAGCTGTACCTGTAGTATCGGTCTGTAACGGTTCTCCGTTTTGATTGGTCGCGTCGTTTTCAAACGCTTTGTAAAAATGTTTTATCAGCTCATACCTGTGAATAACAACAACATACTCTAACGTTCAATGCGCCAAATGGAAATAGTCCCTACTTTTCTTAAGGAGTAAATGACGCCTTGCTATAGTAGAAAAACTGGCAACGTTTTTATATCTTTTTCTGAAACCACTCACAGAAACGTGACTGAAGACTGTCAAATTTTTGTGGGACGCTTTTACTCGCAACAGCAGCTATGCCAGTAAATTTCAGCATGTAGACATGACTTACACCCGCTGCTCTACAGTCGTGTGTCTGTCAGTGACTCAGAATATTTAGATGGTGTCTTACTTTGGGTCTTGCCAGTGTACATGACAATATTCACTAAATTGCTATATTTTTGACTGCAGTTTGGTTGGAGAACAGCAGGACAAGGGCCACAGGTGTCACAACACTTCAGGATTCTCTTTGTTTAATGTCTTGTCCCTTATCTATATGATTGTTGTATTAGAAGTATTTACCGGTATTCTTAAGCCACCTATTGTTTTGTGAAATCATAATACCACATACCACTATAACATGATACTTTGTGGTGTTAATTCTACATGTCATATTGTGTTGTGTATTCAGAATAGTATTTGTGTAGCGTTAGGAATTAAATTCATGTCATTTAGACTGTTTACATGGCCTTACAGAATGATGGGATGTAGGCTACCTGCTATTGGATTAAATCTGTCTGCACAAATTTAGTGACTCAGACTGTTGACAGTGCAGATTCAGGCCACGTGATCCTGGCAGGATAGGGTAGATTGGCATTTGTCAGTCTGAAGTGACTTTGACTGAATGAATTACACTTGTCACACTGACAAGTACGCAGTTCTGTAAAAATACAAATATCAATTACCTGTGTAAGACTATGGGTGGATTTAGCTTCTAAAATAAACCTTTGGGTAAATGAATGATGTGAGAAATCATAATTGACTTACAAATATGATCTGTGTTATAATGTTTGACAGGTCTAAAAGCCAAGATTAACTTAAACTTGAATATTTAGTTGCACTGAGATGAAATATTTTAGAAGCTTCATGACTCAGAAAAATGTCGTCAGGTTTTGTGAATGCACAGAAAGTTTGATTCAAAAAGGAGACTTTAATTTACTGTACTGCTTTGAGTCTAGAGTGAATCAGAACCTCATCTTGCTGCAGATCTAATGTCAAGAGGACATGAGAGGTTTTGACACATCTGTCTGGTTTCTGACTTCTGGAAAGAGACGCTTATGTTTCAAATAACAAATGCAATATATGTAAAATATTCCTCCTCTCCCTAGTGTTTGTTTAATCAAGTTGATCTTTAACATTAAATGTTTTCATATTTTAAGCACAATATTCTTTGTGTGTGTGTTTGCCTCCCATTTGATCTCCTACGTGTAGGTGAAAGGATTTATCCACAAAGACCGTTCTCCTCACGCGTCCCTCAATGATTCACTGGATGGAGAAGTTCAGGCTTTCCTCACTGATGAAGACCAACTCCACACTTATGACGACCTCACTAAAGTCAACCCTGTGACCCCTACTACAGGTAACCAGTCAACATGGAGGGCACTTAAAAGTCTCTTCTAGAGTCCGTAAAGTACTTTGAAGACATGATATATCATGGGGCTTGGAGGTAGTTGTGCTCAGTCGCATTTAAATCATTTCACCTAATATAAATCTTGGTTAGTTTTGATCCACCACTCCTTTCACTTGATAAGATGATCTTGAAATCTCAAACATTAGTTAGTGTTAGTGTTAGTGTTAGTGTTAGTGTGTTTGATATGTTGCAGCCAGTGTGACACAGTGTTTTCCAGCTCATGTCACCTTGGACTGCAACATTTACTGTGTATTATTTACCCATGTCAAGATAAAATTTGCAGGAGTGAAGAGAAAATGAAGGCACGAATGACTGCTATGCAGCCGAAATGCTGCAGTACACACAGTACTACTAAATAAACAATGATTCTTGTATTCCTTACACATCTATAATATGTTAGGACCATAAATAAATATGAAGTGTGATATCTTAAAGTGTCAGTGTGCAACATTTTTAATCATTTGTCATCATTGTTATCTCTCCATGGTTTGTGTTGACATAATAATGCAGTGTCTGTGTATTATGTGAGGAAGAGATCAGCATTTGTCACTGATGCTCTGCAGAGATTTTAGTTCTGTTTCATGCTGCTGTTCATTTCAGCCCAAAGGAAGAAACACAACAGTACAACTTACTAACAGCAGAGGTCAGGGTAACAGCATGGGATTGCTATAGGGCATTTTCTTTTAACATTCTTGTACTTGTTATGTTGTTCCTGTTAAATGGATCATGTTATTTTATATAGTGTGTGTATATATATATATAGAGAGAGAGAGTCAAGTCCTGCCTCTGGTGGTTCTCACCTGTGAAATATTGGCTAGTCTGTTTTTTTCTGGTTAATATCTAATAATATTAATGTTTTTCCCTGGCAGTGCTGAAATGCCTGCAGGCCAGGTACAGTGTGAAGGTGTTTTACACCCATGCTGGCTGCACCTTGGTGGCTCTCAACCCTTTCCAGCCAATCCCAGGCCTCTACTCTCTGGATGTGATGAGGGAGTATCACTATGCTCCTCAGCCCCAGGTATTTACAACATCACAGCAGTCCCTAACTTAAGGATACTTGTGTATAGGGGTTTTAATTATAATGGGGAAAGATGGATTGTGAGGGTTAGGGTGGGTGCGTCAGAAGAGTTTGGCTTTTTCAAAGGGCTGTTTCCTTGACTTTACAATTAAATCACACACTGATTCAGACCTTCAAAAACGACCCAGCTGGTACCACATGTGTCAACAGGTCAGCAGCAATTAATATTTCAACAGTATGTTTGATGAGTTTTAACAACTCTGCAAAGCTTTAAAGTGCAAAAAACATAAAACCCATCTATGTTTTATGGTCACTTAAATCACCACTCAAAACACGAACTCTGCAGTTGCTTGTCTGCCAACTTCTGTCACGCACAGCTTTAAAGTCAAACTCATTAAACTCTGGAAACTCCACAAGGCAGCAACAGCTCTCCCTGTGGCTGTGATTGACCAGCAAGTCTTTATATTTTCCGACAGGATTTCAAACCACATATCTTTATTGTGGCAGAAGAAGCCTACAGGAACGTTCAGGGTCAGCTGGAGCCAGTGAACCAGTCCTTGGTGGTCAGTGGTGAGAGCGGTGCAGGAAAGGTAAACCAGCACAGACTGTGTTCTACCCAAAGGATAAATATAACACACTGCGTCAGTCAGGGGTGCAGAATGTCAGTTTGTTTATTTTTGTTCTTGTAGCAGCACAGATTCAACTCAGTGAGTTAGGATATTGGCCAATTTACAGTGTATAGACTAAGCTGATTAGAGTTTTGTAAGCTGGCTAAGAATTTCAAGTCTCTGTGTGATTCATGCTCTGTATATTTAGGAAAATGACTCTGAGTTACAGTAACATCAGATTGCAATTAGTATTTTTTTACATTTCATGTACTTAATTAGTTGGTTAATAGAATATACGAATAATTAGTGAGTAAGTTATGTGGCATGAACACCAATAACCACAGTGTCACACAACTTCATCATCTGAAAAGCCTGTGCAAAAGATGTATGAGCACTCTTCACACTGTTAGATTGCTAGTTGGTCTCTGGGAAAAACATTACAGCAATTAGCCTGTAGCAAAGAAGGAAGAAGAACATAGATAATGAATTTTCAACAGTTTTGATAATTGATCAATCATGACTTGTTTATCAAGTAAAATGCCAAATGTTTCCTCATAATGTGAGAATTTTATGCAATTTGAAGACGTCTCTTTGTTCTCTGGAAAACTGATAGGAATATTTTGCTTTTTTCTGCCATTTTTACTCAATTTTAGACTTAAGGTGAAAAAATAGTTGAGAGATTAATTAATAAGGAAGATAGTTGTTAGCAGCAGCTCTAAACGTGTGTGATCTCTGTAAATTAGGTCACATGATTAGTGTTTAGTTGACCAAAGATGAATGGTTTGTTTTGTCAGGTCTAACTCTTTGTGGTCTATGAATGATTTGTTTCTTTACAGACATGGACGTCTCGTTGCCTGATGAAATACTACGCCACTGTGGCGGCCTCCTCCTCGGTGGTGAAGAGCCAGGACACAGTGGAGAGGATAGAGAGGAGGGTGCTGGACTCCAACCCCATCATGGAAGCGTTTGGTGAGACAACAGATCACCAGCATCTTGTTCATGTGAAAATCTGTACTGTAGACAGTCATTCATCAGTAATATACTGTTCATTAGGAAATGCCTGCACGCTACGGAACAACAACAGCAGCCGCTTTGGAAAGTACATCCAGCTCCAGTTAGACAGGTACCTGCTGTACTTGCTTCATCCTTACATGAGAAAACATCAGCCACATGGCAGCAGCTGGCTTTCTCAATGTCAGCTATAGGATAGATTATTTAATCTGTTCAACATGTTATATTTCACATGAAGGTGTCAGCTGTTAGTGGGGGCGTCTGTCCAAACATATTTGCTGGAGAAGACCAGGGTGGCCTGCCAACCGGCGAACGAGAGGAACTTCCACATCTTTTACCAGGTAATTTAACAGACCGGCACTAAAGCCCATATGCTAATATGGTGTTTTAGTTTAATATTAACACATTTATGCAGATGTAAATGCTGTGAGTCTGTTGTGTTTCAGATGATGAAAGGGGCAACAGATGAGCAGAGGAAGGAGTGGAAGATGCCACATGGCCAACATTTTGTGTGGCTGCCAAAGGCTGAAAAAACAATTGAGGGTTGGTGTTTAATTTTCATGTGCACATTTTCACCTTAATATTTCCTTTTATTTGTTTTTTATTTTTGTTTTTTTTTTTTAACACATTTGATTCATTTTACATAGAGATTTTTTACACTGTTCTTTAATGTTTTGGTAGAGGATTGTTTTCATGAGACTCTCGAGGCAATGGTTCATCTGGGCATTAACACAGAAAGGCAGGGACAAATATTCAGGGTAAGGTATTGTTCCTCAACCTTCAGTGTAGTTTTGGGTACATTTTTTTGATTTACTTGATTTATCTGGAAGTATTGTTTTTGATTTCTCTGTTTATTGTAATGCTTTACAGATATTAGCAGGACTTCTGCAGCTGGGGAATGTGAATTTCTCCTCTTCAACAGATGAATCACAACCTTGTAACGTAGATGAACAGTCTAAAGGTACTGGATATGATTTTGTTTAAGAAATGTATTATTTATTTATTTACAGTTTCTGAAGGATGATGTAAACACAAACAGTCTGATGTTAAGGGGATTTATTTTGAAGGATTTAATACAGGTTCTACTTTTATGTGTCATACTGACATGACATCTCCCATCTCTCTGACATTAACTATCAACAAACATGTTGGTAACAAACACGTAGTTAGTGACCTTCCTGTCCTGCCTGTGTCTTAGACTTCTTGCAGAGGGCTGCTGAGCTGCTGTGTGTCCCTGCTGCCGAGCTTCAGATGTGTTTAAGAGTGAGGACCCTGAAGGCAGGGAGGCAGAGTGTGCTCAAGCCCTGTTCCCAGGCAGAGTGCGGCATGAGGAGAGACTGCCTGGCCAAGGTCATCTACGCCCAGTAAGAATGAGGATTTGATCATCAAATAACACAGCAGGTTGTCGGACTGTGGTGTTACGTGACAACGGCTGGTCCTGCAGGAGCTTGTTTTTGTCCTGTGACTAAGACTCTGTTGTCGTCAAACACTCCTTTCTGCCAAACACTCAAATGTGAAGCCATCATGCCTTTTTCTTTACAATAAACAGCGAGCGAGATGTCTGATAAGTGAAATTCACTCTTTATTGTCAGAGGAATTAATGTGTCACTTTATTTCCAACAGATTATTTGAGTGGCTGGTAACATTCATCAACAACAGCATATGTGCAGACAAATCCTCATGGTGCAACTTCATAGGTAAGAGCATGATGCTTGTTTGTTTTTTTTTATTGACCACACTGAATACAGAGCTCCAGTTTCTTACCATGAGCTCACACAGTGCCCTCCTCTCTGTAATCTCCAGGAGTCCTAGATGTGTACGGGTTCGAGTGTTTCCAGATCAATAACCTGGAGCAGCTGTGCATCAACTACGCCAACGAGAAACTGCAGCAGCACTTTGTGGCCCATTATCTCAAAGCTCAGCAGGTAGTGGTGGTGTCTATTAGTTTTCTCTTTCCATGCAGAGAGATCTCAGTAGGGCCCTAGATTCTCTGCTGGTAATCTGCTCACTGCGTTGATGTCCAGGCCTCAGACAATTCTGTCTTTATGAAATCTTGAAATCAAAACCAACAACTTGTTGCATCTTGTGTGCTATGTGAAAAATGGATTTTATACCTGAACATACATGTTTGTATCTTTTCTCCCAGGAGGAGTATGTCTCAGAGGGGTTGCACTGGTCCTTTGTCAAATACCAAGACAACCAAAGCTGTCTGGATCTTATAGAGGGGAGCCCAGTCAGTGTGTTCTCTCTTCTTAACGAGGTGTCCTGGTCATTGTTTTCTTATTTATTATATAATTCTTTCAGTTTTTTTTTATTGTTCAAATTAATTTTTAAAAAGACAATATACAATATATTTTTCAAAAATAAATTATATAAGTATGAATTGTAATTTTTTATAATGTGACGACATAAACATAATTTTCCTTCAACTCTTTTAAGCCTTTGCTTCCATGCAGATGAGATTGCATTCATTTTCTGGTTAATGCATACAGTGATTTCTTATTAAATGTTTTTCCAATACCTGTTCTGTAGGAGAGTCGTCTGAATCGAGCCTCAGATGCGAAGACGTTCAGGGTACGTTTGGAGAAGGAGCTCTGTGATAATGTCAACATCAGCTGGGACAAGTTCAGCAAGGTGCCACACTTCACTGTGGCCCATTACGCTGGCAAAGTCAACTATCAGATAGAGGGCATGGTGGAGAAGAACAAGGTAAGAAAAGCTTTTAAACGGCTTTCAGAGAAGATGAACGCACAGATCCATCCACTCATCTTCTACTGGATGTGGTGTTTTAGGACCCAGTGCCACCAGAGCTCATCAGTCTGCTTCAGAAGTCTGATAACTCCCTGCTTCACCAGATATTCACTGACAAGGAAACTGAGAACCTGACGACCAAGGGGCTCAGTAAAGTCACTGTGGTCTCCAAGTTCAAGGTAGGAGACAGCTAAAGCCCTTATCGCCAGGGTCATGTTACCATGTCAGGCCATGTAGAGTTCATCCTGAGAGGATTTACTAAAGGCCACAATGATGTTAATGTCTGATTGTAGAACTCTCTGGAGAGCCTGATGAGGATCCTCCACATCACAACTCCTCATTACACTCGCTGCATCAAACCGAACCCAGAGTGCAAGCCGCTGACCTTCAAAAAGGAGGAGGTAGATGTTCTGCACACGTTTAGAACTGTTCTTTCTCTGCAGCACCACAGTGACGACAGTGAGAGGCAGTGCTTTCTATATTCACAAAAGGGAAAGGTGTCCATGAATATTTCTTATCTGCTGTCAGGTTATCATGCAGCTGCAGGCCTGTGGGATTGTGGAGACCATACACATTAGTGCTGCCGGTTTTCCAATAAGGTAAAATATTTCTCCTTTGTTCAGCTCTTAATCTTAACGTATTGTTTTGTTTCTCTCGGATTTTGGTTGACTTGGTGTTTCTGTTGTGCAGAATTCCTTTCAGAAGCTTCATGCAGCGTTACGGGCTGATTGCAAAATATTCAAGGTTCAAGTCAGAGAGTCATTGTGTTGTTGGTAAGCACAGTTTGTTGCTGTGTTCATTTATGGTCAGTTTTGGCATGCTGACTGTGGACAAAGATTGATTTTATTTCCTCTCTTTAGGTCTGCTGGTTTATTCTCCTTTTCCTTCACTAGACTTCTTAGTAAATTTGACCCTCAGTTCTCTACTCTCCTTGGGACTTTTCAATTTGGTCAAAAAAAACGGGACATTCTAACAAAATTTACTGCTCCTTATGAACTTTGAAGGTAAATGCATGTGCTTCTGACTATCAGATCCTGCTTTGCAATTTAACGCAGTCTAATGAGTTTCATTTCTCCAATCGTTCTTGATTGAACTTATTTCTCTTAACACACTGTTCTGCTGCTTTTTGTGTCGATGTTAAGAGAACCTGCTCACTTAAGCTGAGTGCTGCCAAATATTTAGTTAACTCTTCACATCTCTCTTCTCTCTGTCTTCATATGCACATGCATGTTATCGGCTTTGAAACACGTATTGAATCCACAGTAATAAAATAAGAGTCTTTGGAAGCTGTGCTGTTGACTCTCATGGATTTCTTTGTGCTCTCAAGCTTTACCCACTGAACACTTCTAACCTCACTGACTGATGTACTGTTAAACAAATGCTTTGTGAGAAAACTGAATCTCTAGACAGTTTGACTGCTGATCAGCCAGTACTTGAATTATATCGTTCATGCTCCACTCTGTCTAATTCATGTTTGCTGCTCTGTCTCAGACCTGGAGACTGACAGCAATGAAATTCTTCGGCCAGAGGTGGAGAAGCTCCTCAGGGTGGTGTTACAAGACCCGGCTTTAGGCCCCTCATACTGCCTTGACAGTGGAAAACACAATTCAGTGGTGCACTGCGGAAGGACTAAAGTTTTTCTCACCCAGTCAATGGTCAGTCCTTTATAGACACAGGCCTGGTCATATTGTCCTCAGTAATGTTTAATTACTGATCAGGACTGTAAAGCAAGTTAGCGCTCTGGTCTGTTTTGTGAGTGCTGACCTGTCTGGCCTTTGTCTCACAGCTAGATTTGCTGGAGGATCAGAGGAAGAAGATCCTGTCTCAGTGCGCCTTCTCCATTCAGTGCTGCTGGCTGCGGTATCAGCGCCGCAGACTCCACGCCCGTCGGAAGTCTGCTACTCTGATCCAAGCAGGTAAACTCTTAATGCCCTGGCAAGGTACTGCTGCGTGGAATCAGCAGACCTGTGTGGCTGTACTCCCACTGTGTAAGTCTGCTGGCTATGACCTGACTGACTGGCCAACAGGAGCCAGCTGGTGGAGTCTGTACACACTGTTTTCACGCTGACAGTTTATCCTTTCAGAAGCAACAGAAGCTGCCACACATAGAAGCTGATTAACAGTTAATGACAGATGTTCTTTTGATACTCTCCTCTGAATGGGAGATTAAACTTGCAGAGTGAGCCACTGTTAGATATTTAAATGTGTTTTTTATGTTGCCTTTAGTGGTGCGGTCCTGGTTGGTCAGGAGGCAGGTCCAGAGATGGAACAGAGCGGCTGCAGTCATCCAGGACACCTGGAGAAAGTGGAGGGTGAGATTTTGAAAGAACATATAACATCATGTTTCCTCACTCTTTCCTCAGGTGTAGTTGTGTATAATATGTAAATGACTGGCTCTTGTGGCAGGCTCTGTTGAAATCCTTGGCTGAGGCAGAACTTGATGATGCAAAGGACCTTGTGGAGGAGGACGTGCCTGCATTGAACTCTGTTATCAGGGAGCGGGGCTCGGTGCAGCTCTCCACCATCCAGGAGCCTGTCACGGTGCGAGGTTGGCCCATGGGCCTGGCTCTGGCCTCGGCCCCGTCCATCACCGTGTCTCTGACAGCCACGGGCTTCCAGAAGATGATGTCTGTGATGGCCTCGCTCAACCTGCCCTCCAGGAGAGGGGAGTACAAGGTGGAGACCAACCAGTATACGCAGGGGCTCGCCTCCATACGGGCTCAACCCAAGGTGAGGGCACCTTTGTTAAAACTTCTATGAAGTCTCTGTCAGCTGGATGATTTTTCTGATCATTCTTTTTATTCTTAATTTTACTTTGCCACACAGGGATCTGTAAAGCTGCACTGTCAGCGATCTCCACTTCTCTATGCTGACAGGCAACCAGACCTGAAGACCGCCGTGAGCGGGTTCAATGAGATCCTTCTCGAGAAAACTTTGTAAGAGTTCTTTCTTTTCAGAACACTAAAGGCTGATTTCATGGATCTGGATAAAAGATAATCTGACACAGTGGGAACAAACCTGCTATTTCATGCAGCCATTTTGCTTGTTTCTGTATCTAACTTAGAACAGTAACCATTTTTTTAAGGATGCCAAACTTCATCTTACTCAGTGTTACTCAAGGAGGCAAAGGACTTGCAAAACTTGCACCTTTGCATAATAAATATTTTTAACCTAACTGGGGGTCAGGTAAGCAGTGTGCTACAAGCTTGATTTTATTATCACAAATCATCTTTAGTGGCTTTAAGGTGCAAGAATCAAGTTAAATTCAAAATCTCTGTCAGTGGACTGTTGCGATAAGGCGAGTAAGATTTCTTCAACCTTTGTGTTTCACATATTGAAAATAATGATTGGGGTGTGAGTTGTCATTTTAAAAATGAGTCCCTTTCTTCAGAATGGAAATTACATGGCACAGTCACAGCACCTTTAAAAACAGACGACTGCAGGTTTATATCTCATTATTGCGTCTCTGGATCATCTGACTGTCAGTCATAGCGTTGGGTGTTTGATAAGTGCCTTTTTTTTATCTACACTCAAAAAAAAACAAACAGGCTATATGTATTTATTTAAAGGTGATTATTTATGTGTGATTTCATTGATGTATTTTCAGGTGTAAAAGCACAGTGGTGATTCAGCTGCACGCTTGATTGTAGGTGTTAATGTCATGCATTTATTTGACTGTGGTTGATTCTGGGAAAAATGGTAATGAAGCAAGTATTGCACATGTAAAGCACATATTGCACATTGAAACCACACACCTGCTCACGCACTGCAAGAGACGGACAAAAAAAAAAACATTATCAAGCAAACACATCACTGGTGTGAAACAGAGAAGAGGTGAACCCAGGATTATTCATATTGCTGCTTCGTTTGATAGATGATCTTTATAATATGCACATCAGCCAAATGTTTGACTGAGCAACTTTATGTGTTGATTTTCATCAGCTGCAGTCCAAAGCATTGCCACTACTGTATAACATACCAAAGTCTTTGTACACTACAGTATTTTGTGTAGGAGAACAAACTTTAACAAATATATTATTGCAGTTAAGCTTTATGACAGTTTTAACATTTTTCTTTTTACCATCAAAGCTGTTATTAAACATGATGTATGTAACTTAACACTAATGTTTATCCTCCTAGTTTTTGATCCAACACGCACAGGTTCAGCTCTTTTGAGTCCTGACATGTCTTCATCAGCTCACTGAATAATTTCCTCTTTTTTTTTTAACTGTATTCAGCTGTAGATTCGCATAAATATGTGTCAGGGTCAGTATGTTTTGTTTCATCTCTTTTTGTCAGACGTACCAAGGAATCCATGCACAAGAACTTGAATTTTGTTAATATTTAAATGACTGTTTTGCTTAAATAAAATCTTTAATGTACAAGTTTTCCTTACTACTCCTGTGATCCGCTCTTTTACTATAAATCCTTTAGTGTTGACTCAGGAAGTGATGTTTGTAAAAGTGTAAACATTTATTTAAACACTATACACTGTACATTCTATAACATGACAAGGCACAACAGAAATTAAATCAGCTATACAACATACATGGTACAGTGCGGACTATTTATATCAAAAAACTTTCCCCCTGAAAAAATATCATCAAAAAGTGATCTGATAAACAAAGTAATCCAGACAGGTTTACAAATCATCATCTTCATTAGATGCTAATGATTTTTCTTCATTTTCTACAATTTTCAAACACTGATCTGAAAACTCAACAAACAGAGGCTCCTGCATCGCAGCCCTCATGGCGTCGTCTTTGCTGTCTTCACTGTCAATTGAGTGCAATACCTGTCTCAGGTGGGGGTTGCAGAGAAGATCTCTTAACTCTTTTGACTGACCTGTAGAGGAAATAAGAAAACATGAACTAGCCACTTATGACATTTGCTCTAATGTGGTCATAAGCGTTAGCTGAAGGACGATTTGACATGTGAAGCTGCTGCCAAAAGGGTTAGGGTTAAGAAGAAAGGTAATGTTTAAGATTAATACCTAACAGTTGGAGCCTCTGCAGAGGCACTTTGTCAATGATGTTATCTTCATGCAGAAGATCCTCAACAGTCCAAGGCTCTGCAAAGACAGTATAGCAAAAGGTGCTTTTCACACAGAAGGATGACCTCTATTGGTAAATTAATCAGTTAATCTCACAACCTGTTTGCTGTGATTTCATCTATTATGAGGACATTTAAAAAATAGATAATAGCCCCATACCAGTGCTGTAGGTGTTCTTTTCTTCTGGTACAGTGGGTGTGGGCTGTTCAACAGGGAGGCAGGTGTCTATGTAGAGAAGAAAACAGATTAACGATGAGCAGTCTAATATTTCCTTTGAGTATGTCACAGCTAAACATCACCACAATAAGAGACTGAGACCAAGCCAAGTTACCTTTATGCCGCTTGTAACAGCCAAGTGAACAGCTGCAGGAAGAAAAACACCTTGATTTAGTTTTTGTTTAAATAATGACGCGTGTAATACTGAATAAAAGTAACAAACACTGACGTCCGAGATATGTATATATGTTCACTCGCTTAGATATTTAAAATAGGGGGTTTCATCTGTAATAAACATGTAACCCAAATTAATAGTCATAATGAATTAACTACATAATAAATCAAACTCGAGGCGATGTCGTTTAACTGTATGATTTCTGCTTCGTATACTTCCAAACCAAATAGTAAAACGCTTTGACCCGCATGGGTTGCCGTCCCATGTGGTGGTGATGTTCAAAATTGTTTTCATGTGTAACTTTGAGGAGATTACTTTCAGACTTTGGCATGGTCTCTAAACATGCTTTATTTATTTATCTTAAAATTTTGTTACAGACGTTCCTATGTTTTCACCCTGTGAGAACCAGTGCCGTGTTAAACAAATGTGCAGTAGTGCACAGTAGCATACTCATAAATTAGCTTTAACTCGTGGTAGATAAAGCAGCTATATTTGTTATTCTTTTAAATCCAACAAACGTGCCCATTTAGTTAACCACAATAACAGAAAACTGTCTTCCACAAAATCGGCTTGTGGTCTCCTTTGACTGTTTTCAACCTGTTACTAGCACCGTAGAAAACTAGCCAAACAAATCGGAAGCTAACCAAAGCTTAGCTAGCTAGCTTCCAGACAGAGAGCTGAAGTTACTTACTATCTTATTTTGCAAACTGGACATCTGTATTTCGGTGTCTGTTCACTGCACACATTGCATATCTGCATCCTGGCGGGTAGAAAAAACGACGAACAATTTTATCAAGTGGATACGGCTAGCCGATGGCCGATGTGTGAAGATCAGGAAATGAGTGACATTCATTCCGGTTGGGTAGTCTCTCCTTCAAAATAAAAGCTGGAAAATTCACCTAGGGCAGGGGTCTCCAACGTTTTTCAGGCCAAGGACCCCGAAAATCTCTTTTGATCCTTTGATCTTCTAAAGATCAAAGGCGCTGATGAAAAAAAGCACGGCTTTGATAATTCGATGACGTCATGATCACAATGACGTTGTACAGTACCTTTTAAATTCAGCACTGCAGTCTGGACACCGCCAGAAGTACACCGCCTACAACACTGAAGACCCATCGAAGAGCAAACAGGAGCAGAAGGATACCGCCAGCAGGACACCGCAGAGCCACCGACGACCAAAGAGGAGCAGAAGGCGCAATAAAATAAAATAAAATAAAATAAAATAAAATAAAATAAAAATAAAATAAGTATTTGTATTTGTATTTTATTTATGACATATCTGACATTTATGTTTGTGTGACTATTTTTTTCAGAGAAAAGGTTCAGGCCCCAGGACCAAAGAGCACCAGGACACTGCCTACAACACTGAAGACCACAGGATCAGGAAACCCTCTACAATGCCTACAACACCAAAGACCCCCAGGGAACCAGAACACCACCTTCACCGGCTTGTAGGTGGTGTCCTGGTCCAGATGATCCTGGGTTCAGTGAGCAGCTGGGGTCAGAGAGCAGCTGGACACACTGCCTAGAACACAGAAGACCCCAGGACCAGAGAGCAGCAGGACACTGCCTAGAACACCTGGTCCTCTTTGGTCCAGATGATCCTGGGGTCTTCAGTGTTGTAGGCAGTGTCTGTGGTGTCCTGGTCCTCCTGCCAGTCCTCTTTGGTCCAGCCTACCAAAGACCCCAGATGATCCTGGGGCCATCTGGGGTGAGCGAGCAGCAGGACACCGCCTACAAAACCAAAGACCCACAGAAGACCAAGGAGGAGCAGGACATTGCCAGCAGGACACCACCCACAACACGGAAGACCCCAGGATCAGGACACCTTTTACAACACCGCCTACAACACCGAAGACCAAAGAGGAGCAGCAGGACACTGCCAGCAGAACACAGCAGAACCCAGGACCAAAGAGGAGCAGCAGGTGCAATAAAATAAGTATTTGTATTTTATTTATGACATATCTGACATTTATGTTTTTGTGACTATTTTTTCCAGACAAAAGGCTCATGAGAAATAGGGCACCGCCACCAAAGACCACAGGACCAGCGAGCAGCAGGACATCACCTACAACACCAAAGACCCCAGGACCAAAGAGCAAAAGGACACTGCCTAAAACACAGAAGATCTCAGGATCAGGACACCATCTGGGGTGAGCAAGCAGCAGGACACCGCCTACAACACCTGGTCCTCTTTGGTCCAGATGATCCTGGCGTCTTCAGTGTTGGCTGCAGTGTCCTGGCCCTTATATGCGGTGTCCTGCTCCTCCTGCTGGTCCTCTTTGGTCCAGCTTACCAAAGACCCCAGATGATCCTGGGGCCAGCAAGCATCTGGGGTGAGCGAGCAGCAGGACACCGCCTACAAAACCGAAGACCCACCGAAGACCAAGGAGGAGCAGGACATTGCCAGCAGGACCCTGCCCACAACACGACCAAAGAGGAGCAGCAGGACACCAGCCATAACACGGAAGACCCCAGGATCAGGACACCTTTTATAACACCGAAGATCCCAGGGGTCTTCAACACCTACAACACCGAAGACCAAAGAGGAGCAGCAGGACACTGCCAGCAGAACACAGCAGAACCCAGGACCAAAGAGGAGCAGCAGGCACAGTAAAATAAGTATTTGTATTTTATTTTTGACATATCTGACATTTATGTTTTTGTGACTATTTTTTCCAGAGAAAAGGCTCATGGCAAATAGGACACCGCCTACAACACCAAAGACCACCAGGACACTGCCTACAACACCGAAGACCCCAGGACCAAAGAGCACCAGGACACTGCCTACAACACCGAAGACCCCATGATCAGGACACCTTCTATAACACCGAAGACCCCAGGGGTCTTCGAGGTCTTCAACGCCTACAACACCAAAGACCCCCAGGGGACCAGGGGACCACCTTCACTAGGCGGTGTCCTGCTGCTCGCTCACCCCAGATGCACTTCAGTGTTGGCTGCAGTGTCCTGGTCCTTATATGCGGTGTCCTGCTCCTCCTGCCAATCCTCTTTGGTCCAGCCTACCAAAGTCCCCATATGATCCTGGGGCCAGTTAGCATCTGGGGTGAGCGAGCAGCAGGACACGTCTACAACACCTGGTCCTCTTTGGTCCAGATGATCCTGGGGTCTTCAGTGTTGTAGGCAGTGTCCTGGTCTTTATTTGTGGTGTCCTGCTCCTCCTGCCGGTCCTCTTTGGTCCAGTCTACCAAAGACAACCAGATGATCCTGGGGCCAGCAAGCATCTGGGGTGAGCGAGCAGCAGGACATGTCTACAACACCTGGTCCTCTTTGGTCCAGATGATCCTGCGGTCTTCAGTGTTGTAGGCAGTGTCCTGGCCCTTAAATGTGGTGTCCTGGTCCTCCTGCCAGTCCTCTTTGGTCCAGCCTACCAAAGACCCCAGATGATCCTGGGGCCAGCGAGGATGTGGGGTGAGTGAGCAGCAGGATACTGCCTACAAAACCGAAGACCCACCAAAGACCAAGGTGGAGGAGCAGGACATTGCCAGCAGGACACTGCCCACTACACGACCAAAGAGGAGCAGCAGGACACCGCCCACAACACGGAAGACCCCAGGATCAGGACACCTTTTACAACACCGAAGACCCCAGGGGGCTTGTGTCCTGCTGCTCCCTCACCCCAGATGCACTTCAGTGTTGGCTGCAGTGTCCTGGCCCTTATATGCGGTGTCCTGGTCCTCCTGCCAATCCTCTTTGGTCCAGCCTACCAAAGTCCCCATATGATCCTGGGTCAGTGAGCAGCTGGGGTCAGCGAGCAGCTGGACACACTACTACCTACATCACAGAAGACCCCAGGACCAGCAAGCAGCAGGACACCGCCTACAACACCTGGTCCTCTTTGGTCCAGATGATCCTGGGGTCTTCAGTGTTGTAGGTAGTGTCCTGGCCCTTATATGCAGTGTCCTGCTCCTCCACAATGCACAAATAATCTCAGCTACAGGCCATATCGTGGAGCATTTTTGAAAGAAATATTCCCTTGCATGGTGTGTCTGGGCCTTCATGCCACTCTGCTGAGATATAACAAGTAAACCCCCCTCTTTCCCCTAGAGAAAGATCTGACAGGAATTAAAAACAGAAAATAGAGAGGAGGAGGAGGAAAAATGGCTCTGTTGATCAAATAAAGCAAAATAAAGATAATGGAGGGATAGATTCTGCTTTAATAGAGTGTAGAAGTACAAAACAGTGACAAAACTAGAATTAATGTACTTAACTAAACCATCTGTACTAAATCAGCTAGAAATTGTTTTAATTCAACTAAGAGCAACAGAAAATAAGACGAAGGTTTAGTTAACACCACTTTTATTGAATTAATATCCAATATAATATTTTCTCTAATATTTTCACCAACAGAAATGACTATATCTAACCATATATATATTAACCAAGCACACACCACTGACCTATATAGTTCAACACAAACTATTCTTGCACAGCTGTAACTTGAGAGAAGCAGGTCTTGTTACAGGGTCGAGTATGGAATGGAGAGCTGTCTCGTGACTGCTTTCTGGGCATGTTCCTGTTGTCACAGCGCTCCATTCACCGGGACAGGAAAGGCAGAGACACCTGGTCATGGTCAACATCAGAAATCCAACTTTTGTCCAAATCTGTGTGGAAATCAGTTAAATGGTCATTCACAAAGCACATTCTGCAGCTAAAGGTTATTTTTATTCAATTTCAATTCATCTGCAGCTTATTTTCTAAATGAATCATTTGGTCAATAAAATTTTAGAAAATAATGAAATATGTTCATTATTATTTTCCAGAGCCCATGTTGATATATTCAATTTATAATACACAACAAAGGAAAACAGGAAATGCTCACTTTTGAGAAGCTGAGACTGGTGGATGACTTAAACAATAAATAGTGTATCTATACTGTTGATTTGTTGTTGCCTATAAGTTGACTAATCATTTTCAGTTTTCTTTGAAGATGCTATGCTGGCATGAGTTATGATGACAAGCAAGTTATGATGTAAACATCAAAAATATCAATAAAGGCTGTGCAAAAAATGGCACATGGTCTCATTTTATTATGATACAAACAATAGGTGGAATACAAACATGTCAAAGAGGGAAATGCTTGACCCATATGGCTTCACATATCAGAGTGAACAAGCTGACAGAGCAAAGCAAACATAAAACAGTTTACAGTGGTTCTCACAAAAGCAGGCGTTGTTCACCTCACATTTATGGGAGTTAACTGCTTGACTAGTCTGCAGGATCTCGTTTATGCAAATATCGAAGCAGCACGAAGCAGGCAGTTTTGTTTTCTATCACAAGAGCCTTTGGTTGAATAAATAAAAGCTTTTCAACAACGAATAAACACTACTGTCAGACTACAAACCGACACTATTACCTGTAAACATCGAGGAAAGCCATCAAGACGACGAGCTCTTGGTTCTCCTGCGTTTCATCTGGCTGTTGTGATATTTCTCTGCTATCTTCCTCTCATGTCCGGCGGGGCAATGGCGGTTTGTGTTCAGCTCCATCTCTCTCTTGGATCTCCCTTTGCCGCCAGCATGGCACGAGTATTCATGCAGATTATAATAGTCATATTGATCGTAATATGCCTCCTCGAAAGAGACGAATCTTTCCATGTCTGTCGCCATTTGGAAACGAGGTCTAGCTGTTTTCACAAGACGAGTCTCGGACACAGTAAACAGATGATGTCACCCCGTGTTTATATACACGTGGTCACATGACCATGGCTGTTCCACTCGGCAGCTCAGACCAAGGAAATGGGAAATATGGACTTTATGTTTTAATAAATATATTCTGTTTGTTTTCAAGAAATACAGCCATTCGTTTGTTCCATGTCATTTATCTTTTTACTTATTTCTGCCATCCCATGCTTTTCTGTTTATTTTGCTTTGTTAATATTTGGACTAGTGCATGCAGTTCATGAGAAATTAAACATTTACATCGAACCAAAGATTGAAATTAAATGTGTTATATTATTTTGTAACTGAAGTAAGATTAAGGACATTTAGCGACTGAAATGAATTAGGGGAAATATCGAAGGAAGTAACGGTAATGGTTTACTTTGCACATTCTGAGGCTACGCTTATTGGCATGTTTGCATATACTCAATTTATAACAGAATATTATAACAGTACGTTGTTCGAAACCTGTGTGAAAACCGTGCATTTGCTTGCACATTAGATGAGGACAGCGTTTCCGCATAAACAGCCCTGCTCAGTGTTGATGTACTGTGCTGCTCCAGAGCTCGGGGGCCCGCCCCTGACGGTGTTGCACGTTCTGACGCTTTTCCACGTCGCTGCTCTGTCTCACAGGCGAGCTCGCTGCGTGTGTATGCGTGTCTCCAGCTAGGCCAGAGAGTGATGGCGGCGCCCGTCCTGAGAGTGTCCACCCCTCGGTGGGAAAGAATAGCCAGGCTTCTCGTTTGCCTGTTAGGCATACTGTTGTCTCTATATGCTTTTCACGTCGAGAGGGAAAAGGCTCGGGATCCGAGTTATACGGCGATGTGCGACGTCAGCAGCTCCATCAGCTGTTCAAAAGTGTTCAGCTCAAGGTAATTTGAATTCAGCAAAGAGCGCCTACAGTGGCGCTCAATGAAGCTGGCTGCTATTGTGGCAATCTGGGAAGGGCTGCGCGGTTTAAACTGTCAAATGCACTGAGCTAACATCTGCCCGCTGCCTGTTACCGGCAAAGCCAACTGCAAACCATAACTGCTGGCATGCTGCGAGCTCTGTGTTAGTTTAATAATCTACGTGAGATAAGTTAACTGTGGGCTTATCATTTAATAGGCATATCGTATGCTATATAGTTAGCTCGGCGAAGCTAACTTTGCTAACCGTTAGCTAACGAATCCCATTTTATACTTCTCAGCAGGTTTGCTATGAGCAGAGAGCCGTCAGCATTGTTAAATTATAAAGTGATGAGTTGCTGGTTGTTAATGTTAATTTGCCGTATGGCTGCTTTTTGTGTGCGCAAGGATAACACATCTGTAACACAAACGCAAGCACAAAAGTTGACGATAGCTTGCTCAGACTAACGTGATTGTTGTGTGTTTGTGTTGCTGCTGATGAAGCCATTCATTCCGCCGCAAAACTAGGATTTCTGGAGATTAGCTTAATGTTGGTAGTTTTGGGTAAGGTAACTTTTTTGACACTGCTAGCTAGCGCTCACAGTAGCTGTCATGCTGCTGTCATTAGCTGTCGTGCTAATGTCACCAGGCAGCTCTCAGTCAGTCCAAGGGGTTAAACCCTACACCCTGACCAGGGACAGTGCTCATACTGTAGCTGCTCCGGAGGTCAGTGAAGGGAACTCTAACATTGTTGGCTACCTCAAAGTTTCAGTGTGCCACGCATTGTCACCAGTCAGATAAGTAGTCTCAGTTCCACAGGTAAAGCTGCTGCTAGAGTATCACTTAGACTTTGTTCTGATTGGCGAATAGCTGGAGTTGATTTACTATAAAATATGAGTTTGCAGGCAAAATGAAATTTAGAATAACAGACTTTTACATTCATAAGATCACAGTTAGCTGACATACCAGCTGTACCGTGGGCATAATGAATCTCTTTAATCTCACTGAACGAGTCTTTTCAGGCCTTGACCACACTGACAGCACAACTGGAACAACTGGAGTGAATTATCTGAGTGTCTTTCAGAGTGGGACAGTCTTGCCATTATCGCCTAAAATAAGCTGTAAACCATAAGTTGTGAGTATTTTTGTACCTCAGGGACTGAATGTCATAGTTTGCTTCCTCAAAATAAAGAGTTTAGTCTAAACAGTCTTGGTTTCCATCAGTCTAATCTCTATTACCATCAAGGGCTGTAGATAACGTGAAAACCCTATGTTGGGTAATGCAGCTTATTGTATTTGTTCTGTATATTTGATTACCTGTTTTGTGCATGTCTCCTCAAGTGCTTATCGGTTGAAGATAAAGCCTTGAGACTCTAACCACAATGTCTGCTGTCATGAAATGAATGGGAGGCTTGAACTCATAATTTATCATACACAGTGAGAATAAGCGCCCAGAAAGTGGTAAATGAAATGAAATCGCTAAACATATCATGCACACTAAGAGATATTGTCACGTGCTTTTTAAAAATCATTTTAAGATGCTAACATACTTGCATGGAGGCTTTAAACTTGTATCATGCCTAACTCGTACTAACTTTGTTCTCAAATATTTTATAGAATACCATATAGAAGTTGATTGTGGCCCTCCTCAGTTCTTAAGACAGTCATTCTGAGGCAGAAATGGGCATGTTATTGTGGTAAACGAGAAGAAATAAAACAAAGGTTTGAGTTATTGAACCAACCTTGTCTCCAGGCTCCCGCTGTATAACTTCAAATCTAATATGAAAGACTTTAAACATTCATACTGAATTAATTCCGGGGCTCTTATAATAAGAATAAAAATATCATGAGAAATAATTAGTATAGAAATAGAGATACACCTTTATAGTTGCACGTAAACAAGTATGTCAGTCGATCAGTATATATACAGTTACTTTCAATTTGTCTAATAGTCTTCTATGCTGGAACCCTGGAACATGCTCATTGATTAATTGGATGTCCTCTTTTTTTTAAGTCATATGGCAGGATTACCCAAGTAAATAGAATCACATTCATAGTTTTAAACATGTTGTCACTTGTAATCTCATGCAGAAAATTAAAGACTGACTCTAAATTTTTGAAGCACTATGGAGCAGAAAGACTGAGTCTCAGACTCTGTGAACATTCAAATTTTTGAATTTGAAATTAAAGAGTGATATGTTTACTGAATGTGCTGAATATGTTAACATTCTGAAACTAAGTATTTTTTTGATTAAGTGAAATAAACGTACATCTGTCTTATCGTGTAGTGCGCTGGCTGTTGTGGTTTCCTATGAAAGAAATGTCCATAAATAGAATCAAACTCAAGACAAACAGCTTCACAGCTTCAGTTTTACCAGGGGCACAAACAGCAATATGAGACTGCATGTGACACTCAACTTCAAAGCTATTGGTGAACAGGGGATTGGTATTAACCGGTGGAGACGAGAGAATATTTAACCAGGTGTTAACCATTGGTTGTGCTGCTTAGACACAGACAAATGAATTGTCACCCTCTTGAGACTGTATTTAACAAGTTCTTAAACAAGAGAGTCAAGGGGTTATGATTTTAGTGTGATTTCAGTGTGATTGTCCTCTGCAGTCACAACAATGGTAAGTAGATGGTAATAATAAAGAAATGCTATTTATTTTGTAGCCTTTGTTTTCTGCTCTGCAGGAAGTCCAGATAAGTTTAGTTTGGCACATATAATCCATCCATCAGAATGCTTTAATGTAGAGCTGCAGCTATTAGTCAATTAATCAATTTGTCAATTGATCAACAGAAAATTAATCATCAACTATTTCACTAATTGTTCCAGTCATTTTTCAAACAAAATAGCCAAATATTCTCTTGTTGTGTGTTCTCCAATGTGACCATTTGCTGCTTTTCTTTGGTTTATATCATTGTAAACTCCATATCTTTGGGTTTGAGGCTGCTGGTCGGACATAAACACATACATATGAAGATATCAGTCAGGACTGTGAGGGACACATTTGAAGTGTTTTGTGACAGTTTTAGACAAAACAATTAATTGAGAAAATAATTATTTAATCTTCAGATAAATTGGAAATAAAAAATAATAATCTAGTTCACTGAAAACAAAAATGCTTGTTTGTCAGTAACAATTTGGCTGTCTTAAAACACAGTTTGGCTAAAAAGCAAACCTCACTAAGCTGGTATTTCAGGTTCCTGAAAAAGAAAAATTGTGAAGTGTGTTAGGGAAGTATTTTATCACTCGGCCTGTATCTGATTTCCATAGTGATTTTTTTTTTTTTTTTTTAAAATCTTCTAACTCTTAGTCTGACTTAGTGATCCAGTTGCTTTATTTTGCTGCCATTCCTGAAATAATGTGGGTTTTTTTTTGGTGTTTTATTTTTATTTTTTTTTTGTCGTTCAGGTGGGGTCGAGGATTTGGACTCTTGGGCTCAATTTTTGGAAATGACAGTGCACTGAACCAACCCAACAGTGTCTATGGGATTGTCTTTTATGCCTTTCAGCTCCTACTGGGTAAGATGTCATTTTATTCTGAGTAATCTATTGTTTCAGCAAAGTCAGGCGACAAATCTCCTGAGTTATTGCACTAGCCTCTTGTGCTGACTCAATACTTTTCCTTCCACTGCCATGGCTTTATTTAACTAAACCTGATTCACATGACACTGACGTCATATTAAGTGACCATGTATAAATACAATCATATAGTTTAGGCTGATATTTTTTTAAACTCACCCCAGTGAACTGCAAACAATATTTTGTGTTTTTGGTCTTAATTCTCAGGTTATCAAAAGGCTTTAACCATTGCAGCTCCAGGTTTAGTGGCTTCACTGTTTTAAGTTTGACGTCTAGTAATCCTGCGTTTTCTCTCAGTCGAATTTTGGCACTGAGGGTTAAGTCATGATAAACATTTCTGCTTATGTGTGATGTGCTGTAAGTTGAAGGCTCTTCCCCCCCTTGGTCACGTTCATGGCCACACCTCCCCTCACTGCTGTGATGGCGTTGCTGACTCAGTCGTGCTGGTTTGACATGTTTGCCTGCTGAGTGGTCTGTAGGCTTGCCTGGCCACCTGGCGCTGGCACAGAACAAGAGGTCCTTTTAGCCACAGTAGTTACCACTCATTTGACTAACACAATAGCAGCCCAGTTAAGCCAAACGGCTACAGCGGGTCAAGATTTCCATATTAAAGTCAAGGCCACTCAGTTTCACAACTTGGATTGTTCTCACAGCTTTGGACCATCTGATATTTGTGAGTAGGCATGAATTAAAATCTCCATATCCAGGGCTCTAAGTCCTGATCAGTGCCATTGTACAGCTTGGAGGTTGAAGGGGCTTTTACTATAGACCCACATTTCACATCCACACAACATTAATGCTATAGTTTTGCCTTTTTTCAAGACATTCTCTGCTGGTATAACCAGACAATAATGTTTGTTTTTAAATAATCCATCAAATGAAATACCTGTCATTGCTGGAAATATCATAGAAGTAAAAATACAAAGTGTACATGAACCAGTCCTGCACACTGAGTTGCAGCATTACCCACAATGCCCTAATTGTGAAATATTATTTCAGAAATATTAAACGTTACAGGACTTAAGCATCTGTTACAATGGACAAATTTATATTGCTTTAAGGAATATCCTGTCATGTTACTCAACTCTAGAAGAGAACATACTGTCAAAGCGTGCTTCTGATATTTCCCATGCTAAAAGTACAGCCACAACTTTATAAATGTCTGGTAGTAATTGATGTTACCTAACACATACTGAGTAAGTCAGAAAGGGAGGACCTAGCTAATGACGAGGTAGATGAAATAATTTGGAGGGTGAAGGAGAATCCTCATCTGTTATTTAAGCACTGATGTTTACGAGCCTGTTGAAATATCCCAACCACAGACACTGAGGAAACTCAGCCGTAGAACTATGACTGTACCTCATGTGACAACAGAATAGTATGATCAGTCTGTTCAGTGTTTGAGCTGAATGTCATCACGAGGAGGCTGATCACATAAAAAGAGAACTGAGGCTGAAAACTTCGTGACAAGAGCAGACTCACTCATCAGGTTGCCTCTGTGTTGCATGGCTGTCTTTTTTTTTTTTTTTTTTTTATTTTACAGTCACTTGCCTAAGCCTTAGTTTGTGTTTCTTGCCCTAGGAATGACTGTCAGTGCAATGGCCGCCCTTATTCTCATGACGACATCCATCCTGTCAGTGGTGGGTTCGCTCTACCTGGGCTACATCCTCTACTTTGTCCTAAAGGACTTCTGCATCATCTGCATCACCACATATGCGCTGAACTTCATTCTCTTTATTCTCAATTACAAGCGACTGGTTTACTTGAATGAGGCCTGGAAGCAGCAGCTGCAGGCTAAGCAGGACTAAGCTGTCGAGAACGGCAAGAAAAATACGACAAACAACATAAAAAAAGAAAAAGAAATGTGACCTCTGAACATTTGACTTGCCACCAGGAGACCTTGCTTCCAAACAATGTTTATTCTGCTGTGTGTTCAAAAAAAAAATGAAGAAATTTAACTTAAATGTTGGGCCTGACATCTCAATGTTGATTGCAAACATGGAAGGATTTGTAAGTGGAAGATGATTTTCTTTTAATTTCTTTTACCTTGTTTAACATTGTACTCACTTAAGGAGGGGGTGGTTATGTGTGTGTGCATGGGTGTGCGTGTGTACGTATGTGTGGGGAAACACAACAACCCGAGCAACCAGAGGCAGAGGGCCACAATACAGAACGATGGAGGACAGCTCTCTTTTGAACAAAAAAGGATCGCAGAATGGAAGAAAAAAAACAGGACATTAAAGGGGTTTACTTGAAATGGTTAGAAAGGTCCGATTACTGCACAGCAGGTCTGCACTAAAACTTGGAGCGGAGAAATGGGTACCAAAATTAGAAAAACACTCAATAAGGTTATCGTACGGTTTGCCGACGAGGTTCTATGGCAGGGTGAGGGGACAAATTTATACAAAATAGTTTTTTTTTCATGTTTACACTTTGTAGTACATTTCTTTTTGATGAGGACCACTAAAAATGAATATGGGACAATGTGAGATATTGTGTGTAGATGAGTCAGATTGTTTTGCAATTCTGTAAATAGCTGCTGAGCAATATCCCAGGCTAGATTGTGATTTAGTGTTGACACAAACCTTTAAGGAAAAAAAAAAGCAACCCACAAAACAGGAGAAAACATCAGTAAATCTGGAATAAGAAGTGATGACGGTCAAAGTTAGCTGGATGAGTCTGAAGATGTGCTTGGGACATCTTCTGTCCTGTTGTCCTGGTCAGGCATGCAGTTCAGAGTCGTGTGGATTTCTTTGTTGTAAGTGGTTACTGTTTCATCTGAAGCCACTGACACAAGTGTTTTAAACAGAACCATAGGTTCTTTTCACCAAGTTTGCATAAAGGCACCCTCACCCCTTTTTTTTTGGGGTTTTGGTATTGTGTGAAAAGCATTCCTGACCACCACACAAGTGGGATCCATAAAGACTTATGTGCCTAAAGGAGTGTTAAGATGAATTACCTTTTTTTTTCTTAAAGTTTTGGGTGGGGGGTTGGGGGGTACTATGTTAACACCAGTTTTGCTCGTTTTATCGTCACAGGTCCAAGGCTTTATTTTTCTGATCACAGTTTTGTAAATTAAGATACCAGTGAAGTGTTTCTCCCTCCCTAATAGAGTCTCATGAGGTAGCAAAGGCTGCTACACTGTGATTGTCTGCGCAAGAGTAGAGGAGCCTGGTGGCACAAGCATCTCTAATCTTTTCTGTTTCGGTTGCTTTAATGTTCGTCTGGCTTTTGTTCACCGTCCGGGACTGTATACATTTGATGTCAATTGAACGGTAACAGTGATCTTGCCAAGCTGAGTTACAGTTCATTTGCGGGACGTGAACAAAACTTTTGAAAATGTAAATCTTTGTTGACATGAACGGCAGAAGTGTAACAAGGTGGAAGACTCTGTAAGAAAACTAAACAGTATGTTAAGCCATATGTGGAGTTTGTGGGATTTTTGCTCCAGTAGGAAAGACATCCAGGCTGCTGATGGTTTTGTCACACTGAAGCGTTTCCTTAAGCGGCTGATCTAATATAGCACGGTTTCTACAGAGATGGATCACAGTGTGAGCGAGAGCAAGCACAGGCTGTAGTGGCTTTGCTAGAAATCCACAGTATTGTCACTTCAGTGACAGGGTAGGACCATTGTCTCTTTTCCATCCAGAATCCACTGATTAAAGTATCCTACTTGTCAGATGCATGGTACACTATCTCCTGGCTTTAAGTATATGTTGGCCATCGGACAATCTTACACTGTCGCACTGTCAAAGATCTGTAACAGTTGTAGTAATAACTGTAATAATGTGATTCATCTGTGGTGTTAAACCAGCTTGTTAATAGTTTCCATCACTGCTAGTCTCCATGCCCCTTCATGTTTTAATAGAATACAAGTTCTCCTAGACAGTTGTTTTATAGGGTGAAGGTTGTTGTTGTGCTGATGATAGCAACAGTCAGGAAAGTAATTTCAGTGGCGTGCTTCCTGTGGTAACACATGATATCATCAGTTGTATATGACAATGGAAATTGAGGTGATACTTTTTTTTTCTAGGATATTGTCAAAGTGAAATTGTTCCATTTGTTTTTACAAGTTGTGGCCAATTTACTACTTATCATATACAGCGGGATCCAAAAGTCTGAGACCACTTTCTCATTTACTATAAAGGGACAGTGGACTCAGGCTTTTGGATGGATCACATCACTGATGACTATTTTCCAAAGTAAGTGTCATATTTTTGAAATAGTTTTTCCTACATTTCCGACAGTGGTTTCCATCCATGTCACCATGGGATGACTTAAACATTAAGAGACTTGACACTTCCATTGCTTTGTCCTTCACAGTGAAGATCATTTATAATGTTTGTCAGGTCAACATTTATCCTCCCAACTTGAGTAAAAAGTGGTATGTCTGATGAATATGAAATAGTTTGAAATTTCTATCTCTACACCGCCAGATTTTTTTCATTGTTTGACTTTGTCATTTGAGGACATTTCAGATTTTGCGCAGCTCACTCTGGAGCAACAAAAGGCTTTATACACCTTTTTATTTACATAAGCAATAGTACTCTCCAAGACCTGTAAATAGACTTGATGTGTGAAATCAGTGAAGTTCCCCTTTAAGCAAATTTCCAATCTTTGCAACTTGATTTTCATGCCATAAAAAAAGGATGTGAACCAGTGGCTGCTTCAAAGATAAACTAATTTAAACACTATGACGTGCTTTGGAAACTGGTTGCCAGCTAAGTCGACCTGATTGGTAGTAAAGTGGCAAAAACATAAGAAAACCAGTACATACCTATAAGAAAGCGTATGGTCCTCCATATAATGATTTAAATGTTTCCATCATCTTTAAGATCTTCCTTACACAGTATTGCCTGGTCGGGCTTTTATCAGGTTCTTTTTCATCTAAACTCAGAATGAGGTTCCAACACCATAACTCTGTCTAGTTTTTGTCCTTCTTCTGGGAAAGCCTCCTATGGATTCACTCGTCCAAGTTTTTTTTTTTATGTTGACAAGTCAAACTGACATTACTTGCTGATTTTCTGGCAACAGCTATCGGTCCCTCGAGTATTGACCATAGAACTGACAAGTGTACATTTAAGTAGCCTATCATTATGTTAATGGCTCCAGTCATATGCAAGCCTATTACACTAGTTGTGTGCAGTTACTTTAAAGAAATGGATAAGGAATTTGGATGTTAAATGTCTGAAATCTTTTGCTGGTAAAAGGATCACCATGTCGTGTGATGATTTAATGTCAGACAGGTCAAAATGATAGATACTGCATTCTCATGAATATTCATTTAGGCCCAGAGGTATAACTGCCATGTTAGTTGCATCACCAATGCCAACAAAAGTGCCTTCTGTTTGATCACTAGGCCTTGAGCCTAAGACGAGCAACAGTAATAGCCTTGGAAAACGAAGAATGGTAACTGTAACAGGCACTTCTGCTTGCCTTCCTTAAAATGTAATCTGATAAATTGGCAATTCCCAAAGATTTAATATTTAATGTCAGTGCAAAAATCGATTCAGAAATTGCCAGACAAAATGCCCTGTCAGATCAACGGCCGTTCCTTTTTTTCCCTTCCTGAGCTCCACTATATAATTATCATCTTTAATTTTGTCTAGCTAGGATGTTTGTTAGCTAAGAATACACTCTGTTAAACTACATGATTGTAATGTTCTTTTTTCATCATTAATTATGCCCTTTAGCTGTATAGACTGTTAACATTCTGGGTTATTTTAGTAAAAAAAAAAAAAAAAAAAGTCGAGGGGTTGGAGGGCTAGGAATCCATGTGTCAGCATAAACTGTTTATTAAATTTCTTTGTGGAGGAAAACTTACTGGGTTTGCTTCTGTATTGCCAAATATGTTTTAAAATGCTGTATTTTCTTACATGGAAAAGTGTTACATGAATGGTAGGAGGGTGCTGGAAAAAGTAATCTGTTTAAATCCAGTTTAAGGGAAAACTGTGGAAAAGGCTGACATGAGTACATTTTTAATTGTGTCATTGTCATGTGGAAATGATCTACCATTAAAACATTCCCTCTGAACCTGTCATTTTTAGTTATTTGAACGAAATTTAAACTTAAAAAGCGACTTAACTGAAGGGGGATTACTGCTGAATTTAATAATTTTGTCATCATGGCATTAAAAGATGAGTTCACAGATTTTCAAGCCTGACAACAGTCAGATGCCTATATGAACACTGAACACTTGTAATCATTCCTCTTGTTCATACTGGTCAATAGAAAACATATCCCAGAGTTGATCTGAAGTTAAAGCTTCTGCAGTCTTCTCAAATGAAGAGAATATCTTCAAAATTTAGTGTTTTTTTTATGCTAAATCCCCCCTTTACTGTCCCTCAGTCGCAGTTCAGATACTAAAAAGAATCAACTCTGACAGATATCCACTTAATTCAACTAACTCTGTCAGCTGAGGATTCATTTTAACTTCAGATAAACTTTGGAATTTATTTTTTGAACAGAACAAGGACTGTGGATTTTGTCCCCCAGGTCTTCCATCGGAGACACACCATGACGAGATCACTTACTGGCCAGTATGAAGGTGGAGGAATGAAGGAACACCAAGAAAAACCTGTTTCCATGTTCAGAGAACCGTGTGTCTAAAGCTTGATGTCAGTGGGACTAAGAAAAAGTATTAACTGTGGATCAGCCTGATACAGATTCAGTTTACTGGATTAGTTCTAATGTTTCAAAGAAGCTGAACAGTGTGTTTAATGAGACATCAATGCAGTTATGCAACACAAATATTGGGTAAACAACAATTATGGCTGGACCAAATCCAAACAAAGGAGGAAAAACGTGCCTAAAAAGGCTGTTTTATAGCTTTTCAGGTTTTGTGCTGACAGTTGAATAAAATGTCTTGTAAGTAAATCTACTCCCAGGTACTTGAAAGAAAACCAAAGCAGAGTCTAAATATCCAGTATTTGTCCAGCAGTAACACAAAGGTCAATCATGTAATGAGGGCACAAGCAGAGTCACTGATAGTGAAAATCCGATTGCAGTCACGCCACCATCAACAATCAACGCGTCACTTAACCCTTTAGGTTATATTTTATATTGAATTTTTGAAAACATTCATTCACAGTGATTTAAGGAAACAGCACCAAGAATGTAAAGTACACTTCAATGTCTTCTAAAAAAAAAAACAGCACTATAAGTAATGTTGAAAATGTTAGAGATGATTAAAAAAGAAAAACTCAAAAATACAGTTTGCATTGGCATCAGGTTTTGTTTTTAATATCTAAATTCCTATCAAAACTGATTTTTATTCAGCTGATTTTCATGTATAAAAATAAAGCACTTTTCTGGTTAGATTCAGCATCATAATCCACATTAACATAACATGTATAAAGTATTTGAAAAAAAAAACCCCCAGAAATGATAGAGGCTTACATTTTTGAAAACAACTTCCAACAAAGGTGTTATGTCAAACTCCGGAAACACTAATCAATGTCTTTATTATAGACAATGTTTCCTTAAACACACAGAGGAAAGCTACAGTAGTGGAGATAGTGTGGTGACTTCTGTCCTTTACAGTGTCTTTGTAATGTTAGGTCCTTTGTCTGCCAGGCGTTCTCATCATCTGACTGGAGGAAAGGTCAGAGCTAATCACTGATGTAGAAGGATTCTAACTTTTTTTTTTTTTTTTTTTTTACCTGACCTTTGTATTACAGAATCACACAACCTCACACATTGTTATCAGAATAAACTGTAACAACTAAATAAATTCCCCCAATCTAAACTCAGACAAATCCTACAGAAACCATGTCACAGTTATTACTGTAAAATGTGAATTCCACTAGAGGCTATTTTTTTTAAATCAGCATCAAAAATTGTTTATATGTTCCTCAAAATGTTCCAAATGGCTGGAAAAACCCTGAATATAGTGTTAGTGAATCCAGACCTCAGGAATAGCATAGCCAAACTGTGTTTCATGGTGGTTTGACCTTAGATGCACACAATGAAGTGGCTTCAAAGGAAGTGTTCCATAACGTATGTGCTTAAGTAAATGTCCTCAAGAAACTGACTGAATTTTCCCAGCATTTTTTCCAGGTGCCATAGTGCTTACTTGGGGATGGAGCCTGTCCTGGACTGGGTGCCCTAACAGTGGCAGGTGTCAGAGCGAGCAGGGGTACTTGGTCCAAGAGGGCAGTCTGCCTGTCTCATTAGCCACTCTCCAGTACCTCTCCTTCAGGACGAAGGCTGCTGCTTTGGGCTGCCGCTGCCTGCTGAAAATACCCTTCTTGTTCCCCACCACACGGGTGATCCCTGCAGACACAAGATCAACAACAAGCTTGTCATGCACAGGACGCAAAAAACACAAAGGAGCCTTTTGTCAGGTAAATATGCAGATCCATTAATGTGTGAAGAGATTCTTGTTTGAGCAAACTGTATTTCCTGACTGCCGAAAGCAAGAAAGTTAAGTCTACACCTGTAAGTAGTTAGAAGTGTGCAAAAATAGCTCTGTCAGCCAGGAACTCTGTCATCCTGGTTTTCATGATGTTTGGGAAATGTTATGGAAGATCCACTAAACAAATCTGGTTATTAATATCCCTGTATGGCTTCTGTTCATCTGTGCAGGAGTGTCTACTCACTCCTCCACATCCCACACAGTCTCATTTGTGTGCTGAGCTGCAGGTATTATCAGTGTGAGGCTTTCACTTTCGGATATCCTGACCAGGCTTTGTGATTCAATGTTTATTTTGACACACACACATTTTACTTCTGAATCAAAATGAGTAAAACAATTTAGATTTGTTTTTAGGTTTTCCAGGTGAATAGTTTTGCATTAGGAAAACATTAACGGCTGATTTTTGGTGATATTCTGTATTTTAGTACTGTCTATAATATTCTCAATTATATTAATATATAATATCCTCAATTTCAGAGTCTTCCTGGAAGAGATTCAGAGCTCTACATGATTCCTACATAGCAAGGTGAGCAAATGAACTGCGTGTTCACACAATAAACCACAACCAGCAGGTTAATGATATGACAGTATCTGGCAGAAGCACAGTGTGTCCATCTACACAGTCTACCTGTAGCCTCCAACTCAGCATCAGGTGTTTAGTGCAGGGTGTGCAAACAATGTAATGTGTGCATTGAGTAAACTGGGAGAAATGACAGCAGTTCTGGTTCTGCAGGTTGTTGTGGTGTGTGGCTGTGGTACCTTGTGCAGTCATGAAATCGGCAAAGTTCCAAATGAGTTCACCGACAACATACTGCTTCCTCTTCTGGTCAAATACGTGGTGGTAGCTCTGCAGGACTACCTTCTGGTACTCCTCAGTAAACATCATGGGTGGATCCTGAAAAGTGAAAAAAAAGATGTCTTAGGAGCCCACAAAAAATATAATACATAATATATAATACATAATACATATAAATGGAACCGGTGTTCAGGTAATTGAATTGTGTGTATGTCTGTGAATCCTCACACTGTGAAGCCCCAGCACTGCATCTGCTCCATATTCACTCTGGATGATGGGTTTCTTGTACTTTCCATACCAGTCCTCAAACTGAGTGTTGAGCTGGATGGGGATGACCTCCAGGTGGCCTGGATCATGGTACCAGGAGAAGTAACTGTTTACACAGATCACGTCCACATAAGGAGCCTAGGGGACAAGATATAAGACAGTTAATCTTCAAATGAACAGCGTTTGAATAGTCATCTCAGAGAGAGTATATTCACCCAACCAGAGGCCTTTACAAATTAGAGGCCGCAGAAGTCAGTGGCTGCAAACTAATCAGTGCCTTTAAGCTACAAACATTACCCTGAGAGATATTCCTCACAGCACAGGAATGTGAAAAATTCTCAGGCATGTCAACAACTTAGTCAACAACAGCTTCGGCATTTGAACAGATAAAACTGTGAAGGATACCTTGACAACTCCACTCTGACACCCTTATTCTTCTTCGAGCACTTCATCTGATTCACTAGAGGCCATTATGTTAATGTATGAGAACATTCAGTCAAGTGTCATGATGGGACTTGCAGCACTGAGAGGCACAAAAGTATATTCTGCCCCTTTCTTTCTGCAGATGTCTTCCATATGAGCCGTCTTTCTCCTAAATAGTGTTTCGAGCTTTTACAGTATTTCAGAATATGCAGGTTCTCACATTGGTTCTCTGCTGAGACTGTAGTGAGTACTGTAAAGACTCACCCCTTTGTCCCGAGCATAATTACTGTCTGTGATATAAGTGACAGGTCGGGTAGGGTCCAGAGCTTTGGTATGTTTTATCAACGTCCTGTAAGAAAAACAAAGCGACTACATTACAAATGTGGAGTGGAGAGTGTAATGTGTTAATCCATTAATCAGGTACATTACAATGATAACAAATAAACACAAGGATGTCACAAAATGCTAACAGTCGCTAAACTGTCCTATTACACGTGTTTAATTCAAAGAAACTGTGCTGTAGACGTATATGTACACTTTGTTCTCCACACACTTACCATAGCGTTTTACTTAGTGAGTATGGCAGTTTGGCAGGTGGAGCATTTGTTTGCCCTGTTTGTCTCCCTGAAGCCTCGGGCTATTACTGAGCTCCAGTTGTTATTATTCAGGGCAGCTTCGTGACTACTTTTACTGCATTCCACACATCAGGGTAAAGGGATAGGCTGTGACTGACAAACAAACCAGCACCTCTCCTACAGACACCCTTTTACACAGTTTACAAGTGCTTTACATTTTTTAAAAGAATGGGGTTTTCAGGGGCGTCCTGGTGGCCCAGCTCTTCTCTATCTCTACAATGTCAATTATCAAATGATGGCAAAAAATCTAAAAAAAAAATACTCACTTGAAATAATATTCAGCAGGGGGCATCTCTGCAGCGGGCTCATTGGCTACTGACCACATGACCACAGAAGGATGGTTCTTGTCCCGACGTACAAGCTCATCCATGACAGACAGGTGATGGGTGAGGGAGGCGTTTCCAAAACTACGGCTAGATTGGCAAGGCACAAAAGACACAGCACACTTTGAGCTGACAGACGAACATACCAAATTCATTCATCATTTCAGGTTGGACACCATCTCACAAGACAAGGCAAGCACTCATCATTAGTTTGGCAGCATGCTAGAAATAAACACAAAAGTACGGCTGAGGCTGATGGGAAGGTAATTAGTTTGGCAGGTATTTGGTTTTAAGCTAAGGATCAAAGTGATTACAATTAATTGTGATGGGCATGTGAATGTGTGCATCACATTTCATGGTCATCCATCCAGCAGATGCTGAAATATTTTAACTGGAAAAGTGACAGCTGTGATCAGGTGGATAAATCTGAGGACATGAATGTCTGGAAAAAAAAATTCATGGAGCACCATCTAATAGTTGTTGGTGGAGCTACAGACCATTTGAGTAACAGACCAGCAATGCTGACCTGCTTCTGATCAAATCAAACTGATGCAAACTGCATTTAATTAAGTGGGTGAACTTGTATTAAATTTAGATGGGAGCTGTGTTGTAAGTGGGTGGTCCAGGATCTCTTAACATGACTCATAACAGTGTTAGACTGTCCTAACTTTGACAGGGTGAAGGATAAGGCACCACAAGTAAGTTTGTCCTCTGTCCTCATATACTATTGACTACTGTGAACTGTCATACACACCCAAAGGTCACAGAGACACTTACATGTCTTTGATGCCCACTCCCGGACATTCATCTATCACTACAATGCCATGGCGATCGCACATCTGCAGGATCTCTTCAGCGTAGGGGTAGTGGCTGGTGCGGAACGAGTTGGCCCCCAGCCACTTCAACAGGTTAAAATCCTTGACAATCAGGGGCCAGTCGAAGCCTTTACCTCGAATCTAACACACAAGGTGATCAGAAGAGTGGAGGATTAGATTACTGAAGTGTTAGGACAGGTAAGCTGCTTCATAGCTACATGAGACTGAGTCTTTTGCTTCCCTCTAGTGGTACTCACATCTGCGTCCTCGTGTTTGTTGACTCCATGGAAATAGAATTGCTTGTTGTTGATGAGGAACTGGGTGCTGGTGACGTTTACAGTGCGGATGCCAACTGGTAGAGTATACACATCTTCATGTGTCGTGCTGCCAATAGCTGCCACTAAGTGAACCTGGATGTTGAAGTGAACAAGTGCCAATGTCAAAAAATGTTTATTTCTTGATATTTATGTCTGCCAAATGCATCTCTTCCCACAGAAGTTGCATCGACAGATTTAAGATTACTGCCCACAAATCTCTCTCACAAATCCAATGGCAATAGTCATGTGACCAGAATTTGAGACTTTAGGTAAAAAGTCACTTTAACATGTATGTAAACATACTGTCTTACCTCCAAAGAGTAAAGATAACCCGGATTCTCGTGCATCAAGTATGGCCACCACAGGTTGACATCTACCACTTTGAGCACTCCGGACTGATCGCTGGAGGAGGCTACGCAGTGTCTGTCTTTGTCCATCAAAGTGACCTTCAGGGTGACCGAGGCAGCACCTTGGACCGATACTTTGTATTTGACTAGACCTAAGACACAGGGCCAAACAGAAGCTGTGTGATGCAGATGATATTCACTCCCTCTATCATTTTGTTGTCAATCACCTGTTTACAGATTTGAAGTTGAATAAATGACGTTCATTTACCAGTGTTATCCAAGAAGTCAGTCACCACAGTGATGTCATCCACATACACCTTAGGAGTAGTATACAGCAACACAGGACGGTGTATTCCAGCATAGTTGAAGAAATCAAAGTAGATGTTTTGTACAAAAAAGCCATCAGGATACCTGTTGATCAGTTACATTTTCCTCATTATCTGAATACTCACGGACAGCCAGCTGTGCACATTTTAATCTAGAACAGACTCGACTCTCGGATATAGCAAATGGAAATTTCTAAATGTGTTAGAACGGCAGTAACATCTAGAACGGAGCTGAAGTGCAAACAGTGAAAAAAGGCAAAGCAAAACTAAAATAAGATTTAAGTCACCTAAGGTATAAATGCTAAAAGCAGCTGAAATGTCATTTTAAGTTTGGCAGCTGACAGGAGTTGAAGTATCACATGTATTGTAAACACCAAAAAACAGCTTAAGTGTAAGGTTCACTTGATGTGTAAGGTATGAAAACAGGTGAAATGTCTGTCTATGTGTAAGCAGCAAGACAAGCTGAAGGGTCAGTGTGAGGACAGCTGTTCTTTGTGACGTAAACACTCTGATCCAGTGTGATCCACACCAGCGCAGATGTCAAACAATTGGTCAATTAGTTGATTAGACAATGGACCGAATATTAATTGGGAAATATTTTGACAAATCACTGAAATATTCAGTCTCCAGATCCTGAAATGTGAGGCTTTGATATTTTTGTTTGTCACATATGATGCTAAACAGAATATCTTTGAAGTTTGAACTGTTTAACAGATATAACAAACAAATCAGTCAGATTAATTGAAAATGCAAATAACTGTTAGTTGCAGGCCTACAACAATCTTCAAATCTGTAAATGTCTAAAAAAAACAACAACATTAAACTGCAATTTCACAGAAACTGTAAGTCAGTATTTTAATTAAAACTAAAAGAAAGAGGTTACTTGGTGTGGTCGTTCATGTGCTGGATGCTTCCTGGAGGAAGAGTCTCCAGGGTCAGGGTGTTGTTGACAGCGATGGTGATCCTGCACGGTGTAGCTGGGTCCTTGCGGATTAAACTCCCTATCTCAGCCTCGAAAGGAAGATGTCCACCATTGTGTTCAGTCACTTTCACCCCGTTCACCCACTGCAAAGGTAAAGAGTGATTTTAAATAAGGCAGACCATAACTGATGCATATTGAATACAAGCAGGTATAGCTTAGTGACACACTGTATATTAGTGATACCCCCTAAGTTTTTACACCATCACGTGTATCATCAAACCTGCAGCATATGATGCAGCTGACTTTTGTTTTTCAGCTCTGATTGGTTAGAAACACGTGATACTCACCACCACTGAATAATAGTGAGCACTTCCCACTCTGAGAACCACTCTTGTTCCTTCACCTGCGACCCAGCGGGCAGGTACCACCACTTCCCGCTCATACCACACCCAGCCAATGAAATCTCTCAGTGAGGGGTCCTGGGTGACGTCGTTGTAGCTGGCAGGGACTGGCATTTCAATCACCGGGCCGGTCTGGCGGAAAACAGACAGTCAGTCAGTGTCAGCTCACAGTGTGTCAGCGTGCGGACTGTACTGTGCTCTGCACTCTGGTGTTGTTTCGGTAAGTACATTTACTGTAACGTATTTCCGGCCCACGGAACTTGCTGCATGGTGTTCACGGGTTGTGATTTACAGTCAGTGAGGGACCCTTTTCCGCTTTTTAAACTGTTAAACAAACAAAGCGAGTTGCCTCGCTGTGCCCCGCTCACCTCTGCCAGGCGACTTTTGTACCATGCCCTCTCGAAGCCCTGGTTCCTGTCCGGGGACTTGTCAGCCCTGAAGTCCCACAGCCCGTTCAACTCCTTTACCTCCCTGGAGGAGGACTCCCGGGGGAAGAGCATGCCGCTGCTCAGCAGACACACCCCGTCAAACACGGCACACAGACACAGGGCACCCAAAACCAACCCGAGCCGGCCGGGGACAGACATCCTGGAAAGGGTTTCAGCACACTGAAACACTGTCCAACGCTTGTCGTTGCTGAGTGGAGTCACATGATTTAGTCATGCACTCACGTGACCTCAAAGCTGCCTCTCTCGCGTTACCTTCCGTTATAGTCGGAAATATATCGACTGAGGCATCGTTTCTTCTTCATCGACCAAATTAAAAGCCTGGCAAACGTCGAGGCGGTCAAAAGAAAAAAGCACGGGGGAAAAACAGTTCACAACACGGGGAAACTTTCTCACTAGGTTGAAGTCGCAATCTCAGCGCTGCACTAATGAATAAGTGACAATAGATGGCGCCAGACACACGGATATAAATGTTAATGGAAGAGGACAGAGGAGGCAGCTCAATCCATCAATCTGTCTTTCCAGAATTGTTGCCAGTCACTTGGTGGCCCAGTATGGCTGAATCATGAGGGAAATACTGGGACTGCATTCTGCAAGTGTGCTTGGAGAGAGTGGTTTGCTATGATCTTAATATGGTATGTGGAGAATGATGGTTAGATTGACCCATGTGGAAGAACGGTTCAGAACTCTGTAACCTTATTTCTGCAGATTTTTGAGAACAGGAGCAAAAGCCTAAAGATAAGACTGTTCTGTCTTATCTGTTGTGTTTCTTTCAGTTTGAAATTGATATACAACTTTTGAGGTGAAGGAAGAGCAGTGAAGGAAGGAAGAACAATGCATCAATATTGTCAATGGAAGTTTTTATCAAAACTTTTTTTTGTAGTTTTGTAGGTTGCTTTCCCAATTGCACACGTGAAGTTCTGTTGACCTATATTGAACTGAATAAATTGGAGCAATATACAAAATACAGTATGTCTTCAATCTTCAGTTTTTGACAGTCTTTGATCATAAACTGGATATGTTGAGCTCAAGTTTAACACTTCTGTCTCAGTGAATGGATCTATGCTTCAGTACAGTTTGGTTTGCAGTGCATGGGGGATTGGCTTATTCTCTATCCAGGTATGTTTCCCATCTCACATAAGCATAAATTGGTGTATGCTTTTTTTCCCACATCATAATCCCAGAGGGAGTGACTCCTCAAACTGTTCTTGACTGGAAGGCACTGGACTTTGTATTATTGTTTATTACTTCTGATTCATGTCTGTCATTGTCTTTAACCACATGACCCCCTGGTTTCCCTCCAGAAAGGGTTGCTCTGATTCATTCTAGGGGAACATGCTTTCTCAGTAAATCAAAATATTTCACATCGACCAAGTGACATACTGGAGTCGGAATACTATTCCCAAGGCACAGAGCTAATCAGATCAGCTGAATTTAATGTTGATTTTTTTTGGTTGTTGTTAACATTATGCTGTCTGGCACAAGAAGAGTCAAATTTACTGTGCATCGAAAGCACAAAGGAGAAAGATTTGTTATAAAGTGCTTCAGAGAGTGACTCCAAACTATCCACAGCGCTGCCATCTGCCTGAAATTAATGGAAGGTTAATGGAGAGTTCAGTGTTAATTTCCTGTCCCAAGTCATTTTCCCACCAATTCATTTAGGATGTTTCAAAATAAAAGGACTTTTAATCTATTTTTGGAGCTATCAACCATACTTTGGTTCCCACCGCATGTCAGTGATGTCTTGTTCAACATACCTATTCACAGTCGACATAATATGGTGGCAAAAATCAAGTGCGAAGTGGAAGATTTTCGCCTTTAATACCACAGTCTGGTGTGAGACTTGTTGTCCTCTGCTTTTAAAGGTGAAAAATCAGTTATGACAAATCCTGAATGTTTTCAACATTTCTGTCAGTATTTGGTTGATTTAGATGAGACTAGACCACCAGGTGCATTTTGAGACATTTCTGCAAAATTTTGTGAAGCTCTAATGACACAGGTTAGTCCTAACATGCTTCACAGAGCAACAAATGACTTGACTCTCAGTGTCCCTCCACAACCTGTTCACTTCCCTCCTGTCGTTCCACACGACTGCACAGGAAACTGTTTCCTTATACCTGCAGGCTCTTGCTCTTACTTTGTAGGCAGCAATCATTTTCCATTCTTCCACACTGATTTGACTCTTTGTCTCAAAAGTGGACAGATATTGGAGACCTTAGTCCCAGCTTAAGATTTTTATGAAAATACATCTTCATCAGCTTGTTTGTTTTTCCATGTACCTACCATCTTTGCAGCCTTTCAGGACAGAGCCACACAGCTAAGACAACACACACACTTTGCTCAGAGGAGCTGTGGGTTCAGTCATAACCTTGACCTAGAATAACGCAGAGTTCATGACCACATCAGACCTCAATGAAGCAACAACGACTTCTCAATTTCAATCTATCAGAGCATTTTGTTGTTTAAGAATCCCCCCTGTCATTTTACATACATACATTGTTACACTATACAGCACATGACTATACAGTTGTTGTCATGTGCATCTGTGTTTTACTAAGCTGCTGGTGATTGTGAAATTAACATTAACAGATAAGGATGTGCATTTTTAGTTGCTTCTGTTACTGTAAATGACCATGATTGAAGTGGATTTATCACAGAATGATAAACTGACGAGTAGGTGTTTCAGACTTATTTCGAACGTGGTTCACTTAGTTCACAGAAGTCCTGATTGCATGGAGAAATTTAGGGGTAGAGGATTTGGTTGTCATCCTTATGTTATTCAGAATACACATTATTTTAGATTCTGCTCCACAAATGACACATGAACGTTGCTTCATTCATCCAGTCTCACTCTATCTATCCCTGTCATTTGGAAGCAGTAGGTAATTTCATAGCTGACCTGCTTTTAAACTTCTTTTTACCTTTTTTTTGATAAATTTGTTAGTTGGCAAAAATAAAAAAGCCGTCCGCAGTAAAAACAGGGTGTTCATTCATGCATTATTGATAAGTGAGCATAGGGGATCTAGAGAGAGAGAGAGAAAGCGAGAGAGAGGGAATAAAGAGGGACACAATTTCCCAAAGCCAGAATTTTTGCTGATATGCTTTTCAGAGACCTGCCGCACCCATGTTACCACTACATCAGTGGTGACAGAAAACACTGACATGTTCAGCTGTGAGGAGTAGTGACGGCCTTAGCTATGACTTGCTCACATTGGTAAGTTAAAGAAGTTGTCTTCCACCAAAAACACATGTGAGTGACAAACCACAACATACAGATATGGAAAAAAGAGCCGAGCTGAGGTGAAACAAGATTAGTTGCTGGCTTAAGTATAAAGTGAAATTTAAAAGCGCAGAGTACAACATTTGCCCAAAGAGCAAAATGCAACCAGATAATCTAAAATTCTCATCTCAGTCTGCAGGACTTGTTAGACACTGAATTGCTCATAATAGCCATTTATCAAACAGTGAGTAGTGAGTGACTCAAAGTGTAACTCCTCAGAGAAAACTTCAACACAATACAGTGTCATCATAGACTGTGAGGACCACTGGTGTACGCTGGTTTAACTATGTGTATTGTCTATTTATTTGAAAGATGTCTATTAATAGTAATGCAGTTATTAACAGAAACAGACGGTTGCTAATCATCTGGTTCCAGTGTTGTGCGGATGTACTTGTGCATTTCCTATAGTGCTCTCTGCATCCTGTCTCCTTTCATTGTCGAGAGTGTCCACTCCGCTTGGATAAATATTTACTTAGTGATGGCACATCTGATAAGGACCCTGAATTCAGAGGTTTTGTTCCTGAACCTCGGGGCCACAATCTGAACCAATGTCTCTCAGACTAGGGTGTTTAATCCACTGAAAGGCAGGATGTTTTTTTAAATTTATTTGTTTGATTGTTGTGTGAGAAAGGAAAGAAGGGACTGTTCTGCACTGCTACCTTTATGTCTTACTCACCAATGTCAGTCAGAGCAGGAGGAAGGAGAGTTTCTTTGGCTCTCTCCTTGTACAAGTTGTGCCCAGTGAACATGTGTTACAAGGTGGAACCGGTCACTGAGACAGCGTGCTGCGTGTGTTCTTCCTCCCTCCTCATCCTTTGTCCAGGCAGTGCAGTCCTCAGTTCAACACAAACACATTGTGTTGAAACACCTGAAATATTTTCAGCAGTTTCTAACTGATGTAACAAGAGCATCTAGTGAGACAAAAAGCATAGCACAACCTAATGAGAGAAGACTCATCATGTGGTAAAATACTGTGTGCATATTCATGCTGTAACTCTCTGGCAGATGATCTAATGAGGGATTACATTTAGTATTTAGTCACTAATAGATTCTGAAGTGAGATGAAAATTATAAATGGACGTGTAACTGCGTCGCTAAAAGAGGTCAAGATGCAGGAAGCAGTTTGAATTTAGTCAGGTGTGAAAGGATTTTCTTTTATCTGGCAGATTCAAAACTGATTTTAAAGGCAGAAATTTGACAGAAATCCAAAGAAGAGATTAATTTAGCAGATTTTATTCAATTATTTGGAAATTTCTGCAACTCATTGTTTTCCTAGCATTTTCTTTGTTGCATAACATTAAGTTGCTGTCTGCTGCCTTGGCACATTACTGGTCCTTTTATATTTTTTTAATTTCACTACTGTCTCCCTCCAGAGACATGAATGTGTGGCAGAGAGAAGAAGCCTAAATAAATAAGGGTGTAGCTGCGCTGAGGTTCAGAGAGGCTCAGTCAGATAGCACTAGTGGCAGATTGGCTGAGTGGGCGCACGCCTGAAAGAGTAGGAAGTCTTTGTAGGAAGTCCCGCTGCGCCTCCCTCTGTGCCAAGGCTTCACACTGCCAAAGCCCAGGCTGTGATCAGGAGCCTGCAGAACCACCACCACCACCACCTCAGCAGAGATCTGCTCTTTCCTCCACGCTTTATTAATGGCTACTTTCCTGCAGTAAGGCTGAGTTTGACACACTGGTTATTTCTGTTGCAGCTGTAGAGTGATTACACGTCTCGGACCATAAGGACCAAAACAGGTTTTCAGCTCGCCCAGAGGGTTGCTATCCGTCAAAGTATGTGTCAGATCTATGTGTCAGTTTTATTGGAACCCAGGATTTATGTGCTGTAACTGCTCTGTTGTGAATGAATCAAAATGAAATGAAAAAATCCATCCTTCCTTTTCCTGCTGATGACATAACAGCAGACTGGTGCAGGCTGCTCCCAGTGGACACAGTAACACAGATGTGAGACAGCAGCTTCTGACACCATAATGTGTGAGATGAGAGTGCCTCAGCTGCACATGCACACACACACAGACCAGGTTGATCGATTTCAATTCCAATTCGCAATCCTCTCCCTGTCCAAACAGGGCGAAGAAGATATACTGCATGACGGCTGCAAAGCATCTGACCCTGAGAAACAGGGTTATTTTTTTTTACAGAGAATGGTTGTGGATTATGGTGTTTGCAAGATCTCAGCAAAATTCCAAGCAAACTGCCTCAATATCCAGGTCGTTCACTATCTTGTTGTCACAGTTACCTGTGTAGGTGAGGGAAGAAACCAGCTAAAGATTAACTGTCTCACTGCAACCTGTTAATGGTCATCACGGGTCATGTGGCTGGAGCTGTGGAGGGAAAAGTAATAGCTTTCAAGGGAGAAGGGCAGAGCAGAGGTCAGCGACCTTTTCAGTAGATTTGGATGCCTCATCATTTTCAGTGACAGGAAGCAGGTGTACCACTATTTTCTGCTCACATTTTTTTTTGCCATACTTGGTTGATTAATGATTAATCAGAGGACTACATGAAGAATTGTTTGGATTAGAAACAAAGCGACGCAGATATTTTAAAGAATTTTCTGCCTTGAAATTCATTCCGTTTTGTGAGCAGAGTTACTGGAAACGTGGTTTGTTTTGAGGCGATGATCATGGATTTTGGCAGCTTTCATTTATTTTACATTCAAACACCTTGGGGGTAGAACATACACGCTGATCGGAGGCGGGTGATTTGTCTTCGTTGTGCCGGAGTGACAATGGTGCATGAGAGAGGAACACTGAGAGGGAGGGAAGAGGAGGATGAGGAGGTGAGAGAGAAAGAGTAAAGACAGGGAAAAGCCTGGTGTTTTTTCTCACTGTTCTCATGTGGAAATCTGAGTGTTGAATAATTCATAGCCTGTGGGAGGTGAATAATGAATATGTGCAAGTGATTAAAGGATACATGCTGATGAGCTAGACGAGAGAGAGAGAGAGAGAAAGGGGCTTCCCCCGCTGTGTGATCTCTCACCTGCTTCACCAAAAAAACAAACAAAAAAAAAAAAAAAACACACTCCAGCAGAGGAGCTAAAATAGCACACAAACATTTCATTGAGTACAAAGCGTTCAGCCTGCGCCGTGAGCCGGATTCACACACAACATCACACACGTCCACGTGTTCTCCTTGATGCTTTTTCCCTCCTCCAAAGCTCTCTGAATTCCATGAAACTGTGTAAATGGAGTGAAAAAGGAGAATCCATGTTTAAAGATGGTGAATTATACATCGCTGCAGCATCACGCAGAGCTGTGTCTGCACGCTGGGGTTTCCTATACAGGGAGGGGCGGGAGGAGAGCTGGTGCATCTGGGGTTTATCTCCCACTAATTAACACACTATACAGTGTGTGTGTGTGTGTCTGTGTGTGTGTGTGTGTATGTGTGTGGTTGTGTGAGCATGTAGATGAGTCTCTGTGAAGCTGTGTGTGTGTCTGCGCTGACGCATCTGAGCCCATGCATGTGTGGCTGTTTTAGTAGAACATGGGTCATTGGTTCCAGTGTTAAAAGTAACTCCACCCATGCAACACCCACTGTTGTATGTACAACTATTCTAAATATACACCTCACATGTATGAGCAGAAGCAACACCCCCTCCAGGCAAGACAAAAGAGCATGCTGCATTTTTACTTATTAAAGCGATGTAGGAGGCATGTGTGTGGTGGAGGTTATAACCTGACAGTTTCATTGAAGCTACTGCAAAACACCAGGGAGCAGAGGCTGGCGTATGATGTGGACTGTTAGGTCAGTGTTTTGTTGTATATGAATGTGTTCAGCAGCATGTATTATGGTAAAATGAGAAGTGTGTGTGTGGCAACTCATTGGGCAGTGGAGCAAATTGACGTGTGCTTATTTAAGGCAGTGTTGAGGATTTCCCTTTTTAATGACACCAAGCCACTGGGTACCTGTTCAGCAGGGGCTGCAGGAATAATTCATACTGGAAACACACACAATGAAGACATATGTAGGTGTAAAGGCTTCTAGATATGCACTAAAGGTTAGGTCTTGTATGGTTAAATAGTGGCCATGCTGATCATATGTAAATAAAAAAAGATTTTTGAAGAAGTTCTTTCCCGAGGCGCTCTGATTCAAGTGCTGACTGGAAGAATATCAGTCATTTTTACTTTTTGACAGATGAGCCAATCAGCAGGCCCTGATAAGTGAAGGGCTGTTAGGGGAATCATTCTCAACAACCTATTGAAAAGGCGTTCAGAAAATTCAGCAGTTTAGAATAAGGATTAAAAAAAACTTTCTAATGAATCAGTGGCATTTGCAGCTTTTCCTACATCCCACGTTACTGAATAGGATGTTGATGAGGCTGGTGACACTGAACCAAAACAGTGAAGTTGTTGGCCATAAAACAAAAAAAAGGAAGCAATGAGTTTAAAGAGGCTGAGTCACTCCTGAAGGGGGCTGCATTTAGCTGAATGTATCATAATTCCCTGTGGGCTCATCACTATGAGTGACTCCTTTAACATTACACGTAGTCATATGATCTATTGTTCCTGTGAAAATAGTGAAGAGTGCAGCTTTAGAGTCATGGCTAAAACCTGTAGTATCTGAGTTGTTTTCTAATGTGTGTGTGTGTGTGTGTGTGTGTGTGTGTGTGTGTGTGTGTGTGTGTGTGTGTGTGTGTGTGTGTGTGTGTGTGTGTGTGGCCTGTTCTGATTGGTTCAGTCTTCACAGAGCAGAGGTTCATGTTCCTGGTCTGGGTCAGTGTTATCCAGAGTGGACCAGCATCCTGGGGTCTTCAGCTGAGAAAATAAATCACTGTTCCCTCTTTCCTTGTCCTGAATTGTTAAAGCTGGCCAACGCAGCTCTCTAAGCACATTCCTCACCATGACCTGCAGAGAAAAACACAAGGGACAAATCAGTGATTTCACAGGACGCATTTTAAAGACAAGAAGTGTGATGTTATCAGAAGAAAGGACGATGGATATTCAGATGAATAAGCACCATTATAGAGAAAGTTCTGTGTCATGAGCACATTTTCACGTACTGATCATAGCTGTGCCAATTGTCAAATATTTCTTTGCTCATGACATAATTTGTTATTAGAGGAGTTGTAATACTGCTACACACAATGAAACATTCTTCCTGCTTCTGAGGAAACTGAGTTAAGAGGCAGGCGCTGCAGGAGAGCCCTCACAGAGAGACAGACACAGAGGATGTCTGGGGGACCATTTCTCATGAAAGCACGCACACATTCCTTTGCCTGGAAAAGTGCATTATGGCTGTGTGTGTTCCTGGTGCTCTGTTTGTCCCTTTTCCTCTCCTGTCTCCTCTGTAGCTCTGCCCAGGTGCTACCTGATCAGTTGCAATGAGGTGCACCTGTCCTGGGGATGAAGTGCTTAAACTCTCCTGTACTAGCATCAGAAGAGAGTGGTTTCTAGGATGGGGACTGTTGATCTTATTTGGTGTTAATGTTGGGTTCTGACTTTGTACTTTGTAGGCTTGGTTTAGCGTCATAGTTGTTTTGTATGTCTGTGTTGATAAACTCCATGGCTTTGGTTGTTTTCTGTAGTTGATTTGGGTCGGTGTAGATTGCTGGACGCCCCACAGGACCACCAAAGGTGGGGTGTAACACAAAGACTTGAGGTCTCAGTATTCAAGGGCTCACGTGGCAGCAGGTGTTGACTTCAGCTGCATCAATCAGCTAAGTGAGTGAGCTCGTCTCTTAGATAGAAGGACATATCCATCAGCACATTAGGATGCTAAGAGTGTCCACCTGATCTTTACAAATATAGCCTCTTTAAGGTGAGCCTGTGCCCCCCATGTTTAGTTTCCTGAAAAAAAAAACTGAATTTACTAAAAATAATATATAAAATAAGTAATCAATCATAAAATAAGCAATAGATTTGCATTTGGGTTATAAAATGGCTTTATTTGTGTGAGGAATTTTGCTGATGAAAGGTCAAATATCACCACTTGACAAAAAGAAGCACTCTCATGAAACAGTAGCTGACATGAAAGGTGAGCATGCAAAAAAAGAAGATAAACATTTTATAGGAATATTTAGAAATTTTAGGAAATAAGCTTTGGTTGGTCCAAAATTTTGTACACACCTTCATGGTCTCCAGAGGATTTAGCCTGCTGACTTTAGGGGTCTACTGGTATTTTTTTCTCAGGCACCATCTTGTGGTTTTGAGTGAAATGTTTTGAAAAACTATTGAAGGGATTGTTGTGAAATTTGAAATTTGGATGAACTGTTATCACCTGTGATTTTCTGATTCTCCATCTAATGCCACCATCACATCAACATTTTTACTTTGCCTGCAAAACTAATAACTTTCCTATGAGCAGTACTTTGTATTTGGTGCTTACTAGTGGTTAATGTTGACATATTCAAACACAAAACTAAGATGATGAACATGGCAAACATTATACCTGCTAAATTTCAGAATTCTGACTTTAGCATTTAGCTCAAAGCACTAGTTTACCTGATTACAGCTTCTTAGAACTGCTACCATGACTGTATCCTATTTACTTCATTACATTTCTGTTTGTATGTGGATTAAATAAATGAGGTACAATGAGCTTCAGAGATGTTGGTACCTGGATTTTTATTATTTTTTATTTATTTATTTATTTGCTGTTTCCCTCTCAATTCCAGTCTTTATTGATGGCTAAGCTAAATGCCTCATGGCTCTAGCTGCATACTTAACGCACAGACAAAAGAGATAATTATAAATTAAACAATTAAAATTACAAGCTTTGTTGTGAATTTTTAATAATGTGGCTGGGCCATTTTTTCCTTCTTTTGTAGAAATCAGTTCATTAGCTTTTGGTATAAAACCTTTTCTTGGTGTCACAGAGGCAGACTTCCTGTATCGTAGCCCCTGCATTTATTGTTCCTGGCAACAATGCAACAAACTGTTTCCTAACTCTTTTCTTGAGCTTTGCAACAGGAGACTTAATCAGTGTTTATAATCATATCAACACTGAAAGGTTGTTCCTCAGAAGTTGGTGCAAGCACACTGCAGGGTCAGCTCCAGCAGCTGGTCCAAAATCTTTGCCGACAAGTGAAAGGCCTGTAGCGTGACATATCACAGGCAAACTCACTGACTACCTGTCTGGCTTGACTCAGCAGCCTTATTCTCCCTCCCTGTTGTATCCTGGTGTACTAAGAATGGTCCGGTGCCATGACGTGACACAGTTTTGTTTCTCATTGTCCCAGGGTGGACAAGGTGGCTCTGCTTTTTCCCCTTAGGGACTTTGTGAGGTGGTGTCACACAGTCTGTGCCTCTGGGCTTTCCTGTGCTTTTCAAGCAGGCACCTCACAGTCCTCACACCATGTCTTCTAATCTAACACGTAGCCATGGATTCACCACAACATTAGTCATCCAAAAAACTCTGGGAAATTAAGGAGGAGTTGTTTTCATTATGCTTAGATTTAGTGAAGTGACCCCACCACCACAGGAATGTGTGGTGATGCATTCCCTGTCCAGGTTTCCAACTCACTGACAGCCTGACAGATATCGAAAAAGACGTTTAAGTGAAGTTTGCAGAAAAATGCTTATGTGCCAAGTCAGCACCTCAAAAGAAGTCTGCTCCATTAAAAATTTGGGGTAAAGTTTGAAGAGGTTAGAGAAGCCTGAAAAAAACGTGATGGATTTTGGATTTTGGATTTTGTAACAAAGACCTAGTTAACGAATTCCTGTCTTGTCCAGTCAAACCATGTCAAATTTAAGAAAATTTAGCATATATTCAATGAAAAATCTTCTTGACCCTCAGAAATAAAATGCAGGTTATATATTGTGGCCCCAGTTTACAGGAACAGCATAAAAATAACAAATCAAGCTAGTCTTATATCAAAAGCAAACTTTACAAAACATGTAGAAAAATCCTTGACACACATTTTAAAGCAAAACATCTGAACATAGATTCTATACAGTCCAGTGCTTGTCAAACCTGAACCACTTCTTCTTCTGATAAGCTTAAATCAACAATGGCTTTATATGACAAGACAGCATGCTGGTCTTCAGCCTGAAGACATGGAAGGAAATGTCTGTATGGTGTTGGCAACAAACTCGGTTGTTCTATGTATAGAGATGGACAGATTTTTGGAGCACAAAGCAAAATCTTGATCCCTGCTCATCAGTGTTATGTATAGTCATTGTATGATGTGGTCAGGCCAACATGGGGTCTGAGGTTGGAGGTCTAGGGAAGGTTATGACTGAACACGCAGTGACAGCGGAGAGGAGAGGACAATGACCATGAGAGAGTCACAGCCTTGTGCATAGACCACCGCCTCAACAAACAAACCATGGTGAAACTTCTGGAAACATCTGGACATAACATCAACAAGGTTTTAGGCTACAAGTACAACAGTCCTGTTCTGATGAGATCTCATCAGATTAGTCCTTTAATAAACTGCTCTTACCCAGATGTAAAAAAAAAAGACATACCATAATTTTAATTATACCACACTGCTTGTCAGTTGTCAGTTTCCCCTACATGCACTGACCTAACTAAAGAATATGAATTCGGCAGATGATGTATTGTTTTCCTTATCTCCAGTTCTCTAACTCATTTGCTTCCCCCTCAACTGAAAACAAACAAGATTCTGGGTGTCTTGTCTCACATCCTCCTTTTGGGGTGGGTGTGTGTGATGTCACTGTCCCTCGCCGCACGTCCCTATAGAGACTCATCACCTATGTCATCCTGTGTTCACTCACATCGTGACCTGGTCCCTTCTCACGCAGTGTATCTGAGACCTGTGGGTTGGGGTCAAAAGTTCAGGTCTGCACCATACATCGGCAGCAAAACAAACAGCGAGAATTAGACAATGCTTGGGTGGGCGAGAAAATGGAAAATCTCACTTTGGTGTCAAAGTCCATAGGTCCATGAGCCTGTAATGTTTGGTGATATATAGGCAGGTCACACTCAGTCAGAGGCCCACGCTGATGGAAGATCTTCTCAGACTCTTGATCAAATTTTTATGAATCATAGTGCTAAATATTCCATCTTTACCAATATCTTAGTATGTGCTTGGAAATCTTTTGGGTCGGTGACAAATTTAGCTCTTTAATTAATCAGCAGGACCTCGTCAATGCACCAGTTGAGCACATGCAGGACAGAGGTCATCTGAACCGAAATCCATTCTTCATTCACAGTTGCAGGTTTGATGAGGTTTGCGGAAATGAGAGGCCCATAACTCTTCATTGATGATTTACTGACATTTGTAACTGCAGACTTGATGACTTATTAGAAAGTCATTAAGTCATTCCTAAAAGGTCACGTCTCACTTTATACACCAGTCCTGGAATTATACAGTAAATTATACTACATCATTAAATGAAGGGATTCTTCCACTACAATAATCCATCATATCTGAGCTTTGAATGTTAAAAGGTCTTTCATAAATAGATTTTGGATTTAGATTGTTTAGATTTTGAAACAAATCTCATGGCAATCCATCCAAAAGCTGTTGAGATGAACCAAAGTGGTCCAGACTGAAAAGTAGTCTGCAGTCAGACGTTGCAATTCACAGAGCCATTTCGCTAGTGTGGCTAAAAATGGCAAATGACTTTATAAAGAAATAACTTAATAATTAATTAACCATTTAAAAATTCACTTGCATAACCTCAACATAGTATGGTCTTCTAATACAATCAGTGGCTCTGTGTAGCATCTAGTAATGCTGTCTCCCTCAGCTTACTTGTGCAACACAGTTTCATGCCATCATGTAGCATTGTACTGTTAAAGTATAGATGCAACTGTGCTGAGGTGACAATAAAGGTCTCTGTATCCTTAAAATAAAGCCATTAATTACAACTCACAAATGCCTTAAAAATGTGCCTTATCCAAATGTGGTGTGGAGGTGTGTTTCTCAGTGAAGTGCACAAAACTGAAAAAAATATTGTGATTAAATTATAAAAAGCCGGTGGCTGTTGCTTCCAGGCTCATGAGGAAATTAAGTGGGGAACGGAGCAGGTTGGCAGCCGTCCTGCTGCTGGAAAAGATCTAGACAGGGATAGTGGGTAAACACAAATGTTCCTTGTCTCACAGGCAATTAAGCTCATCTAATTAAAAATTACATCAATAGTGAAAGTGCCTCAGGTCTGTCTATGTGACCTGTTGTAAATCGCTCTCAGCAAAGTTATTTCATCAGAGGTGGTAATAGAAGAAAACCGTGGTACAATTTGATGTCCCACCAAATAACACAGAACCTATGTGCACGACTGATGACATCATCATGTGAGTCAAAGGTCATGGTCAGGGTGGGTGAGGCAACCCCCCCAGTGGCGCCCCTGTTTTTATAAATAAACAACAACTCATTTTTTTCAGCTAGTGACAAAATCTCATCCTATTCTGGAGAATAATTCACGGCAGGATGTGTGAATGATAAATATTAATAATCCAGGGGCCCGATGTTTTGAGAGCCGCTCATCTGGGACAGAATTCAGGATCAGAAAAACCCAAACAAGCTTCAACAAATGCCAACATGGCTGTGGGAAAATATTTAGACATGACATATTCAGGAAAAATGATCAGTTCTGAATGAGTGAACACCAAGTGCTGCTGGTTAAAATCTGCTTTCAATCACTTTCAGTACTGGTGGTTGATTGCTGAGATGTATATGTGTATATGTAAAATGTCTGTGCTTAAAATGACAACAGTGAAGACCTACCAGCTTTATTCTTCCTAAACTGCATTAAATTATTGATGTGTAAAAGCCTTTGTTTTATAATAAATGATTCTAATTGTATTCATTGGCTTATTAGAATGATCCTTACACGTCCTTACTCTACAGAATGTGGGATTTTCAGTATTGTCTTTCCTGTCATGTATGAAGTTCAAAGTTCATTCTTGGCTCTGGAAAAAGCAGCTGGCAAAACCATCTCACCACAGGGTCCGTTTAGATTGTGCTCTGGAGCTTCTGATCATGTAAAGTATCAGAAAAAAAAAGAAATTTTAACATCTAATCTCTGACAGCTCCAAACACTGCTGCTAAATGCACAGGCGCAGACCAACCAGGTGCTTATTTTCACCCACAGTCAGCATGCGGTAAAATATGACAAACAAATGAAACACAGTCGCAGGTGGTGTGAGGTCCTAACAGCAGCAGCAGCAGCAGCGCCTCATGTTAACAGGCAGTCCTTTGTAGCACACCGCTGACTGACCTCCACCCCCACCATTTAACAGGGGACCAAACAGATTAAAGAGACAGAATTATGTTCATTAACACATTTCAACATAATTAATAACATTATTCAAAACTAATTCACACGTCACACTGAAGTCTGTTATCTTGAGTTTGAATTTGAATGCATTTTGCTCTCCTTCCCTCCCTAGGCAAACACTCAGGCCCCAAATGGCTCAGGCCCCCCACGGACTGTTTTGGCCCCAACATCCTGGAGAGGAGACACACCAGCAGAGGTAAGTGACTTATCAAGATATTCTACTCAAATTAACACTGCTCAATCCAGTATCTAAACGTCCATCTTTCAGTTAATCACTTTGGCAATGAGTGTGTTTCTTCAGCTGAGAGGCAGCTATCAACAAAGCACACATTAGTAGAAAAGTGGCCAACAATCAACAAAATATGTCCAAAACATACATTATTATGCAATTATTTCTTAGCCATTACAATAATCGTAAGTGACCCAAGTGCAAATCTATGTTTTAATTAGTCACGTCCGTCAGTAGCAGTCATGAGGAGCACCTTCACTACACAAGGTTAAAAATAAACTCTGAACCTCAGCTTTTCATCCATGACGACTGAGTAGCTTCATCTGCTGAGGAAGATCATGTGATGGCTAAAATGTGAATGACAGTTATTTATGAATTTTACATGCACGTTTGCCTGTGTTTGTCCTGGTCTGGCCCTGTGTATGCACGTTTCTCTGTGCATCCACCCATGATTGCATGTTCAGTATAGAAAGAGGGAAAGTGCAAAGGGGGGAGCTCCACTTCTGAATGGATGCAGCAGGATGTCCCTTTAGAAATATTCATCATCTGAATAAGTCATAATGAAACATATATATCCTTTCTATATGCGTTTTTTTCATCTTTTTGCTGTGTAAACTCTGTTAGAAAAAAATGATAGAAACTGCAAAGCAACGTCAGGATGGACCAGTGAAGTCAAACAGAGCAGTTCTTGGTTCTGAAAGTGTGTCCCCTGTAAAGTCATTGCTTTTAATTCTTCCAGCAGGAGCCTTTCCCTCTTCCTTATGTGCAGATGTATGTGTTATATATTATATGTATGTTTTACACCCGTAACTTATGCTCGAGGCTTCAGTGTCTTATTGGGTTTGTGTGATCCGAGAAATCCCCCTGATCAACAGCCATGCAGCTATCTGATGCTGACAAAAGTTGTCATCTGTGCAACATCATTCAGGGCAGAATGAGGACACCCATTTGCAGCTGATTGCACAGGAAAACAAACAAATGCGGCTTGGGGTATGAGCGGAGGGGGCGGGGGTAGATAAAATGAAACGCTTCACCCTGTGGGGTGCCTGCAGACTCCTTCAAAAAAGTTCTCCACTTCTCATTCCAAATCAGCACAAAGTCAGCAGAAGCGAGGGAAAGAGAAGCCCCTTGTCCCCTTCAGGGCAGCAAGAAAAAGGCTGAATGAACTTAAATCAGACATCTGAGAGGCTCACAGTGTCCCGAACTGCACAGCAGAAGAATTCACTGCCAAGGACCTGCTGGACAGACAAGAGGCCTGAGTGTGTGTGATTGATACGTGGTGATAAAGTCATTAGATACGTTACAATAATAGCATCTCGTGTGCCTTGTTAATAACACATAATGAGTGTCAGGCTCATATTTCAGCCCTGCAGTGTGTAATCCACAGCAACATTTGCTGTTGTTTTTACAACTGTGTTGTGTCCTCGTTGGTTTCTCGTATGTGTGTGTGTACCTGATTGACTTGGCCACAGAAACATTCCGTAATGATACCCACCAAATCCTGCCGATGCATTCCCTTTGAAACCGGAGTGCTTGTCTAATTCAGCATAAAATTGAAGAAGTCGAATATGATCTGCACCTCTGGGCCGCAGCGAGCTAAAGCCCCTGAACCTCATTTACCTGATGAGGAAGCTGCCTCTTGTTTTAATGGCTCACCACAGCACGAATCATGACCTGCTGAAAGGCCACTAACAGGAAGAAAAAGAAGGGGAAGTCTTTGAGATTTCCTCTTTCCTTCCTCTGTTGTAAAGGCGTCAGAGGTGAGGGCTTACGCAGTCTGCCCAGAGTGCAGTTTTGGCAGCCACTGAGCCACTAATCCTGCTATGTCTCCCTTGGGAAAGGTGGCTAGGTGGTGTAACAATATATGGAAGATATTTCACCAGCTTCTGGAAAGGTCGGCGCACTTTGCCACAGAGAGGAGAGGTGTCATAACTGTCCCACTGACCCGCAGCAGCTTTTCATTACAGCCCGCTTCAAAATATCTGAGGTCAGTGTAGAAGAGTGTAAAAAGAAAGACATTTACAAACATGAAAGTATGTACACTTATGACAATATTATCTGCTGAGGGAAAGAAAACAACTTCTGCTTCCACTCTACATCTCCTATACAGGATTTCAGGATTCTTAGCACTTGAACCCTAAAGATCCCAATATTTCCTTATATTTACTCTCTAAATCAATCGACCTTTTTTCATTTTTGCTATCGTTGATCATGGTTGGCATCTTCTCAGCCACTCAGATCTCTGTCACCATATCACAGCTGTATTAAAATCTTGGCAATGCTAATCTAACATTTCCTACTGCTGCTTGTTCACATTAAAAACATCTGACAGGCAAAAACACAGGGTGGCCTTACAGTGAACTGTAACAGTCACTGTCACTGTCACAGGAAGTGTAATGAAATAGTCTGAGATGTTGGTGCTGACAGCAAAAATGTGACGACAAAGCAAGGCTACAAGTGTCTCCAGATTAACCTGGGCCCTGTTCTTCAAATGTGGCTTAAAGCTAAAATGATCCTGTTAATTGCCAGTGAACTAATTTGATTCCTTGCCTGCAGTTTGAGGACTGACTTGTTAATCCTGGCATGAATTTATTTTGAATAACAGTGCACTTTTATTTTGGAATGAAGTCTCTCAAAAAGCATAATTTAGTGCATTAAAACATTTCCTTAATGAGCTCTGCAGTAAATTAAATTAGAATTAGATGGTAAGTTAAAAACTTTTTAAAACTATAGTGATACAGTTCAGCTGGCCTCAATTACTGGCTTACTTTTTCTTTTTACAGCCTTATTTTCCAGGTGGAGGCAGTGGCAAGGAAAATCCATTGTTTGCTTTCTTACATCACAGCTCCTCAGAAAGAATGTCACCAAGAAGACAACACCAAATAAAGCTACAAAAACAGGAAGCTTAGAGTTCCTTCTTGAAGAATTGAGTTAGATTGATTAATTTTTTAAGCAAATTTCTAGAGAATGTAAGGTGACTCAGACCTCATTGAACAGCAAACCCTCAGACTCACAGATAAATTGTATTGTTCGGCCTCACTACTCTCACAAAAGTTGCCACCAACAGGCAAAAGGCTTTGAAAAACCTGCTAATCACTCAGCTCCACTTGGGACACAAAGTTAGCAGTTAACATTAGCTAGTAAAAAAAAAGTCAACTATCTATCTCAGCAGCTGCTTTTCAGGAATAGTTGAAGACCAGAACTTGGGTGATAGAATGAATATTGGGCTGTAGATGTGTGCGTAGATAGGCAATTGTTTGCTGACAATTAGTCACGAAATAAGGTGACACTATATTTGTACATGGGCTGACAGAGAAGTCCGCTGATCGTGAAGTTGTTAAGCCCCTAAAAACTGATGTATAAATATCATTCAGTTATCCAGTAATTTAATCTGCATTACCGCATCAATCTGAATGGGACGTTTCCAAATTAGCCATGTTAGTGTGTATCAAATCACATTTATTAAGAAAAGTAAATGTCTGTTTCAGTTTCATTCATGTCAGTTATAGAAACACACCACAGTTCACAAATATTCTCTAACATTTATTTAGTTCATATTATTTCAACAGACCCATGTATTACTGCTGGTACTATTAGTGAATGGTTCTATGTAAATTACACCATGAGCATAGTTAACCAATGACTGATTTATTGCTGTCCTTTAGAGGACTCTGTTAATTGTGAAAGTTATTTAGAAACAACTTGTGAAAGTTACTTAGAAACTTTTACAACCCAGCCAACACATGGAGACGGGTGGCTGGGTTGTGAATTTATGTGAAAGTTATTTAGAAATAAATACACCTTCATCTTAAAAGTCACACATCAGAGCCACAGGCCTCGCCACTTGCTATGTTGTGCTGCTGAAGCCTTTCTGTCCTTATCCCTGCAAAATAAAGCCATTAAACAACGAGGAAGCAGTAAGAGAAAAAAAACCCCTGTCTTAGATTTGTCTACATGCATTACACCGGCATACAAGATGTAAGAATTCTGAAAGCAATTATTGATCACCCAAAGTTATGTATTCACATCAGTTTGGCCTGAGCACAACTGAGCAGAGCTCTGCACATCAAAGTCCAAGGACACTTCCGTCTCCTGTCTCTTGTCCTCTCATCTCATCCTGCAGTTGTCTGTCTGCATGTGGTGGCTGGCAGTGTCTCCTTCCTTCAAAAATATAAATATTACTTCTTGAAAAGAACAAACTGTATTTTTTTATTTTTTTTCCTCTGCATCAAACAGTTGTTTGATCATGGACCAAAACGTGGCCCAGTTTAGCCCCCCCCCCTTCCCCCCTTTTTCCCAGTTTGGCTTTATTTGCATTCAAAAAGCTGCTGAGCTCTGTGACTGGGGGAGGGTGGTGAGTACAAGGCAAAGTGCCAGGAGTGGATGGCGGGTAGAAAGTGGGTGGCAGGTGTGGGGAGAGGGGAGGGGGAGGGGGGTGGGGGGTGGGGGGGGGGGGGGTGATGTGACTGTCGTTGTGACTGGTCAGAATGACTCATGACTTTCACAATTAAAATTTCCGAATGCCTCCCACTTCCTCACAGCGTCTGGGTGAACAGGGCGTTCCACCAACTAGAACAAAAATCAAGGCACTTGGTAGAAGGGTGGATTCATTGTATTTACAGTCATAGACATGTGCATAATAAAACATGTGCATTATCACACCCGTGTGTGGGATCTGCGAATTCGACACAACTGTTGTTCTGTCTCCAATCAAATATCCTGTCCAGAGACTAAGCTTTGGACAGGACGTGTGATCACTGTGTCCCACAGACCCACCTCTGGCAGGGTTTCTGTGGACTCTGACACAGAACAGCTCTTCAAAAATTCACAAAGAGATATTGAAGAGAACGTAAATGTAGTGATTGAAGACTACATGAATGCTGATGATCAGCACATGAACACAATTCTGATTTCTTGGCAGTTCTTCAGGAAAACCTGCAGTAAACCTAGTCCTGCAGGGAATGCTGGGTCAACCCAAAGCTTCACATCAATTTTCACTTTTTACAAGACTCTTCACCCCGTTCACTGGCCTGTGCCCTAAGAACAATGCAGCCAAATTTCATTGTTGTCAGAAATAGAACAACTTCACCATGTTTTCCTCTAGCTCTTTGTGAGCACCAGTACTTAAAGTACCTTTGTTTCTGTTAGGGGGGGGGGGCTGTCTGTCACCCCAGCCTGAGCCTTCTTCCTGTTGATCGAGGCCACCTCGCTCCAAGTCTGTCCTCAGGTCATGATGGAGCGTCACTTTCACAATAAAACTGCCATGATATCAGCTTCCTCACAGCTAGATTTACGCATATATTTTGGAGTCCTTCCCATGCAATCTTCCAAAGGACAGATAGTCAACAATTGGTCCTTACTTTACTTTACTTACTCAAATACAGTTTGCTTCAGGTCAACATATCATATCTGTGCTGTGGCTGTCAGACAATGCCAGCACTTATCTCATCTTATCTCTCACTTATCTGTAGGTATCTTGTAACCCAAGTGCTTTACTCATGGAAAAGGGTAAAATTTTGCTCCTTTTCAGAGCTGCACACCCACAGACTTTTAGGCCCCCAGATTGACACACAGACACACACAAGTACCATCTTATCAATATGTACATATCAACAGCTATTCTTAAACAAGAAACAACAAGAGAACTGGGGGTCACGCTGCCATGCCACTATCATGACTGTAAGATATGAAACATAAGGTGATTTTTTGTGGACAGCATTTGAGTGTTGTGTTTACTATTCTTTCTTAGTTTTGTCCCTTTGTAGCTCATCCAGAGTCTTTTGTGGAAATCACTTCCATCAAGTTTTAGTCAACTTAAAAAAAGAGGTCATCAACACATGTGACCAGAAGAACAAAAAAACATTGTCCTCCATCATTTGCGTTGGAACCATGTTAAGAAGAGAGCTCTTCATATGGACAGGTGGAATGATAACACTGACCAGTGATTCTTTCATTGTGCATGTGGACATGTGAATACTGTTTTACAGTAAGACAGACTTGAAAAAATGTGAACACAATCACTGACTGAAATCCTCCTGACTGTTTTTTTAATTGAGTGATTTTCTTCTATTAGTGCTGCAGAGCTTTCTTCCATAACTGTGCATCCACCTCTCCTATCTCCATGAACTACTGTCTACAGCAGGCCAGACTAATCCGGATCACTTTCCCAAAGCTGCTGCTCCTAAAGGGATTACCGTGGTTAACCTATCACTTCAGCTGCCTCTGTCAGAGCAGCCTCAGAGCCAGGTCTGTCTGCTTTACTGACTCCGCTTTCATGGGTCAGACACCGGGAGCACTGAGCTGCCTCGGTAGCACATCGCCTCCTAACCAGATACCATGGCGCTCCTCAAACACCTCAGACAGCCCTGTCTCCTAGAAATTCCTTTTCTATTCAACTGGTTGTATCAGTATCAGTAAAATGTTCACAGACAACATATCAAACATATCAGACAAAATATCAGATCTTGCAGTACAATGTCCATTTGTAGTGACTATAGCTTTATCAGACCTTTATAGCCAGCCACCAGCCTTTATACAGGACTGAGAGGACAGTTAACATGATGGTCAGATCACAGAGTGTTGGAGTACAGGGTCACTTTTGTCAGTGTTAATGAGCAAAACTTAATCCTACCAATACCAAATGGGAGACTTTCTGAACTTAGACCATTTCAACCAGATCAGTTGATTCAAGAAAATGCACCTCTGAGAGGAGTGGGGAAAACTATTTCTGCATACTCAGAGTTCCTGCCTTATTAGCCAATAAAATACCTGATTACTATAAACTGAACTCAAGGCTGTGGACTGCATGGAAAACTCATGATAGACATTTATTCAGAAAGATGATCCTCTGTTAATTACACTCAGAAAATTAAACACCTTTAATGTGATGATCAGGGGTGAACTTGAAAGTATCTTATGTCTTTGTATTGCGTTGACTCTTTCATGTCAACATTACTGGCATATGAAAAGCTGTGTGGGACTTATTGTTAAGGAATCTGTTCTAATAAATGTTAAAAAAAACAACAACAACAACAACAACAAAACCCCAAAACAGTTCACAGAGACTTCAGACATATGTGCTTTTGTTTCCCAAACCTTACCACTGGTCTCTCATGTAACAGTCCTGTGTTGTGTAATGATGTTTCCTACAAAACTTATTTCTTGGAGACAGGGCTGCCTCTGAGGACCAGAGTGCAGATCAGGGTGCAAACAAGGTTGACAGATAAAGAGATCCCAGTGTTAATTTTGACCGTGACGACCTCTGACCTCCTGGGCAACTGAAGCTAAAGTGTCATTGAAAGGGAGCCTGTAGTTTTTGAAAAGACTATCTAAACCCAATGATTTACTCATTGTCCTACTCTGTGAGATCAAAAGCCTTTAAGTCGCTTTGCATTCTTTCTCATCCTTCATCACAGAGCTGGATGTAAACTGATGTCAACTGTGTATAAACGACAGGATATTATCCTCACTGACGGGACGTGTGTGCTAATGGCTGTAACTCTCATAGCTCTGCTATGATAAGTGGGCTCCTGAAAAGATATTAGCAGTTAATGGTCCCTTGCTGTATTTATGTGACTTTCTATGAATAAAAGCCTTTGTGTGCTAAACTTTGAAGTACAAATGAACATTCTGCTAGTATCATATGTCTTTTGAGTTTAATTTAAGAGGAAATGAATGTCTGCGCCTTTTTGGTTGCTTCCTCCAGATCCTGGAGATGAGGGCCGTTGTTACTGGCTAACTGCTGCTGCATTTACCTGGCAAGAGAAGGGTTTTTTTCCACCTCTGGCAAACGTTGCATCATGACCACCATAGCTGGCAGACACCTCTGTGAGTTATATCACTGGCAGCACAGTAACTAGGTTAGCAGGTGTATCAATTGGATTAGAGGAAAGTTGATTCGGTCACAAATATCTCTTGATGACAGCTTGGTGTAGAGATGCTCACATTGCAGCATCAATCAACAAGCTGCACAGCATTTATTTCAGGCATGAGATGCAGGAAGTGGGGGCATCACACAGAGAGGCGGTAAAGGTGACACTGTTTGTTTTACTCTTACCCACATGGACAAAGACCGGCCCAGTGACCTTTAACTGCAGCTGGTTATCTGATGGGCTGCTGTGTGTGTTTCAGGGAGGGTCACATTCAATATGAGGATGCCTCTGGTTTCTCTTAGGGAGAATGGTGCCCTTTGTCCCAGAGACCCCAGGGACAACGGGCATTTGAGGGGAGATGTAGGAGCTAGTGAGCTTGTATGGGTGCTGTCTGTTGACTAGAGCACCAAGGTACCTCTGCCAGATATTAAGCATCCACCTCTTGATCCCCAGTCCTCTCCTGATGCTTAACTGAAGAAGCAATAGAAGCCAGAGCAGGGGAATGAACAGGAGGCTTTCATTCAAGCTTTTGTGTATGCTCTCTGTCCGTCTCCATGCATGTCTCTGTGAGAGGCTGCTGTCTTCCTAAGCCTGTCCATCACAATAAGCCTTTTGATTCCTTAATGACAGAGGGGAGGGGGGTGGGCTCCTGCAAACTGTCTCATACATATTAGTGTGTTTGTGTTACTCTGGTTGCTTTGGTAGTGAGCTGTGTGTGATACAACATTCCCTTACTTTTCAGTGTGTGTGTGTGTGTGTGTAAGTGAACTCTGGCCAAAAAACAGGCTCTATAACATCAAGAACAAGTCAATTAGAAAAGGATTAAAGGATTGAGATCCGTGAGCGTTCTCAGGCTCTCCTGATGGACTGAGGGGGAATCGGACAGGAAAGTGAGAAGCTTGTCTGTGTGTCTGAGCTAGCAGACAAACAACAGAGCCAACAGAGTGTGTTCTAATATCAGTTTTCACAGTGCAGAGATGCGGGGGCACGACTGACACTGAGGCTAAACACTGTTTTGATCACTGGTTCAAATAGCTTGAACTGTGCCTGTGGAAGCAGAAGAGACTGCCATTGAAAAAGGCATGTAAGTAGTTTATTGTTCAGCTGGAACACATTCTCCATACTATTTATGACATTTACAAGCATAACCGACAATCTCATACACTTGAACATCATAAGTAAACTCGATTGGTCATGAACAACTTAATGCTTCATATACGCATTCAGTTCTATATAAACTTTGCATTACATAAATAATAACTGTGCGTCTCATATCAATATACACATTCGGTACATAAATATATGTGTAGAATGACACAGCATCTCGATGAAACAATGGAAAACATACAGATTCCTTGCTCGATCATCACAATAAATCTTGCTGGAAAATTGCACAGATCTCTCACTAGAATACATGACGAGTCCTCCTGAATAAATGAGTGAGAACTCAGTGGGGTGTAATTCACAGTTGATAACATTCAGTGCATCCGAGACCCTGTAATACAAGCCATGAACACAGTCACATGTTCTCAAGATAAGCTCACTGAACTTCATGAGGTCAACAATTGGAAATGGAGCGACTGTGGTGCATATGTGTGTGTGAATTTGGCGAGCACGGTTCTGTGTGTGCAGCTTCTCTCCAGCAGCCATGTACATGTAGCTCATAATGAACATCTGGAACATCAAGACATGCGGATTCATGCGGGTGTTTGAGATGTATGAAAATAATGACGCTGGTTAGAAAATTGAAGTGACACTTTATAGGCTGGTTGATTTTCGTTACTGTTGTTGCCTCCTCTCGATGGAGAAGCTCCCTCTTTCCTGAGCTGTCACTCACTTTGTGACCCACTGTTAGCGTTAGCATCTCTGAAGCTTCATCCTTATCTCAGGTGCCTGTCGCCTCTGACTCTGGGAGGAGAGGAACCGCAGCTCTGCTCTCAGAACAGCGTGCACTTGTTCATCATGGATTTTCCTGACAGTGGATTCCCGCAGAGAAATGCGAGTACTTATACATCCCTCCCACCTCTCCCCACTTTGCCCCTTTTTCCAAACCAACTGCCGACTGAGTGCCTGTGAGGGGTTCGCCTGGTGGCTGTGCTGTGTGCTCCTGGACTTTGAGAGAAAAGCCAAACTGCTGACTCCTTTGACCGCTGGGTTTGAAATGGAGCTCGTTTTATGACTCAGTTTGGCTATTAATAGCTCCATGCCGTTCTCATGCCCCACTGAGAACAAAACATCACGTGCCAGGTCATGGGGCTGGCATCGGCGCTCAAAGTGCAAACCATCGGCAACTCAGGCTGACATTAGCAGAGACTAAATTTACCTGACATTGGTCAAGGTGGATGAGGTTTGTAGTGTACAAGGATGTGTGTGTGTGTGTGTTATAGGATGATACTGTGAAAAATTAGGTCATGACCAAAGGGACTGGTGTTGAACTCAGCTGTCACTTTGAGTGCTTGATAACCTGCTTTATGGCACATTCATAATGTTGAAATAAGACTTCTTCACTACACATGCATGAATGCTGATTAAACCCTTACGGCACCTTTCATAAGGCATATCTTGAACGCCTTCATCATTTGTGTCGTAAGGGAAGAACACCAGGTGAGTCATGCCTGCACTACAATGTGGTTCATCATCTTAGCAACCATGCAAATGACGAAGTTACAAACCGGGGTTCAGCTGAAGAGTGATAAAGAACTAAATGTGTTCATGGACGTTGCAGTGCAGCATGGGATGCCTTGCTCTAGTTGGGTTGGGACAGTCCCAAGGCCATGGCCATGGCGGCAATGAGGAGGGCGGAGCTGGCCAGGATCACCGCACTTCCGGAGCGGAACACCGGCCGACCGTTCAGGGGCTGGACCGGCCTGAATGTCTCAACCATTGGTTTCCCATCGTGGAACTTGAGCTCGGAGAACGCCCGCAGCTGGAGGAACAAAAGATAAACACAGATGTTAGGCTCCAGTCTCTGGAATGAGCTTGTCATGGTGTGCAGTTTTACTGAGTTTGTGAACACAGTGTTTTTGTCTAAACTTGTACAAACATTGGTGGAACTTAAGTCAGTACATTTGGGGATGCACTGTGTGTGTGTGTGTGTGTGTGTACAGATTAATTGGTGGCTTTTTGGCTTGTTGCTACTTACAAAAAAGCAGTGTCTAGTTGGAGGCTGGTTCCCTTTGTCACGTTTTAGATAGCTATGATTTGTTAGCAGTACCATTTTCCCCCTGAACTTCTCACATGGTTTCATTTAAATCATAGTTTTTTAAATTTTTAAATTCTAAGTACATGCAAAATTTTAGATGCAAGACATTTACTTGTAATGAAGTACTTTTAGATTGTTGTATTGGTAATTTTACCTAAGTACACAATCTGAATACTCCTTCCACTGGTTTAAGGAAAATGTATTTGATGCCTGTGGTTTTAACCTTCGATCAGAGACTGTACCTTTTCAACCAAAAGACAGAAAAGGTATTTAAAAAAACAAAACAAACAAAAAACACGCACTTCACTTGTATTCCTTTACATTTTGAGGTCTTTTATCCTAACCTGATCCATGCTCAGAGGGATGGGGTTCTCAAACAAAGTCCAAACCACAGCCTCAGTGCACCCGGGGGTGGTCAGAGAGCCCTTGTATCGGTAGTAGCTGGTCAGGTTCTGCTCAGGTGGGATCAGCTGTGCCAGGGAGATGCCAAGCAGAGATGTGTTGTCGTCTGAAAACAGAAAAGATGAAACGTTTGCAACAGTGTTATGCAGCCATGTTTTTAGTTGGTTGTATTGAATTTCAATACCTACTTGTAGCTTTGATGCTACGCAGAGCGTTGATGATGGGGTCATACTTTCGGTTTCCACTATTGGATTTCTGAAAATGGAGAGAAAAACATTTCAGCTACCATTTCAGCTTAAGGTCTATTGTGTAATGGCACTTAGTTTGATTTCGGCGATGTGGTTAATTAAAAATGGTCACCTCATAGAAAAACCCAAGGACTGCAACTCCTTCCGGGTCTGATAGCGCTTTCGTCAGATCAGTGTAATGGTGCTTCATGTGTACAATGTGCAGCTGTAGATAACATATACAACAAAGATAACAAAGATTACACATTTTTTTTATCTCATTATCAAAAACATGTCTTAAGACTTTGTTGATAAAAAATTATTACCTATTTATTTAACAATCAAAAAATGCCATGAAAAGAACTGAACCATCGATGAACTGATCAAACTAACAAATATTTTCTCTGCATCCAAAACTTGACTTAACTTATTTATCTCTGCAGCACATCCAACACATCCATACTGGGTGACATGTTTCTTCATTATAACGACCACGGGCACTGCAGTTTGTTTTGAATCAGCCCTTTGTATGCTGTACTGCTGCCATTAATACTCATTACTGTGTTGATTCCACTGCTGAAAATAGTCCCCAACAAGTTCATCGTTTACTACTGTTTGAGTAACATTTGCTGAAACTAATGTCCAGCTGTTTTAAGAAATTACTGAGCCTTTAAAAAAAACAGAAAGCAGATAATAGTGAGTTGTTTTTAAAGGTTTAATGCTTAGAGCTGAGAGCCACTGACAGGCTGGTGAAGTCAGAGAGTTTTGAGAGGTGAAACTAACACGCTTGTTTTGGTCTTTTCATGGGATTTGTTGACAAGACAAATATTGCCATCTACATCATTTAATTTTAAGGTTTATTGTAGTCAGATACATATTTGAAAAGTCTGATTTATAGAGAAAATCTGCATTTTTATGATTTGCTAGCACAAATTATTGGTCTGCTTGACTCCCCTAACAGTATCAGTTATTAAGTGAAGTAAAGACATCCTTTAACCTACAGGAAATGAAAACTCAGAGCTTTCTCTCAGTGTGGTACATAATTATTGATTTAAAGTTTTCACTTCCTATTTAATGTCTTCAGAGCGAAAGAGCTGCCTTCATGTGATCCAGATCAATGTATCAGTTATTCTTCACCCACAGTTCCTCTCACACAGTAAACGCTTCAGAGACAGGCTGTGTGTATTTTGTATAGAAAGCTTAAGATACCTCCATGGGATACTGCTCCCCATCGATGGTATGTTCAGAGCCAGGTCCCCCGTTGTTGCCCCAGTGGAGGTGGAACTGTACAGCCTTGTAGCTGGTTGGCAGGCCTCCACCTGAGATGGTGCTGGGATGAGTAACTCCAACCTGGACTGGTGAACCATGCGCAACAGAGAGAAAGAGTTAAAACAACAGCTTCAAAGCACCGGTAGCAATTAGATGTTTAATGGAGAATACACTCACCCGAGTGGCCGTTGTTCTTGATAGTGCCTCTGAAGATTTGCTGGTAGTTGCTGAACTGGAAAGGAGTCAGACGCTCGTCTTTCAGGGTCTTTCTGGTGACGACATTGATGGGCGACTGGTATCTTCCTGCGCAGTTGCTGTGGCCATGGTTCCACTTGTCTGGTGCTAAAACAAGAAAACACCAGTGTTTCTGTTTAACGGCATAGATCTTATTGTGGCTTCTGATACAGACAGCCACTTGATTTTAATTTAATGTCTAAAGCCTTGGGTAGGTACATCATGTACTGTTTAGATTGGTTTTATTGCTGTCTCTCTGAGAGTGACTGTGTAGAGGACTGTAAGTCCTCAACTACACAAGTCATGTGTGGAGTACCACAGGTACTGTCAGTCAGTCTTTGATCTTTTGCTATTCTTCAAGTTACATTTAGATTAAATATATCAAAAGTTTCATATGAGGTTTCATTTTAATGCAGATGATTGTCAGATCTACATGTTTTTTGATTCCAGTAAATAAGATGCAACTACAGGTCATTTGTACAGAGGTTAAAAACTGTTTCTCTTTGACCGTTCTACTCCAATAGCTCAAAAGTCATCACTATAGGTTCAGACTCCTCCGTTAGTCAAATGTCTTCACACTTAGGCTTCTTGTCTTCAAACATTGAGCCTCACTGCAGAAACCTCTGTGTCACATTTCATAACAGGCTCAAATTTGATCATCAGGCTAACTTGGCCATCCAGTCCTGCCAATCTTACAGCTTTGGAACGTTTCCAAAATTTTAATTATTTTATCTGTTAAGCACTTGGAAACTGTGTCTGTGTCCATGCTTTTATTACATCCAGATTAGATTAGATTCCTGGGAGTCTGTGTATTCCTGTCTGAGTGGGTACAACCTGTCCAAACCTCAGCTGGTTCAGATTCTGGTTGCATCAGGAAGACTGCTCACAAGATCCAATAGAAGAATACAGATATTCTATCTATCTATCTATCTATCTATCTATCTATCTATCTATCTATCTATCTATCTATCTATCTATCTATCTATCTATCTATCCTGTATCCTGTATACTATATATATACCTTACTGTTTTAATGTTGAGGCTGGTTAGTATATGTATGTTAATATACTCTAAATCTGTTGGTTTTGTTTCTTTTGTGAAAAACTTTATTTGCCTTTGAAAGGAGTTAAATAAATAGAAATTAATAATTATTTTATTTTTAAAAAATGTTTCACGTAAAATAATAATATAAAATAGAAATAATCTTACTGTTGCACTGATGATCACAGGTGAACTGGGACTGATAGCACCAATCTGAAACACAGGAAACAAAATCGATTTTGTTAAGACAAAGTTTTCATTGATAATGTACCTGAGGTCTTTCACCTCTGTCTTGAAATTTGGTGTCAAGAGCAAACAATGTAACAAACAAACATACACACACACAGACTTGACTGTGCGACTGGCAACTGTCCAGCTAGATTTTATGTGTATTTACAAATGTGGCATTTTTTTTAACAGTTTATTTTTGTTTTCATTAACGCAAACACTGAATTGTTCTCCTAATAGTTTAAGTCAACTGTTATTCCTGGCCATAGAAAAACCCCTGATACACAGGAACTGTCTTCCTATTCACAAAAAAGTTGGCGTTTGTGCTTTATCTTTCCGTGCTATCAGAATAAACACAGGGCCAGTCTTTTGCATCAGCGAGGTCCCGTTCTCACATGCTTGTCTGAGGGTTTATTAATATTTCACAATTGGTTTGCATGTTTCCACCCCGTGCTCAGAGACAAATATCTGCAGTATCTCTCAGATCAAATATTTATGAAAAACACACATACCATTGAAAAAATATGGGGAGGGTCTCCCACTCTGTTATTAGAACTGTATGAGGACCTCTCCTGGTGTTTGTGAAGGAAGTCAGTGCTTGGTTTCTTTGCCATGTTGGTAAGCTTTTCCTCCTGCCCTGGCATGATAATGGGTACTGAAAATAAACGAAGCAGGGGGGCAAACATGTGGGGGAGGGGTTCAGATTGCATTCACTGGTGCCACCAAACTGGTCCCAGTATAATGGCAGTATGATGTTTGTATTTACTTTTTTATTTTTGTTTATTGTTTATTATTTGTTTATTTTTTTTGCAGGATGCATATGTGTGCCAGTGGAGTCTGAAAGCAGGAGGAACTAACTCAGAAATGCATAATTACTCTCCGTGACTTCACTCTGATGCTGAAGTGATGAAAGGATGAGGATTAATGTCAAACCTCGACCCACTTTTGCCCACCAGGCCGCACAGGATTGACGGTAACAGCGAAAATGTGTCACTTTCCAAGATTTTCATACAAAACATGGTGAACTTGAAAAATTGTGAATAAAATATGATGCGCTATGAAAGATTGAACAAAACTACTATACAAAAACTACAGTATTAAGTTTAGTAAGTTAGTAGCACCTCCACCAACTACAAGAGTATAACAGAAATAATTGTTAGTTTATAAAACAGTATACCAATAACAGGAGAGAGTCTTCTGCACTTTTACTTTTGATACTTTAAGTACATCTGGTTAATAATTCTTTCTTTTTTTTAAAGAATACTTTTATTCTCACTGCAAAACTTTGACTTGTAAAAGAATATTTTTACAGTGTGGTAAATCTAGTTTTACTTAAACACCTTCCATCACTGTCTGTGAGTGGAAACGTCTGTTTTTATGGCCCACAGTCGCTTGTCCTCATCCCGGCCAATCAGATTTCTGTCCGCGCAGTTCTTGACCAATCGACGCGTGGCGTTGATCTTTTGTGCGGCGCAGAGCAAGTGAACAATATTTGAGAGAGCAAACTAAGGAAAGTGAGAGGAAAACAAAAGGCAGCGAGAGGGAGACGCAAATAGACCACGCCTGCCTGCTGAAAGCGCCATGTGAAGACACCGAGAAGCTGTGTCCCCGTAGATGCTCCATTCAGAGGAAAAGGATAACTTAGATCGGCACTGGGCCGTGCCATGCCACCCCCTGAATCCCCCTATGTCCCGAAACAGTTCTTTAACTTTGAAATGGGGCGTGAAGAGATAGATTCAGGGTCTATCACAGCACAGAAAATTTAAGATTTCCCCTTCTCACCGCAAACACACCGCATGTTTTTCCCTCAAAACCTTTATGCACCAGGGCTCTGTGCGCCAAGCTCCGGGTCCATGGCATGAAATGCACTAACATCTACCGAGACAAGGCGCTACAACTGCCCCGGGCAGGTTGCTGCAGGTGGCCAGGCGCAGGGTGCTTCCCCTGCGTACTGAATGAAGCAGCGCACCAAGCGGCGCATCCAGCATTTCTTACAGTCTGTGCTGTTTGTGGATTTGTGCTTCATCTCAAACTCTCAATAACTAAAACGATATTTAATCGCATCAATTACTATCCCAGGAAATAATAGACAGTAAACTATCCACATCTATATAATGAGTGAAGGAGTGTTATTAGTGCATTTTAGAGCTTTGTTTTAGGAGCGTTTAGTAGCGTCGTTTCTCCGAATGACAAAAAAATGAGCTGCGATCAAACCAGCGCAACCATTGTTTATTCTGCTCTTCATAATACATGCATTTGTCTCTTTAAGGGCTTAATTTGATTACATTCTACGAATCCCAATTTAAAGACCGATAGAAAAGGTGTGTTTTGACATTATAAGAAAAACAAATCAAAGGAACGTCGGTTCCCTTCAGCGCGCATTTGTTAACCTATCTCACTGACCAAATTAGGGCTGTGATTCATTCCGCAATCATGGTTGCTGCTAATTTAGTTCATTAGCGCCTTGGTGCCAAACCTCGAGCCTTTTTTTCTTCAGTGAAATTAACGCCTCAGAATCAGCTGCTGTGAATTTGGACACATTGGCGCTGCGCAGCTTGACGCGTCTGCTCTGCGGCAACAGGGACGCGAACGTCTGTCAGCGGGTCAGTGTGGATCCGGGCAGGTGCACGGAGAGAGAGAGAGAGAGAGAGAGAGAGAGAGAGAGAGAGAGAGAGAGAGAGAGAGAGAGAGAGAGAGAGAGAATCCGAAACAGAGAGGGCTCAGGGTGAATCTCAGCTCGACCTGCCTGCTTTAGTCCTCATTGGCTCAGCTGACACAGGATCTCTGCATCCTCTCATGCCCTTGAACAGGCAGCTCAGAGGTGTGAGTGCACGGTGCAGATGAGCCTGTCGGACACACGGAGCAAAGCCCGGTGCTGCCACATCAGAGTGATGGACAGGGCAGGTGGAGAGCGTCACGCAAACCGTTTTGGTGCTGGTCTGGTGCGGTGGGACTCTCGCTTTCATCTGGGAAGCTGTGGCTCTTTGGTGACTCGGTTTTTTTCTCGCTCTCTGCAGAACGCCTTTCTCTCTCTATTCTAGGATTTCTGTCTTTTCAAATTCTTGGGATTCCGCAATACATCAACTTTCTGATTGAATACAGAGTCTGGGCACGGTTCGGAAAAAAAATGGTAAAAAACAACTTGACCCTTCTGGTTTCACTGAGAAGCTTTCTCATCTGGTCATTTCCCCCCTTATATCTTAAACTGATCCAAATATGAATAATCTATCAATCATGGAACATTCTTATCTATAAAGTAAGCTCACAGATTTTGATCAGAAATATGAAATATATAAGAGACATATGAGAGACAGATATCAGAAGACAGGCTGAAATTTTGCAGGAAAAAAATCAAATATTTCCAGGTAATATTGGTAATATTGGTAATATTAGAAAATCAATATCTCCAAATTCAGTTACTAATCCAGTTTCTTTCACAGTATTTGTAGCCTATTATTTGGGACCTGTACAAAGGCAAGAGATATCCAAATAAAGCCGCCATTTATAAAATTACTATCATTATTATTATTATTATTTACTCATTTTCCAGCTATGAATGAAATCACACTCACCTCCTGCTCCTGTGCAGACTGTCCAAAAGGATGCCAGGAGAACGGGAAGGATTAGATTCTGCATTTTGGAGCTTTTCTGCCTCGACCGACTGAAGGCAACACAATGACTTGTTTTTTACCAATATGATCGCATTCTTGCAGGGGGTCTTATATTTATCTATCAGCATACCCCGACACGAAAGAAAGAGTGGCCCCTCCCCCTTCGGGCATCGCCTCCAATAAAGCTTTACACTGATAAGAGCTCCAACGAAGGGGGCCTGTCAATGGGCTCCTGGTGCGTAAGAACCAATCTAATGCAATCATTACTATCGTGGTGTCGATTTGCAATCACATCCTGGCAACTGTGGCAAAAGGGGAAATCAGACGGAGTTAATCATCAATGCGGGCAGCGGACTGCTCCACAGGTAACCCAAGGTGGCCCCTCAGAGGATGGAGTGGGGAGAAAGAGGGGAAAATGATCATTAGAGGACTAAGAATCACCTGATACTCATGTTTAGCTTTGTACATTTTCATGTAAGGTTGGAAAAAAATCATTGAATTTCAGTGTCAGTGCCATTCAGCTCTTCACTGAAGGTATGTGATGTTTAAACTAAGTGAAATATTAAAACCAAAGGCTCCATATTTTACATGTCTTGTGCATCATTTTGTCAGTGGTGTAAGAAGTATTCAAACTAAAAGTACTTATTATACTGAATGACACCTGTCAGTGTTATTTTATTGGATCATTAATATTGATTTATTAACATGTAACAAGCAGTTCAGTGATGTAGCTACCGGAGCAGATTATTACTTAAGTTTGATAGTTTAATATATAATAATGCATGAATGATCTTGTGTTTTATTCTGAAAAGAAAGAAAAAGGCAGAAGTGGAGTAGAAGTATAAAGTATCATAAAGAAGAACAACTCAAGTACAAGTACCTCAAAATTTACTTAGTTACTTTCCACCACCACTAAACACATTTCCCCAAAATTTAGCCAAACAGATTTGGTATCTTAAGAAAATTTAGGATCAACTCAAAATAAAGCACACATGCACGCTCACACAAGAACACACATACACCTTGACTTGAAAGCCTCATATCCAAAGGAAGATATCAGGTGAAATCTTTAAAAAGGTTTATTTTCCAACCCAGTTCAGCTTGTCCAGAAAACCTGCCCAGTCAGTGCAAAGCTTTGCAAAAAAATTCTCAACATCTCTCCTCAACTTTTCCACGGAAAAGTTAAAGCTGTCACCTTTATTTTCATTCAGCTGGTGTAAACCTAGAAGTTTGAATTATTGATCATGCTGAGTGAGTACAGTGAGGGACACTTGCAGTTTTCCCTAAAAAAAATAAAAAAAAAAACACAAATTAGCTTGCGTAGCTCTTCTTGAAGACTCTCGCCAGCAATCTGCAAGTCTGAAAAACTGCAGCCGGGCATGCCGTGTTTCTGTGTGTCCTGCCTTCACTGTGTGTATGAGTGTGTGTGGTGTGATTTTTAATACAGTGAAATTGAATAATCTCTTGATTTGATTGGCTGAAAGTGCTGGGCTTGTTGTGGAAGTCATGCCTTGTGTGTCTCTTGATGGAAAAGCTCCATCTGGTGGACAAATGGAAGAAATTCATATGTTTCACAAGATTGGAAGAAGTTTATTCTCATTATATGTTTATAAAACCTTATTATAAACAATAATAAGTGCATTAAAAAGTGGAGTATTTACCTCTGAAATTTAGTGGACTAAAAGCTTAAAGTAGAATAAAATTGAAAAACCTAAAGTAGAAAAACCTGAATAAAATACATAAATTGTTATTGTACAGAACTTGAGTAAATGTACATAGCAATTTCCTTTTCTGGTTTTCAGAAAATTCAGCCAAATAATTCAAAGCAAAAAATCATCAAGAGAATATCTGACACAATTGAAGGTATAAGAGAAACTAAATAATAAACAAAGAACAAAATAATAATAATAATAATAATAATAATAATAATAATAATAATAATAATAATAATAATAATAAATTGATAATTAAGAATTTATAATTGATCATAATAATAATAAACATTCACCACCTTTTTGGTCTATGTGTCTTTTGGTATTTGAATTTTCCTTCAAACACTGATATTTAAAAAATTAAAAAAGAGTGCTTATTTGATTTTGGTTTTAAAATACAAAAAACAAAATTGAAATAGTGAGTCTGAAGGGAGTCCACGAAATTTAAAAATTACTTAGATTTTTTTTTTTTGTGCTTCATATTGTAACATGGCTATAATGGCCATGTTGGAAGACAACAACAGATTCACTGGTTGACTTTTTTGCTTTTGAACACACTTTATATGACATATATGTATATTTGTATATAGTTTGCATTATCCAGATTCAGACTGACCCATTGCACCATTGCAGTATTGGCATTTGTGGAAAAAAAAAAGTTGTTCTGTTGGTTGTGTTGTTGTTTCTAGGCATCAGTGCATCAGTATGTGGAAGCACATTATGCAGTTGTGATCCGGACACAACTGTATATGTGCGGAAGCCTATCAGCAGGTAGTGTTGGAAGCACAGACTGTATTGTATAGTTTAGTATTGTCAGGCTTAGTTGTGGATATTTGTCACTATATGGATGGCACTGGGGTCAGTGTGGGTTTAGTGTGTGTGAGTCATAGTTGGTGCTTGATGTAGAATAAAACTTATGCATGCATTAATGTCTCCTTGTTTCTTTCTGTGTGCAGCTGCTTCTGGCTGAGTGGCAATCCAACTCTGTGGCCATGGGCAATGTGGAGCTCAGGTAAGGCCCCTGCTGCAGCTGGAAGTGAAGCAAAATATTACAAGTTCAACCACTGACTTGATTAGTATCTCCAAAACCAATGTGTTTCTGTTTTTTAGCAGGAGGGAGGAGCTGAATGAGAGGACTATTTGAGACCAGGTGAGCAAGAGCCAAATTGTAGTCTTTCTACACTTATGCATGCACTAATTTTACAGTGTGTGTGTGTGTGTGTGTGTGTGTGTGTGTGTTTGTGTGTGTGTGTGTGTGTGTGTGCGTGTGTGTGAGAGTGTTGTAGGTGTATGTGGGGTGGAGCCAGTGAAGGTGCTGCTGGTGAGGATATAGTGCCATCTTGTGGGAGTGAGGGACACACCGCAGCTGTTGTGTGATTCACTCTCCATAATACTCATTTGGTCTTGTGTGGCACTGTGTGGGCTGATGTACGCAATTTCAAAATGTCATAAAAAACGTCATAGTATAGTATGGCGTTTTTTTCGGCCAAAAAAAGTCACAATTTTTTTCCACCTCAAAATGTCATAAAAAACGTCATAGTATAGTATGGCGTTTTTTTCGGGCAAAAAAACTCAACATTTTTTTCGACCTCAAAATGTCATAAAAAACGTCATAGTATAGTATGGCGTTTTTTTCGGGCAAAAAAACTCAACATTTTTTTCGACCTCAAAATGTCATAAAAAACGTCATAGTATAGTATGCGGTTTTTTTCGGCCAAAAAAAGTCCACATTTTTTTCGACCTCAAAATGTCATAAAAAACGTCATAGTATAGTAAGGCGTCAAAATCGGCCAAAAAAAGTCACATTTTTTTCGACCTCAAAATGTCATAAAAAACGTCATAGTATAGTATGGCGTTTTTTTCGGGCAAAAAAAACTTAACATTTTTTTCGACCTCAAAATGTCATAAAAAACGTCATAGTATAGTAAGGAGTCAAAATCGGCCAAAAAAACTCAACATTTCTTTCGACCTCAAAATGTCATAAAAAACGGCATAGTATAGTATGGCGTTTCTTTCGGGAAAAAAAAGTCAACATTTTTTTCGACCTCAAAATGTCATAAAAAACGTCATAGTATAGTATGGCGTTTTTTTCTGCCAAAAAAACTCAACATTTTTTTCGACCTCAAAATGTCATAAAAAACGTCATAGTATAGTATGGCGTTTTTTTCGGCCAAAAAAAGTCAACATTTTTTTCGACCTCAAAATATCATAAAAAACGTCATAGTATACTATTGCGTTTTTTTCGGCCAAAAAAACTCAACATTTTTTTCGACCTCAAAATGTCATAAAAAACGTCATAGTATAGTATGGCGTTTTTTTCGGCCAAAAAAAGTCAAAATTTTTTTCGACCTCAAAATATCATAAAAAACGTCATAGTATAGTAAGGCGTCAAAATCGGCCAAAGAAAGTCAAATTTTTTTTCGACTTCAAAATGTCATAAAAAACGTCATAGTATAGTATGGCGTGTTTTTCGGCCAAAAAAAGTCAAATTTTTTTTCGACCTCAAAATGTCATAAAAACGTCATAGTATAGTATGGCGTTTTTTTCGGCCAAAAAAAGTCACAAATTTTTTCGACCTCAAAATGTCATAAAAAACGTCATAGTATAGTATGCCGTTTTTTTCGGCCAAAAAAAGGTCAAATTTTTTTTCGACCTCAAAATATCATAAAAAACGTCATAGTATAGTAAGGCGTCAAAATCGGCCAAAAAAAGTCAAATTTTTTTTTTCGACCTCAAAATGTCATAAAAAACGTCATAGTATAGTATGCCGTTTTTTTCGGCCAAAAAAAGTCACAATTTTTTTCCACCTCAAAATGTCATAAAAAACGTCATAGTATAGTAAGTCGTTTTTTTCGGCCAAAAGAACTCAACATTTTTTTCGACCTCAAAATGTCATAAAAAACGTCATAGTATACTAAGGCGTCAAAATCGGCCAAAAAAAGTCAACATTTTTTTCCACCTCAAAATGTCATAAAAAACGTCATAGTATAGTATGGCGTTTTTTTCGGCCAAAAAAAGTCAACATTTTTTTTCGACCTCAAAATGTCATAAAAAACATCATAATATACTAAGGCGTCAAAATCGGCCAAAAAAAGTCAAAATTTTTTTCGACCTCAAAATGTCATAAAAAACGGCATAGTATAGTATGGCGTTTTTTTCGGCCAAAAAAAGTCAACATTTTTTTCGACCTCAAAATGTCATAAAAAACGTCATAGTATAGTATGGCGTTTTTTTCAGCCAAAAAAAGTCACATTTTTTTTCGACCTCAAAATGTCATGAAAAACGTCATAGTATACTAAGGCGTCAAAATCAACCAAAAAAAGTCAAAATTTTTTTCGACCTCAAAATGTCATAAAAAACGTCATAGCATAGTAAGGCGTCAAAATCGGCCAAAAAAACTCAACATTTTTTTCGACCTCAAAATGTCATAAAAAACGTCATAGTATAGTATGGCGTTTTTTTCGGCCAAAAAAAGTCAACATTTTTTTCGACCTCAAAATGTCATAAAAAACGTCATAGTATAGTAAGGCGTCAAAATCGGCCAAAAAACGTCAAATTTTTTTTCGACCTCAAAATGTCATAAAAAACGTCATAGTATAGTATGGCGTCAAAATCGGCCAAAAAAAGTCAAAATTTTTTTCGACCTCAAAATGTCATAAAAAACGTCATAGTATAGTATGGCGTCAAAATCGGCCAAAAAACGTCAAATTTTTTTTCGACCTCAAAATGTCATAAAAAACGTCATAGTATAGTAAGGCGTCAAAATCGGCCAAAAAAAGTCACATTTTTTTTCGACCTCAAAATGTCATAAAAAACGGCATAGTATAGTATGGCGTTTTTTTCGGGCAAAAAAAGTCAACATTTTTTTCCACCTCAAAATGTCATAAAAAACGTCATAGTATAGTATGGCGTTTTTTTCGGGCAAAAAAAGTCAAAATTTTTTTCGACCACAAAATATCATAAAAACGTCATAGTATAGTATGGCGTTTTTTTCGGCCAAAAAAACTCAACATTTTTTTCGACCTCAAAATGTCATAAAAAACGTCATAGTATAGTATGGCGTTTTTTTCGGCCAAAAAAAGTCAAAATTTTTTTCGACCTCAAAATGTCATAAAAAACGTCATAGTATAGTATGGCGTTTTTTTCGGGCAAAAAAAGTCAAATTTTTTTTCGACCTCAAAATGTCATAAAAAACGTCATAGTATAGTATGGCGTTTTTTTCGGGCAAAAAAAGTCAACATTTTTTTCCACCTCAAAATGTCATAAAAAACGTCATAGTATAGTATGGCGTTTTTTTCAGCCAAAAAAAGTCACATTTTTTTTCGACCTCAAAATGTCATAAAAAACGTCATAGTATACTAAGGCGTCAAAATCGACCAAAAAAAGTCAAAAATTTTTTCGACCTCAAAATGTCATAAAAAACGTCATAGCATAGTAAGGCGTCAAAATCGGCCAAAAAAAGTCAACATTTTTTTCGACCTCAAAATGTCATAAAAAACGTCATAGTATAGTATGGCGTTTTTTTCGGCCAAAAAAACTCAACATTTTTTTCGACCTCAAAATGTCATAAAAAACGTCATAGTATAGTAAGGCGTCAAAATCGGCCAAAAAAAGTCAAATTTTTTTTCGACCTCAAAATGTCATAAAAAACGGCATAGTATAGTATGGCGTTTCTTTCGGGAAAAAAAAGTCAACATTTTTTTTTACCTCAAAATGTCATAAAAAACGTCATAGTATAGTATGGCGTTTTTTTCTGCCAAAAAAACTCAACATTTTTTTCGACCTCAAAATGTCATAAAAAACGTCATAGTATAGTATGGCGTTTTTTTCGGCCAAAAAAACTCACAATTTTTTTTGACCTCAAAATGTCATAAAAAACGTCATAGTATAGTATGGCGTTTTTTTCGGCCAAAAAACGTCAAATTTTTTTTCGACCTCAAAATGTCATAAAAAACGTCATAGTATAGTAAGGCGTCAAAATCGGCCAAAAAAAGTCAAATTTTTTTTCGACCTCAAAATGTCATAAAAAACGTCATAGTATAGTATGGCGTTTTTTTCGGCCAAAAAAAGTCAAAATTTTTTTCGACCTCAAAATGTCATAAAAAACGTCATAGTATAGTATGGCGTTTTTTTCAGCCAAAAAAAGTCACATTTTTTTTCGACCTCAAAATGTCATAAAAAACGTCATAGTATACTAAGGCGTCAAAATCGACCAAAAAAACTCAACATTTTTTTCCACCTCAAAATGTCATAAAAAACGTCATAGTATAGTATGGCGTTTTTTCCGGGCAAAAAAAGTCAAAAATTTTTTTGACCTCAAAATGTCATAAAAAACGTCATAGTATAGTATGGCGTTTTTTTCGGCCAAAAAAACTCAACATTTTTTTCGACCTCAAAATGTCATAAAAAACGTCATAGTATAGTAAGGCGTCAAAATCGGCCAAAAAACGTCAAATTTTTTTTCGACCTCAAAATGTCATAAAAAACGTCATAGTATAGTAAGGCGTCAAAATCGGCCAAAAAAAGTCACATTTTTTTTCGACCTCAAAATGTCATAAAAAACGGCATAGTATAGTATGGCGTTTTTTTCGGCCAAAAAAAGTCAACATTTTTTTCGACCGCAAAATGTCATAAAAAACGTCATAGTATAGTATGGCGTTTTTTTCGGGAAAAAAAAGTCAAATTTTTTTTCCACCTCAAAATGTCATAAAAAACGTCATAGTATACTAAGGCGTCAAAATTGGCCAAAAAAAGTCAACATTTTTTCGACCTCAAAATGTCATAAAAAACGTCATAGTATAGTATGGCGTTTTTTTCGGCCAAAAAAAGTCAAATTTTTTTTCGACCTCAAAATGTCATAAAAAACGTCATAGTATAGTATGGCGTTTTTTTCGGCCAAAAAAAGTCAAATTTTTTTTCGACCTCAAAATGTCATAAAAAACGTCATAGTATAGTATGGCGTTTTTTTCGGCCAAAAAAAGTCAAATTTTTTTTCGACCTCAAAATGTCATAAAAAACGTCATAGTATAGTATGGCGTTTTTTTTCGGGAAAAAAAAGTCAAATTTTTTTTCCACCTCAAAATGTCATAAAAAACGTCATAGTATACTAAGGCGTCAAAATTGGCCAAAAAAAGTCAACATTTTTTCGACCTCAAAATGTCATAAAAAACGTCATAGTATAGTATGGCGTTTTTTTCGGCCAAAAAAAGTCAAATTTTTTTTCGACCTCAAAATGTCATAAAAAACGTCATAGTATAGTATGGCGTTTTTTTCGGGCAAAAAAACTCAACATTTTTTTTCTACCTCAAAATGTCATAAAAAACGTCATAGTATACTAAGGCGTCAAAATTGGCCAAAAAAAGTCAAAATTTTTTTCGACCTCAAAATGTCAGAAAAAACGTCATAGTATAGTATGGCGTTTTTTTGGGCCAAAAAAAGTCAAATTTTTTTTCGACCTCAAAATGTCATAAAAAACGTCATAGTATAGTATGGCGTTTTTTTCGGGCAAAAAAAGTCAAATTTTTTTTCGACCTCAAAATGTCATAAAAAACGTCATAGTATAGTATGGCGTTTTTTTGGGCCAAAAAAAGTCAAATTTTTTTTCGACCTCAAAATGTCATAAAAAACGTCATAGTATAGTATGGCGTTTTTTTCGGCCAAAAAAAGTCAAATTTTTTTTCGACCTCAAAATATCATAAAAAACGTCATAGTATAGTAAGGCGTTTTTTTCGGCCAAAAAAACTCAACATTTTTTTCGACCTCAAAATGTCATAAAAAACGTCATAGTATAGTATGGCGTTTTTTTCGGCCAAAAAAAGTCAACATTTTTTTCGACCGCAAAATGTCATAAAAAACGTCATAGTATAGTATGGTGTTTTTTTCGGGAAAAAAAAGTCAAATTTTTTTTCCACCTCAAAATGTCATAAAAAACGTCATAGTATACTAAGGCGTCAAAATTGGCCAAAAAAAGTCAACATTTTTTCGACCTCAAAATGTCATAAAAAACGTCATAGTATAGTATGGCGTTTTTTTCGGCCAAAAAAAGTCAAATTTTTTTTCGACCTCAAAATGTCATAAAAAACGTCATAGTATAGTATGGCGTTTTTTTCGGCCAAAAAAAGTCAACATTTTTTTCGACCGCAAAATGTCATAAAAAACGTCATAGTATAGTATGGCGTTTTTTTCGGCCAAAAAAAGTCAACATTTTTTTCGACCGCAAAATGTCATAAAAAACGTCATAGTATAGTATGGTGTTTTTTTCGGGAAAAAAAAGTCAAATTTTTTTTCGACCTCAAAATATCATGAAAAACGTCATAGTATAGTAAGGCGTCAAAATCGGCCAAAAAAAGTCAAAAATTTTTTCGACCTCAAAATGTCATAAAAAACGTCATAGTATAGTATGGCGTTTTTTTCGGCCAAAAAAACTCAACATTTTTTTCGACCTCAAAATATCATAAAAAACGTCATAGTATAGTATGGCGTTTTTTTCGGGCAAAAAAAGTCAATTTTTTTTTCGACCTCAAAATGTCATTAAAAAACGTCATAGTATAGTATGCCGTTTTTTTCGGCCAAAAAAAGTCAAAAATTTTTTCGACCTCAAAATGTCAGAAAAAACGTCATAGTATAGTATGGCGTTTTTTTCGGCCAAAAAAAGTCAACATTTTTTTCGACCTCAAAATGTCATAAAAAACGTCATAGTATAGTAAGGCGTCAAAATCGACCAAAAAAAGTCAACATTTTTTTCGACCTCAAAATGTCATAAAAACGTCATAGTATAGTATGGCGTTTTTTTTGGGAAAAAAAAGTCAAATTTTTTTTCGACCTCAAAATGTCATAAAAAACGTCATAGTATAGTAAGGCGTCAAAATCGTCCAAAGAAAATCAACATTTTTTTCCACCTCAAAATGTCATAAAAAACGTCATAGTATAGTATGGCGTTTTTTTCGGCCAAAAAAACTCAACATTTATTTCCACCTCAAAATGTCATAAAAAACGTCATAGTATAGTATGGCGTTTTTTTCGGCCAAAAAAAGTCAAATTTTTTTTCGACCTCAAAATGTCATAAAAAACGTCATAGTATACTAAGGCGTCAAAATCGGCCAAAAAAAGTCAAAATTTTTTTCGACCTCAAAATGTCATAAAAAACGTCATAGTATAGTATGGCGTTTTTTTTCGGGCAAAAAAACTCAACATTTTTTTTTTACCTCAAAATGTCATAAAAAACGTCATAGTATACTAAGGCGTCAAAATTGGCCAAAAAAAGTCAAAATTTTTTTCGACCTCAAAATGTCATAAAAAACGTCATAGTATAGTAAGGCGTCAAAATCGGCCAAAAAAAGTCAACATTTTTTTCGACCTCAAAATGTCATAAAAAACGTCATAGTATAGTAAGGCGTCAAAATCGGCCAAAAAAAGTCAAAAATTTTTTCGACCTCAAAATGTCATAAAAAACGTCATAGTATAGTATGGCGTTTTTTTTCGGCCAAAAAAACTCAACATTTTTTTCGACCTCAAAATGTCATAAAAAACGTCATAGTATAGTATGGCGTTTTTTTCGGCCAAAAAAAGTCAACATTTTTTTCGACCTCAAAATGTCATAAAAACGTCATAGTATAGTATGGCGTTTTTTTCGGCCAAAAAAAGTCAACATTTTTTTCGACCTCAAAATATCATAAAAAACGTCATAGTATAGTATGGCGTTTTTTTCGGCCAAAAAAACACAACATTTTTTTTTTACCTCAAAATGTCATAAAAAGCGTCATAGTATACTAAGGCGTCAAAATTGGCCAAAAAAAGTCAAAATTTTTTTCGACCTCAAAATGTCATAAAAAACGTCATAGTATAGTATGGCGTTTTTTTCGGCCAAAAAAAGTCAAATTTTTTTTCGACCTCAAAATGTCATAAAAAACGTCATAGTATAGTATGGCGTTTTTTTCGGCCAAAAAAAGTCAAATTTTTTTTCGACCTCAAAATATCATGAAAAACGTCATAGTATAGTAAGGCGTCAAAATCGGCCAAAAAAAGTCACATTTTTTTTCGACCTCAAAATGTCATAAAAAACGTCATAGTATAGTATGGCGTTTTTTTCGGCCAAAAAAAGTCAAATTTTTTTTCGACCTCAAAATGTCATAAAAAACGTCATAGTATAGTATGGCGTTTTTTTCGGCCAAAAAAAGTCAATTTTTTTTTCGACCTCAAAATGTCAGAAAAAACGTCATAGTATAGTATGGCGTTTTTTTCGGCCAAAAAAAGTAAACATTTTTTTCCACCTCAAAATGTCATAAAAAACGTCATAGTATAGTATGGCGTTTTTTTCGGCCAAAAAAAGTCAACTTTTTTTTCGACCTCAAAATGTCAGAAAAAACGTCATAGTATAGTATGCCGTTTTTTTCAGCCAAAAAAACTAAACATTTTTTTCCACCTCAAAATGTCATAAAAAACGTCATAGTATAGTATGGTGTTTTTTTCGGCCAAAAAAAGTCTAATTTTTTTTCCACCTCAAAATGTCATAAAAAACGTCATAGTATAGTATGGCGTTTTTTTCGGCCAAAAAAAGTCAACATTTTTTTCCACCTCAAAATGTCATAAAAAACGTCATAGTATAGTATGGCGTCAAAATCGGCCAAAAAAAGTCAAATTTTTTTTCGACCTCAAAATGTCATAAAAAACGTCATAGTATAGTATGGCGTTTTTTTCGGCCAAAAAAAGTTCAAATTTTTTTTCGACCTCAAAATGTCAGAAAAAACGTCATAGTATAGTAAGGCGTCAAAATCGGCCAAAAAAAGTCAAATTTTTTTTCGACCTCAAAATGTCATAAAAAACGTCATAGTATAGTAAGGCGTCAAAATCGGCCAAAAAAAGTCACATTTTTTTTCGACCTCAAAATGTCAGAAAAAACGTCATAGTATAGTAAGGCGTCAAAATCGGCCAAAAAAAGTCACATTTTTTTTCGACCTCAAAATGTCATAAAAAACGTCATAGTATAGTATGGCGTTTTTTTCGGGCAAAAAAACTCAACATTTTTTTCGACCTCAAAATGTCATAAAAAACGTCATAGTATAGTATGGCGTTTTTTTCCGCCAAAAAAACTCAACATTTTTTTCGACCTCAAAATGTCATAAAAAACGTCATAGTATAGTATGGCGTTTTTTTCGGCCAAAAAAAGTCAACATTTTTTTCGACCTCAAAATGTCATAAAAACGTCATAGTATAGTATGGCGTTTTTTTCGGGCAAAAAAAGTCAACATTTTTTTCGACCTCAAAATGTCATAAAAAACGTCATAGTATAGTATGGCGTTTTTTTTCGGCCAAAAAAAGTCAACATTTTTTTCGACCTCAAAATGTCATAAAAACGTCATAGTATAGTATGGCGTTTTTTTCGGGCAAAAAAAGTCAACATTTTTTTCGACCTCAAAATGTCATAAAAAACGTCATAGTATAGTATGGCGTTTTTTTCGGCCAAAAAAAGTCAAAATTTTTTTTTGACCTCAAAATGTCATAAAAAACGTCATAGTATACTAAGGCGTCAAAATTGGCCAAAAAAAGTCAAAATTTTTTTCGACCTCAAAATGTCATAAAAAACGTCATAGTATAGTATGGCGTTTTTTTCCGCCAAAAAAACTCAACATTTTTTTCGACCTGAAAATGTCATAAAAAACGTCATAGTATAGTAAGGCGTCAAAATCGGCCAAAAAAAGTCAACATTTTTTTCGACCTCAAAATGTCATAAAAAACGTCATAGTATAGTATGGCGTTTTTTTCGGCCAAAAAAAGTCAACATTTTTTTCGAGCACAAAATGTCATAAAAACGTCATAGTATAGTATGGCGTTTTTTTCGGCCAAAAAAACTCAACATTTTTTTCGACCTCAAAATGTCATAAAAAACGTCATAGTATAGTATGGCGTTTTTTTCGGCCAAAAAAAATCAACATTTTTTTCGACCTCAAAATGTCATAAAAAACGTCATAGTATAGTATGGCGTTTTTTCGGCCAAAAAAAGTCAACATTTTTTTCGACCTCAAAATGTCATAAAAAACGTCATAGTATAGTATGGCGTTTTTTTCGGGCAAAAAAAGTCAACATTTTTTTCGACCTCAAAATGTCATAAAAACGTCATAGTATAGTATGGCGTTTTTTTCGGGCAAAAAAAGTCAACATTTTTTTCGACCTCAAAATATCATAAAAAACGTCATAGTATAGTATGGCGTTTTTTTCGGGCAAAAAAAGTCAACATTTTTTTCCACCTCAAAATGTCATAAAAAACGTCATAGTATAGTATGGCGTTTTTTTCGGCCAAAAAAAGTCAAAATTTTTTTTGACCTCAAAATGTCATAAAAAACGTCATAGTATACTAAGGCGTCAAAATTGGCCAAAAAAAGTCAACATTTTTTCGACCTCAAAATGTCATAAAAAACGTCATAGTATAGTATGGCGTTTTTTTCGGCCAAAAAAAGTCAAAATTTTTTTTGACCTCAAAATGTCATAAAAAACGTCATAGTATAGTATGGCGTTTTTTTCGGGCAAAAAAACTCAACATTTTTTTTTTACCTCAAAATGTCATAAAAAACGTCATAGTATACTAAGGCGTCAAAATTGGCCAAAAAAAGTCAAAATTTTTTTCGACCTCAAAATGTCATAAAAAACGTCATAGTATAGTATGGCGTTTTTTTCGGGCAAAAAAAGTCAACATTTTTTTCGACCTCAAAATGTCATAAAAAACGTCATAGTATAGTACGGCGTCAAAATCGGCCAAAAAAAGTCAAAAATTTTTTCGACCTCAAAATGTCATAAAAAACGTCATAGTATAGTATGGCGTTTTTTTCGGGCAAAAAAAGTCAAGTTTTTTTTCGACCTCAAAATGTCATAAAAAACGTCATAGTATAGTATGGCGTTTTTTTCGGCCAAAAAAAGTCAATTTTTTTTTCGACCTCAAAATGTCAGAAAAAACGTCATAGTATAGTATGGCGTTTTTTTCGGCCAAAAAAAGTAAACATTTTTTTCCACCTCAAAATGTCATAAAAAACGTCATAGTATAGTATGGCGTTTTTTTCGGCCAAAAAAAGTCAACTTTTTTTTCGACCTCAAAATGTCAGAAAAAACGTCATAGTATAGTATGGCGTTTTTTTCGGCCAAAAAAACTAAACATTTTTTTCCACCTCAAAATGTCATAAAAAACGTCATAGTATAGTATGGTGTTTTTTTCGGCCAAAAAAAGTCAAATTTTTTTTCCACCTCAAAATGTCATAAAAAACGTCATAGTATAGTATGGCGTTTTTTTCGGCCAAAAAAAGTAAACATTTTTTTCCACCTCAAAATGTCATAAAAAACGTCATAGTATAGTATGGTGTTTTTTTCGGCCAAAAAAAGTCAAATTTTTTTTCCACCTCAAAATGTCATAAAAAACGTCATAGTATAGTAAGGCGTCAAAATCGGCCAAAAAAAGTCAACATTTTTTTCGACCTCAAAATGTCATAAAAAACGTCATAGTATAGTAAGGCGTCAAAATCGGCCAAAAAAAGTCAAAAATTTTTTCGACCTCAAAATGTCATAAAAAACATCATAGTATAGTATGGCGTTTTTTTCGGCCAAAAAAACTCAACATTTTTTTCGACCTCAAAATGTCATAAAAAACGTCATAGTATAGTATGGCGTTTTTTTCGGCCAAAAAAAGTCAACATTTTTTTTTGACCTCAAAATGTCATAAAAAACGTCATAGTATAGTATGGCGTTTTTTTCGGCCAAAAAAAGTCAAAATTTTTTTTGACCTCAAAATGTCATAAAAAACGTCATAGTATAGTATGGCGTTTTTTTCGGGCAAAAAAACTCAACATTTTTTTTTTACCTCAAAATGTCATAAAAAACGTCATAGTATACTAAGGCGTCAAAATTGGCCAAAAAAAGTCAAAATTTTTTTCGACCTCAAAATGTCATAAAAAACGTCATAGTATAGTATGGCGTTTTTTTCGGGCAAAAAAAGTCAACATTTTTTTCGACCTCAAAATGTCATAAAAAACGTCATAGTATAGTACGGCGTCAAAATCGGCCAAAAAAAGTCAAAAATTTTTTCGACCTCAAAATGTCATAAAAAACGTCATAGTATAGTATGGCGTTTTTTTCGGGCAAAAAAAGTCAAGTTTTTTTTCGACCTCAAAATGTCATAAAAAACGTCATAGTATAGTATGGCGTTTTTTTCGGCCAAAAAAAGTCAATTTTTTTTTCGACCTCAAAATGTCAGAAAAAACGTCATAGTATAGTATGGCGTTTTTTTCGGCCAAAAAAAGTAAACATTTTTTTCCACCTCAAAATGTCATAAAAAACGTCATAGTATAGTATGGCGTTTTTTTCGGCCAAAAAAAGTCAACTTTTTTTTCGACCTCAAAATGTCAGAAAAAACGTCATAGTATAGTATGGCGTTTTTTTCGGCCAAAAAAACTAAACATTTTTTTCCACCTCAAAATGTCATAAAAAACGTCATAGTATAGTATGGTGTTTTTTTCGGCCAAAAAAAGTCAAATTTTTTTTCCACCTCAAAATGTCATAAAAAACGTCATAGTATAGTATGGCGTTTTTTTCGGCCAAAAAAAGTAAACATTTTTTTCCACCTCAAAATGTCATAAAAAACGTCATAGTATAGTATGGTGTTTTTTTCGGCCAAAAAAAGTCAAATTTTTTTTCCACCTCAAAATGTCATAAAAAACGTCATAGTATAGTAAGGCGTCAAAATCGGCCAAAAAAAGTCAACATTTTTTTCGACCTCAAAATGTCATAAAAAACGTCATAGTATAGTAAGGCGTCAAAATCGGCCAAAAAAAGTCAAAAATTTTTTCGACCTCAAAATGTCATAAAAAACGTCATAGTATAGTATGGCGTTTTTTTCGGCCAAAAAAAGTCAACATTTTTTTTTGACCTCAAAATGTCATAAAAATGTCATAGTATAGTATGGCGTTTTTTTCGGGCAAAAAAAGTCAACATTTTTTTCGACCTCAAAATATCATAAAAAACGTCATAGTATAGTATGGCGTTTTTTTCGGCCAAAAAAACACAACATTTTTTTTTTACCTCAAAATGTCATAAAAAGCGTCATAGTATACTAAGGCGTCAAAATTGGCCAAAAAAAGTCAAAATTTTTTTCGACCTCAAAATGTCATAAAAAACGTCATAGTATAGTATGGCGTTTTTTTCGGCCAAAAAAAGTAAACATTTTTTTCCACCTCAAAATGTCATAAAAAACGTCATAGTATAGTATGGCGTTTTTTTCGGCCAAAAAAAGTCAAATTTTTTTTCCACCTCAAAATATCATGAAAAACATCATAGTATAGTAAGGCGTCAAAATCGGCCAAAAAAAGTCACATTTTTTTTCGACCTCAAAATGTCATAAAAAACGTCATAGTATAGTATGGCGTTTTTTTCGGGCAAAAAAAGTCAAGTTTTTTTTCGACCTCAAAATGTCATAAAAAACGTCATAGTATAGTATGGCGTTTTTTTCGGCCAAAAAAAGTCAAGTTTTTTTTCGACCTCAAAATGTCATAAAAAACGTCATAGTATAGTATGGCGTTTTTTTCGGCCAAAAAAAGTCAATTTTTTTTTCCACCTCAAAATGTCAGAAAAAACGTCATAGTATAGTATGGCGTTTTTTTCGGCCAAAAAAAGTAAACATTTTTTTCCACCTCAAAATGTCATAAAAAACGTCATAGTATAGTATGGCGTTTTTTTCGGCCAAAAAAAGTCAACTTTTTTTTCGACCTCAAAATGTCAGAAAAAACGTCATAGTATAGTATGGCGTTTTTTTCAGCCAAAAAAACTAAACATTTTTTTCCACCTCAAAATGTCATAAAAAACGTCATAGTATAGTATGGTGTTTTTTTCGGCCAAAAAAAGTCAAATTTTTTTTCCACCTCAAAATGTCATAAAAAACGTCATAGTATAGTATGGCGTTTTTTTCGGCCAAAAAAAGTAAACATTTTTTTCCACCTCAAAATGTCATAAAAAACGTCATAGTATAGTATGGCGTCAAAATCGGCCAAAAAAAGTCAAATTTTTTTTCGACCTCAAAATGTCATAAAAAACGTCATAGTATAGTATGGCGTTTTTTTCGGCCAAAAAAAGTTCAAATTTTTTTTCGACCTCAAAATGTCAGAAAAAATGTCATAGTATAGTAAGGCGTCAAAATCGGCCAAAAAAAGTCAAATTTTTTTTCGACCTCAAAATGTCATAAAAAACGTCATAGTATAGTAAGGCGTCAAAATCGGCCAAAAAAAGTCACATTTTTTTTCGACCTCAAAATGTCAGAAAAAACGTCATAGTATAGTAAGGCGTCAAAATCGGCCAAAAAAAGTCACATTTTTTTTCGACCTCAAAATGTCATAAAAAACGTCATAGTATAGTATGGTGTTTTTTTCGGGCAAAAAAACTCAATATTTTTTTCGACCTCAAAATGTCATAAAAAACGTCATAGTATAGTATGGCGTTTTTTTCGGGCAAAAAAACTCAACATTTTTTTCGACCACAAAATGTCATAAAAACGTCATAGTATAGTATGGCGTTTTTTTCCGCCAAAAAAACTCAACATTTTTTTCGACCTCAAAATGTCATAAAAAACGTCATAGTATAGTATGGCGTTTTTTCGGCCAAAAAAAGTCAACATTTTTTTCGACCTCAAAATGTCATAAAAAACGTCATAGTATAGTATGGCGTTTTTTTCGGCCAAAAAAAGTCAACATTTTTTTCGAGCACAAAATGTCATAAAAACGTCATAGTATAGTATGGCGTTTTTTTCGGCCAAAAAAACTCAACATTTTTTTCGACCTCAAAATGTCATAAAAAACGTCATAGTATAGTATGGCGTTTTTTCGGCCAAAAAAAGTCAACATTTTTTTCGACCTCAAAATGTCATAAAAAACGTCATAGTATAGTATGGCGTTTTTTTCGGGCAAAAAAAGTCAACATTTTTTTCGACCTCAAAATGTCATAAAAAACGTCATAGTATAGTAAGGCGTCAAAATCGGCCAAAAAAAGTCAAATTTTTTTTCGACCTCAAAATGTCATAAAAAACGTCATAGTATAGTAAGGCGTCAAAATCGGCCAAAAAAAGTCACATTTTTTTTCGACCTCAAAATGTCATAAAAAACGTCATAGTATAGTATGGCGTTTTTTTCGGCCAAAAAAACTCAACATTTTTTTCGACCTCAAAATGTCATAAAAACGTCATAGTATAGTATGGCGTTTTTTTCGGCCAAAAAAAGTCAAAAAATTTTTTTGACCTCAAAATGTCATAAAAAACGTCATAGTATAGTAAGGCGTCAAAATCGGCCAAAAAAAGTCACATTTTTTTTCGACCTCAAAATGTCATAAAAAACGTCATAGTATAGTATGGCGTTTTTTTCGGGCAAAAAAAGTCAAGTTTTTTTTCGACCTCAAAATGTCATAAAAAACGTCATAGTATAGTATGGCGTTTTTTTCGGCCAAAAAAAGTCAAATTTTTTTTCGACCTCAAAATGTCATAAAAAACGTCATAGTATAGTATGGCGTTTTTTTCGGGCAAAAAAACTCAACATTTTTTTTTAACCTCAAAATGTCATAAAAAACGTCATAGTATACTAAGGCGTCAAAATTGGCCAAAAAAAGTCAAAATTTTTTTCGACCTCAAAATGTCATAAAAAACGTCATAGTATAGTATGGCGTTTTTTTGGGCCAAAAAAAGTCAAATTTTTTTTCGACCTCAAAATGTCATAAAAAACGTCATAGTATAGTAAGGCGTCAAAATCGGCCAAAAAAAGTCACATTTTTTTTCGACCTCAAAATGTCAGAAAAAACGTCATAGTATAGTAAGGCGTCAAAATCGGCCAAAAAAAGTCACATTTTTTTTCGACCTCAAAATGTCATAAAAAACGTCATAGTATAGTATGGCGTTTTTTTCGGGCAAAAAAACGCAACATTTTTTTCGACCTCAAAATGTCATAAAAAACGTCATAGTATAGTATGGCGTTTTTTTCGGGCAAAAAAACTCAACATTTTTTTCGACCACAAAATGTCATAAAAACGTCATAGTATAGTATGGCGTTTTTTTCCGCCAAAAAAACTCAACATTTTTTTCGACCTCAAAATGTCATAAAAAACGTCATAGTATAGTATGGCGTTTTTTCGGCCAAAAAAAGTCAACATTTTTTTCGACCTCAAAATGTCATAAAAAACGTCATAGTATAGTATGGCGTTTTTTTCGGCCAAAAAAAGTCAACATTTTTTTCGAGCACAAAATGTCATAAAAACGTCATAGTATAGTATGGCGTTTTTTTCGGCCAAAAAAACTCAACATTTTTTTCGACCTCAAAATGTCATAAAAAACGTCATAGTATAGTATGGCGTTTTTTCGGCCAAAAAAAGTCAACATTTTTTTCGACCTCAAAATGTCATAAAAAACGTCATAGTATAGTATGGCGTTTTTTTCGGGCAAAAAAAGTCAACATTTTTTTCGACCTCAAAATGTCATAAAAAACGTCATAGTATAGTAAGGCGTCAAAATCGGCCAAAAAAAGTCAAATTTTTTTTCGACCTCAAAATGTCATAAAAAACGTCATAGTATAGTAAGGCGTCAAAATCGGCCAAAAAAAGTCACATTTTTTTTCGACCTCAAAATGTCATAAAAAACGTCATAGTATAGTATGGCGTTTTTTTCGGCCAAAAAAACTCAACATTTTTTTCGACCTCAAAATGTCATAAAAACGTCATAGTATAGTATGGCGTTTTTTTCGGCCAAAAAAAGTCAAAAAATTTTTTTGACCTCAAAATGTCATAAAAAACGTCATAGTATAGTAAGGCGTCAAAATCGGCCAAAAAAAGTCACATTTTTTTTCGACCTCAAAATGTCATAAAAAACGTCATAGTATAGTATGGCGTTTTTTTCGGGCAAAAAAAGTCAAGTTTTTTTTCGACCTCAAAATGTCATAAAAAACGTCATAGTATAGTATGGCGTTTTTTTCGGCCAAAAAAAGTCAAATTTTTTTTCGACCTCAAAATGTCATAAAAAACGTCATAGTATAGTATGGCGTTTTTTTCGGGCAAAAAAACTCAACATTTTTTTTTAACCTCAAAATGTCATAAAAAACGTCATAGTATACTAAGGCGTCAAAATTGGCCAAAAAAAGTCAAAATTTTTTTCGACCTCAAAATGTCATAAAAAACGTCATAGTATAGTATGGCGTTTTTTTGGGCCAAAAAAAGTCAAATTTTTTTTCGACCTCAAAATGTCATAAAAAACGTCATAGTATAGTATGGCGTTTTTTTCGGCCAAAAAAAGTCAAGTTTTTTTTCGACCTCAAAATATCATAAAAAACGTCATAGTATAGTAAGGCGTCAAAATCGGCCAAAAAAAGTCAAAAATTTTTTCGACCTCAAAATGTCATAAAAAACGTCATAGTATAGTATGGCGTTTTTTTCGGCCAAAAAAACTCAACATTTTTTTCGACCTCAAAATGTCATAAAAAACGTCATAGTATAGTATGGCGTTTTTTTCGGCCAAAAAAAGTCAACATTTTTTTCGACCTCAAAATGTCATAAAAACGTCATAGTATAGTATGGCGTTTTTTTCGGGCAAAAAAAGTCAACATTTTTTTCGACCTCAAAATATCATAAAAAACGTCATAGTATAGTATGGCGTTTTTTTTGGCCAAAAAAAGTCAACATTTTTTTCGACCTCAAAATGTCATAAAAAACGTCATAGTATAGTATGGCGTTTTTTTTGGCCAAAAAAAGTCAACATTTTTCTCGACCTCAAAATGTCATAAAAAACGTCATAGTATAGTATGGCGTTTTTTTCGGCCAAAAAAAGTCAAATTTTTTTTCGACCTCAAAATATCATGAAAAACGTCATAGTATAGTAAGGCGTCAAAATCGGCCAAAAAAAGTCACATTTTTTTTCGACCTCAAAATGTCATAAAAAACGTCATAGTATAGTATGGCGTTTTTTTCGGACAAAAAAAGTCAAAATTTTTTTCGACCTCAAAATGTCATAAAAAACGTCATCGTATACTAAGGCGTCAAAATCGACCAAAAAAAGTCAACATTTTTTTCGACCTCAAAATGTCATAAAAAACGTCATAGTATAGTATGGCGTTTTTTTTGGGAAAAAAAAGTCAAATTTTTTTTCGACCTCAAAATGTCATAAAAAACGTCATAGTATAGTAAGGCGTCAAAATCGTCCAAAGAAAATCAACATTTTTTTCCACCTCAAAATGTCATAAAAAACGTCATAGTATAGTATGGCGTTTTTTTCGGGCAAAAAAAGTCAATTTTTTTTTCGACCTCAAAATGTCATAAAAAACGTCATAGTATAGTATGGCGTTTTTTTCGGCCAAAAAAAGTCAAATTTTTTTTCGACCTCAAAATGTCATAAAAAACGTCATAGTATAGTATGGCGTTTTTTTCGGCCAAAAAAAGTAAACATTTTTTTCCACCTCAAAATGTCATAAACAACGTCATATTATAGTATGGCGTTTTTTTCGGCCAAAAAATGTCAAATTTTTTTTCGACCTCAAAATGTCATAAAAAACGTCATAGTATAGTATGGCGTCAAAATCGGCCAAAAGAAGTCAAATTTTTTTTCGACCTCAAAATGTCATAAAAAACGTCATAGTATAGTATGGTGTTTTTTTCGGGCAAAAAAAGTCAAGTTTTTTTTCGACCTCAAAATGTCAGAAAAAACGTCATAGTATAGTATGGCGTTTTTTTCGGCCAAAAAAACTAAACATTTTTTTCCACCTCAAAATGTCATAAAAAACGTCATAGTATAGTATGGTGTTTTTTTCGGCCAAAAAAAGTCAAATTTTTTTTCCACCTCAAAATGTCATAAAAAACGTCATAGTATAGTATGGCGTTTTTTTCGGCCAAAAAAAGTAAACATTTTTTTCCACCTCAAAATGTCATAAAAAACGTCATAGTATAGTATGGTGTTTTTTTCGGCCAAAAAAAGTCAAATTTTTTTTCCACCTCAAAATGTCATAAAAAACGTCATAGTATAGTATGGCGTCAAAATCGGCCAAAAAAAGTCAAATTTTTTTTCGACCTCAAAATGTCATAAAAAACGTCATAGTATAGTATGGCGTTTTTTTCGGCCAAAAAAAGTTCAAATTTTTTTTCGACCTCAAAATGTCAGAAAAAACGTCATAGTATAGTAAGGCGTCAAAATCGGCCAAAAAAAGTCAAATTTTTTTTCGACCTCAAAATGTCATAAAAAACGTCATAGTATAGTAAGGCGTCAAAATCGGCCAAAAAAAGTCACATTTTTTTTCGACCTCAAAATGTCAGAAAAAACGTCATAGTATAGTAAGGCGTCAAAATCGGCCAAAAAAAGTCACATTTTTTTTCGACCTCAAAATGTCAGAAAAAACGTCATAGTATAGTATGGCGTTTTTTTCGGCCAAAAAAACTCAACATTTTTTTCCACCTCAAAATGTCATAAAAAACGTCATAGTATAGTATGGCGTTTTTTTCGGCCAAAAAAAGTCAAAATTTTTTTTGACCTCAAAATGTCATAAAAAACGTCATAGTATACTAAGGCGTCAAAATTGGCCAAAAAAAGTCAACATTTTTTTCGACCTCAAAATGTCATAAAAAACGTCATAGTATAGTATGGCGTTTTTTTCGACCAAAAAAAGTCAAATTTTTTTTCGACCTCAAAATATCATAAAAAACGTCATAGTATAGTATGGCGTTTTTTTCGGGCAAAAAAAAGTCAATTTTTTTTCGACCTCAAAATGTCATAAAAAACGTCATAGTATACTAAGGCGTCAAAATCGACCAAAAAAAGTCAAAATTTTTTTCCACCTCAAAATGTCATAAAAAACGTCATAGTATAGTATGGCGTTTTTTTCGGGCAAAAAAAGTCAACATTTTTTTTCAACCTCAAAATGTCATAAAAAACATCATAGTACAGTATGGCGTTTTTATGGGCCAAAAAAAGTCAAAATTTTTTTCGACCTCAAAATGTCATAAAAAACGTCATAGTATAGTATGGCGTTTTTTTCGGCCAAAAAAAGTCACTTTTTTTTTCCACCTCAAAATGTCATAAAAAACGTCATAGTATAGTATGGCGTTTTTTTCGGCCAAAAAAAGTCAACATTTTTTTTCGACCTCAAAATGTCATAAAAAACGTCATAGTACAGTATGGCGTTTTTATGGGCCAAAAAAAGTCAAAATTTTTTTCGACCTCAAAATGTCATAAAAAACGTCATAGTATAGTATGGCGTTTTTTTCGGCCAAAAAAAGTCAACATTTTTTTCGACCTCAAAATATCATAAAAAACGTCATAGTATAGTATGGCGTTTTTTTTGGGCAAAAAAAGTCAATTTTTTTTTCGACCTCAAAATGTCATAAAAAACGTCATAGTATAGTATGGCGTTTTTTTCGGCCAAAAAAAGTCAAATTTTTTTTCGACCTCAAAATGTCATAAAAAACGTCATAGTATAGTATGGCGTTTTTTTCGGCCAAAAAAAGTAAACATTTTTTTCCACCTCAAAATGTCATAAACAACGTCATATTATAGTATGGCGTTTTTTTCGGCCAAAAAATGTCAAATTTTTTTTCGACCTCAAAATGTCATAAAAAACGTCATAGTATAGTATGGCGTCAAAATCGGCCAAAAGAAGTCAAATTTTTTTTCGACCTCAAAATGTCATAAAAAACGTCATAGTATAGTATGGTGTTTTTTTCGGGCAAAAAAAGTCAAGTTTTTTTTCGACCTCAAAATGTCAGAAAAAACGTCATAGTATAGTATGGCGTTTTTTTCGGCCAAAAAAACTAAACATTTTTTTCCACCTCAAAATGTCATAAAAAACGTCATAGTATAGTATGGTGTTTTTTTCGGCCAAAAAAAGTCAAATTTTTTTTCCACCTCAAAATGTCATAAAAAACGTCATAGTATAGTATGGCGTTTTTTTCGGCCAAAAAAAGTAAACATTTTTTTCCACCTCAAAATGTCATAAAAAACGTCATAGTATAGTATGGTGTTTTTTTCGGCCAAAAAAAGTCAAATTTTTTTTCCACCTCAAAATGTCATAAAAAACGTCATAGTATAGTATGGCGTCAAAATCGGCCAAAAAAAGTCAAATTTTTTTTCGACCTCAAAATGTCATAAAAAACGTCATAGTATAGTATGGCGTTTTTTTCGGCCAAAAAAAGTTCAAATTTTTTTTCGACCTCAAAATGTCAGAAAAAACGTCATAGTATAGTAAGGCGTCAAAATCGGCCAAAAAAAGTCAAATGTTTTTTCGACCTCAAAATGTCATAAAAAACGTCATAGTATAGTAAGGCGTCAAAATCGGCCAAAAAAAGTCACATTTTTTTTCGACCTCAAAATGTCAGAAAAAACGTCATAGTATAGTAAGGCGTCAAAATCGGCCAAAAAAAGTCACATTTTTTTTCGACCTCAAAATGTCAGAAAAAACGTCATAGTATAGTATGGCGTTTTTTTCGGCCAAAAAAACTCAACATTTTTTTCGACCTCAAAATGTCATAAAAAACGTCATAGTATAGTATGGCGTTTTTTTCGGCCAAAAAAAGTCAAAATTTTTTTTGACCTCAAAATGTCATAAAAAACGTCATAGTATACTAAGGCGTCAAAATCGGCCAAAAAAAGTCAACATTTTTTTCGACCTCAAAATGTCATAAAAAACGTCATAGTATAGTATGGCGTTTTTTTCGGCCAAAAAAAGTCAAATTTTTTTTCGACCTCAAAATATCATAAAAAACGTCATAGTATAGTATGGCGTTTTTTTCGGGCAAAAAAAAGTCAATTTTTTTTCCACCTCAAAATGTCATAAAAAACGTCATAGTATACTAAGGCGTCAAAATCGACCAAAAAAAGTCAAAATTTTTTTCGACCTCAAAATGTCATAAAAAACGTCATAGTATAGTATGGCGTTTTTTTCGGGCAAAAAAAGTCAACATTTTTTTTCAACCTCAAAATGTCATAAAAAACATCATAGTACAGTATGGCGTTTTTATGGGCCAAAAAAAGTCAAAATTTTTTTCGACCTCAAAATGTCATAAAAAACGTCATAGTATAGTATGGCGTTTTTTTCGGCCAAAAAAAGTCACTTTTTTTTTCGACCTCAAAATGTCATAAAAAACGTCATAGTATAGTATGGCGTTTTTTTCGGCCAAAAAAAGTCAACATTTTTTTTCGACCTCAAAATGTCATAAAAAACGTCATAGTACAGTATGGCGTTTTTATGGGCCAAAAAAAGTCAAAATTTTTTTCGACCTCAAAATGTCATAAAAAACGTCATAGTATAGTATGGCGTTTTTTTCGGCCAAAAAAAGTCAACATTTTTTTCGACCTCAAAATATCATAAAAAACGTCATAGTACAGTATGGCGTTTTTATGGGCCAAAAAAAGTCAACATTTTTTTCGACCTCAAAATGTCATAAAAAACGTCATAGTATAGTATGGCGTTTTTTTCGGCCAAAAAAAGTCAACATTTTTTTCGACCTCAAAATGTCATAAAAAACGTCATAGTATAGTAAGGCGTCAAAATCGGCCAAAAAAAGTCAAAATTTTTTTCGACCTCAAAATGTCAGAAAAAACGTCATAGTATAGTATGGCGTTTTTTTCGGCCAAAAAAAGTCAACATTTTTTTTCGACCTCAAAATGTCATAAAAAACGTCATAGTATAGTAAGGCGTCAAAATCGACCAAAAAAAGTCAACATTTTTTTCGACCTCAAAATGTGATAAAAAACGTCATAGTATAGTATGGCGTTTTTTTTGGGAAAAAAAAGTCAAATTTTTTTTGACCTCAAAATGTCATAAAAAACGTCATAGTATAGTAAGGCGTCAAAATCATCCAAAGAAAATCAACATTTTTTTCCACCTCAAAATGTCATAAAAAACGTCATAGTATAGTATGGCGTTTTTTTCGGCCAAAAAAAGTCAATTTTTTTTTCGACCTCAAAATGTCATAAAAAACGTCATAGTATAGTATGCCGTTTTTTTTCGGCCAAAAAAAGTCAACATTTTTTTCGACCTCAAAATATCATGAAAAACGTCATAGTATAGTAAGGCGTCAAAATCGGCCAAAAAAAACTCAAAAATTTTTTCGACCTCAAAATGTCATAAAAAACGTCATAGTATAGTATGGCGTTTTTTTCGGGCAAAAAAAGTCAACATTTTTTTCGACCTCAAAATGTCATAAAAAACGTCATAGTATAGTATGGCGTTTTTTTCGGCCAAAAAAAGTCAACATTTTTTTCGACCTCAAAATGTCATAAAAATGTCATAGTATAGTATGGCGTTTTTTTCGGGCAAAAAAAGTCAACATTTTTTTCGACCTCAAAATATCATAAAAAACGTCATAGTATAGTATGGCGTTTTTTTCGGCCAAAAAAACTCAACATTTTTTTTTTACCTCAAAATGTCATAAAAAACGTCATAGTATACTAAGGCGTCAAAATTGGCCAAAAAAAGTCAAAATTTTTTTCGACCTCAAAATGTCATAAAAAACGTCATAGTATAGTATGGCGTTTTTTTGGGCCAAAAAAAGTCAAATTTTTTTTCGACCTCAAAATGTCATAAAAAACGTCATAGTATAGTATGGCGTTTTTTTCGGCCAAAAAAAGTCAAATTTTTTTTCGACCTCAAAATATCATGAAAAACGTCATAGTATAGTAAGGCGTCAAAATCGGCCAAAAAAAGTCACATTTTTTTTCGACCTCAAAATGTCATAAAAAACGTCATAGTATAGTATGGCGTCAAAATCGGCCAAAAAAAGTCAACATTTTTTTCGACCTCAAAATATCATAAAAAACGTCATAGTATAGTAAGGCGTCAAAATCGGCCAAAAAAAGTCAACATTTTTTTCGACCTCAAAATGTCATAAAAAACGTCATAGTATAGTAAGGCGTCAAAATCGGCCAAAAAAAGTCAAAAATTTTTTCGACCTCAAAATATCATAAAAAACGTCATAGTATAGTAAGGCGTCAAAATCGGCCAAAAAAAGTCAACATTTTTTTCGACCTCAAAATGTCATAAAAAACGTCATAGTATAGTATGGCGTTTTTTTCGGCCAAAAAAAGTCAACATTTTTTTCGACCTCAAAATGTCATAAAAATGTCATAGTATAGTATGGCGTTTTTTTCGGGCAAAAAAACTCAACATTTTTTTCGACCTCAAAATATCATAAAAAACGTCATAGTATAGTATGGCGTTTTTTTCGGCCAAAAAAACTCAACATTTTTTTTTTACCTCAAAATGTCATAAAAAACGTCATAGTATACTAAGGCGTCAAAATTGGCCAAAAAAAGTCAAAATTTTTTTCGACCTCAAAATGTCAGAAAAAACGTCATAGTATAGTATGGCGTTTTTTTCGGCCAAAAAAAGTCAAATTTTTTTTCGACCTCAAAATGTCATAAAAAACGTCATAGTATAGTATGGCGTTTTTTTCGGCCAAAAAAAGTCAAATTTTTTTTCGACCTCAAAATATCATGAAAAACGTCATAGTATAGTAAGGCGTCAAAATCGGCCAAAAAAAGTCACATTTTTTTTCGACCTCAAAATGTCATAAAAAACGTCATAGTATACTAAGGCGTCAAAATCGGCCAAAAAAAGTCAAAATTTTTTTCGACCTCAAAATGTCATAAAAAACGTCATAGTATAGTATGGCGTTTTTTTTCGGGCAAAAAAACTCAACATTTTTTTTTTACCTCAAAATGTCATAAAAAACGTCATAGTATACTAAGGCGTCAAAATCGGCCAAAAAAAGTCAACATTTTTTTCCACCTCAAAATGTCATAAAAAACGTCATAGTATAGTATGGCGTTTTTTTTCGGCCAAAAAAAGTCAAATTTTTTTTCGACCTCAAAATATCATAAAAAACGTCATAGTATAGTATGGCGTTTTTTTTCGGCCAAAAAAACTCAACATTTTTTTTTTACCTCAAAATGTCATAAAAAACGTCATAGTATACTAAGGCGTCAAAATTGGCCAAAAAAAGTCAAAATTTTTTTCGACCTCAAAATGTCATAAAAAACGTCATAGTATAGTATGGCGTTTTTTTTCGGCCAAAAAAAGTCAAATTTTTTTTCAACCTCAAAATATCATGAAAAACGTCATAGTATAGTAAGGCGTCAAAATCGGCCAAAAAAAGTCACATTTTTTTTCGACCTCAAAATGTCATAAAAAACGTCATAGTATAGTATGGCGTCAAAATCGGCCAAAAAAAGTCAAATTTTTTTTCGACCTCAAAATGTCATAAAAAACGTCATAGTATAGTATGGCGTTTTTTTTCGGCCAAAAAAAGTCCAAATTTTTTTTTGACCTCAAAATGTCATAAAAAACGTCATAGTATAGTATGGCGTTTTTTTCGGCCAAAAAAAGTCAACTTTTTTTTCGACCTCAAAATGTCATTAAAAAACGTCATAGTATAGTATGCCGTTTTTTTCGGCCAAAAAAAGTCAACATTTTTTTCGACCTCAAAATGTCATAAAAAACGTCATAGTATAGTATGGCGTTTTTTTCGGCCAAAAAAACTCAACATTTTTTTCCACCTCAAAATGTCATAAAAAACGTCATAGTATAGTATGGCGTTTTTTTCGGCCAAAAAAAGTCAAATTTTTTTTCGACCTCAAAATGTCAGAAAAAACGTCATAGTATAGTATGGCGTTTTTTTCGGGCAAAAAAAAGTCAATTTTTTTTCGACCTCAAAATGTCATAAAAAACGTCATAGTATACTAAGGCGTCAAAATCGACCAAAAAAAGTCAAAAATTTTTTCGACCTCAAAATGTCATAAAAAACGTCATAGTATAGTAAGGCGTCAAAATCGGCCAAAAAAAGTCACATTTTTTTTCGACCTCAAAATGTCAGAAAAAACGTCATAGTATAGTAAGGCGTCAAAATCGGCCAAAAAAAGTCACATTTTTTTTCGACCTCAAAATGTCATAAAAAACGTCATAGTATAGTATGGCGTTTTTTTTGGGAAAAAAAAGTCAAATTTTTTTTCGACCTCAAAATGTCATAAAAAACGTCATAGTATAGTAAGGCGTCAAAATCGTCCAAAGAAAATCAACATTTTTTTCCGCCTCAAAATGTCATAAAAAACGTCATAGTATAGTATGGCGTTTTTTTCGGCCAAAAAAAGTCAACATTTTTTTCCACCTCAAAATGTCATAAAAACGTCATAGTATAGTATGGCGTTTTTTTCGGCCAAAAAAAGTCAACATTTTTTTCGACCTCAAAATGTCATAAAAAACGTCATAGTATAGTATGGCGTTTTTTTTCGGCCAAAAAAAGTCAACATTTTTTTCGACCTCAAAATGTCATAAAAACGTCATAGTATAGTATGGCGTTTTTTTCGGGCAAAAAAAGTCAACATTTTTTTCGACCTCAAAATATCATAAAAACGTCATAGTAAAGTATGGCGTTTTTTTCGGCCAAAAAAAACTCAACATTTTTTTCGACCTCAAAATGTCATAAAAAACGTCATAGTACAGTATGGCGTTTTTATGGGCCAAAAAAAGTCAAAATTTTTTTCGACCTCAAAATGTCATAAAAAACGTCATAGTATAGAATCGCGTTTTTTTGGGCCAAAAAAAGTCACTTTTTTTTCGACCTCAAAATGTCATAAAAAACGTCATAGTATACTAAGGCGTCAAAATCGGCCAAAAAAAGTCAAAATTTTTTTCGACCTCAAAATGTCATAAAAAACGTCATAGTATAGTATGGCGTTTTTTTCGGGCAAAAAAAGTCAACATTTTTTTTCGACCTCAAAATGTCATAAAAAACGTCATAGTATAGTATGGCGTTTTTTTCGGCCAAAAAAAGTCAAATTTTTTTTCGACCTCAAAATGTCATAAAAAACGTCATAGTATACTAAGGCGTCAAAATCGGCCAAAAAAAGTCAAAATTTTTTTCGACCTCAAAATGTCATAAAAAACGTCATAGTATCGTATGGCGTTTTTTTCGGCCAAAAAAAGTCAACTTTTTTTTTCGACCTCAAAATGTCATAAAAAACGTCTTAGTATAGTATGGCGTTTTTTTCGGGCAAAAAAAGTCAACATTTTTTTCGACCTCAAAATGTCATAAAAAACGTCATAGTATAGTAAGGCGTCAAAATCGGCCAAAAAAAGTCAAAAATTTTTTCCACCTCAAAATGTCATAAAAAACGTCATAGTATAGTATGCCGTTTTTTTCGGCCAAAAAAACTCAACATTTTTTTCGACCTCAAAATGTCATAAAAAACGTCATAGTATAGTATGGCGTTTTTTTCGGCCAAAAAAAGTCAAATTTTTTTTCAACCTCAAAATATCATGAAAAACGTCATAGTATAGTAAGGCGTCAAAATCGGCCAAAAAAAGTCACATTTTTTTTCGACCTCAAAATGTCATAAAAAACGTCATAGTATAGTATGGCGTCAAAATCGGCCAAAAAAAGTCAAATTTTTTTTCGACCTCAAAATGTCATAAAAAACGTCATAGTATAGTATGGCGTTTTTTTCGGCCAAAAAAAGTCCAAATTTTTTTTTGACCTCAAAATGTCATAAAAAACGTCATAGTATAGTATGGCGTTTTTTTCGGCCAAAAAAAGTCAACTTTTTTTTCGACCTCAAAATGTCATTAAAAAACGTCATAGTATAGTATGCCGTTTTTTTCGGCCAAAAAAAGTCAACATTTTTTTCGACCTCAAAATGTCATAAAAAACGTCATAGTATAGTATGGCGTTTTTTTCGGCCAAAAAAACTCAACATTTTTTTCCACCTCAAAATGTCATAAAAAACGTCATAGTATAGTATGGCGTTTTTTTTCGGCCAAAAAAAGTCAAATTTTTTTTCGACCTCAAAATGTCAGAAAAAACGTCATAGTATAGTATGGCGTTTTTTTCGGGCAAAAAAAAGTCAATTTTTTTTCGACCTCAAAATGTCATAAAAAACGTCATAGTATACTAAGGCGTCAAAATCGACCAAAAAAAGTCAAAAATTTTTTCGACCTCAAAATGTCATAAAAAACGTCATAGTATAGTAAGGCGTCAAAATCGGCCAAAAAAAGTCACATTTTTTTTCGACCTCAAAATGTCAGAAAAAACGTCATAGTATAGTAAGGCGTCAAAATCGGCCAAAAAAAGTCACATTTTTTTTCGACCTCAAAATGTCATAAAAAACGTCATAGTATAGTATGGCGTTTTTTTTGGGAAAAAAAAGTCAAATTTTTTTTCGACCTCAAAATGTCATAAAAAACGTCATAGTATAGTAAGGCGTCAAAATCGTCCAAAGAAAATCAACATTTTTTTCCGCCTCAAAATGTCATAAAAAACGTCATAGTATAGTATGGCGTTTTTTTCGGCCAAAAAAAGTCAACATTTTTTTCCACCTCAAAATGTCATAAAAACGTCATAGTATAGTATGGCGTTTTTTTCGGCCAAAAAAAGTCAACATTTTTTTCGACCTCAAAATGTCATAAAAAACGTCATAGTATAGTATGGCGTTTTTTTCGGCCAAAAAAAGTCAACATTTTTTTCGACCTCAAAATGTCATAAAAACGTCATAGTATAGTATGGCGTTTTTTTCGGGCAAAAAAAGTCAACATTTTTTTCGACCTCAAAATATCATAAAAACGTCATAGTAAAGTATGGCGTTTTTTTCGGCCAAAAAAACTCAACATTTTTTTCGACCTCAAAATGTCATAAAAAACGTCATAGTACAGTATGGCGTTTTTATGGGCCAAAAAAAGTCAAAATTTTTTTCGACCTCAAAATGTCATAAAAAACGTCATAGTATAGAATCGCGTTTTTTTGGGCCAAAAAAAGTCACTTTTTTTTCGACCTCAAAATGTCATAAAAAACGTCATAGTATACTAAGGCGTCAAAATCGGCCAAAAAAAGTCAAAATTTTTTTCGACCTCAAAATGTCATAAAAAACGTCATAGTATAGTATGGCGTTTTTTTCGGGCAAAAAAAGTCAACATTTTTTTTCGACCTCAAAATGTCATAAAAAACGTCATAGTATAGTATGGCGTTTTTTTCGGCCAAAAAAAGTCAAATTTTTTTTCGACCTCAAAATGTCATAAAAAACGTCATAGTATACTAAGGCGTCAAAATCGGCCAAAAAAAGTCAAAATTTTTTTCGACCTCAAAATGTCATAAAAAACGTCATAGTATCGTATGGCGTTTTTTTCGGCCAAAAAAAGTCAACTTTTTTTTTCGACCTCAAAATGTCATAAAAAACGTCTTAGTATAGTATGGCGTTTTTTTCGGGCAAAAAAAGTCAACATTTTTTTCGACCTCAAAATGTCATAAAAAACGTCATAGTATAGTAAGGCGTCAAAATCGGCCAAAAAAAGTCAAAAATTTTTTCCACCTCAAAATGTCATAAAAAACGTCATAGTATAGTATGCCGTTTTTTTCGGCCAAAAAAACTCAACATTTTTTTCCACCTCAAAATGTCATAAAAAACGTCATAGTATAGTATGGCGTTTTTTTCGGCCAAAAAAACTCAACATTTTTTTCGACCTCAAAATGTCATAAAAACGTCATAGTATAGTATGGCGTTTTTTTCGGCCAAAAAAACTCAACATTTTTTTCGACCTCAAAATATCATAAAAAACGTCATAGTATAGTATGGCGTTTTTTTCGGGCAAAAAAAGTCAATTTTTTTTGACCTCAAAATGTCATAAAAAACGTCATAGTACAGTATGGCGTTTTTTTCGGCCAAAAAAAGTCACTTTTTTTTCAACCTCAAAATGTCATAAAAAACGTCATAGTATAGTATGGCGTTTTTTTCGGCCAAAAAAAGTCCAAATTTTTTTTTGACCTCAAAATGTCATAAAAAACGTCATAGTATAGTAAGGCGTCAAAATCGGCCAAAAAAAGTCAAAATTTTTTTCCACCTCAAAATGTCATAAAAAACGTCATAGTATAGTATGGCGTTTTTTTCGGCCAAAAAAACTCAACATTTTTTCCGACCTCAAAATGTCATAAAAAACGTCGTAGTATAGTATGGCGTTTTTTTCAGCCAAAAAAAGTCAAATTTTTTTTCGACCTCAAAATGTCATAAAAAACGTCATAGTATAGTATGGCGTTTTTTTTCGGCCAAAAAAAGTCAAAAATTTTTTCGACCTCAAAATGTCATAAAAAACGTCATAGTATAGTATGGCGTTTTTTTCGGGCAAAAAAAGTCAACATTTTTTTCGACCTCAAAATGTCATAAAAAACGTCATAGTATAGTATGGCGTTTTTTTCGGGCAAAAAAAGTCAACATTTTTTTTCGACCTCAAAATGTCATAAAAAACGTCATAGTATAGTAAGGCGTCAAAATCGGCCAAAAAAAGTCAACATTTTTTTCGACCTCAAACTGTCATAAAAAACGTCATAGTATAGTATGGCGTTTTTTTCGGGCAAAAAAAGTCAAAATTTTTTTCCACCTCAAAATGTCATAAAAACGTCATAGTATAGTATGGCGTTTTTTTCGGCCAAAAAAACTCAACATTTTTTTCCACCTCAAAATGTCATAAAAAACATCATAGTATAGTATAGTAAGGCGTCAAAATCGGCCAAAAAAAGTCAAAATTTTTTTCCACCTCAAAATGTCATAAAAAACGTCATAGTATAGTAAGGCGTCAAAATCGGCAAAAAAAAGTCACATTTTTTTTCGACCTCAAAATGTCAGAAAAAACGTCATAGTATAGTATGGCGTTTTTTTCGGCCAAAAAAAGTCAAAAATTTTTTCGACCTCAAAATGTCATAAAAAACGTCATAGTATAGTATGGCGTTTTTTTCGGGCAAAAAAAGTCAACATTTTTTTCGACCTCAAAATGTCATAAAAAACGTCATAGTATAGTATGGCGTTTTTTTCGGGCAAAAAAAGTCAACATTTTTTTTCGACCTCAAAATGTCATAAAAAACGTCATAGTATAGTAAGGCGTCAAAATCGGCCAAAAAAAGTCAACATTTTTTTCGACCTCAAACTGTCATAAAAAACGTCATAGTATAGTATGGCGTTTTTTTCGGGCAAAAAAAGTCAAAATTTTTTTCCACCTCAAAATGTCATAAAAACGTCATAGTATAGTATGGCGTTTTTTTCGGCCAAAAAAACTCAACATTTTTTTCCACCTCAAAATGTCATAAAAAACATCATAGTATAGTATAGTAAGGCGTCAAAATCGGCCAAAAAAAGTCAAAATTTTTTTCCACCTCAAAATGTCATAAAAAACGTCATAGTATAGTAAGGCGTCAAAATCGGCAAAAAAAAGTCACATTTTTTTTCGACCTCAAAATGTCAGAAAAAACGTCATAGTATAGTATGGCGTTTTTTTTGGACAAAAAAAGTCTACATTTTTTTCGACCTCAAAATGTCATAAAAAAACGTCATAGTATAGTATGGCGTTTTTTTCGGCCAAAAAAAGTCAACATTTTTTTCCACCTCAAAATGTCATAAAAAACGTCATAGTATAGTATGGCGTATTTTTCGGCCAAAAAAACTCAACATTTTTTTCGACCTCAAAATGTCATAAAAAACGTCATAGTATAGTATGGCGTTTTTTTCGGCCAAAAAAAGTCAACATTTTTTTCGACCTCAAAATGTCATAAAAAACGTCATAGTATAGTAAGGCGTCAAAATCGGCCAAAAAAAGTCAAAATTTTTTTCCACCTCAAAATGTCAGAAAAAACGTCATAGTATAGTATGGCGTTTTTTTCGGGCAAAAAAAGTCAACATTTTTTTTTGACCTCAAAATGTCATAAAAAACGTCATAGTATAGTAAGGCGTCAAAATCGACCAAAGAAAATCAACATTTTTTTCGACCTCAAAATGTCATAAAAAACGTCATAGTATAGTATGGCGTTTTTTTCCGCCAAAAAAACTCAACATTTTTTTCGACCTCAAAATGTCATAAAAAACGTCATAGTATAGTATGGCGGTTTTTTTTGGGAAAAAAAAGTCAAATTTTTTTTCGACCTCAAAATGTCATAAAAAACGTCATAGTATAGTAAGGCGTCAAAATCGTCCAAAGAAAATCAACATTTTTTTCGACCTCAAAATGTCATAAAAAACGTCATAGTATAGTATGGCGTTTTTTTCCGCCAAAAAAACTCAACATTTTTTTCGACCTCAAAATGTCATAAAAAACGTCATAGTATAGTAAGGCGTCAAAATCGGCCAAAAAAAGTCACATTTTTTTTCGACCTCAAAATGTCAGAAAAAACGTCATAGTATAGTATGGCGTTTTTTTCGGGCAAAAAAAGTCAATTTTTTTTCGACCTCAAAATGTCATAAAAAACGTCATAGTATAGTATGCCGTTTTTTTCGGCCAAAAAAAGTCAACATTTTTTTTCGACCTCAAAATGTCATAAAAAACGGCATAGTATAGTATGGCGTTTTTTTCGGCCAAAAAAAGTCAACATTTTTTTTCGACCTCAAAATGTCATAAAAAACGGCATAGTATAGTATGCCGTTTTTTCGGCCAAAAAAACTCAAAATTTTTTTCCACCTCAAAATGTCATAAAAAACGTCATAGTATAGTATGGCGTTTTTTTCGGCCAAAAAAAGTCAACATTTTTTTCGACCTCAAAATGTCATAAAAAACGTCATAGTATAGTATGGCGTTTTTTTCGGCCAAAAAAAGTCCAAATTTTTTTTTGACCTCAAAATGTCATAAAAAACGTCATAGTATAGTAAGGCGTCAAAATCGGCCAAAAAAAGTCACATTTTTTTTCGACCTCAAAATGTCAGAAAAAACGTCATAGTATAGTATGGCGATTTTTTCAGCCAAAAAAAGTCAACATTTTTTTCGACCTCAAAATGTCATAAAAAACGTCATAGTATAGTATGGCGTTTTTTTCGGCCAAAAAAAGTCAAAATTTTTTTCCACCTCAAAATGTCATAAAAAACGTCATAGTATAGTATGGCTTTTTTTTCGGCCAAAAAAACTCAACATTTTTTTCGACCTCAAAATGTCATAAAAAACGTCGTAGTATAGTATGGCGTTTTTTTCGGCCAAAAAAAGTCAACATTTTTTTCCACCTCAAAATGTCATAAAAAACGTCATAGTATAGTATGGCGTTTTTTCGGCCAAAAAAAGTCAACATTTTTTTTCGACCTCAAAATGTCATAAAAAACGTCATAGTATAGTAAGGCGTCAAAATCGGCCAAAAAAACTCAACATTTTTTTCGACCTCAAAATGTCATAAAAAACGTCATAGTATAGTAAGGCGTCAAAATCGGCCAAAAAAAGTCACATTTTTTTTCGACCTCAAAATGTCAGAAAAAACGTCATAGTATAGTATGGCGTTTTTTTCGGCCAAAAAAAGTCAATTTTTTTTTCGACCTCAAAATGTCATAAAAAACGTCATAGTATAGTATGCCGTTTTTTTCGGCCAAAAAAACTCAACATTTTTTTCGACCTCAAAATGTCATAAAAAACGTCATAGTATAGTATGGCGTTTTTTTCGGGCAAAAAAAGTCAATTTTTTTTTGACCTCAAAATGTCATAAAAAAACGTCATAGTACAGTATGGCGTTTTTTTCGGGCAAAAAAAGTCAACATTTTTTTCGACCTCAAAATGTCATAAAAACGTCATAGTAAAGTATGGCGTTTTTTTCGGCCAAAAAAACTCAACATTTTTTTCGACCTCAAAATGTCATAAAAAACGTCATAGTATACTAAGGCGTCAAAATCGGCCAAAAAAAGTCAAAATTTTTTTCGACCTCAAAATGTCATAAAAAACGTCATAGTATAGTATGGCGTTTTTTTCGGGCAAAAAAAGTCAACATTTTTTTTCGACCTCAAAATGTCATAAAAAACGTCATAGTATAGTATGGCGTTTTTTTCGGCCAAAAAAAGTCAAATTTTTTTTCGACCTCAAAATGTCATAAAAAACGTCATAGTATACTAAGGCGTCAAAATCGGCCAAAAAATGTCAAAATTTTTTTCGACCTCAAAATGTCATAAAAAACGTCATAGTATAGTATGGCGTTTTTTTCGGCCAAAAAAAGTCAACATTTTTTTCGACCTCAAAATGTCATAAAAACGTCATAGTATAGTATGGCGTTTTTTTCGGGCAAAAAAAGTCAACATTTTTTTCGACCTCAAAATATCATAAAAAACGTCATAGTATAGTATGGCGTTTTTTTTCGGCCAAAAAAACTCAACATTTTTTTTTTACCTCAAAATGTCATAAAAAACGTCATAGTATACTAAGGCGTCAAAATTGGCCAAAAAAAGTCAAAATTTTTTTCGACCTCAAAATGTCATAAAAAACGTCATAGTATAGTATGGCGTTTTTTTCGGGCAAAAAAAGTCAAATTTTTTTTCGACCTCAAAATGTCATAAAAAACGTCATAGTATAGTATGGCGTTTTTTTCGGCCAAAAAAAGTCAAATTTTTTTTCGACCTCAAAATATCATGAAAAACGTCATAGTATAGTAAGGCGTCAAAATCGGCCAAAAAAAGTCACATTTTTTTTCGACCTCAAAATGTCATAAAAAACGTCATAGTATAGTATGGCGTTTTTTTCGGCCAAAAAAACTCAACATTTTTTTCGACCTCAAAATGTCATAAAAAACGTCATAGTATAGTATGGCGTTTTTTTCGGGCAAAAAAAGTCAAAAATTTTTTCGACCTCAAAATGTCATAAAAAACGTCATAGTATACTAAGGCGTCAAAATCGGCCAAAAAAAGTCAAATTTTTTTTCGACCTCAAAATATCATAAAAAAACATCATAGTATAGTATGGCGTTTTTTCGGCCAAAAAAAGTCAACATTTTTTTCGACCTCAAAATGTCATAAAAACGTCATAGTATAGTATGGCGTTTTTTTCGGCCAAAAAAAGTCAAAAAATTTTTTTGACCTCAAAATGTCATAAAAAACGTCATAGTATACTAAGGCGTCAAAATTGGCCAAAAAAAGTCACAATTTTTTTCGACCTCAAAATGTCATAAAAAAACGTCATAGTATAGTATGGCGTTTTTTTCGGCCAAAAAAACTCAACATTTTTTTCGACCTCAAAATGTCATAAAAAACGTCATAGTATAGTATGGCGTTTTTTTCGGGCAAAAAAAGTCAAAATTTTTTTCGACCTCAAAATGTCATAAAAAACGTCATAGTATACTAAGGCGTCAAAATCGGCCAAAAAAAGTCAAATTTTTTTTCGACCTCAAAATATCATAAAAAAACGTCATAGTATAGTATGGCGTTTTTTCGGCCAAAAAAAGTCAACATTTTTTTCGACCTCAAAATGTCATAAAAACGTCATAGTATAGTATGGCGTTTTTTTCGGCCAAAAAAAGTCAAATTTTTTTTCGACCTCAAAATGTCATAAAAAACGTCATAGTATAGTATGGCGTTTTTTTCGGCCAAAAAAACTCAACATTTTTTTCGACCGCAAAATGTCATAAAAAACGTCATAGTATAGTATGGCGTTTTTTTTGGGAAAAAAAAGTCAAATTTTTTTTCGACCTCAAAATGTCATAAAAAACGTCATAGTATAGTAAGGCGTCAAAATCGGCCAAAGAAAATCAACATTTTTTTCGACCTCAAAATGTCATAAAAAACGTCATAGTATAGTAAGGCGTCAAAATCAGCCAAAAAAAGTCAAATTTTTTTTCGACCTCAAAATGTCATAAAAAACGTCATAGTATAGCATGGCGTTTTTTTCGGGCAAAAAAACTCAACATTTTTTTTGACCTCAAAATGTCATAAAAAATGTCATAGTATAGTATGGCGTCATAGTGTACTAAGGCGTCAAAATCGGCCAAAAAAAGTCAAATTTTTTTTCGACCTCAAAATGTCATAAAAAACGTCATAGTATACTAAGGCGTCAAAATCGGCCAAAAAAAGTCAAATTTTTTTCGACCTCAAAATGTCATAAAAAACGTCATAGTATAGTATGGCGTTTTTTTTCTGCCAACAAAAGTCACAATTTTTTTCGACCTCAAAATGTCATAAAAAACGTCATAGTATAGTATGGTGTTTTTTTCGGGCAAAAAAAGTCAACATTTTTTTCGACCTCAAAATGTCATAAAAACGTCATAGTATAGTAAGGCGTCAAAATCAGCCAAAAAAAGTCAAATTTTTTTTCGACCTCAAAATGTCATAAAAAACGTCATAGTATAGTATGGCGTTTTTTTCGGCCAAAAAAAGTCCACATTTTTTTTGACCTCAAAATGTCATAAAAAACATCATAGTATAGTAAGGCGTCAAAATCGGCCAAAAAAAGTCAAATTTTTTTTCGACCTCACAATGTCATAAAAAACGTCATAATATAGTATGCCGTTTTTTTCTGCCAAAAAAAGTCACAATTTTTTTCGACCTGAAAATGTCATAAAAAACGTCATAGTATAGTATGGTGTTTTTTTCGGGCAAAAAAACTCAACATTTTTTTCGACCTCAAAATGTCATAAAAAACGTCATAGTATAGTAAGGCGTCAAAATCGGCCAAAAAAAGTCAACATTTTTTTCGACCTCAAAATGTCATAAAAACGTCATAGTATACTAAGGCGTCAAAATCGGCCAAAAAAAGTCAAAATATTTTTCGACCTCAAAATGTCATAAAAAACTTCATAGTATACTAAGGCGTCAAAATTGGCCAAAAAAAGTCAAAAAAATTTTTGACCTCAAAATGTCATAAAAAACGTCAAACTATAGTAAGGCGTCAAAATATGCCAAAAAAAGTCATAATTTAGTAAGGCCTCAAAATGTCATAAAAAATATGCCAAAGTATACAGTGACTTTTTTATGACATTTTGAGACCTTACTAAAGTATGACTTTTTTTGGCATATTTTGACGCCTTACTATACTATGACGTTTTTTATGACATTTTGAGGCCTTACTGAAGTATGACTTTTTTTGGCATATTTTGACGTCATACCGCGATATGACTTTTTTTATGACATTTAGAGGCCTTACTAAAGTATGACTTTTTTTGGCCTATTTTGAAGCCTTACTATGCTTTGACCATTTTGAGGCCATACTAAATCATGACTTTTTTTGCCTTTTTGAAGCCTTACTATACTGTGACGTTTTTTGACATATTTTGAGGCCATACTACAGAATATGTTTTTTTGGCCTTTTTTTAAGCTTTAATATACTATGACCATTTTTGGCATATTTTGAGGCCATACTATACTATGACCATTTTTATGACAAGTATGACTTATTTTTTTGGCCTATTTCAAAGCCTTACTATACTATGACATTTTTTGGTATATTTTGAGGCCATACTGAAGTATGACTTTTTTGGCCTATTTTTAAGCCTTACTATACTATGACGTTTTTGATAACATTTTGAAGCCTTAATATAGTATGACTGTTTTTATGACATTTTGAGGCCATACTAAAGTATTACTTTTTATGACTTTGTTTTTCTCTGAAAAAAACAAAATCAAAACAAAACAAAACAAAACAAAAAAAAGCTTTTGAAGCCTTACTATACTATGATCATTTTTATGCCTTTTTTTGTGGCCTATTTTGAAACCTTGCTATACCATGACTTTTTTTGGCCCATTTTGAATCCTTACTATACTATGACGTTTTTTGGCCTATTTTGAAGCCTTAATTTACTATGACGTTTTTTGGCATATTTTGAGGCCATACTAAACTATGACTATTTTTCATGGAGGTGGTCACGGTCGAGCCCAGACAGGCCCTTTCCTGCATCTGCGAGTTTGGCCGAATGTTTAAACCACATGCACACTGCTACTAGATGAAGGAATTGAAACCTCAAGTCATCTTTTTCTATTTTTCTATTTGTTATGTCAAGCTTGAGACAAAAAAGACAACGCAAACACAAATAAAAAAAAATCATTGGTTTGGCCTGTTTAAACAACTGAAAAAAATTGAGTTGAGTTTTTAAAACTCAACCAAGTCTAAATGGTGCATCTAACACCTCACAGTTTAAAGCCTAAGAATCTAGCATCCACACAGCATAGCCTGTGGTTTCATCTCCATATTAACTATTTGTCTACACACACACTTCTATTTAATTCATGTCTAAAGTCAAAGTAGTACAGCTAACGGTTACCCATAGGTCTTACTATTGCATCCAACACCTCAGTTTAAACTCTTCCACTATGGCACCCAGATACCACAGGCCAACAGCCAAAGCATACAGCTCTCTAACATACGTTTGGTCTGTTTAAACCAAGAGCTCGTAAAACTGTCAAGCCTAACTTGTACATCTCACAGTTTAAAGCCTGAGAATCTGGCATCCACACAGCACAGCCTGCGCTGTTTCATCTGCATATTAACTAGCTGTCTACAGCTCAAAATATTACAACTACATTTACACTCTGACAGGCCTCACAGATGACTCTAGCCATTTAAACAAAGAATTAACTAAAAGTCCTAAACCTAAGGTTGAAATGTTAACCTAGAGGGTGGAGCCAGTCACTGAGTTTAAACAGAGCACATTTTCCAAACTCCATGCAGCCTTGAAATCAGTTTGTACATCACAAAATAAGCACAGACAAACAGACATCTGCCACTGGGTACAAATCAAGCCTTGCAAACACATTCCACAACCCCAACAGGAGACAAAGCTCTATACAATGCTTCCTCTTCATGGCCCAGGACACACACCAACTGCCTCTGATCCAATGCTTCCTGAATTAAAGACAGAAATGGAGGCAGTGAGACATAAATGAACCCTCAAACGTAAAAAAAAACCAAAAAAAAAAACCAAAAACAAAACCCAAGACTGAGCAATGTTGACCAACATGCTTGCTCTTACCTTGTCTCTCGTGGTCCTCTTGATCAGCTGCTCCATCCTGCACAATGCACAAAGAAACTAAACATGAGCCACAGGAAAAAAGAAAAAGTCTAACCCTGCATTTTAGAAAACCTCCAGATGCAACAGGAGGCCTTCCTGAGCTCCACTTTGACTGTGACCTCCTCCATGACCTTCATGCCAATCTTCAACCTGTTAGACACAGCCACACACAGACTCACACCTACAGGCCTAAGCGCAGCACCTAGCCACACAGCTCCATCAACAACATACAACTATTGACAGCCTCTACATCAAGAGCCAACTTTTTTTTTAATCCACTAACACACACACACACACAAAACCTACACTGACAAATAACCACAACTACGCCTGACAACACTCAGCTACACACTTCAGCCAGCACTTCCAACACTATCTGCCCATAGGCTTCCACATATACACAGTTGTGTCCAGATCACAACTGCATATATGCTTCCACCTACGGACAACACTGACACAACCATAAACTCTCTAAACCTACACTGACCCCAATGCCTTTCACATGTACTGAATCCATCCACAACTAAGCCTTGACAATACTCAGCCAGACCCAAACTCCAATGCACCTGGATACAGAACAAAGCCGTTGAAGACACGCCTGCACTTCCAACACTTGCAAGTACAGACACAGACACAGACACACACACAGACACACACACACAGAAATTAATGCATGCATATGTGTAGAAACACTAAACAATGTTACCAACAGGCAACGTCTCACCTGGTCTCTCATGGCCTTCCAAATAAGCTCTGCCATCCTGCAAGAGAAACACAAACAGGAAGAATCAGCACACAAAGCCCCTTTGAAATGGCCCTTGATTTCTTTTTTTTAAATCCACTTACCACAAAGAGCTCTGACAACACACAACAGCCGCGGTGTGTCCCTCACTTCCACAGGATGGCGCTCTATCCTCACCAGCAGCACCTTCACTGGCTTCACCCCACATACACCTGCAAGTCACTCACTCACTCACTCACTCACTCACAAAGTGTAAAATTATTGCCCCTTCAGACCCACAAAAAAGTAAAATGCCTCGTACTTCAATTTTTTTTTTTTAAAATATATTATAGAAAATCATGCCATTTACATCAACATCAAATTGACAGATTCCTTTCATTGTGATAAACATGTTCACCTTTCCTGATGCTTCAGCACTGGAGTTTTTCTCCTTTCATTTAAAACATCATTTTCAGTGCATTTGAGCCACTTTGCAAACTTTCTGCACATTGTCTCTGACAGAATTCTTCTGATTTCTTATGTTCTAGTCACACCTTGTGACGAGACAAAATAATCCACATGCCTGGACGCTTTGGACACTTTACAAATAAATAATTAGGCTGGGAAACAGGTCCATGATATAATCTTTTATTTTAACCCATGGGATTTAACTTTTACAGTGCATTTCTTTACAACAATTATTCATTAAGTGACAGGTTTTAGCCACCACTACGGATCAGATAACTATGTATGTTACATTTCTGAGCTCCTCTTAAAGACTCTGACTTCATCAACACCCTGTGATAAAACCCCAAATATCAGATGACGGATGACCACACAGGTTAACTAATTCAGTGGCGTCCCATCATCCATTGAAATGTTTAGCCTCATCAAACTGAACCATTTGTTAATCTTTAGTTGTCTCAGTGTTATTAAGCAGCTAACTATCTGTACCATTAAAACATACAGAGAGGTGGCCAATTAGAAACCTGCTGCCATCCATAAGAAAGAAAAAGGCTTCAAAAATAGACAAAACAAAATATGGCACTATTGTCTCAAGGAACAACCAGTAGACACAAACACATTTTTTTATAAAGGGGACTGTGGCCAAATTCCCCTAAAACAACAACAAACTCCAAGCACTTTGTTCAGTCTTTTCCCGAGCAGTCTTTACTGCCAGTAAGCAATCTGAGGAGTCTCCGTCAGTCAGATGAACATTAAGCTTCATGTGGACACTAAGCCATTCATTCTCAAGCATCTCAGCAGAAAAACCTCGGGGATATTCCCTCTGTCACGTCACAGGATATCAACAGTACCTTCACATTTCTTTTTCTCACCTTTAGAGGACATTACAGAAATCTGCGGCATGTCTTCCGGCATCGTCACCTTCTCTTGACAAATCAAGCACACGTCCCACAAAACAAACAACGCACAGTATTGCATCAGTCTATCCGTACACATCGCCCCCCCCTTCCCCTTCCCCTTCCCCTTCCCCTTCCCCATCCCCCCAGGACATCTAATGTTGCAACATGGCTATACTGGAGAAAAGCATTGATAAAGACAGAATCACATTGACTGTGCATATACATAATTTTGAAAACACATTGCAGCAATGAACACATATACAACCCACCAAATGCACAAGAACATAAACTCGATCCAGTTACCCATTACATATTACATTCAGGCTCTAAGAAAAAAAGATGCGATGGCAAAGTAAACAGCAGATTTCTCCCTTTTGCTCAAGTTTGGTCTCAAGTTCCCTCAAATACACAACAGCTAGTAGTGCACAAAATAAGAATACAAAATTAGACTTTTAAATACTGTAGCAGCAATTCATTTCTTTTAAAGTTGAAAGCCTCCAATAGTACAGGTAAAGGCTTTGGAGTCCCCAACACGTGGAAGGGTGAGCGATTGTCCTCTGAAGTGCGAGACAGTGTCTGTAAGGAGGGTGCAGGTGTTTGGTACTAAAGGTGGGTGGACAGGTTAGAGATGTGTCTCAGACAGGGCACCGCAAGAGGACTGAGCCGTGTGGAGGCAGCAGCACGCTGCAGCGCTCCGGGCTGAAAATGTCAGAAGGGTTTTGTTCTGTAGGAAAACCTCCCCTGCTGACACGCCTCCTTCTCAGACTTTCCCTTTCCCCTTCACCACCATTCAGACAGTCGCACAGTGCAAACCGAGCCTCCCAAAGAGTAACAATTCCTCCTCATATTCGCCCCCTCCTGCACCCAAAACTGCAGCAGGCTGGGTTCACAACAGGGCGCTCAGCTCATCGGTCCAAAACGAGCAGGACAGAGCCGAGGCGGGCCATGCTACGCGACGCTTCTCTCAGCTTGAGGCTGTGGCGATGGCCTTCTTGAGCTGCTGGCTGCGGATCTCGCGGGTGCGGGACTCCAGTAGCAGGTCGTGGCAGGTGTTGCAGACCAGCACTGGGTCATATAGCTGCTGGTCTGGGATGGGCAGCTTCAGATGACAACAGTCTTTACAGAACACATTGCCACAGTTCCTGAAAACAGAGAGCACACAGGAAGTTAAGATCATTTTTTTAAATAGATGGACAGAATTATTTATTAATCCCAAAGGGAAACTGCAGCGTTACAGCAGCCACTTCACATAAATCACAAACACAAATGAGGCAGGAGAGAAACAAGGTCAAGTTTTATACATCTAAAATAGGCTAAATAAAATGCATAAAACAGGGAGGTAGGACTCTAATATGTAATGAACATTTATTGTATAATTATAGTAATGTAATATAAAATGTATATTAGTGTCAGTTGTCAAGTAGACATTGGTAAAAATACTTTTCTATAATAACAGTTCATTTTAAATCAGCAGCCTGGATCAAAAACTTCAGACTCCAGAATAAAATAAAAGTAAAGAAGGAATTAAATTATTTAGAGCAACTGCACCATTAAATGACATGTCCTGTCCACAGTGTGTGCACTAATCTACATGAATTTATATGATGACCTAAGAAAAAAAATCTGCTTATTTTTAAGACTTTACTCAGAGCACCTTGGATTTTCTCACTTTTTTGAAAACGTCAAATACTAAATCTGTGAATTTTCAAAATCAAATCAGCTTCTTACAGTTACAGATGTAAAGCATTTCAACAACCAAGTTGCTTGGTATGTGAAAGTGGAGTGTGATCAACAGTATCAAAAAAAGGCATAAATATACTCAAAATGAAAAAGGTAAGAAACAATTTATGTGCTGAACAATTAATAAGTTCAGGCCCAGTCACACAGCAGTGCACGTATGACTTTATCCTTTACTGTTGACATGTTTCATGTCGGTTCTCTTCCTCTGACACAGCAGCTTCACTGTCACACTGCTGCAAAACAAATGTCTCCAGTATCAGTATCAGTGCATCGCTGTGTTCCAGCTCTCAGCTGAGATTTCTGGCATGTGACAGTGACGGCTTTATCCCTCAGAGACTATTAGCACTAATGTTTCCTGGCTGCTGAGGTCACTATTTAAATACAGTTAACAGCCAGTGAATCAACCTCTGAACTGAGATCATTTAAGCATTTGATTTAACTTACTGAACCTGTACATCTGCTGTGTGTTAAATATACAGAAAGCATTTAATAGTTCTCATTACATTTTGTCCATCCCTCGTGTTTTCAGCGCGCTGCTCTGTCTGTGAATATTCATTCCTTTGTCTAATTTGGGACAACTGTCTCAGTTTCTCAGTGAAGCATATAAATAATTCTCTGACTAACCAAGGGCCTTTGATGCTGAGACCAAAGCCCGCTCTATTTCCTTGAAAACACAAAGAAAAGTGTGTGTTCGGATCGCAGGCTGCAGCTTGGCAAAACTGTGCTGTAGGAAGAGTGCAGAAAAAAGTGGGACAGAAAAAACAGCAGTGAAACTAAATACTAAGCTCTGGCATCACTGATTTTGACATGATTTGATTATTAGAGATGTGCTGGCAACAGATTCCTGAATGTTCCTTGAATCTCAATCTCTCATATTGTTGTTAAAGGAATAGTTGTTTGTTTTTTTTAAACTCTGAGTGTTAACTGGTCAGACATGAATCACGAGGTATATTAAGACTGAGACCTTTCCTTTACTTCACAGTTTAGTCAGCTAAATCGGGACATTTTCCTCTTTAAAACAACAACTACAATATTTCAAATCCAACAACGTCTTTCAGGAGAAGCAAGCTCATCTCTTCTACCTGAGGAAGAGAACTGACCTGACGGGTCTCCAGTTAATGTTTGCTCCACCAAAATAAAATTAACCAAAATAAACTCTCTGATAATTAATCATTTGTGAGGACATGTGAGATTTTAGATTCACTGTGCTCTGTGTTTATTAGTGAAAGAAAACCATGAAGCCCCACCTGCAGTGGTGACGTCTCTTGGCTATCCAGAACTCACAGTCACAGTTGAAACAATGTGAGGCCATGTGGTCCGGCACCCACCTCGTGACCTACACACACGCACACACACACACACACGCACACACACACACAAAATGTCTATCAGAACAGTGTATGGTAATAAGGGGTGCTCCAAGTTATACAGATGAGGGGGAGTACAGAGGGTGTGGGAGTGGAGAAAATCTATATTAGAGAGAGAGATGAAGGATCTAAAGGATGCCGACCTCTGTGTCCTTGCGCTCCACTCGATCCCAGCTGCCCTCAGACAGACGGTCCTCACTGTGGGTGGACAGCGAATCCTCCTCGTTGCTGTTGTCTGACTCCCGCAGACACGTCTGAGGCAGAGAGAGCAGGATGAGATCAGAAGACAGATGGGAATAAGAGAAGAAAGGACACTTCTGGAGATAATCAAGAGTAAATATTTATAAACAACGCAAACAGAAAAAAAGCTCCCTGCACTGGCTGTTTGCCATTAATGTCATCACTGCAAAACCTACTCACAATGTCATCTTCGTAATCGATGTCTGGCTCTGAGGGAGGGGTGCCGTACTGTTTACTCTCCAGCCTCATCTGCAGCTGTCGCACCTGCTGCCGCAGCACCTCCACCTCCTGCTTGTAACCTGCCTCAATCTGCCGCAGTCTCTGCTGCACAGCGTCCATGGGCACCGGCAGCCCGTCATCATCGAGGTAAGCTGGGGCCTGGGGTGGGGGAGGGGAGCTGGAGGCAGAGGGTGAGGAGTATGACACCGGTAAGAGCTGATGGCCTGCCAGGGAGTAGCTGTTGAGGGCAGCAGCAGCAGCAGGCCCACACAGGCCGATGTAGCCTGCGCTCCTGGCGGCAGACAGCCATCCAGGCTGCAGAGGGCTGCTGGGACAACAAAGAGCCTCCCTGCGGCAGCACTGGGACCCATTGGCCATGGCGAAGCCCTGGGGGCGGAGCAGCTTACTGGCAAGCCGGCGGCTCTGGTAAGTGTTATGCTGCAGGGGCCGGCTGACGCCAGAGTGACTGGCACTGTTGCAGGCAGACTGGACCAGACCCTGGACGCTCTCCCAGTGAGAGCCGAACAGGTCTGTGAGCTGGCTCTGGGAGATCAGATGGCGAGCTGTTACCTGGGTGCAGTCTGCAGGAACCGCTGAAACTGTTAGCACTCGCTCTCTTCCTTTCACAACCTCTGTCCTCATGTCCTCTTTCTCCCTCTGGGGTTGAACCTGGGGCTGAGACTCAGGCTGCTCTTCATTGTTCAAATTTTGGGATAGATCCTGGCTCGCCGCCGGGGGCAGGGAGGAGGGAAGCTCGCCCTCATCGGTGAGAGTCTCAGTGGAGTCCTCCATGGGAAGGAGTGGTGTTAGCTGCTTCAGAGCCAGGAGACCTGCAGATTCTGGGACGCTGTTTGATTGGCCGTCGATGTGACCATTGAGCAGCGAGGTGGGTGTGGTGGCTGCAGGTTGGGTGCCATTGCAGGGGAGAGGTAAGCACGGCTCTGATTTATGAGTGGGTGATGTGGTGCTCTCAGCAGTCCTATGAGGGCTTTCAGCCTCCAGTGGAGGTGGTGGGAGTGGAGGGTTTGTGATCTGAGGCAAAGCCTGTTGGAGGACAGGAGTAGGGAAAGGAGTGTGAGCGAGTGTGACGTCCTTCCTGGGAGGGACGGGAGGAAGAGGCAGAGAGGGCAGAGGCTGTGTGGTGAGACAGGCTTCCTCCAGTGTGTCTTCACAGCTCTCTGCACTTGGGACATCCTCTGGGGTCTTGGCAGGACTCTGATGCAGAGATTCCCCCTCAGCAGTGTCCAGTCCAGTGTCAGGTATGACCTCGTCAGAGGAGTCTGCAGAGGTTTCTTCCGTGGTGGGCGAGGGCTCCAGGGCAGAGCGACCCTCCTGGCAGTGCTTATTGAGATTGGGGTCGCTGGATGTACGTGTCAGGGGCACCCCGTTCTCAATAGCAGTCAGCAGGTTGTCCATGGAGCGGGTCTTGGGAAGTCTGGAAATCAGAAACACATAAGAATTTTTTTTTTTCCATATGCTGCAATGGCAATGACAGACTCTAGAGGGCAGTCTAACTCTCTGTAACATGTGAATTTTAAACTACTATAAATCTCTGCTCTGGGATTGCCAAGAACAGTATGTACAGATACTGAGTAACAGAACAGATTTGCATCCAACAACAACAACGTACCTGTCCAGGGAACGGGAGGTGAGTTCGTCCCCTGTGACGCTTGGAGGGAGGTAGAGCTCCATAGAATCATCCACAGCGGTGCAGGGGGAGGAGGTGGGCAGGTAAACAGCTGTCCACAGCTGTAATGCCCGAGTGTGGCAGACTGGCTGCAGCACCTGGCAGACAAACAAGTGACAAGGACAATCTCAGAAGGTCAATATGTAATAACGATGGAGCCTATAACTCAATCAGTGCTGTTCTTCCACAGCTGTGGGCAGTGTATTATGATCACATCTATGCTTTTCTTAGACAGCGTGGATCAGAGAGTGTGGCACAGAAAAGGGGATAGATTTAATCTGATGCCTTAAATCTTTGATCTAAAACACAGCTCGGAGATTAAAGTTAAAATTGGAGTCATACATGAATGAATCATTAATCAAGCCACTTATTCTGCTCAGGATCTAAGAGAAAAAAGAGCAGAGATCTGCTCATTTATGCTATAAAATGCCTGTATTCTCTTCTCAAGTCACCTTCTCCTCACTAACTGAAAGGCTCAGTGGCAAACAGTACCAGGCAGCCTACAACTGTTAGTGTGTTTAAATGGTAGCTCTACTATAAAAGCATGAACTGGTAGGTACCATATCATGACTGGGGATGTAGAGGAAGTTCTGGAAGTTCTTGTTTCCTGTGCGCAGCAGGGACCACACGGAGCAGGTGCGTTTGTAGATGTTCCTCACCTCCCTCTCACGAGCGTTGTTACACAGAAACGTGCCGTAAAGACACGAGTACGTGTGCTGCACCAGCTTGACCTGGACACACGGAAGGTACAGATATAACAACGAATTTACATTCTTTGTGATCTAATCGTCACTCTGCCAATTCAATGTAACAGCTGACTGATGTGATGATGATGATGATGATATAACTAATAGTAGAACTGGTTCTCATTAATAAATAGAATGCAAAAAAATTAGTCAACTATAAAAAACAAAAATGATTCACACTTTTGAGGTATACTGGTGAAACAGTCACAAAAAATTGTATATAATCATTAGCAGAAAGACAGAGGGAAGTTAAAAAAAAAAAAAAGGGCTGCACCACCCACCAGGAAGGCCTCGTTGAACTCAAACAGGCAGGGGAACTGTTTGAGCAGCTGGTGGACACAGTCCAGCCACTGCAGGAAGACAGGGCACTGCTCGCTCACATCGTCAGCATTCTCCTGGTGGCCACAGCGGTCCCCAAACTTATGGCCATAATCCAACCACTCAGTCTCTACAAGCACCTGGAAACCCTGTGGACGACACGCTAGTCAGGAGTGAAGGTAATAAAATCATAGTGAAACAAAAACTATGCTTAATATTATATTTAAAACCATGTGGATTCATGCAATCTAGACCAAACAGACTTAAACCTAAACCTAAAAAAGACAAAAACACAAACTGTGCAGACTCTCACCTCTAAAGTTCTGTAGTAAGGGTCCAGCAGGATCTTGGCAAGGGCTATGATCTGAGGTGTGCGGTCCCACCCGTCCGAACAGTGCACTAGGACAGGACGGCCTTCCCTCTCCACTGCTGAACACACCAGGGTGGCTGCTTTCAACATGACAGACAGGTGCTGCAGCCAACGGGTGCTCTCAAGTGCTGAAAGCCAGCTGGAAGCACAAGAGGGGACCGATTAAATAGGAACAAATCTATAAGGGTATATATATCTGTATGGTGTTGCCCCACAGTGGGTTTAAGCCATTAAAGTAGGGGAGTGGGGGAAGGTACAAACGAGGGCAGAGCTGCTCAGAGAGAAAGGTCAAACAGATCGACTCACTTTCCTGGATCAGGGATCTGACTGCAGACCGCCCTCAGAGCCTGGAAGCTGTTCCGGATGGCGTGGATGTTGGCCATTCCCATGAACATCACCTCACAGTTGGGGTAGTACTCTGAACACAAATAAACACAAACAACTCTGATGAAGGTCATCAGACATACCAAGACTTAAGATACAACAGCCTCATGTGTTCAGATGGTGGTGTTATCACAGTCCGATGCAAAAATCACAGTCATAACAAACAACTACGTCTTCATATGAACACCTTAGCTGTCAACAAATAGCTCTTAAAGCGACAGTGCGCAGTCATTGGTGGCAATAATAATCTGATGCTGATGATACTGAATATCATATGTTGCACCGGTCTGTGCAAATGTGGACCGACTGAACTGTTGAAGACTTTTTGATCACACTGCTTGATCACACTAACCTTCACATTCACAGCCCCCGCCCTTGGCTCGGTTGGCCACTGCAGCGGTATATGAGCGAGCATCCAGAATCAGTAGCTTCTGTGGCACAGTGTTGTCATCGCAGCCAGAGCCGCCTGTCAGTGAGGAGTCTGGAGACACAGGTGGGAGGACAGAGACAAGGTTCTTATTGTTATGAGAGGACGGTGTTGCGTGAATCAAACTGCTGGGCAGAGGGAGAGAAAGAAAGTGTGATAGGAGAGAATCAGAGAAGTGCCACGGACATGATCAGCAGAACCTGACTATTTATAAAGTACTGAAATTCAATATCTCCTCCTGATGACACAAACACAGTGTTGCTATTGGTAACAATCACAAGCGACCAGCTTTTAACAGCTACCACTGAGAAAGAGAAGTAATTACTCCAAGGCTGCAGCTGAACTACTTCTCTCTGCACTCAGTCAGTGTTGTGATGCCACTCACTTTCCAGCCTGTTGTTGTGCACCAAATAATAATGGTATTTAAGCCCCTTTGAGATGTGCATGTCACTCAGTAAATGCACTTTGATTTGACATACTCGCATCATGTTTTTAAAATAGAAAACGTGACAAAAAAAAAGCAAGTAGAAAAACTAAAAAATAAAGAAAATGAGGTTGAAAAAGATATAGTGTTGCAGTGTTGTTTTTCAGCTTTTCCAGCTTTGCATGTACTACTTCTTTAACTGGAGCATGTAAATGATTCAGGAAATAGAAGCATAAATGTGACTTAATGCTAGTTAATCTACTGCTGAATAAATTGTTGACAGTGTGTTTGTAGAACAAGCACAATGTACGCAGGAGTAATTGAAAATGTTGTACTGCATGGCACTTAGCATCAATATCTGCTGGTAGTAAATAATGGAAATAGTTTTCCTCCTTCTGAGTTATAAAGTCATTTTCACAAATAAGCAGCCAAAGGTCTGAATGCATTCTTGAGATTTGCAGTAGTCTAACAACGCACGCTTGAATCCACACACATAAATCACACAACAGCTTTACCAAAATCACTGTCCGAGGAGTCGGGAGCTTCCCCGCGTTGTCGGCAGGCTGGTGCTCCACAGGTAGCCTTGGCTCCAGCGTCCATCTGACAGGCCTTGGCAATGGACGTTACCAGGTACTCATCATCTGTGTTCCTCCAGCCCCACCAGCTGATCTCAGGCTGGCTGCAACGGGCGATCACTGCCCCGTTCTTCTGGTGCCTGGAATTAGAGGTGGTGGAGTCAGTAAGCACGAGTAGAGATCTAAATTTCAAAAAAGGAAAATATTCTTGAGCAAATGAGTATACATGACTGTGCATCAGTAAACCTACCTATAGACCACCACAGGGATCCTCTTCCAGGACCTGAAGGAAGCCACGCTCTCCAGCTCCTTGTCAGTGATCCAAATTGGAACCAGAAGCTTCTGTGGGTAGCTGGAGCACAGCCTGTGCACAGGAAGGACAAGAGACATGATGTTGCTGGAGGAAGATTAAATGCAGTTTATAATGCTGCATTTTCCAGTCAGTACATTAGAGCTGTCTTTACACGACTGTGCAAAAAAACAAGTATTTAAATGAGTAAAACTAGATATGAGAGTGCTTTGATGTGCAGCACACACGTATTCTCCGATCTGAGACCAATGTCCTGGTTTTCAGGGCCACTGCTGCATCTCTAACTCTCAGCACCAGCACAGAACAAATCACAATGTGCTACTGTCCAACTCCATCTGTCTCTGGTCTCCTCCTCCTTTCTCATGATACTTTCTTCAATTTCTACTCACCTGCTGACTATCTAGGGAGGGAGGGGGAGACAGAGACAGTGTGCATGTGTTTGTGTGTATGTGAGAGTGAAAGTGAAATACTGTGCTGAGTCATGGGCCTCAGCAGGCTGCGGCTTGTTTAATTAGCCAGTTGTCCTGTGTGTCTGTCTCCCTCAGCAGGATGTGCTCTCTTGGGCCCTCCGAGCAGACTGACCTTTTTTTGTAGCATTTATTTGCCCAGACAGCAAAGGAGACGCAAAAGTCTGATGCACAGGTTCGCACGCGCACGCGCGCGCGCACACACACACACACAGTACACTGCACTATTTTGCTTAAGTGAGTGCTACAATGTTATTTATTTGTGTGTGTGTATTACGGAGGGAAGACCTCTTGGGAAAGGAAGGACAGTTTGGCCTGTCCTCACTTCCTGACACACCTTCAAAGGACTGTTTGAGGGTTAAGACTTCGTTTTAGGGTTCAGGTTAGAATTAGGTTTAGGCTGGGGTTAGGGTCAGTCGGTAAGTATCCTCACAAAGACAGAAGTACATGCATGAGTGTGTGTGTGTCTTAGAGACTGGACTTGGTGAGAGCGTTGCTGATGAGGCACAGTACACAAGTACTCGTGTTGCTGAAGGCATCTGAAGGAATAGTCTGCTGCAAATCTGTCTTTTGGGTATTAAATGTATTAAATATTCACCTAATGAAGGCTTGAGAGATGACTCAGAAAAATTGTTGAGTCATTTTTGGAACATGGCAGCTGCGTCACCCTGGATTCACAGCAGTTACAATGGATACCGATGTCGACCCAGATTCACGGCAGAAATATGTCAAAATGTCACTCCCATTTACGCTAATGACAACAAAAACATTGACAGTACGACATGAAGCAGGTTAATATTAATGGATTTGTCACTCTTGTTAGTCTCCTTCTTACTTCTGACGGTTGATTATGCTCTATGTTTTGGAACTACAGTTCCCATAATTCTTTGGCAGATGAATATAATGTTTCCATGGAGTCAGTTAGCTGTGATCTACAACTAGAGTCCTGTTTTTTTTTCCCTATATTTGTTTACGTTTTGGCAAATAATGGTGCTACCATTTACAGTATAATGAATGAGCTATTAGCAGTTCCTGTTTACACTGTAGCCACAGAGGCACAGTCAGCTATCAGTGGATTTACTGTGATGAAGGAGAAAACTTAAAAATCTGATGATTCTCAGGCAAGTTTTTTTCCTATGATTTCTAAGTGGATTTATGGACTAAAATTTGCAATGGAAATATGAGATAATGATATCCTCAGGATGTGTGAGTCACACTGAATCTCAGAATACGTGTATCACGTCTGTGTGTTCTGATTTGACCGAGTTACGTCTCTCAGAATTAATATGAATTAGATGGAAATTGTGGAAATCGGGTGCAAAGGATTTTTTAAAATGCTGTAACTGCCTTTCTGCTCACTCAGTATCTTTGCCTCACATTTCTCCCTTCGCGCCCCCACTTCAACTCTCCCACGCTGCCTTGGAAAAGCACGCCTCGCAGTTTGAAAAACTCAATCTAAATTGGCTACAGCTGCTGTCCTCGGCGAGCCAGCCGCAAAACCGTTCAGAGTCACCAGAGTCAGGTGAACTCATGGAATTCAAATCCAACCTGACTACTATCCCCACAAATGTAACTGTAATTCAGCACAAATTCAAAACTCCCATTTCCCAACAGAGTTCTGACACACAGTGCTGAGATGTGCCAACACACACACACACACACACAAGCTGTTTCTCACACAATCTGTTCAGTTTGGCAACATGGTGGATACAGTCCTGCCTGAGTCTGGGCTGCTCTCTGTCACAGCTCTCAAAAAGCTATCTGAAACACCGTCACTCACCATCCACTCTGTAGGCGACCATCATGACTCTTTACCATTAAAGTATTTTACAGTTATCTGCTAGGACAGAAGTGTCATACTATAAATAGGTAAAGTATCTGTGACATACTTGTAGTTGCAGTTTATATCTGACACTCTCCAGATGTTCTGTGTGTCGAAGCCCATCCTTTTGACCTCCATTTCCATTCTCTGACGCACGTGATCACCTGCGCGCACACAGAACATGGAGGGAGGAAATTATTGTGGCAATATCAATACTTTATTGAAGTAAACAATCCAAAAGGCACAAGTATTCTTCAACTTTTGTGTCACGTTCTGTGACACTTGACTGTTGTGTGTCTGGACCTGGGCGACAGAGATGAACGTGCTGGTCTTCATCGTCAGCGCTGCCTCCCAGACACCATGCATGATAGGCCAGGGCGAACAGGTCCTCCAGCCGGGACGGGTGAGCTATGGCCCGGTTCAGACGTTTGACCCACTCCTGGCACTGTTTGAACGTTGCAAAGTGGCATCTGTGGTTGAACCCAGTGTGAAGATGAGAAAGATTAGTGAGATCCAAGAACTAAATCATACACTGGTGTTTGGGAGAAAAACAAGAAAATCTACTAATCAGTGATTTTCCAGCCTTTAAACAGGGGTAATAATGTGGCTGCTTAATGATGAGGAACCAAGATGCCGCTGGCACATCTGCTGCTGAGAGACTAAAGACTCCAGTAGTTCTGAACTTTACAGATGTCTGCAAACCAATGAGAACTTCAGTCTGCCGTGAAATGAAAGCAGGCCTCGGCCTTTTTTTTCGTTGGAATTGTTTTTTTTAAGATGAAAACCACTGGAATTATGTTACTTACATCCCATTTTATAACTATAAGAGTTGTACTGGCTACTTTTACACCTTAAAATATTGATTAGCAGCTAAGTGTTGCATGGTGTGATGTAAAATGCCTCTTTAAGGTCTGACAGAATTGAACTATTGTGTTTTTCATTCAACTGAGAACTAGAGCACTGAACTATTTCTGCCCTGATTAATAAGCATCAACGTGTCTGCAGGGTTTATATGATGTGTGAGAGTGAGCCGCTCTCCTTACCTGACAACTTTAGAGTCTTTGCAGATGATGTGCAGCTGGAACATATCTCTGCTCTCCACACTCTCTATCAGCCTGAGAGGCACCTGTAGGGGGAGACGGAGAGCACGCGTGATCAGCCTGATGGCCCAGTGCCAGGACAGACAGCACATCTGCAAAGAGGTTACCACCCTCTGGTCTAGTACAGACAGAATCCAGGCTATATTCACACAGTACAGCTTTAACCTCACTGTAGAGGAGAAGGAGGCCTCTGCCTCAGTATTTTAAATTTGTTTCTAGACCTCTATTATGATACCAAACGACAGATTTAAACCTGGCATTGTTCACAGGGATTGTCTATTCTGCTTTCTCGGTTTTTAAGTGATACTGTGTGGACCGAGGTGTTAATGAAGGCACTGCCAAGATTTACAAAATCACCCATGCAACTTCACTGTTGGACAAACCTTTAGGTGACAAGGTGCTGATGCGCACCTCATATGAATGGAAAAATAACAACTATCTCAAGTCATATGGCAGAAAATAGTGCCTGTTTTTTTACGTCTCGAGTTCAGCCACTACAACGCACCACAATCATTTAGCAGGGTGCTTTCACAGAAAATTATTATAATAAATCCAGTGTTACCACTCAGCTGAATGTAAATTACAATTTGTCCTCAGTGCACTGTAATCGTGTAGAGTGAAGAAGAGCTGAATGACTAAGCTGTCTAGACTGTGGCAGAGGGTGGTGTTTTATCATATGGTACTCACAGATATTTCATTGTCCACACCTGGGTAGGTCTAAAACACAGTGACACCATGGAGCACACAGAGAGAGAGAGAGAGAGAGAAGGAGGGAGGGAAGACAAAAGACAGGAGGAAATGGAAAAAGACTATTAAACCAAAAAAATTCAGGAGAAAAAGGGAAATGAAGAGTTAAAAAGGAAAGAAAAACATCAAAGAGGATGGAAGATAACTGAGTGGATCACGCAGTGTGCTACTTGCAGCACATGACCAAGCCAAATGGAAATCATGGAGAGAAAGACAAACATGGACGGGAGCAAAGGGCAAGAAAACAGCTTAGAAGTAGGGGGGTGAGTTGTGAAGGAGGGGGGTGTGTGGGTGAGAGGTTGCAGCCTGCTGGCATTCATTCAGAGTTCATTCTGTGCTGCTGGGGTCAAGGCAGGACTCTGCCCCGCAGGAAACCAGTTCGATAGGGACTTTTAGCTGGTGACGTGTGAACTCAGTGTATTAATGACTTCCCTCTGATAAAGTAAGTGAGAGATCACCACATTCTGGTGATCTCTCCTCCTCCTCCTTTTCAAATCCCTGTCATCTTTTCCACAGGGATTCAGCTTCTGGAATAGATGACAGGGATTTGGGAAGAAGGAGGAATTTCGCTGCCAGTGAATGCAAACAATTGGCCTGTTTGTGTTTGAGCAAGGCTCGACGTCAGCAGGAGTGAGCTGGTGGACATCCGTGCCAGTGGGGCCGGGCCTTTGGAGCCTAGATGTCACATTAAACCTCTCCTGCTCGAAGATCAGAGGGCCCGCCACTCACGCGGTACAATCCTGGTGCAAACAACTTCACGCCAACTACGCTGGGATATGACTAAAACCGCTTTACGGGTACCTCATGTAAAATACTTGTAGGTTTATTTGCCTTGTTAGCACAATTATGTGTTTATAAAAATTTATATGGGGAAAAGGAAAAAAAGCCTATGTGTGTCCAAACGAAACATTATAACCTCCTCTCTGCTGCTATTGGCTTCTGTAGTGGCGTGGCATGGCAGCAGTAGTGACACTCTTTGTGGTTCTTCTGTATATTTATTGTCTGTGACGTGCACTCACGTTGATGACAGAGTCCTTGAATTTGATGTGGAGCCTGTAGTTAGAAATGGCAATGATGGCTTCATCAGCACGGCCAAGATATTCCACCCCTTCCCCCTGAAGAACTGGGAATGGCACCTGTAGGGACACAAAAACAGCAAAGTTGTTTTGGTCTGCGCTGCAAAAACATTACACCAACACTTGTTTATTGTCGGGCTTTATTGTGTCTTCTGAGATGATAATCATGTCATCCACACTTCTATTTTTAAAGCTGTGCTCTCAGTGTTGTCTAAGCTGGTTCTAATTAAAGATGTCCATACAAAACTCTGGTTAACAAGACTGAGTCTACAATCATGCTAGCAGCTCTGTCAGGCTGTACTTGGGAACAATGGTACTTTGAGCTAAATGCTGAAGTCAGCATGCTAACAGGATTACAGAGACAATACTAACATGCTGATGTTTAGCAGGTACAGTCATAGGCCATGAATGTCCGTACCCAATTTCATGACAATGCATCCAAATCTGTTAAGGTATTTCACTCAAATCCCAAATGTCAACCTCATTTTGGAGCTAGATCAAAAGTCAGGGATCACCAAAGTCAGTAAGATTAATCATCTGACAACCATGAGTATCTGTACGAAAACTTGTGTAAATCATTTGAGCAGACGTTGATGTATTATACTGGATATGTTAAAACTCTGACCTACCAGCAGCGCTAGAGGAAAAAGTCAAGGGATCACAAAAGGCACCGTGAACGTCTGTACAAATAAAATATCAAACAGTTGTTGAGATTAATCAGCCTGGACCAATGTGGTGGACCCTCCGACCAACCACTGCTCCCACCCCTGGAGCTAAAAACATTTTAACTAGTCAACAGATTAGCACTGAAATACTGTACTTTACTGTATTTTATCCAGACAAAAATCTGCATCGCTGCTTTGTAGTAAGACAAAATTAAACACTGAACTTTGGCTTCCTTTTAACAGAAAAAAAGATACAACAATAAAAAGACCATAGTGGTATTGTTATTGAAACTGGCAACAGCTTTAAAATTTTTCAAACAATAGCCAGAGCTAAACATAACTGTCCTGCCCACTAGAAGCTAAACTCACAATGACTGTTGTGCCGTTACAGAAATGAGAAAGGGGGGGGGGGCGGCATGAGAAACTGTGTGCATGTGTTGCTGTCCAATTAGCGCATAGTAGTTTTACAGAAGGACCTTTGTGAGTGCAGAGGGCTTGTTGGTGAGCCTGAATGAGCAGGCAGACAAGAGGCAGGATGGGGAGGGAGACTGTCTCCACCAGTGCTGACGGTACAGTCAGGGATCCCAAACTGTCCATTAACATTCTTACTTGTACCCATTTTATTACAGACACAGCCAAGCCCGGGCTTTGGCTCCAACAAGACCCCTACATTAAGATAATTGGTTCCCAACAGAGGTTAAAAGAACACACTTTTCAATTCATTCAGAGGCAGGGCATTAGCCTTAAAAGCCGACCGTGTGGAAGAGACACACAGCCACAGTTGCCAGCTTCTAAGCGATTTAATGTAAAAATGGAGGTGTCCAACCAATTTCAGAGCAGTCAATTTTATACTGACCACTCTGGTAAAAGTTTTTGTACTGTTTACTGTACCTGCTTTTTCAAGAGATTTAAAAGAGATTCATGATGAATTCAGTGAACAATAAGCCCTTTTATGAATACTGCCGGTCAGGAGGATTTAAGCTATAACAATATGTACACAGCAAATCAATCACCTTGCATAAAACAATCCCTCTGACCCACGTGAAACAGTAAAGACTGTTGGGAGATATATTATCGGTCGAACATCACTCTCTCCCATCTGTCAGAGTAAGGACTGTGTTATACCCATGCATTCCTCACTCGGGTGACCTCTCTTCACACCTCAGTTTCTCTTAGTAATCACAGCATGAGCTGCTGTTACTTCTGGCTGCTTAAACATAACCATAATCATTGGGGACCACGAATTGCAACCCAGCTCTTGTTGTTTGGTTGCTGGTAGTGAGGACAACATTGTTGCTTAGAGACAACATTACCTCATCCTGCATTAGCATGCATTGCTGAGTCACGCAGAGGAGGACCCACTGCTGCATGTTAAAAGAGGACATGCAGCCAGGCAGATGGGGGATTATGGTGAGATGTCAGCAAATCAGGCTCACTTGAAACAACATTAGCCAACACAGTTAAAAGCACAGAACACACAAGCTTGATGTGAATGACAGACCTAAAAATATAAGTCAACATCTACTCAGTCAAATTACTTTTTACCACGCATGACAAAGAGGAGACAACATATGTAATAAATCTGAAATAAAACAAAACTATTTTTGCTGTTTTGTTTTTTTTTTTTAAGAAATACTGTCGATTGGCAGGAGGTCAAAAGCTGTCACTGCATCAGATTGTTAACAACTCTTGGTTTGGAGAGCTTATGTTGTTAAAAAAAATAAAAATGAAAGAAAGAAACCCCTGACATTTATCACTGCACCTGCTGTTGCTCATCTCTAACTGAATATGTGTGTATGAGCCTGGACAGGAAGCATGAAAGAGTACGGCTTAAGCTGGGAAATGGAGCACATAGTATCTGCACTCAAACACCATCAGAGCCAAATATAGGCAGCATTCCCCCTGGCGTCCTGTACCAGGATTTCTCAAAAGTGGAATATTTAAAATGCGACAGATGCAACTTAACCAACTTTATGGTGTCAGAGAAGCTGCAGATATAGTTTTACAACAAAAAAAAGGAAGAAAAAAGGAAAAGCCTCATCTAAAGTATTTTGCATTTGCCATGATGTTTAATGCATCTGGCATGTAGCCAGTCTGCATGAAACACTGCCTCAACAGCTGCAGAAATGGCTGAAATGGGAACGTGCAACTACTGAGTCTTAGTGCTGCTCTCCTGTGGAATAGACCTAACACAGAGTGCCATAGTTAACATGCTGTACAGACTGGGAGCTGCATTAAGCAAGCTGTGCTCCAAAAGTAGGTGCATGAGTCACTGGCAGCCAGCAAGTGCAGCAGAAGATACTGTGTCACGTTTCCTCTATGAAGCCTTCAGCGGCAGAATTATAATAAAAAAAAAAGTGGGGGGAGGGGAGGAGAGAGAGAGAGAGAGAGAGAGAGAGAGAGAGAGAGAGAGAGAGAGAGAGAGAGAGAGAGAGAGAGAGCTTAAAGACCCATGAATAACACTCTGACTTGGGAGTCGTGACTTCCGGTTCAAGCAGCCTGTCTGTGAGGACATACACGTGTGCAAGTGCACACTCAACTCCAAGCATGCACCACGGCTTGCACGCACACAGCAGGCAAGGCAGCAGGGTATTAAATGTGGTGGGGAATGCCTGTAATTTGCCTGCAGGAAAGCTGTGGTAAGAGACATCAGCTGTCAGTGAAACCATCATAGGAGCGCACAAAGAAGAACACAAAAGCAGAGACACAATGTGTGGCTGCATGTGTGAATGCAGGGGGAGGGGAAGTAGAAGAGTGCATTGACAGAAAATGTTGCAAGGTGAGAAAAATGTGAACAATTATAGCTACGCCTTCTGGCTTAAGATGCAGCCCAGTGTTTCCATTATATATATATTTATGTCATGAAGCTGCAATTATATGACTCTGCAGAGGGCTTTTAATTTGAAATGACGGATACAGGAAACAGGGACATGTGGCAACATTTGGCCGAGGTGAGAGGGAGTGACAGAGAGAAAAGAAAAAGAAAGAGAGGACAGGGAAAGGCAGATTTAAGTAGTTAACATTACGTTAGAAAGATTTTTATTACCTCTTAATATTCACTCTGACTGCTGGCGTGCTACACACACACCACCCAGGAACAAAAAAAAAACCCTTTGTAGTAGGACTGGCCATTGGGAGCACCAGGACAAATCCCCCGGGGGGGCGGTGCACCATCACAAAGGTTTTACCAGCCCTGTTAGTCTACTCTCTGTGTGCACACAAGTTGCCCATCACAGTTTAGCTACTGGCATCTTCACTGTCTAATAGACGTACAAATCCTTCTCACATCACTGACCTGAATGTTTTTAGCTGCCCTGTTCTTTATCTGCGGCAGTGACATCTCCTTTTTTTTAGTGGAACAACGTGGGACAGCCTATAGTCCTCAAACAGAAACAAACCACTAGAGTTAAATCTTTGTCGTACTTAGTCAAGTTGGCCTTTAAAGCACTGACAAATTGAGGTTGATAATGTGTTAATACTGTCATAATATTCATTAAGCAAAAGCTGTAAAATTGGGGCTTCGGCCCATTACAGGGCCTGTAATAGTGTTGTATGAGTGGAACTGTTTATGGTCAGCTAATGCAGATTGGGGACTGTTCATTCATGTAGATGTGGCTTTTCATTTTTCTGTCAGTGTGACAGTCACATTTGTAAAAACAGCTACTACTGCAGAAAAATGTGAATCACACCTTCTTCAGCCCTTTCCTTCTCTACACACAAAATCTTTGTAAACATTTTCAGCTTCCTGCTCTTAAAACTCTCCTTTTCCAGTCCTGTTAAGGCCTTGCATTAATATGTCTCATCTTAATTTAGGGGACTAATTCAGAATCAATTTTCTAAATAAATACTGAAGAAAATGTGTTTCTTTTACCACTAAGATCTTTATCTGTACAGAGCGTGGGCAGTGGCTGCATTCAAATGCAAATATTTTGTTATCCACCAATTTACCTAATTAACTTTTCCTGGTGCTGAACACATAAAATCTGGAAGAACAATAACAAAATTCTGCTCCACTAGGCCAGTGTTACACTCTACTTCATCGTCTGGCCTCAAGCCCACCAAGTTATGGCTCTTGCATTAGTATCTTGGCAGTTACAAGACACAACTCCACATACTACCATCAGGGTGTTTTTGCGAAACGCTCTGACGCCAAACCAGGAGATGGGTTTGAACATGACTCTGAAAGTATCTGGAAGTTGTCTGCTTCTCAGAAATGTAGCTAAGTGTCAGGGCGGAGGTAAATGTGCTCTAGAGCTGCAGCTGTCGACGGCTGATGAAGGCCGTTCGTCTCACCTGAAGACTTTCATCCTCCTTCACCAGCTCCTTCTGGGGGAACAGGTCCTTAGCCTTGATGTACTCCAGACTGGGAGGCCCCTCTTCACCCTGTCAGACGCAAGCACAATGCAGAGGTAGTAAGACAAATACTTCTGTCATTATTTAGGTCAACAAAGGATGGAACAACACATAAAGTTACATTGTCAATGTCACACCACACGGATGAACGCCAAGTAGGCATTGGCCAAAAAAAAAACTGTAAAATCAAACACAAAGTTCATATTGTGTTCTTGTATTGAGCATTTATCAGGGTGGTAAGACACATGCCAGGTGGAATTTCACAATCCGCCACCAGCTAACTCACAGACATCACGTAGCAGATTAAATATTGACTACCGGAGATTCAAAATTCTCTTTAAATAGTGCGCACACAACTTTGTGTTAGGTCAATGAGGCAAGCTATTTTAAAACGTTCACCACTCGATTATAGACAGCATTTCACCTGGCTGATTTATAATAATGCTGAAGGTAGAACGCAAGTTTTACATATTTATATTCTGTTTGCTCTGGCACTGTGCAGGCAATTGCCAAATCTGCTAATGATAGACAGAACTGGGCAGCGGACACCAAAAACCTGTAGACTTTGTGACTGGGTGTTACAGTCTTAAGCAAACAAAGATACTGAGACTTAGTAAAGTATTTCACACACTTGACCAGTTTTTCACAAGGCACAGACATTTATGTCTAGAGTTTAAATAATTCCTGATCGAATGATTGAGAGACTTTTTCTTAAACACTAATTTAATTCACACAGTCACATTTCTAAGGGCTCTGATAAACGTCCAAACGCAGCTTTATCATGTGCACACCTGTTATAATGGAACGTTGGCTAAAATTAGACTGCAACACCCCAAGAAGCAGCAGAGACGAGAATGAGAGAGGAACAAAGAGGGCAGTCAACCCTGTCCTTGCAGCTTAGGGTGCCTTTGCCCTCTGTGACTGAGCAAATGCTTTCATCAGGTCATACTTCAGTCATCGGAGAGAAAGGGGTAAAAGGTAATCACACGATGAAATTGGATTATATCCCCATGCCCTTTATTCACCTTTACCTATCTGTAACCACCCCCTGAATTTACAAATATACTAGTATCCTGATTTTGAGTGTTATTCTTGCTTTAATCATGCGTCAGGTGTGATTTATAAATACTGCTGCTTGTATAAATACATTATGTGACTAACATTATCCAGGTGACATTTGCAGGTACGTCTTTCACTCCTACACATCCAGACTGTCTGTGTCATTTTTCTGCTGCAAATGGAGTCACTTCAGCAGTAGAGGCACGAGCCCTGTTTGGTTTCTTGGCTGCCTGAACGGCGCTACCTTTACTACTCTGCTGGATTTGGCTTTTCAATCTGAGTATGACCGTATGTCGATGCTGTATCTTAATGAAAACAGGTATGGAGCCTTGAAGGAAGACCAGAAGGAGGCAGAATGCAGTCATCTGTGGTTTATTTCAGTGGACCACATCCACAAATTCGGGGTGGTCTTTTCTTGTGTCACAGGACAAAGAAAACAGCAAAACGTAATTTCTTATAGTGGGAAACTCCCTGATAACTGACCATGAAGACCTCCTGCCATGTTTACAGTCATTACATCTGTCATCCAAAGGTTCAACCTGGTGATTAAACCACATGATAAGCATACCACCCGTGGGTCTGACTGGTAACAGATGGAGACAGTGTCCCTACAGTGACAACCTCTCCCCTACAAGTCACCAACATGTCACTATCTGATTTCAAAAGCATGGGATCATAAGAATAGGATAGCCAAAGCATCATTCATCTGCTTCTGTCACATAACTAACAGAGGCTAAACCAACAGTGCACCTCTTTATGTTCAGCAATAAAGAAAGAGAAAGCCAACTTGGGGTCTGGGCTCCAGGACATTTTAAAGATAAAACAATTAATCATGGAAATAATTGGCAGATTAATAGATAATGAAAGTAATCATTAGCTTTAGCCCTAAATCTAAGCATAGCCAGTACAGGTGTCGAGATCACAGGGTCAGCTGGATGGAGACTTGTTTGCTGATGCTTGTCCTGTATGTGTGTGAGAGAGACTAACACCGTAAATCACTGCACAAAGCCAGTTCACTTGCTACTGCTGCTCAATGAATTGTAATAAATGGCAGTGCTGATGGCAGCCAAGGGGTCAAGGCTGTGCCAACCTGAGATGTCTACACACCTCAAAAGATGCTCCAGCGTTAAGTGCTGTCTGGCATTACTGAGGGCTCCATTTCCTCCAAATGATGCAGTTATGTTCATGCTAATGCTAATGCTGCGTTTCCATTCCCACGTAAGACACACTCAAGATGAAGGTGAAGTGGAAACTGCTCTCTAGCATAACAAGAACAAAGCCACTGAGTGTTTCACCAAATGTCACGGTAAAATACTGTATTTATACTCCAAACAGTCCTGCATTTCTCAGAAGAAGATGCACCAGTTGACATTAAAGTGCTTCAATAGTAGTAAACTTGTCTGGACTCCTCCACATCCCTCTGCAATGCAACACCACTAATCTCCTGACCTTTGACCTAAGTCTGCCTTCAGCATCAGACAGATGAAGCAGCTGTGCATCATCAATTTTACTTTTTTTTCATCTGAGAATGGGTGGACCATGACAGTGGCCATCAGTCAGTGAGGGCGGGGTCACTGCAGGTCGATGTCACACACTGTTGCCGGGCGGTCTGAACCACCAGCCTGCCATCCAGGTGCGGACTCGTTTGCTTTTCTAAGGGAATAAAGTTTACCATGGCACGCCAGACAGCTGCCATAAATTACTCGAGAAGTTATCGTTATTGAGTCTCCCACTCAGAAATCCAATGCCAATAAGCTGAGAGGAGCGTGCATTCAATATTCTCACTCACACACACACACACCATTCTATGTCAATAATCCATCCTCTCCCTTAGTTCCAATACATCTTGTGCTGCACTTACATACTTGGCACCGTTTACTCAGTTCTCTTATGGAGCAGTCCTGACGTTGCACTCCTGAGAAGTCTGCTAGAACACAGTGTACTTTAAAAAGCAAAAAAAAAAAAAACAACAAAAAAAAGCAGCTGACCAAAAGTTGTGTAGATGTTGTACAGCTCCATAAAACAACATACAGTCTATATACACAGACTGGCGTATATGGTGTTAAACACGAGACATCAGAAAGAGGATACTACCACTTGTTTACCTGACAAATTTTTATGGCAGACAACAAAAGGACAGAAAATGTCAGGTAGAGTAAAACAAAAACTGAGCTGTACTAACGCACAGATCTCAGTGTAGCAGTGTTAGGGTGAAGAATTTAAGCAACCAAAAGCTCTCCTGCAGGCGACCTTGATATTTCAGTCCCTTAGCACACAACAAAACCACAAAAAAGTCTATCATTACACTTGCAAACAAACACACAGTGAGGCCCTTCTGCTTTCTGATTTTTGGTCCATTGCATGGTGTCCACAACCAGACAACCATCAGCTTACAGAAGATTAAAGGAAAAGAGAAAAGCTCTCACTTCCAAAGACGGAGCACAGCTTGTCCTGTGCCCGACACGTTTTTGCTTTGTCACTGCTGTGAGCCTGCGCACCCTCCCCCACCTTTGTCCAACCAGCAATCAAAACGCTGGCGCTGACAGGCATGCGCGCACGCACACACACACACACACACACACATACACACACACACACGCCTCTGTGCATCTATCAAATATAAATGTCAGAGTTGATAGCACATACAATGTCTTGATAACATGTACTGCCATAACAGTGATAGTATCAGCTAGCAGCTGAGTAGGCAGCCCTAACGCAGCTGATTAACAGTGAGTATGTGGAGGCAGGGCTCATTTTCACTACTAGAAAATAAAGTTTTAATTGTCCGAGGTAAAGCGTGTGTGAATAACTGTTTTCCAGGGATTTCTGCATGTGTTTAAGGGTAAATGAACATAACAGGCAGCAGAACAACACACAGGTAGAATAGGTAGAGAGATTGAAAAAGACACTGGCACAGTCTTCATGAATAAGTGTCTGGTTGCCATGGATACAACAATCTCTTTTTAGAGTGAGAGTCCCTTTCTCTCCAAAGCTTTAGGAAACAATTTGCTGTCCTTACTCACCAGATTATTTACTTAATCTGACTGGGGCTTTGTCCTGGAGTTGTGCAGATTAGAGAACCACTACATGATGCAGAGGTGACCTCTCAAATATGTGGGCTGCATGTACTCATATGTCTGCTTTTAAGTGTCCGGTTATTTACTGTTTTGGACATATTAAACGAGGCAGACGCGGCTTGACACATTGTCTAAATTGTGAAGAACGACCCAAATGAGGTGGCACAGAGTACAAGAAATGACGAGGGTGGATGGAAACAGAGGACGCAAGGACAGGGCAGAATGAAAGCCATAAAATATAACGTGAAAAACAACCAAGACAAAGACATGCTCTTCTAAGAGTCAAGTTGGGCAGGGCATGCTAAGTAATTGGTCAAGATCAAAGATGGCAGAGTATGACGAATCTCTTAAAATGCATTTCTTTCTCCCTGCCCTCACTCTGACTTAATATTTCATAGACCACCGTGTTCTAAATGATCAGTCCCATTTTAGGCTTATAACTGGGCCGTACTCCAAGAGTTGAAGAAACTAGGCAGGGCCAGGGTTTTCTATAGGCAAGCAGAATTCATCTGAAACATACAAAGTCATTATAACACTCCACACCACAGTGAGAACAGGTTTTTCTACATAGGCACATTTAAAGTACTGGTTCCTCTTCAGGAAAATTTATATGTGAACATCAAATGATGTAGCAGACTGGTGACGATAAAGTTATTCTCAAAACACTAGCATGAGCATTAAAACACACAAAGTCAAAGTGATGGATAACAAAGGCAGGTGAGGTACCTGGGAACCAGACTGTTCCCAGGTACCAAAGAGGGTGCAATAAGGTAAACAGCCTGAAGCACATCCCCAAAAAGCTTTCGGCTGTACTTACACTCTTGATTCATTTAGCTGGTGGATATAATAGAATCTGAGTCATGGAAAAATCTTAACCAATTCAATTAGGCTTTCTATGGCTCCATTTATTGCAGACAACATAACGCAGAGGGAGATAAACATGATATATTGGAACAGTAACAGAAGATGTTTTTTTTTCTGCAGCTGGATCACAACAATAATGATGATAAAGATGCAGCCCTCCTCCACATGAAAAGACTGACAGAGCTGTGATCCACTTAAATAACAGGGGACCTGGATGCTAAATTATACAGACACTGACGCAGAAGAAGAACTGCTGACTCAGCTGAACTACAGACATATTAAAGAAAGATCATAAATTGTGTAGCGCCTGGCCACGTCTGGTTACAGAGAAAGGAGAAGAGGAACCAGCTGCTGCACTCTTCCTGATCCACCAGATAACTTTACAATGCTTTCTCTGGAAGAACTAGTGTTGGAAATGAAAGCTTTATCAGTATTATTAAAACCTATTGTTGGTGAAAATCTGACTAGAACATGGGATCTCTCAGTGAATGTTGTCTATACACAGCAGGTCTAACTCTGTGCCCTGAATCAGTATAATGCCTGTTGCAGAAGACGATGAATCTTTATACTTTTGCTTGTGGTGATTATTTTAACTAATTTCTATTTAGCCACACTGCTGGTATATCTTAGCACCTACTTATTGCCATGAAATATTGTCCCAAACCAGCTGCCATGAGCTCAAAATTTAAATTTGTCCATTATTATGGTTTATGAATAAATACCTGCAAAATTAATGACACATCCATCAGCCTCAGCTGTACGCTGTGTTTAGTGCCAATTATCAAATGTTAACATGCTAACACAATAAACTTAGAGGGTGAACATGGTAAACATTATATCTGCCAAACATTAGCACGTTAGCACTGTGAGAAACCTGGACACTAGCATTTAGCACAGAACTCAGCACAAAGCACTGATAGATACCAGCAATGTAATTTACTTATTTACTTACTTACTTCACTTTTATTTGCTTAGGCATATGTTTGTACAACGAGTAAAACATTTTGTAACCAGTGAGGATTTTATTTCAACCTAATGACATGTGTACAGGTATTTTGTACCATGAAAAAACTTGGCCAGTTACCACACACTCGTTACCACACACTCGAGTAACTATATGAAGGAGACAACAGTCTGTGGTCTTTTTACCAAGTCTTGAAAGGGCCATGTTATATTTGGTTGGCTAATACTATGGGATGACAGACAGGTGAATGTGAAAGAACTTATTGTTTTGTTGAAAAAGATTTGCTGAAAGTTAGCACTTAATGAGCCCAGACAGTGGACGTCACTGAAAGGTCAGAAGTTCACTTGTGAACCATTAGAGCTAATTCAGGCCTAGATCCATGAGGCTCAGACCACTCTGCCTTATTCCTAAACCGTCAACCTCTTTGCCATTCTGTCTCGAGATGCAAAGTAAGAAAAACACATGCTCTACATCAGTTGTTCTTTTATATCCCCTACAGTACAATGCTGGTTCTCCACTGCAGTGAGGACACTTCACTGCTCTGAGGCTGCAACAGTGAGTGCACAATGTGCTCCCTCTCAGCAGCACACGTTTTACACGCCTTACTCCTGACAGGCCCCTTCTCATCCTCCTGCCAATCAACACACTGGCAGCTCAGAGTCCATACAACAGAGCTGAGTAATGACAGCAATAAAGTAGCTTTTCATCACCACATGCATGAGAAGACACTGAGGTAATTCAATTATCTGTATGTTGAGTCAGAGTTGGTTACTTAATAACTGCAGCGCTCACGTGTGTCGACCAACCCCCCCCAGCTCCTCCATCCCCCACTGATTGGCAGGCAGATACACACAAGGCGAGGTAGGGAGGGCTGGGCTTTAATACACAAACCACAGTAAGGGAACAAAAATGAACACCAAAATAAAAGCCTGTTGACTTACAAAGCAGTTGAGCATGGAGCAGGACACCCTTCCTGCGAGGCTCATGTCGAGGAGAGGCAGGGCTGTGCCACACTGACACGCAGCCTATGGAGCAGCGGCACGACCAGAGCACGAGGAGCCGGCATAACCATTCTTCTCCCAGCCGGAGCCTCTCCACCCCTCGTCCACTCCGAACCCCTCTGCCTGCCACCCCGCTCCCCCCCCTCCACCTTTTGCACGTTCCCCCTTCTCAAGAGGCGCTATGGGACAACACACCAGTCCCGGTTCTCATTCAGGAACCCACCCCACCCCACCCCCCCCAGCAAGAGGAGAGAGAGCACGCTGGTGTCTGAAGACAACCCCTGTTGCACTGTTGAGAGAAGGATAGTCCAAGGTGCACACAAGAGCAGCAGTCCACCCGATCAGCTGAGTGAGAACCAGGGGGGAAAGCAAGAGTGATGAAATGACAGCAGATGTGCCTTCTCAACTGTGGCGTGTGGATGGGGGGAAACTGCGAGAAGAGAAAGCAGGAGAGAAAGGAAGATAGAGGGAACTGCCTGATGCTAAGCTCCACCCTCTGCATGCGCATCTACCTCCCTCCCTCACGTTCACATGCTCGCACGCATCTCTCCCCGTCCCCCTCTCATCCCTTACTCCACCCCACTCCCTCCTTGTTCACCCTTCACCGACATCTCCTCATAAATATGCTTCTCCCTCAGCAGTGAGGCGGTAGAGTGTACCGCCAGAAACCAGAAGATGCTCCGACGGACATGCACGCACCACCTGACATCAACCGCAGTACACTGTAGCGTTCGCACACACTATCTGCTCATAGCTGTGTGTACAGGCACACTCACACACAAAAAAAAAAAACACAACCTGAAGCAGACTCATACACACACAGAGAGTAGAGAGATCCAGCGGTTGGACCGTATCCCATCACAAAACCGTTGCATTGGCAGCAACTGATCTAGTGCAGGAGGAAAATACGTGGCAGAGGACAGAGGAGGGAGGGTGCTGAGGAGAGCGAGTCTATGCGGAGATCTCTGGTGACACAGCACTCTACAGACACAAAGTCTTCCTCTACCCATCTCTCCTCGTCTTCCCGGCACTGTCCAACACAAGTGCAGTACATCTTTGCACTTAACGCTGCTTCGTTGCAGCACCTTCCTGTGCTTGAAATCAGGGAAAGTCATTTAATGTGTATGGTGTATACCATGTCCTGTATTCTACACAGGGACACACAGCCCTTCCCCCCACTTCTGCCCCAATCTCCTCCCCAGCAGAGTCGTGACAGCCACTTGCTTTCAGTGGTATGACCCCATGTTATGTAACACATATAGTGTAGTAAACAGAGCATAGGCTGCATGAAGAACGCAGCACTATTAAAATGGGATTAATTTTACAGGGGGAAGTCCAACAAAATCATTTCAACATGGTAGAGCCTCATTCTAATGGTATGAATTTTCATGGGAGGGGGTTGTAATTATTTATCATAGTTGAGTGTATTGCAGATAAACAAACCATTCGGTACAGTTTATTTTTCCAGTTTCTAAATTCATCTCCAAGAGACACATTTCAGCTGCTTTGTAGAAGGACCTGCTGCCACTCATACTTCTTCACGACTGACAGTGAGTGTGCAGTGTTATCTCTCTCTGTAAAAAGGAAGGTGAATTGATATTCAAGTATTTGATGATAAAATATCCACATCTGTGCCAACGGCTGCAAAATGTCCATAACAATGTGTAAAATTACAAAAGAGTACAATTAATGTTAGCTATATTGTAGCTTCTTTTCTTATATCTGTCGTACTTGTGTCCAGAGGGCCATTTATATTGAAGAAAAGATTTTTTTTCCCATAAAATTACAGCAAGATGTAAAACCTTGACCTTTACACAATGTACAGAGGACACTAAAAATTAAATACATAACTAGATTTACAAACAATTCACACTCATTTCTGCTGGATTAAAAAAACAAAAACTACAGAACACAGTAAGAAAAATAATCCAGTATGGAAAAATCTTACAAATCACTATCACAGGGGTGTAGTTATACCACAGCAAAACATTTCAGCATGTCATTCAACCTCATTGCTTCAGCATATTTTCCCTGCACATTCAGCAGCACAGTATACTGTCTAATGCAAGTCTTTTTGTTATTGTAAATGAAAAGTGAAAGTTTGTTTGAGGAAAAAAGAAAATATGCTTTTTGTCTTTTATCTTGCTGTAGTTTCAGATTGAACTGGGTCGCCTACAAGCAGAACATGTACACAACTGTCCAGTGTTCAAATTTGCAAATTTTATAGCATCCATCAATATATAATGCGCTCGATTGTGAATACTAATTTCTAGGTTATTGTATTTCACACGGCTCACTTACACTGGCTTTTGAGCACAAAAACAATTCCAGTTTGATAAGATTCACAGAAAGTCACTGCTTTTCACTGCTTACCATCACACTCTCACACCCTCTGACTGCATCTATACATTAGGAAAGAGATCCTTATGTTGCAGGAGGCATGATGCACTACATCAGTGTGCGGTACGACTCTGATCTCATCAGATAAATGGACTCATGCATCTGCTGCTATAAAATGCACTTACACAAATCAAGCAGAACCTTACTGAAAACCAGCTTCATGACACGTGGTTACATTGATTCTCCTTAAGTGAGATGAGGAAGTGAAATAAAGCATTATGCATTGCAGCTAAGCCCACACACACCAGCTGTGCAAAATCACCCTTACAAATATTTGTTTAAATGTTAGTTAGTGCATGTATGCTCTAGTGAATCATCATGGTGAGATGGTACTCTTGTTGCTGGGAGGTCAGCACCTCTGTCTGAGGCGTTAAGTCCTTTGGGAAACTCTCCAGCAGATTTATGAACTCTATATATATAACCTCAGCTCATATACCTTTTTTTCAATATACCTACTTATATCTACATGGAACATAATTTGTGTATAGATGCTTTGATATTTTATCTCAGTTTAAACTTCATTTTCCAGTTTATCCATATTTATCCATAAAAAAAAACAAAAGCTGCATAGACATTTTAGGAATTTCTGAATATCCCAGCCTAATCTATGATGTTTGGGTCCACAGTCCAAACCCTGAGCTTTATATTCCCCCTTTCTGCCTGCCCAGCCCCACCCGAACCAGACGCAAAAGTGAGCACCGGATTTGGTCTCCTGCGTCTCACGTTTTATTTTAGGAAAGGAGGGCAGCGAGTCACCAACGCAGAGTGTCAGCCTACATGTTAACACACAGCTATAGAAGTAGGATATGATCAAGACACGAGTCTATATGGAGATAAAATCTATTCAAACTCCTGAAAATATTTGCATGTGTATGTTTTAAGTGTCTGCAAATGCATATGGTTATGTTCTCATGTGTTTTACAGTTTGAAATCATACAAGCCATAACCTGTAACTATTCTGCAGTCTGCTGTCTACGTGTTTTCCCATCAATTACAGTTATCCTGTAGGTAAAATGATTGCAGCATACAGGTTGTGTATGTAAAATATGTTTTGTCACAGTTAGCTGTGGCAACTCTGACCCATTAACTTAATATGATGTATTAAAAGCATTAAAATGCAGGCTGTCTGATATATTGACTCCAAGTGCTCACCCATGTAACCTCTCTTTTTTTTGGTTTTTGATTAGTTGCCAGACATCCATTAAAATCTGTATATCAGAACATCTCAAACAGACAGTAGTTCTGGTCAACAGGCTCTGATTAAAAAGACACACATAGTACAGTGATCAAAACAGCAACACTGCCATTATCTGAATCGAATGAAAAGCAGGAACCTGCAACCAGACACTGACAGCCAGACTTCAGGAAACAGAACAAGGTCAAATGATACTAGAGGCAAAAGTCCCTTCAAGAAGAGTTACTGTCAAATCATTAACAACAACCTGGAATGAACCCTGGGGCTTTAACTACACCCTAACTGACAGCTTCTAGCTAGGGTGTGTCAGTGTGTTTTAAAAACAACAACAATAATAACAAAAAAACAACAACAACACACACTCAGGTGACTTAATCCTTATGTAAGCAGGTGACATCATATGGGGCAGTGACAAAGAAACACGCAACTTTGCCTGGTGTTGGCACACCGACTTCTCGCTTCTTGCTAGTTCTGCACAAGCCCTACAAGGTAGCATTACAGTGCATTGTGGGTACTCAGGGCAGGGTAAAACAACCCCATTGTCCTTGTTTCCATGCTTGCATTATCCTGCTAACAACATGGCAGCATGAGTGGACGGCAGTATGAACTTAATACTTCCCGTTTTGTTTCAGGGAAAAAGCTGGAGGCTGGGAAGCAATTTAACACTGCTTCACAAGATGGGATTAAAAGGATCATGTTACCTGTGGAACAAACTGCTGGAACAAATGTCCCACAGTACTACCTGACAAAATAACCCTTAGATCAACAGCAGCTGAGGACAGGTAGAAATATTATTAGCTGTGGCCACAGAGAAACTTGAAAAGGACCCACTAATATATATGTATATCTACATAAGTGTATATATACTTATATATGACAATTGCAAATGAATGTTACACAAATCCCTCTAAAGTGCATCTGTCAGTCATACTTTAACTTAACTTAAAATATGGGTTTTGCTGATCTCCAGTGATTCAAGTGCTCTAGAGTGTGTGCAGGTGCACCTGATGTCACTGTTTGAGTGTGGTTACAAGGGCAATAGAGCAAACTTCTGACCACACCCAAAGTGCAACTCACTAAACAACTAGAGGAGTGAGTGAAAAGATGCTTTTCAGAAACGTCTAAAACTGAACTTTAACACAGGACTAGTGGAAGTCTGCATTCTCATTCTACGTGCCTCAGTGGGCACATTACTCGTTCATCAGCTCTGCCATCAATTAAGCCCAGAGCTCGACCGTGTGTCCCACAAAAAGGCTGAGAGCTGGGCATGCGGCCACGGTGGCATTCTGTGGACCAAGCTGACCAGAACCTCGGGACACACATCCTCCTGTTACACTTCCTATTTCTGTCCCATAAAAACCGGGCCCATTAGTTTCAATAGGAGTTTGTCACTCATCTGGGGCCTCATTTATAAAACAGTGTGTAGCATCCATACTAAAAGTACACGGGTGCACAAAAGTCAAAAATGAGGTGCACAAAGAAGCCTCCACGCAATATCCCTTTATAAATCACAACCAATTTGAAAATGTGTGCACTTTGGCAAGCCTCATGCTTCACCCAAAACACTCCCACAATTGACCATAAATGGTCAGTACAAAGCCTTCATGAATATTGATGCACATTTTGTTCCTATGGAGAACAAAACAAAGTCTGAGGGCCGATGGCTGCAGCAGCTGTTAATGCAACAAACAGGACAATTTCTGTGGTTAAACAAAGTGATCAGACATGGAGGTCGGTGCCTCGAATGCTTTGTTGCACACTGTCAAATGTCGCCTGTGGTTACTGCTTCTCATCTCTGATGGTTGATGACCGATAAAGAGCAAACATAAAAAACAAAAACATATTTTGAATACTCAGTGCTAAATTTGCAGAACAATATGCATTTAATGCCTACTACCACCTTTAGTCAAATATACTTACAGTTCAGGTCACTGTCAGTTTGTACTCAATAATTACTGTAAAATAAAATACTTAATGTGCACAGCCCAGTTGAAATGTCAGCGGAGTTGTGAAGTACAAATAGTCTTGCATCTTGCACATCATTAGCTGTGCAGTATAAAAATAAGCCTCAGGCCCACGACTGCAGCATGATTAGACAAACCACATGCTTGTCTCTCATATGGAAGAATCTGTGACTCAGCAATCCCAAGAAAACCCTCAGATTCCAGCAAAAATGCATGCAGCTACTTGAAGCTACTGAGATTATTTTTTCATCTTACTGAAGTAATTATTTTCATGGTAAAGTTGCAAAACACAACAACCATTTAGTCTTAGTTTTTCCTCAGAACTGGGTAGCCAGGAACACCCACTAGAGGGCAATCAGGGTAGAATCAGGATCAGATCTCTATCCAATACCTACTGTAGGAGGCCTATGTCTCGATCATTCTGGGAGGGCGTGTACTCCACACCTTCACCACTCAGCTACAACACAACAGAGAGCTGTACAGGAGACATGTGGCAGGCGACTACATCAAACATAGAACATCTGTTCCCTGCTACACTTTTACGGAAGCAGCAGAACGTTCCTGAATGAAACAAACAGTGCAATAAAACAGTAACCCTGCTGAGAAAAGTACTTATGGAGTGTAGAGAGACGCTGCCTGAGGATGATCTACTTTCACTCACTCATTTTGGTATTCCGCAAATTTCTTTTTAGAGCTGACTATGGCTAAATTGTTATTTCCAGGTATTTATTTGCATATTTGTGCAGGAACCACAAAGAACCAGCAGGAATCGCTAATGCAGCAACAAATACATGATTCCTCACTGGCCTCCCACCCAAAAACATGGCCTAATGTGTCTGTTGGCATGTATGAGCAAGCTAGAGGTACTGTCTCTGAGAACTGAACCCCATGTGTCTGATTTTAAAGTACTGCTGGTCCGTAAACAATGAATGCATGTGAAGAAATAACACTTTTGATATGTCAAAGACGTCTAAGTATTGTGATGCAGAGATATCTACTAAAGTTAGCATGCTAACCAGACTAGCCTCAGCCTGTCCTGTCTTGCAATACCATTTTGTACCTCAGGAGGCTACAGTGAGCCACTGTGGCGTCGAATTTGCCCTCGGTCCAACATGAGAAGATGAAGAAGTAGTAACTGTGAGTAGGCAATGAACCTGTGCTGTACTCATCCTCTCTCTGCGACATTCCTCCACTCTTTCCTCAATCTCGGCTAGTGATGCTGCTGCTCTATCTCTACCTCACCTTCCACCCACCTCTCTACCCCTGCCACAGCTCATCTTTCCTCTCTCTCTCTCTCTGACTGGGCAGACTGTGGTGTGAAATCATCGTTGTCAGTCAATCAGTCTACAAGTTACATGATCAGACAGGAAGGTAACCCTGTGAGGAAAACATTATTCTCCAATCCATGCAGGTTTAGCAACAAGTCAGTAACTAACTGTCCTATGCTGAGGTTGGATTAAATCAAGCTAACATTAGCTCAGTGTGTGGGTGAGGGTTGAAACTGAGGGTTTATTGGCCAGTAAGCCCAGTTCCAGCCCCAACATACTGGTAATACGCTGCCACCTATTTGCTTGGAGTATGAATTTGACAGTTTGCCAACTCTTCCACATTGGCTCTTTAAAATGTTGCAACACCCTGCACTTTGTTTAGGCCTGTAATCGTACTGTGTCATTTCCTGTGTGCAAGTCAAGAAGTCCCGACTTGTCACTTCACCTTCAGAAAGCACATAGTAGTACCTCATTTATAAGCATTCAGGAATCTGCAGCAGAGTATATATAAACATACACAATCCCCCTCCCTAGTAGTGTAGTTAGCTCACCATGCTGCCAGCCAGTGCTGTAGACAGTTGGTCTGGGTGCTCCTCTTCGGATCCCTCCCTCTCCTCCAGTCTACTGGGCTCTGCTGTGCCAGCAACGGCTCCTGACAACATAAAAACACACTATCTTCAGACATGGGATGTGTGTGCGTGGGTGGTTGCGTATAATGGCACTATTTCAAACCTTCTTGGTCTAAAGTACAGTGTGCATTCTGCACACTGTACTTTAGAACGAATGCTGAATATTAAAATCATAAAATGTCTAATTGTTGAAGATGCTGAATATGGTTGTAATTTGTATTTTATATAACTGACCACATTCCCACAGTCAAGCAGCTATCAGAAGAATGTGGGGGTATACAGAGTGATGGTTAAACTGGCTGCCTGGGACAAGAAGTACTCTCTAAAAATCAGGTCAAGTCGATGTAAACACACTCCACACATGCAGTGCTGCAGACAGACTTGCAGGCACAGGCGTGAAGTCCGTCGTAACAGTGGAAACCTTGGAGCAGATCAGCTGACCTGACCCGATGGGAGAAAGTCTGATTTACAGGAAATGCTAACTCGACATTCCTCATCAGATTATCAGCAACCAAACAGATAACTGCAGGAGAAGTGGACGACAGACGTGGGCATGCTCCACAACTGTTCTCCACACCCAGCACACCAACAAGCTCTGAGGTGAATAGTCTGGTCTTTTTTTTTTTTTTTTTTTTTTAAACAACATGACCAAGAGCTTCTGAAATCCTTTCTAACAATGAAAACCTGAACAGAATCACGCCTTACTACAGGGGGTGTACACATAATAAACCAACACTCAAGTTAAAAGAATGAGACCAGCCTGAAACCAAACACTTTAGTCACTAACAAACTGTATGAGAAGTAACTGTGACACTGCACTGCCTCCTCTTCCTGTGCATATGCAAGCTCAGTCAGGAGGGAGTGGAGGAAACTCAGTGTAGGTTTACTACAAAGATTGCAACACATACACACAAGCAGAGCAGCCACACTATACACAGACAAAGTGTTCACTTCCTTGTGTTGAGAACATACTTTACTACATTAATTACAAGGACTTTAAAATGGATCGAAATTCTCACTGTGCAGTGCTGTCATCGCACACTCCCCCCACCCGCTTGTTTTTTTCTGACACACCCCCTTTTGCACACAGCTCCACCAAAAGAAAAAAAAATACTACTCTCTCAACTCACTGTATTACGTGCAATGTAACCTTCTCTTACCTGTACAAAGTGCTGAACCAAACTTTCTGCTGAAACTGCTCTCTACCTTTTAAGCTTGAATGAAAGCTCAATGCCTTGCAAAGTAGCAGTAGTCTCCGTCTCCCAAACACACACTGGTTGTAATCCAGTGCATGACATACCTCCCTTCCTCCCTCCCTCTCTCTCGCTAGCTCTGTCTCTATTGCTTACTCTTTTTCCCTCCCACTCTCTTGGTGCCAGGCTTCTCAAAGTGAAAGGGGCCATACTACAGGGCACGGACTCTCTGCATTTCACCCACCTACGGTACACTCATGACTCATTTTATCAGAAGGGATGGCTTTCATCGCTAATCAGTCACAAATACAGAAACCACTACGTGTAGGCAACCAGTCATAATTGCTTTCAAAAAGGCAAAATATTACACTCAAAGCAACGTGAGTCACCTACTGACTCAACAAAAATAGTGTCGGATCATTTAACTCTACAAAAAGCGTCCGGAAAAATTAAATGTAATGAGGTGGAAGGTAAAAAAAAACAAAGCTAAACACAAATGTAGCAGAGAAATGATCAAGTTAACAGTAAGTGAGACCAGATACTTTAAAGCGTCAGGAGGCAGAACAACTCAACAGAAACCGGACATATTTTATTGCCTTATAAAGTTGTGGTGACTTACATGTCACAGGTAGCGTGCAGTGGGTTTATCAGAGCCTGTTTGCTGAAAACAACTGCCTGCTGCTGCTGGAGACTGGGCTGATGAGAGACGTGACGCTGAACCACACAGTGCATTCGTGCTCAGTGTATTAACCTGTGCAAGAGATCACTTAGTCTAAAGTATAATCCAGCATTTCTTCCCCTCATTCACTCTTCCAGCTTATGAAAACTCAAAACATACGACGATGCAGAGATTGCGACAGCGCGTTTGTATTCGTTCTGCTTTTACAAAATTCTGAGGAATTTTTATCTGGTAAAAGAAAACAGACTGTGATTCAGAACACTGATCACATCTGTCCCATGACATCCCCTGCCTCCAGCTGACACCAGTTCATAGGAAATGCTTGTGAAAATAAATAATACACCACAGACTGCAGATTAGGTACTGTCATATTTACAGTGTAATATTTGTAAATACTATTAAATGTCTTGTCAGGACAACAAAACAGTACAGTACAACCATACAGTAGGGTGTGTACTTGTGTGTGGATAAAAACGTGAGAAGAGGAACATTACTATTTATTCCAGGTACCTACCACACCCTCCTCAGTATTATGCATGCTCAGCCATGTCAAGTCCTGTCTTCAGATACTTTATCATTGTGAATGCTGCATTCTCTACATGACACTGGCTCATTAAACAGTCAATCACTCACACATTTTTGTTGTCATGTTAAAAAACTATTGTGTGATAATTCCCCTCACTGCTTTCTGCTAAAGGAAGGATTCACAAAGGGCAACAGTGACTTCAGTCAATATCAGTCATAGGGCTGGGCATCGTCCCACGTTTCTGTGCTGGCACTGATTCAATACTTGAGTCTGGGTAGTTGGTACCAATGTGAGTCTAAAAGTGGTAAAATTGGATTCAAATCAGGAACTGTCCATAAAATGAGAAGCAAAGAGGAGTAAGAGTCTAAGCAAGCATAGCATTGAGTCCCAGCTTTTGTTACAATCAATACTTGATGCTGTGGACACATTTAGGCCAGTATCAAAAAAGTACTGAGGTACCCAGTACCCAGTCCCAGTGAATTACCAGTGTATATTCTTCAGTCAGTCTTGACGGTGCAGTGGTGCTTGAATGTATTGCCCTCTGATGAAGATGTGATCTTTGTCCAAAGTTTAGTTGTTGAACCTTATTAAAAGATTGAAATAAACCTGTGTACTCCGGACTGCATCCATCAAGACCGAGCGTTAATGTCTGTCAGCGCTTTAGAGAGCTCAGGTGAGGATTTAGGAGAGAACAGCACACATCTGGTTGGTAAGAGGTGACCTGATGAATACAGGGTGTGAGATATCCAGGGACGAAAAATGGTGAGAGAAATAAAGTTAAAGTCAGAACAGTGAGAAAGACTGTTCAAATGACTAAGACTAAGAGAAGAAAGTGGCAGTGTAGACATTTAAATTGACTGCACCATTCTGTACACTCATTTGACAGCTTATTAGGTACATCTAGCTAAAACTAATGAAGCCTAACACAACAGTCCTACAATACATCCTACCTTCATGAGGGTCATAATGTTCAGAATATGTTGCAACTGTTTTAGAGAGGTGTTCATTCAACTTTATGATACTGTATTGGATAGTGTGATGCAGCACAATTCAACAGCAACACAAACTACATTTTTCCAAACATCATAACCTTCATAAACGTAGAATTTACTTAAGAGTTATTGTAGTATAAGACTGCATTATTTTTAAATAAGTGTACCTAATAAGTTGGCAGAGAGTATGTAAAAATGTATCATAAAAAAACCCCCACAAACAGACAACTATTCTCTTCATTTAGTTTGTTTTGCTTCAGTAATGTTTTATGCTTTATCCTCACAATGTCGACTTTAATTCTAAGAATTAAAAGTTTCCCTTTGATGATATATCATACAATTCATTGGTGATTACAATTTTATACTAATACCTGCAGTCTGTCTTTTTCTTATGTGACAGCAAACAGATATCACTGTTGATCAAGCTACATAAATAAATTAATAATACTGATGACATAACAGGGGGCTCTAAGAAGCCATGATGGGCATGATGGGCACTATTTTTACACTTTATAGAGGAAATGATTGATTAGCCAAGAAACCAATTAGCAATTAACCAGTTAGGTGTAAACATGTCAATCCAGAGTAAAACTGGATACCTGGTATGTGTCCACTTTATGGACATTAGCATTTATAAAACCTGGCAGAGCCTACGTTATGTGCACAGTGAAGGCATCACACTTGTTACATAATAAGAAGAAATACTCAAAGCAACTGGCACTAAAGCCTTTGTAGAGATAATAATAACAGCGATGAGATGACTTTTGCAAAATCAGTTTCTTTTCCTCATGTGGATAAAATAAATTTCCAGTGCAGTGGGGGATTCTAGGGTGATTTCCTCTCACCAAAAAAACCAAACAAAACAAAACAAAAAACAACGCATCTAGAAATTTCCAGGTCTCCCGGTGAGACTGTTAGCTCCCTCTTTGCCGTGAATAACAGGTGCTGTTTGACTCCTGACAACACAACAGGTGTGAACCTGTGATCACAGGCATAAAGTTTAAAGACATGTATGGTGAAAGTGAAAGTAGACGACAGCCTCATCACAGACTGGTCCTGTGCAAGTTGACAAACCGAAAGCATGTGTGTGAGTGAGTGTGTGTGTGTGTGTGTGTGTGTGTGTGTCTGAGCACTGTTTGAAAACCTTAGCATCATGCTAGCTACCGGATAGCACCACAACTACAGGATGATGAGTAAAATTCGCTCAGTTTACAACAGAAAACGACAAAACGGCTCAAGGTTCACACGTCCAGCACAAGTCTGACAGCCCGAGAACATGTCACACAAAATACATTATTTACAAGTTGCCTAATTTTAAAAATGAAATCGAGTTACTCACTCAGAAAGAATCAGCTGACACAACGGTGACTCAGTAGACTACACAACTTCCGCATTCTTGTGTGATGACTACAGCGCCAACCAATAGTCGGGAAGAAAACTAAACATTCCTGACCAATAGCGAGATAGATTTCGTACCGGCCAATGAGCGTTAACAACAGTCGGGAGAGTGAATCACACACACCCACAGCAGAGCCAATCAAGTGCCCCCAAACTCCTGGAGCGCACCAATAAAAAATCACAGCGCGGCACAAACTCAGTACACACTACTGCGCACAGGCACACGTACTTTTATCAGTCACAGATCATGTTAAAATAATTAAAACTATAATAATAAAATAATATTGACACGTTTCAGTTTTCAAGATTCACATGAAGAACTTTGACAACTGGATCCGACGTGTCTGTGATTTAAAAAAAATACCTAAAATAACCAGCAAGGAAACAAAACTAAAAGAGAGAAGTATGAAAGGGAAGTGGAAATAACTTTTCAAAGGTCATAGCATGAGGACAGAGTGTTTTAAGTCTGCCTTACTCTGCTTCATCTAAAGCTGAAGTCATTTGTCAATTAACTAATAGAAAATTAATTCCAGTTTGATCACCTCTTATTTTCAATTTACATTTAGACCACTTAAAAATGTATGCAGACTTCACCACAACACCTGTCTGCATGAGTCTTGTCCTCATGTTGCTCCCTGACACCCACAGTGGAATGCACACACACGTACATGTGACATGCCCCTGCAGTTTACAGTGCAGTCGCTGGGGCCAGACACTATTGTTTGTAACAGCCTAGACCTGACCTCATTTGCTCTCCAATACCGGTCAACAGCCACACAGTGGCTCACCTCACCCCTATGTCTGCTCCAATCCTGTGGCGTTTTTCCCTGCACAGCCAGGCACACAACTAAAGCACATAGCACATAACTCCCCTAATGTGAACATTTTTATAACCTGAAATCAGGTCATCCACCTTTTTTATTTTCCAGATAAGGTGATGTTTGCTACAGATAATAAGGTGTAAGATGTTGTTTAACTTATGATCACAGTCTTTTTTAAAGATCCTTCTTAATTCTTAATCCTAATTAATAGCTCTTAATCAAATGCATACATGTTCATGGTTAGTAATGAAAACGAGTAATTCAATCAGCTCACATGCAGCTAGAAAGTTCTGGTACTGCTGAACATTGACCTTACAGTACACGGTTGCTGATACATTTCTGTTGGTGGTGTTTGTGGCAGACAATATTGCTCCCTCTGGTGGTGGAAACCAGAAAGCAGAGAGGGAGAGGGTCTGGTGTGGTATAGGGCAGGATTATTTTTCATTTTTATACCCTCAACACTACCACTTTGCAATTTTGGCTCAGTGCTCTCAGTTCAGTTCTTCACATTCTGGATGCACCATGTTCGTTTCATGCTTTAATGAGCCTCTGTTATAGTACATAAACAGTTTTTAACCTGTTCACTTGAGAGGTATATTAAGTATCTCAGACAAAACATCCCAAAGTAGTTAAAAGTAGTGTTTGTATTTCATTATTTTCCCTAAGCCGAGGTTAATGTGTCTATGTTTCTATGACAACAGAGCCTCTGAGGACTCATCAGACACTGGACCCAAGAGGGAAAACACAAATGTGCCACTGCTGTTGAGCTTTTTAGCTCAAGTGGAGCAGGAGGAGAGGAGGTGGACAGGTGGGTGTAGATCCCAAAGGACCAATCAGAGTTGGTCATCAGGTCAGTACTTATCTGCACGCTGTCAGTTCAGACGCTGATTTTGATCTGTCTTTTCTCTGGACTGTGGCCCATCTATAATCACACCATGGTAAGAGACTTCACCATCCTCAGAGTCAGTTACGAAGAGCAGGTGCTCTCAGATGTGGGACGTTAAACAGTTTCACAGCTGAGTAATTGGGCAGATAATTGGATTTTCAGTGAATAAGAACCAATAAAATCAGAGTGCTTGCTTAAGAAGTTTTAATGATTTATATCTTCTCTTTGTTTTTAGACAAGCTACACAGATAAAGGGGAGAAGGTAAGTTTAAAACTGCCTCACAGGATCGTCTGTTTTTTAGACAGCAGTCTTATGTAGTCTGGTGTGTGCACTTAACAGTGCTGTTAGCTCTGCAGAAGAAGGCCTGAATCATACATGAGCGGCTGAATGTTGCAGGAGTATATTAATCATTTTAAACCTACAGCTAATGTGATATTTTGCAACAAGTCCTCTAAAACACAAGACCCACTTAGTTATGGTGTTATTGTTTCTCACCAGTACAGTTCTTTTAACATGTTCCACTCTATGTTTTTTATTTATTTATTTATTTTACTACCCACCCACATAATTCTTCTGTTGTACTTTTGCCTTGTAGCCTGCCAGGGGAAAGTTTGTCCGGTTTCATCATGTCACCTTTTGGGTGGGCAATGCTAAACAGGTCCGTATGCACTGACAATCGACTGAAACTTTACTTTGTTTGTCATCTGTGTCTTTTTCATGATCTCAGCACCAGTTAAAGCACATCTGAGTTTTTACCACAGTATTCATGTGGTTATTTAAGAGACAATATGTGCTCCAGAACAATTTGACATAAATTTCCTTAATTGTTTCAGTAAGCATAAAACTTATCATAACATTTCTTTGTCACGTGAAAGTAAAAATGGGGTGGGGGGATGGGGACTTTACCTTCAACATGTGGTCAGTCTACAGCCATTACATTTTAAAGTGTATCTCACTTAAAGTTAAAGTTCATCAGAAATTCTCTTCATATTAAAAACAGTCTGGTTTCTTTGCAGGCAGCCTCCTTCTACTGTGATAAGATGGGCTTCGAGCCTTTGGCCTATAAGGGTCTGGAGACTGGCAGCAGAGAGGTGGTGTCTCATGTCATCAGACAGGATAAGGTACGCAGTGTAACATCCTGTGCTGATGGAAATGAATAAACACTCACAGTTGATCTATGGTCTTCTACACAAATGCAACCATGCCCCCTCTGTCCTCACAGATAATATTCGTGTTTGAATCTCCACTAAATCCTGGAAATGAAGGCAAGTTTTCTAGTCTGAGAACCTGAGAATATGTCAACATAACACACAGCACGCACATGTTTGCATTTTTGCATGGTTTTATCTTTTCTCAGAGATGGGAGGACACCTGATGAAGCATGGAGACGGAGTCAAAGACATTGCTTTCCAAGTGGAAGACTGTGACTTCTTAGTCAAGGTAACACTGATATGGAGGACCTGTGTTTGACACTGATTTAGTTGCATTGAATTAAGAAGAGTTTGACTGAAATTTAATTGCAAGCAGCAGAAGTGATTTTTCACAGTTTGATATAATGTTATAGCCATGGCCTGTGCGTTTTTTTGGAAAATTACATACTTTACGATTTCACACAGTTGTGTATTTGTATACAGTCATGAGAGATAAGATCTTTTACTTCAATAAAAGTAGCAACACCACAGTGTAGAAATCCTACTTTCAAAATGTATAAAAAAGCATCACAGTCAAATGAAACTTAAAAGTCAAAGTACTCATTGTGCAGCACGGCCTGTTCAGAATAATGTAAATTATTGGATAATCACTGATGCATTAATGTGCACTTTACTTTAATGTTGTAGCTGGCAGAAGTGGGGCTAATTTTTATTGCTTTATATGTTGCTGGGAGAGTTTCCTTGTCAAAGTTTTACCTAATCTCATCTTATCTTAGGATAATTTAATTTTGTATTCTCTTACTATTTTAATTATTAATCTAAATCTCCAAAGTAAGTGGTACCAAGTTAGAAAATAAATGTTGTTGAGTGGAAAGTACATTTCCCTCTGAACTGTAATGCAATAGAAGTACACTTTGTATACTTCTACTAAGCACTTGAGCAAATGTAATCAATTGCTTTCCACCACTGTTCATATAGTATACAGCATAGTAATAGAGGCAATAAAAGAAGTAATAGATTTGAGTCTCACTCTATTCAAATCCACTCACTTCTTCAAACTTTGATGAAAAATTTATCCCCGATTCTGTTCCATCTAAACTGCTTCACTTTAGCTACAAGAAACAAACTCAGCCTGGTTTGTACTATGTCTCTGGTCACTTCAGTGTGTGTTGAAATAGGAGTAAACATGCTGGTGTTGTGACAGGCTCCACTAAAGAGCAACCTTGATGTCTAGTGGCTCATTTGAACTCTTCAGCTCAGTCAAGGTCAGGCTGGGGGGGTTTGCGTAAACTCTCTGTGCTGACCTTCAGGTGGCTATGGAGAAACACAGTCACGCCTGACGTCATGCAGAGATCAGCAGTAGCATCATCTAATATACATAAAGTAGTAGATCACAACCTGTGCTGTGTAGGAAGATATTCCTTCTTCAACCACTGGAGGGCTTCCAGGAGCTGTCTACAGAAACACACTGTTGTTTGCTGCTGTATTTCCAAACTGATCTCAAAACCACTCTGACAGACAGCTAAAGAGAGAGGAGGTGTAATCGTCAAGGAGCCCTGGGTGGAGCAGGACAGCCACGGGAGGGTCAAGTATGCTGTGGTTCAAACGGTACGTAAAGAGTGACGCAGTGTTTGAAAGCCCCACGTAAACACACACATGAAACTGGAAAGGAATAACTGTTGTGTCAATGTTTTGTCCTCAGTATGGAGATACAACACACACACTCGTTGAATACCTCGGACCCTACAAAGGCCTTTTCCTGCCCGGCTACAAAGAGCCTCTGTTTAGGGATCCTCTGTTAGCCAAACTGTGAGTGTCTTACATAACAACAATTTTCTGCTTTCTTCAGTGGTGGAGGGAAGAGTCAGATCCTTTACTGCAGGGTAAAATGTTCCATCACAAGCACATTTTAAAGTCCTGTGTTCAAAATCGTTCGTCAGTAAAAATACAGAAGTATCAGCAGTAAAATACAATTCAAAAGTAAAAGTACTCATTACATACTGGTACAGATGGAATAGTAGGTTATCTTTACCCAGCACCAGTGGGCAGAAAATCACTGGGTAACCAATCCAAAAAAAATTTTTGGCCCAATGTTTGTCTTATTTTTCTGTATTATTTGCATTATTTACCCATTTATTTCTATATTTGAGTTATTTTTAAGGTGTACTGAAGTACTGTAGTTGAGTAAATGTACTTTACTTTTCATCACTGGTTTTGTTTACATTTCTTCTCATTTGGCCTTACATGATAGGAAATGTTTTATTGCGTTGTTCTATAATCTTAATCAGATTTTATGCTTTATAGTGAAGTTTGACAGTGTCAGTGACAGATTTAAGCCTGTCACTGAAAATGTTTCTTGGTCTGACACACAAATAAAAATGTACAAAAATGAGGGTGGATGAGTAAATCACCTGTAAATACCAGTTATTCTCTCTTTCTCTTTTTTTTTTTTTGATGAACTTTTATGGAAAAGTACTCATGCAGATTTTTTTCTTTTTCTTTTCTTTTCTATAGTCCACCAGGAGGTTTGAACTTCATTGATCACATTGTGGGAAACCAGCCAGATGACCAAATGGTGCCAGTTTCTGACTGGTAAGACACCTGTTTGAGCGCACGTACACACACACATACGTCGGGCACAGCAGACACACAGGGCAAAAGGACGAGTAAACACTCCACACACAGTCTCTCCAACCTCTGTCAGAGGGGTGAAACGTTAGGCCTCGGCCCCACATTGCTGGTCTACAAAACTGCGAGAGCAAATTTTGTCTCAGAAAAAGCCACTGAGAGGAAAGGAGGCATATTCATTTCCAAATACAGTTTGGCTTGTTTATTTAGCTTGTCATCAGATTTTCTCTTTGTGATCTCCAAATTCCAGGTATCAGAAGTGTTTGATGTTCCACCGGTTCTGGTCAATAGACGACAAGCAGATCCACACCCAGTACAGTGCACTGAGGTCCATAGTGGTGACAAACTACGAAGAGACCATCAAGATGCCCATCAATGAACCTGCCATAGGCAAGAAGAAGTCACAAATCCAGGTGTGACTTTTTCAGCTCATTTTATTAATGCAACACTCAGGGTCATTTTCTTTGGCACTTAGGTTTATCACACAGGTTTGTTCTGTAAGCTGTCCCTCAGGGGTCCCAGCAGATCTAGGAATAGCTGCGCTAAATAAACAATTTAGCAATAGTACTTTAGTCCACGTATGTGGATCTATGGGTCCAAATTTGAACTAACTGGGGTCTGTGATATTAAAATTTGTGACACCTTCTTGCACCTCAGTGCATTTTATGTCATGCATATCCCTCTGCACAGGAATATGTGGACTATAACGGGGGACCGGGTGTTCAGCACATCGCCCTCAACACATCAAATATTATCGAAACTGTGAGTCTCCCACATTCAATTACCAACAAAATTCCAATTTAATCCACAGACTTTGGCTCCATCTTTGCACAGCCTCCCTCAATCTACAAGTAAAGACATGTTCTTTAGATCCTGCCTTTCTGTCTTTTTTTTTTTTTTTTTTTTTAAACAGATAGTGAACCTGCGAGCCCGGGGGATGGAGTTCCTCTCAGCCCCTGACATGTACTATGACACCCTGCGGGAGAAACTCCGAACTGCTAAGATCAAGGTGAAGGAGGACCTTGACCGTTTACAGGTGAGGAGGCGTGTTAGTTCAGCAAGTGTGAAATTATTTACAGCCTTTTTTTTTTTTTTCTTTTGCTTGTGTACTAAAATATAAACTATCTGTGTTTCCTTTGAAGGAACTGAAAATCTTAGTTGACTTCGATGACAAGGGCTACCTCCTCCAAATCTTTACCAAGCCTGTGCAGGACAGACCGACCCTTTTCCTGGAGGTCATTCAGCGGAACAATCACTTTGTAAGTGACCAGTTAGCCAGTCTCTTGTAGCATTTATGTCACCCCTCACTGATGGGATTTACAGGCCTGTGGTCCTTGTTTAAGAAGCTGAGACAGAGCCGTCTGAACACCTGTTTACAGCTCCCACCCAGTGCGAACAGTATAACAGTAGCCCACTAGTAAAACCTCAGTAAATCTATCACAGGTACAGATTAAAAGGCTCGCTGCTTCACAGTGAGGGGGATCTTTGGATAGGGTTGCACCCTGTGGCATTTAATTTATAACACCCAGCACCCATCCTGCTTGTCAGGACAGGCACATCTTGTCACTCTCCAGCACTTCACCGAGTCTACAGATGTGGATACAATGCATGAAAGTGAGAAACTGAATCTGAACCACAGCAAAGAATCTCTCAGAGCAACCCCCAACACTTGATCTTTTCATTATCTATGAAAATATTTACATGATTAATTTGGGAGCTGCCGGTGACTGCAGCTCTCTGTCAGAGCCCAGTGGATGTTTGAACCCAGTGAGAATATTTATCTGCCGTTTGTGATCCAACATCAAAGCGCTGAACACCCCTAACACTGTCTTGAGAGAAGATCCCCAGAGCCATAACAAACGACACAGCTCTCTGGGTAATTAGCCATCTGTGTGTGTCTGTTCTCTCTCCAGGGCTTTGGGGCAGGAAACTTCAAGTCTCTCTTTGAGGCCATTGAGAAGGACCAAGACGCCAGGGGCAACCTCACTGTGCTGACACCCGAAGGACAGGCCAGAACCTTCTACTGATCCTCACACTGCTGCTGCCAAACCACACTTTGACTGTTATATATGGCTGTACAATTCAGAGGCAATCAACAACACCCACCACAACCGTATATCAAATATATATACAGATACAGATTGTTGAATGTCTTCATGTGACAAGGTGCAAGTGCTATCAGATATGTTTTAAGCTGTCAGTGGATTGCATGCTGTATGGCTAAATAAAGACATTTATATTCATGTGGGTTGGCATGTCTGTTTGGGAAACAATGGTACAGATATTAAAGGAATAGGGAAGACATTTTAAGAAATAGGATTATTTGATATTTTGTGGCGAGTTAGTTGAGAAAATTGATACCACGCTCATGCCTGTACAGAAAACATGAAGCACATGTTACCTTTGGACAGAGACAGTCTAGGCTAGCTGTTTCCCCGTGTCTTTGAGCTAAGCTTAGCTAACTGCCTGCTGGCAGTAGCTTCAGGTTTAGCGTGCAGACATGAGAGTTGCATCAATCTTCTCATATAACTCTAATCAAGAAAGCAAATACATCCATTTCCGTACCCTGCCATGCATCATTACAGATATTTCCTGAATTATTCCATGATCTAATAAAATGACAGTTATCTTTAGCAGTCTGAAGGGAACTGATTTTACACTCAGCGGGGTAAACTCCGGGGGGGAACTATTCTCGACTACACTGGCACAAAAACGCAACTCATTTGACACTATGGGAGTTTCACTGGAGTCTCCTGCGGAAAAATGTACCCGACGGAGAGGTTTTATTTCAAAATAATTTATTTGCATATACTTGGAATGAAGAAGGTTGATACATCTGTGATGGCACTGGTCAGTTTCCATATAGGAACATTCAGTCTATACAGAAACCACTCTTTCAAACCTGGACAAAATGGATAAATATATTAGTAAATAAATATATTAGTGACATGTCACTATATTGAAATGTTCTATTATATATAAAATACAACACTATTTCATTTCTGTTTTTGTTGTTCTCTTTTTGTACACAAAGTATCCAAAATATACTGACATATCCCTTAAAGTTCTGGAGGGATTTTATTATTTCTTTTTTTTACTCTATTAGAAAAGGCAGTTTCAACTCATTATTCTCGCAAAACATAACAAAACAAACACATAAACAACGCAAAGAGAAAGATCTTGAACAGGATGAGATCACATCAGATATTCTGCGGCATCACCAAACGCTGTTTTTCATGTGCTGATGGTTTTGGGATTGTTTTAAATTAATACTATGAGATTTGTGTTGTTTTTCTTTTTTTTTTTCTTTTTTTTTTGTTAATATAAAACCTACTTAAGCCAAAGTGCTGCTTGTAATTCAGTCATTTCCATCTCAGAGACTGTTTGGGCACGAAAAATAACAGACAAGGAAACTCTGATACTTTAGCTAGAGGACGCTGTGTTGACTCATTCAAAGTGAGGTATTAGTATGAGGAACTGCAGGTGAAACGTTCTGCATGATTGTCCAAAAAATGTCCAAAATGATTTGCACTTCAGTTCTAGCATGTTCCCTCTTGTTATTGAAAGTACATTTAATTCTGAGATTTAAGGACGAGGATGAAGCAGGAGATAAGGCACAAACACGTACTATGATTTAAATTCACTGCGTTCAAGATTTTGTGTCTTTGGTTAGACAGGTAAGAGCTTAGTGTGTTGGGAAGTTCCTGATTTAGGATTATGAACAGTTTGAAAGAATAAGGCACATGGAAGGTTTTAGTAAGTGCTACTGGTTACATTGCAATACCCATGAGCTCTTTGTCTGCTGTTTGTGCTAAGCTAAACTGTATCTGCAGTCTGACTGCAAAGGAAAATCCTTTCACATTTTCACTGAGCCCTAAAGGAAAAGTCCACACTAAAACAGAATACCTGTTCCTCTGATCTCAGATTATTTAGTCTCATACATGTGAGCATGAAGACGTTTGTGGTGAAGCCAAATATAGGAAAGCCATCTTTGATGGCATAATGAGGTCCACTTTTATCTACACAGTTTGAGAGTAGAGAGAAATTTCTTGGAACATAAGCACACTTTGTGTCTGTCAGTCTGCCAGACAGGCTAAATAGGAACAGAGGGAATTCTTGGTAATAAAGACTTAAACATGGACTCTGTCATTTCTAGCTTTGAGAGATTGTTATTGTTTATCAGAATGTTAAAAAAAAAAAAAAAAAACTTACTCAAATCTGAGTTGGATTTCTGATTTAAGGTGGATTTTCCTTCAAGTGCTGTAAGCTCAAAAGCAGGGATTGGCGATGCACATTTACCTCGACAAAGGACTTTTCACTGATTCGGGTATCATTACTGTAACTTAGATGAATTTGTCCCATCTTTCCAGTGTTTGATTGTTCCTGAGAGTTTTCTCAGACTCTGCCCATTATAGTTTGAAATCATGGGAAAAGCACACCAAGCTTTCTTTAAACTGATGCTAATGCAAACAGACTCAGCTGATGCTTGGGACTGTAAGGTCTACCTAGCATGGCTTTACTCCAGTTATATTTTTACCATTGTTATAAAGTAACTAAATCTTCTCTATGGCTGCAATGTAGAACATTTTTCTAGAGCTTTAGTTGCTGAAAGACAGTGGGAGGTTATATCCTTTATGGAGGATAATAGGATATCGTGATGGACTGGGCATTACAGGAGCAGAGGATATGATTGTCATCCTTCTGATGAGGCCTGTTCACTCTGCACAGATCAGGGGGTTAAACAGCACTGAGGTCAAACATATGACGTAACCACTGGCAAGAGAAATGACAATAATGAGACAATAGCTTGTAATGACGACCACATAATTCAGTCAAACCGGTTCATTCTGAAAGATGAAAAAAAAAATTATAGGGTACAAAAAAAAAAAACTAAACAGAAAGTGATCATAAACACAAACCAAAAAAAAAAGTTAAAAACAGCTGCCATTATTGAAATAATGAAAACAAGGCCCATGCACTGCTCAGCAACCTCAGTGAATGCTCATTGTTTGAGGGGCTGAGCATTAACCTTTCTCTCCGTTTGGACAGGTCAGACTGCCAAGAGGATCGCTTTTAGTTTAGTTTATGGGAGCTACATGGTTGTGTCAAAAAAAAAAAAAAAATCATAAATCACTACAGCAGTACCTTTAAAGACCCCCTGCGTGAGGCATGTTAAGAAATCTGAGCTGAGGTAGGCTGGAGAGTAAGGCTTCTCTCAGCTGAGACTGGACTCAGCGAAGGAAGACCAAGATCACACAAGTGAAAGTTAAGTACCTCTAAGATAAATCAAGTTATTTTGTAATAGAGTGAGCAACGCAGAGATGGAGTCTCACTTCATGAGGGCTCAACACCCTAAGCAAGGATCATTCGTTAGTTGTCACTAAGGAGCATGGAGCTTGTGATGTCATGTCAGAAATGAATGAATGAATATTCTTCCGATAACTGACGAGGAGAAACACAGAAAAACACTTTTTTTTTTCTCAAATGAGTTGTTTCCCCAGCAGCTCCCTGTCTCTACATTTAAATCATTCAACCTATTTTGATATAAAACATCTTTAGCATAATCTAATCACAATAATTTCATTTTTAGTGATGACCCAACCGACTTAACTGAAAGCATTTCAGCGTGTGAGCTTTGAATCCTGGTGGGAGCTGGGGAATCGTCCGAACGAAAGCATCGCGGGTGGAATTGCGTGGAAGACATGAGAGCGAGCAGCCAATGAGAGGCTTGTCCATTCTGGCTCCTGTGTAGCAGCGTGATAATGGGGATGCAACAAGTTCTCACACACCAGACTCCTCTTCTGATCCTGCGGACACAAACGCAGCTCAAGTCAGCTTCAAAGTATAATAAAAAAACCAACATGAGCAGACAGGTTTTTAATAAACCCCCAGGTTAGCAAAACTTCTCTGGAAGAGAAAAGAATTTTTTTCTTTTTGCAGTGAGGGATTATTGTTTCCAACATTTCAGCTATGCCCACTAACCCTGCGTGCTACTTCAGGCCCCTGAACTCGAGGCCGCTGCTAAACTCATGTGGCTTTTACTTCTCACTGCAACTCATATCCAACGCACTCATTGCATTGTGTTGGTGCAGTTGTCGCTACTCCGATCAGTCTTTTGTTGGTATACCAGCTTGCTGCTGCACCTCTCAGCTGAAAACTATGCTGCTGCTGTTCACGTAGCATTTCTAAAAGCCACACTTCTACCCCAGCATCCACCTGTGAGTCTACAAAGTTATTATCGTCACTCTATGCTGTGCTGAGCTTTGTGTTTTATTGTCAGGAGTGATGAAGTCAGAGCCTTGATGACAAATATCAATGCTGCACATATTCTATAGATAATAATCCAGTTGGCTAACTGAACGGGGTTTACCTCAGGATGAAGTAGTTTAGATAATCTGCTAAAGTCTAGACTTGTTAACTATCCTTTAAGACCAAACACCTGTCCGTGTTATTAAAGATTAAAGAGGTGACACCCACCCTGATTGTGGTGTAATGTTTGGCAGTATAAACAAATGCCTGTGTTGCAGTCAGCAGAAGGTCCGTGGTGGAACCTGCAGGGTGGCCTGTCCATAGAAGTCCCAGGCCCCAGGAGCTGAGGCTCTGAATGAGCCTGCTGCACCCGTTTTTGCCACACAACATGGGCCCCGGCACAGCAAGACCAGTCCTCCATCCCTCCAGAGTCCAGAATGAGGGGCACGGGAAGCAAAGCAGGGTGCAGCTCAGGAGGAGAGCAGCAGAAGCCCGGACCCTGGCCGTAGTGAATGTGGATGCTACGGTCATCCTGCAGATCCAGGCTCTGGTGGAAGCGAACGGAGGGGCCATCAAGCACACAGCCACCCACTCGCCCAAGAGGAGCGGGAGGGTGTCCGTGTCCCTGGTGGCAGCAGTGGGGTTGGAGCTGCAAAGGGATTGGGGACATCAGGACTGGAGGTCCTGTAGGGCTGCCTGGGTCAAGGTCCTGACACTCTGTCTGTCCCGGGCTAAGCCGATCCATGGGGTCTGGCTTTGGGCACTGGCAGGGACTGTGCTTAGGAGGGCACACAGGTGAGTCTTTGTCAAGGACAAGAGCAGCGGGCGCAGCAGCAGCAGCCCCCTGCTCCTCGTCAGAGCCTCTGCTCGGGCCCTGACCATGCTCTCCCTCCTCATAGTGATGGTGTCTGTGGCGGTGGTAGTGGATGTGGCTGAACACAGTCTGCGGCTGTTCTTCAGGGCAGCCTGCTTTGTTCACCACAGAATCCAGAGACCTGGGCCGGGCCTGGGCGCCAGCCTCCAGGCTGTTTCTCCGGGGGCCCCGCGTATTACCTGGCCCGTAATACACGAACGGATCGTAGTCACTACTCAGAGAGCTACGGAAAGTGGACCAGCTGCCATACACTCCCTGTAGGGATATGTCAGTACAGTTGAGAACTGAGTCACTGGAGGAGCCATGGCAGGGCCCTGAGCTGGAGTCACTCGCCGGCCCATCAGCCAAGTATCCACTGCGTTCTGTGTGGTAGCTGCCGCCTGAGCAGCTGCCCTCGTCCTGCCGGTTGTGGGCTGGAGCACCACGGGTCTGTGGTGCGACAGAAGCAGCGTGGTGCAGTCTTGAGCAGGATGCACTGCGCTGGGTCGGACAGGACGAGCGATAGTTGTGGCAGGACCGACGAGGGGTGTAGTGGTGAGTGGACGTCCTGCAGTTACCTCCAATCCTGTGGGGCCTTCCAGGACCCTCTGCAGGAAGGCGGTACCCACAGCCGGAGCCAAGCTGTCTACTGGTGAGGAAACGTAGAGTCTGGGGGTCCATGGGAGAAGACCCACTGTAGTGTCCCAGAGAGGGATATGGTCCAGAGGGTCCACGAGGATAGTGGAGTCTCATAGAGAAGGGGATAGCATGCTGAGGGAAGGGGTGGTTGTGTGGGCTGCTGTAAGGCTGAGGGTGCAGGAAGCCTTGGCTTTGTTCTGGATTCTGCTGGAGCCTGTTTCTCTGGGGCTGCCGCTCTGTCCCTGTGGACCACAAGAGCAGTTAGAATATGGAGAGGACCGCAGGGGTGTAATAATGACTTCTGCTTATAGAGCTCTCTAAAACACACCTTAGTTATTATTAATAAAACTGTGAACTTATTTCAATTTGAATTCCAAATCTCAACTTTTAAAGTGATGAAAAGTCTTCTGTGTTATTTCGCAGCAGGTCAAAGTCAATGAATGGAATAAAAGAGTCACAGATGTCTGTTTCCACATGGATGAATGAAGAAAAAACTCATCTAATTTTGAAAAGTTTCCTGAGATGTTGAAAACTAAACCTCAGAGTAATTTCAATTTTTCGATGTAGTCAGTGAAATAGAAAGATTTCTGCAGCCTACGGCTTGACGGGCCTTCTTCAGCACACTTATCTGGAAATATGTTTGTCCTCACCCATAATGTTGTGCATACAGAGAGGACAGGTACGGTGCTGCAGCAGCCAGGGGTCGACGCAGTCTTTATGGAACTCATGAGCGCAGGAGATGATCCTCAAATGCTGGGCAGAAAAAAAATGAGAGACAGAGGTAGTTACAAGGATAAATGACACACAATTTGCATGTTTCAATAATTAAGTAACTGCAGACATGTTCCTCATTCTCTCTCCTCTTACCTGCCCGTCCTGGAACTCCTCCAAGCAAATAGCACAGACAGGGCTCGAGTTGGAGCTGCTGGCCGACCCCCACGCCCCTCGGTGCCGCTGTGAGCCTGAGCAGCCCTGAGAACTGTAGGTTTTAGTCTCCAATCGACTAATAGCCCGCATGGTCTGTTGATGGACAGAGTCCTGCACGCACAACAAGGGGAGACTTACAAAAACCTTTGAAAGATTTCCAGTTCCAAATCACTGACAATCCACTGTCTCTACAAGCTTTATACTTCTACCAGTGCTGTTGCTTTCACTCACCCAGGTTCTGTTGGACTTGCATTTGTAGCGGAAAGCAAAGATTAAGACGATGGTCAGAATAGCCAGGACAATGGTGAGCAGGATACCCACATCATAATGTGGCTGCCAAGGGGAAAGAGAGCAAATATTTATAATAATTTGTAGTCGCTATATTTTAAAGCTCTTAAATAAACAAAACAAACAAAAAAAAAACAGAACACAGCAGCATCACCACACAGCAACAATAACTTGGTGTTTCAAATCTTGTAACTCTACTAAATGTCCTTTGATGTTCATGCCCATGGGCTCATGGATATCAAAATCCACGTCTGTCTCTCACCCTCTCCTCTCTATGCTCGATGGTTTGTTTGCATCCTAACATTCAGTCCACAATAAATTCTGAAATATTTCACACCAACACAACATTTAACACAGAGCCTTAAGTGGCCTCTCAGCTTAACATGATGTGAAATTTCCCCTCTTTTCACACAACTTCCTTTCTGTTCTGCTATTTCCCAGAGGGGGTTCTTCTTCTTCCAGCCAGTAACAGGAAAGTCACAGCGCCTGAGAGCTCATGATAGATGTGTGTGTGTGTGTGTGCCTCAGTGCTTACCCATCTAGGGGGCTCCACCATGATCTCAATACGAACTTTGGCCTCCTCGTTCTTGTTGACCAAGCCCATCAGCTCCTCAGCATCCTCAGCCTCCACCAGCACAACTGGACGGGGAAGGGAGTCTGTTTCTCGCAGCTGTGTGTGTGTGTGTGTGGTGTGTGTGTGTTGTACAAACAGGGTGTACCAGGGGAGAAAAACACAGCAATATGAGTGTGAAAAAATTACCATCTTCTGTGAGCTAACTCATCTAACATATTTGCACACTCACCTCAGCAGCAGCATTGGCATCATCACTGACATCAAAGATAACAGCCTGAGCTCCTTTGTCCAATGCCATGCGAGCCTGAAGGAGACAACACAGGACAGAGGTTAGTGTTCTTTAACTCACATGATCTGCATAATGGACAAAAACAGCTTGTGACCCAAGCAACAGAAAATGCTCATCCTTCAGAGGCCAGTCAGACAGGGAACAGCTTATGGCAGGGTCAGTGTCTTGAACCACCACTAGGTGGCAGTCACGCCACAGGCCTCAGGCCTCACAGCACAGACCAAAGTACAGCTCCTCCTGCCACTTTTCCACCTGACTCTGGAAGCCAGACACACTGACTACAAAGTGTGTTAGCAGGAAGGCCGCAGCACAAATCTGCTGCCTTTTTCTCATGTTGGAGCGAGCGGCTAAACGAAACAGTGGAGTATTATTTGATTGAGTGAAGAGAAAAAGGGGGAAATGGTGAATGAAAGAAAACAGGTGGGGCATCAGCCTCCCATGCAAATAAGGAGCATTTTGTATTCAAACGAGGCTCTGAAAGAGTTGTGCAGGTCTCCCCAACCAGCAGTTTCATTATGTCACTGTGTCATTTTACGTTGTGCAATTTTAAAGCTAATGTTTTTAAAAGGAGAAATTCTAAACAGGTATGGTGGCACGTCAGTCATGATCAGAGTTCTGTGGCTTTAACCTACATACTGTCAGGCAACAGCTGGAGAGGGGCAGCGGAGCACCATTCGCTTACTACTGTATCATCAACTTTTAATCACCTATATGCACAATCTGCAAATGTGTTAGCCATCAGTTACTTATTTACACAGCCACAGCTGATGAGGAGCAACATTAGCCTTCATCTGGAGTCATGTCAGCAAACGGATGAATGTAAGTCCAATCACTTCCCTTGTTGCTCAGGTTTTGGTCTCCAGCTTCTTCTCAAGGAAAAAAAGCTTGACTCGTTAGCTGCTGAAGAGTCACCAGCTCCTTCAGTGATGATGGCTTCATCACTATGAGCTCCCCATTTTGCATACAAGCAGTCATGGTCTATAAATAATATGGATTATAGCCATTTTAAAGCAATCGTATGTGAATCTTTGATTCATAAAAGCTAAGCACAAGTGGCAGTTTCAGGGTAATGGTCAATGGTGAAACAATAGCACAAGTACAAAAGAGTCATGGTGTCAGTGACTTGGTGGTCAGCAAACGAAATCAATAATGTCAAGTATGTGACACATAATGCAACATAGCAATATCTGTGAAAACCTTGCTAACATTAGCTCAGAACAGGTAAGGCTGTAGCATCAAAACCACTGAGTGTGCTGAACTGATCAAGGCTGCATTTCATTGCCCATAAGTTCAACTTTTTATCTGTAAAAGGCTGAATTTGCTCTTTCTTCATCAGAAAGTTACATAGTGTCACTTTAACATCCAAATGTGGAAGAGTAACTAAGTGGAGTTTACTGCATATCTGCTACTGAAAGCTGCAGACACTGTGGAAACAGTGGACAGAAGGATAGCCTGTAATTCAGTGAAACAGTAACGATAATAAAACAAAAAAGCACCACTACAAGGCTGATATGCAAAAACCTCCCTCAACGTTAGCCCTATCAGATTCTCCACTGATCCAAAAAACAATAGAGAAGTTGTTTGCAAGACTGAGTTTTAGTGTGTGTGTGTGTTGGCTGGCTGATGGTTTCAATTTCAAAGTGTGAATAATATTCACTGATAGCTTGCTGGCTGAGCTGTGGAGAACTTAATGTGTGTTTGAGTTGCTAAGATCTTTAACACACATTAAGAGCACAGAGATTTTGGAGCCCAGCTGTAGTCCCTACACGCTTTGGTTCATGAGTGTGTGTCTTTGCTGTGCTGCCACTGCTACCGACCAGCTCCTCCCCAACAGGAGCTGGGTTGACCTGAATTTGTCTTCTTGTGTGTGAGGCCTTTTCTGTGTTTAGGTGTTTCTACGTGTGCTCTTAATGTTGTTATGTGTTATCAGCACGCTCCACAAAAGCCCAGAAATGCTTTCTCCAGCATCCCCAGAAGAAAGGGAGAAAACAAATGGCAGCCTTTTCATCAGTATCTCATCACATACTCTGAAGTGTCTGGCATCTGCCAACGCTTAATGAGGAGGAGACACAAGTTTAAACACCTAATCACCCGGGTCAAACACAACACTAAACAGTGATTCCTAGCCTACTGCCTGCAGCCCAGGGCAGGTAGGTGTGCATGCACTCATACACAAGGCACTAACAAAAGAAATTCAGGTAAACGCATCACTCAGTTGATTCATTAATCAACTTAATTAGAAACCTCATTTGTGGGGAGGTGGCACTGAACTGGAATCACTTTTTAACACTTCAAAAAAAGTAAGTCAGTGCATGACAAGGTAGAAACAGACCTTTGTGTGTATAAAATGCCACAAACTTTACGTCCTCAAAGCAATGTGTGCTCAAAATTGCCATCTGTGAGAGTGCACACAGTAAATATGTGTTTCTGTGTAGCTGTGAGTTTACAACACTGTCCCACAGAACCACAGGTGGCATTCAAAGGCCAAAGTATCAGCGGTCAGGAAGAGGTCAAATAAAAAAAATGAACATATTCCCTGTGATCTGGCTTCCAGCTCTGGCACAGCAGTCTTTTTCTCTGTTTCATCAGAACAGTAATTGTAGTACATGCATAGGCCTACATGGGGTGTGGTCAAAAAAAAAAAAAAAAAAGCTGGATCTCTGACATGTGGGAATGTGTGCTTTACCTGGGGTTCAAAAGTTCTCTATGCGGCACTGTGCCCATGCATCCTCTAATCATGGTAATAAATGCAGGAAAGCCTGGACTTGTGGTCCAACACACATGCACACACACACATACACAAGTTTCAAATAGCCTCCTACAGTTCAAACTAACAACGGCCGGTATAAGAATATGTCATACTCTGTTTCTCAGATGACTGTTGCTGTGGTCTTATTATATCACAGCATTAGTAGTAGTGGCACCACATTGTGGTCGCCAAGACATACGCCTCTACTGAGCCACAGACCCGGAAGAGGCCTGAGTGATGTCATTACACGATTAATAAGAGATATATTTAACCTTTAATGCTGCAGTGAAAAGCGCAGGTCTGATGCTAACAAGACAGCTAAATGGACTGCCAGCTAAAGTGTTTCAACATCTCCAGGTTTGTTATGCTCAGAACTGAAACAGACATGGCTGTGGTTAGGTAAACACCCATGCTCATGAGGTGCAACTTGACACATGTGATTAAACAATATTTGGCATGTGAGGAAAAACAATTGCAGCATCGGAAATGACTGTGGTTTACAGAGTTACACAGTGAAGACGTCATCAGTGAAAAACTAACAAACAATGCACATTCCACAACAGTCTGCTGCTACTTCTAACAGCGACGGGCCTTTGAAGGAGGGTGTGGGCAAACGTGGGCGACAGAGTTTGTGGATTGTGGGATCGTGTAGAGCGTTCTGCAAAGGCAAGCTGTCATAAACATAAACACACCTAAGGGCACAGAGCCAGAAAGAGGCACCGTGAGGTCACACACGCACACACAGACGCAGGTATGCATTCAACTTAACACACACAATCCATAACTTAAAGGCTTATCAGGGTTGTCCAACACTCATTCAGCTATGGTGACCAACAGCAGACACTTTTACTTGGAAAAATGGAAGAACACAGGTTACTGATAACATTAGCAATGGCTCTGTTCTATTTAAGTGTCCCAGTTAACACCCAGGGCAGTGTGACAGTCAGCCAGCACTGTCACACTGTCCTTATTTTCTAACTTTTAGTATCTCATGTTTCTATAAACAAAAATGTTTGCTCTCAGAATGATTTGAAAAGATGCTATAATCACATACAAATCAAACACAGTGGTAACACCAGCTGCATGAATCTGTGTATGCTTCACCTTACTACAAGCAACTCTTGTCTATGCACAGTATCATCACTACCTCATCTTGCATAAACTCCAGTGACTCCAGCCAGTGATGTGCCCTCTGCAGCAGTGGGTGGCCTGCTTGGGCCTGGCCAGAGCTGTTTGTTTACATCCCTGGTAAAGCGCAGCGTGTGAGCCAGGCCTGGCATCACAGCGTGTTCCCGACTGGTTAGAAACAAACTACGCTGCTGTCATGTCTTTATTTCACATAAGGGATGGGCCGAGGTTTTTTTTTTTCCGTCGTCTGACAAGATCACTTTGCCTGTAAAAGTGTCAGTGTTAGTCAGGGGTTTAATGTGGTACGAATGGCACAGCCAGGCCAGCGGGCCGACTGCCTTCATCTGCAGCCATGTTCCAACGTCACGGAGAGAAAAAGGAAAGGGCAATAATGAGAATATTACACACACACATACACACATTAAGTCTGGCCATTGGAGAAACATCTGCTATATTAGTTGAACATCTATGATTACAGAACTATATTCAGAGTGACCCAGTAGCTTCATAACCTTTGACTTTTGACAGTAGACTGTATGTAGGTCTTGCACTCAAAGTAGCAGTGAGCAAGATCTTTACAGCCCATTAACCTGCACCAGTGACTGCAACATAAAAATTCAACTATTCACTCATATTGAGCCTTCTACAATTTTCATATCAAGAAAACAATCTGCAAACACGAGTGAGATAATTTAATTTGTTCCAGAAGTGGCTGCATTTCAGTTTAAAATAAGACAGAACAAGGAACAGAACAAGAAAATGACTGTTTCTGGAAAGTTCTTGAAAAAGTTGCTTTGAAGAACCAGATAAAGTAAAATTTTCGGGTTTTCTTATGACAAGATTTTTTTAAAACTCAAATGACTAAATTGACTATGACTAAAAAACTCTGTCATGACAGAGATTTTTAGCACTGAAACCAGCAAGTAAGACATTTCAGTCTAAATTTAAGCTAATTAAGTGAGCATGGATGTTTTTATTTTGAAAATCTTTATTACCGTTACCATGACACAAACCTTTCCATGGGCTCTGATAACCCTTTAACATGGTACTGGACTCTATTTAACTCGGTCTAACTTTGTAGCACTTGTGGGGACTTGGTTGGTCTATTTTCCCAGCGTGACTATCCACATCATTCAGTGCATGAGTAAATTATAGCATGGAATAATATGTGTGGGAATAAGGAGTGAGAGTGAAGGAGGTAAAGAAAAAAGAGAAGGACAGGGAGGGAGGGAGGGAGACGAGCACGCTGTGGTGCTGCTGCATTAAAGCGTCTAATGACAGAGTACAGAGCTCTGGGCCTACAGGTCTGAGGCCGAGACTCTGCTCTGTCATTTCTCCTGACCGGCCTGGCACACTGGAACCATTACTGAGGCACTGGGACACGCCGCGTGGCTAAATGAGGAGCAGACGGGGGCGGGGGCTGGTGATGACGATCAGGGGTGTGGGGTGGGGTTGGTGCCACATAACAGCTCATATCAGTTTGGAGATTTGCCCACTGGTCAGTTTACCTGTTAAGTGATGAGAGCATAGACATCAGACTCATCTGTCCCTGGCACACTGTTGACTAATGAATGTAAACTCATTAGTATTCACTATGTTAAATGGCATTACCTTCAAAGAGAAAAAACACAACATGGAAGCAGTTTTATAGCTAACTATTAAACAAGACTAACAGTCTGCTGCCAAACTAGCGGCTTTAGTGCTTTGAGCTAAAAGCTAAAGCCAGTATGCTAACACCCTCACAAGGACAATGCTAACATGCTGATGTTTAGGGGGTAATGTTTACGATGTTCACCAACATAGTTCAGTGTATTAGCATAATGACATTGGATATTTACCATGAAAGACGACAAACAAGTAATAAGGGCAGCCGTGCAATAATCCTGCAAAATGTAACAATGATTAAATGTGAAGTTGTAGAAACTTATTCTAAAAAGAATTTGTTTATATTATTCAAAGATCAGTTTATAGAAATAAATCCTGCACCATAAAACATTCTAGCTAAGCTAGTGATGAACAGATAATTTTCTAACATATTTAACATCAAAAATGTATTTTTGCTGAAGCTGATATGTGACACTCATGGCAGTACTCCACCTGATTGGATTGAGTTTTTTTGTGGAACTGTTGTGGAACTGAAAAGTTAGAATTATTATTATTTAGACAGCTCTTAGACAGTTAAGTGGCAAATTACATACTGAGCATCAGGAAAGTTTAAAGTGATTACATTCCTTTGGTTCTTATGATTTTTTCTAGCTAAGTAAACTTATATAAATGTTGAAATAATTCAGTAAATTACATTGAAAATAACTCAAACTACACGGCCTTGCTTTAAGTATTGTTTCCCTATCTTTGAAGCTGTATATTTAAGCCTAATTGTGTGTGAATAATTGCTGTGTGTGTATATGTGTGTGTGTGTGTGCTGTGTGATTGCCGGGCGCTCGCCACTGGCTGAGCAGCAGTTAAGTTAGTTGGAGGAGGGAAGGGTGTGGCCCTGCTGGGTATCCATTACTCACAGGGGTACTTTGATGTGGGGCCGCTGGGGGGGGGGGGGGGGGGGTGAGTACTGAATGAAGAGGAGGGGAGGCAGTGGAGGGGGGCGGGCGAGCAAGTTGGGGCAGGTGAGCAGATTCTACGCTCTCAGGAAAAGTATTGAGCCTGAGGGGGTGGGCCTGAATCACACACTCCTCCTCCTCCTCCTACCTCCCATTCATCCTGGTACACACACACACACACACACACACACACACACACACACACACACACACACACACACACACACACACACAGAAACACTAAATCCAGAACCTGGGCTTGGCCACCTTTCTCATGCAGAGGAAAGAGACATACTGGAAAAAATTATGAACCTGATCTGCCTGTCTGGAGGTAAGAGAGGTCATTTAGAGAACTCACGGTATTGAGGTTCACCCCTCCCTCCCTTCTCTCTCTCTCTCTTTCAGCACTTCCCTTGTCTCTCGCCCCCTCTCGTTAGCACGCGCTGGCTGCACTGTGACACACATTTGAAATGCAAAGCACAAGTTGACAGAGAAAGACCAGTGCCATCTGATACACTATCGTTTGCTAAACACATCCTCGAAACATCAAAGAGCTGGGCAGCAAGTGACTGCAGCCTGAGGGCAGATGAGACTGATGTGGCCGCCAGTCACAGCCACGATGATGGAGCTGAGAGGCCCGACTCGATCTCACACACGCCAACATGTGACCTTACATATCGCTCTTTAAACCCAGCGAGCCCAGAGCCTGGGCACTGAGAGCGTTAAGAGCCAGTAAACATGTCAAGAAGAGGAAAAAAGTTAACAAGATTTCGAGTTTTAAAGCCTTGCAAGCAGCCATTATCATCTAACACCTGGCAAGAAAGCAAATAAATCTATTTCCCTAAATGTCAAACTATTCTTTTTAACTCAGCTGGACCACAGTGGTTTTATCCAAACCACCAGTGTGTGAATACTTTGCCATCCAAGCAGAAAAATATGTTTTACAAATATCCATTACATATACTGTATATACATACATATACGAACTGTTCAGTATGAAATCAGGAGAGAAATATGCACTGTGCATTGGGAGTTGGGAATTGTTAACACAATTCTATACATATCGGGACTTTAGTAGTAGTGAGGATGTTAAAACACCTTAATAATTATGACATTATATGTAATGTCATAATTACAGTATATGTACTGTGGTCAATGTTGAGTGTATAGAATGAGCCCGCAGTGACATCTTAAAATGTATTGTCTGACCAACAAAGCCTTAACATTACGTTTAATTATCTTTACAACTCAAAGGTGAGATCCAGATTTTTATATACGTTAGCCTTTTTATTACAAATTCATGAAAAAATATATCTGTTAACAAAGTTTGTAGAACTAATAGGATGTGATGTTTCAGTCCCTGTGGTAAGTAGGAAAGGGAGGGCAGATAGTGGTGGGCACCTTCCTTCTTTGTTGATTAGCCCACAACATCTTCAGAGGGATCTTGTAGCCCAGTTGTTGTCTTTCCGTTTAATCAAAAGCCAATTGCTGCTAGAAATTAAAAGAATACTTTTCTACTTGAAATATATAAAGGTGACTGTCTAGAAGATTACTTGCCTGTAATGTGAGATGTGACCTGGTCAGTATAAAAGTTAACAAAACTTCTAACTGAATTTATGACATGTAATTATGACATGTAAGACAGCTCTGTTTTGAATGGTCTTTTTTAGGCCTTTTATACAAGGAGAGTTATGACCCCACAAGTCATATCAACGTGTATACACCTAAAACTGCATCTTGATTTCCCACACAAACAGACCTGGCTACCGAAACGTGCTCTCCTGAAAGGATACATTTAAAAACAGTGTTGGTAAAGAGGTATACTGCTGTGACAGTGAACAGAAATATATTTTTGACATTGTCAGTTCAACAGTGCATTACCAACACTGACTACGCTGAAACATCACTATAATTAACTAAAGCTGTGTAAGCATATGAAATAGTTCTAAAATTAATTACAGTGGTGACTATTATGATATACTTTAATTATGGCAGTACTTGACTTTAATAAGTATAATTACGTAAACCACCTGGGTTAGATGGCAGGGAGAGAAATGTAAAGAGGGAGAGTTAGATCCCTGGATGTACGGACTCTTCTGATCTCAGGGGGAACACAAACATACCGAAACCCACCTCTAACTCTTTCTTCTCACCTCTCCAAACATCTACAGGGCCTTTTTAAAACCTCAGCTGTGAAAATTGCCACATGAGAAACCGTCCGATCCCACAGAGGAGCCACCATCTCTTTATTGTTTGTATTGCACTCAATCAAGAGATTCAGGCTGGAATAACCCTCCTTTGAGTGGAAAAAGACACCCTTTTTGTAGGCTTGGTATCGGTATGTTGATACATTCCTACAGTACTGATGAGAGTATAACTAGAGAAGGGAGAGAAAGTGTCCTGAATAATTTCTCTCAGTTTGTGGCTGGCAGAGGATTTTTTTCTCTCACCAATGGGCGGCAACACAGAGACTCAGGGGAAGCCAATTAGAGGGCCTTTCCCGGCCTTTTAAGAGGCAGATAATGTTCTTGTTTTCATAAAGCATCCTGTTATTTAATCAGGCCTGTAAGTGAGAGCCTGACACCCCTCCTATAGTGTACAGCAGCCTCCCTCCTCACCCTCCCTCCCTCCCTCCCATCATTCCTGCCCTGAGCCCTCCATCTCATTCAACAGCTCTTGTAAGCCTCCAGGAATTCATTCTTGGAACAGGCCGTGCAGTAAGCCATGTCTTTCTGCAGAGCAAACACACACACACACCCGCACATCCAGCACAGTGACGACTGAAGATACACACTGCCTGTAAATGAGGGAAACTTAGACACGCATAAAGTTCAAAAGACTTTGTTTGATTTCAAATGACAAGAACACCATACACTACCTCCTGCGCAACTGTAAATCTCATTTCATGTAAGTCAACAGGACATTTGTTTATGAAAATAAGACCTACCACATCTTCAGCATTTATGGTAGCCATTTACATGCTACTGGTGGACACCTAAATACTGGTAATACAGTAAACACTGGTACAGATAAGCTTTTATTTCCTTAATTCAAATGATGAGCAAGCAACAGAAAAGTATGTAAGTCAATTATTGGCAGTGGTGGACCGCATTTTCACAGCTGTCACTTAACCTAAATTGCACTGTAGTGTAGAAATATAAATACTGTTAGAAGTAGAAATCCTGCATTAAGTGCTGTTTAAGAAAAAGTACAAAGGCATTATTGTTATTGATGCATTAACATAAAACTTTAATTTTGTAGCTGCTTTTTAACAGTTTTAGATACGGCTGACTCGTTTAATCTTCAACAATAAATCATGTTTAATAAAATAACAAGACATTTTAAATGAAAAACCTGCAAACTGACTAATAACTATAGCAGTCAAATAAACATCTGTAAAGTAAAACATATGTCCTCTCTAGTGGAATATGAGAAGTAACTCAAAAAGACAGAAGGACACTACTTCAGTAAATGAACTTACAATGGTAACTACTGAAATGTAGTTACATTTCAACACTGTTCATTGAATGTATTTTGTTGTTAAATACAACAACGGATTGCAACATAGCGTGTGTGTGTGTGTGTCTGTGTGTGTGTGTGTAGCCACGGGGGTGCTCTGCCCTGAATGCTTATGCTCAGAACAACGATGCTAACATGCTAATGTCTAATGCAGCAAGATTGTTTACCATGTTCAGCATCTTACTGTTTTAATGGTTTCTAATTAGCACCAAACACAAAGTAAATCTCAGGTTGATGTGAATGTTGTTAGTTTTGCCAGTTTTTGGTCATAAACCAAAATACTGCAGAAATTAAATGTTACAAAGTTGGTTTCTGCTAGCTGTACAATAGAGAGGTCACATAATGAAGGCCTACTACATTCATCACCAACATTCCAACATATTCACAAGATGAAGATTTAATATCTGATGTTTACTCACATCCAAAAAGAGGTTAGTGGGTAAGACAGCACAACTCACATGTACACGTGTCTGTCTGAATTTTACCTGGCCTCTATAATACTATTCTTATAAAAAAGTGGGACAATATATTTTAAAAAATCACAAAAGTTCAAACTAGCTGTGCTTGATAGCTGTTGGGTATTTACCCCATACAAATCTAAAGCATGGGGTAAACGCCCGAGCAAGTCTAAATAGTCTCATTGTATCCTAGTGAATTACATACTGTCTGCCCTGTGAATCTGTTTTGTCAAACCCCTGTTAAAAGCCAGAGAGGGGGCACTTGGCACTAACCTACCTGAGTCAGAGTTAAACAGGTTCATACTGCAGAGGAAAAACAAGAACTCACTCCCTCTGCCTGCAGTGTCGGACTCACAAGACCTGTTTGCTGGTTTGCTTTAAACTCTGGGAGATGCTTGGTGCTCACTTGCTTGCCTGGGGAAGTAGTTATTGGTAACACAAACCTGTCTACTTTCCACTTCACTTTCAGCAGCATGCCCTTGCCCAAGCCTGAGGCGAGCCAAAAAAAAAAAAAAAAAAAAAAAAACAAGAAAGTAAAAGAGACAGAGACGAAGACAGAAAGAAGGAGAGGGGTGAGACAGAGAGAAAGTGAGACAGTGGAGGTTGAAGGGACAGGGGGAAATGTCTTTTTTTATGGGAATGTTTCACTTAATCTCATAAAGGCAGCGTGAAAACCTCCATCTGTTTGCCGAGCAGTTCAAAAGAGACTCCACATGCCTCCGCTTGCTGCTATATAAAAACAACATTCTAATGCAGATCTTAAAGAGGGCCAGCGGCTCAGCCTGCACAATGAGAACTGGGATGTGCCAGACGAACCGATGGAGGATGGGAGGGTGGAAAGAGAATTAGGTAGGTAAACAGAGGGGAATGTGAGCAGCAGAGAGGGCCTAGCGACAAGAAAAAGGGAGGAGAAAGATGTGAAAGAGTTAAATCAAAGCAACAAATTTTCCTGTCAACAGTCCTGTTTCTGACCTGCTAGGCCTGACCTCGAAGTGGCAGACAGACAGGACTGGCGTGGGTCGCCCTCTGGCCTTACCTGCCACTCCTCTGAATCAACCCATTCACCTCTCCGACTCTCTCCTGCCTTCTGTTCCCTTCTCTTCTCCCTCTTCATGTTTCACCATGAGGCCTTCCATTCGCCTTTGTCATTAATAGAGGAATGTCCTGGCGAGAACGACATCTTGTGTTTTATTGTGGCTCCTGAGCAGGGATTCAAGGGCGGCACCTACACATTCAGGGTCTGAAGATAAAACTCTCCTTCTGAATAAAACTTTCTACAGTTGGTGCAAGAATCATGAATCTCCTGGCTGAGGACATGAACAAAAAGCCAAGAGATTAGTTATAAATATATGATAATAAATGAGTTTTTGGATCCATTCAAACACTAGGATCCAAGGACTGCAGTGTGATGTCTCTGTAGTCAGGTTTTCCTGCATGCTAGTGCCTCTGCACACCTCCAGGCCTCCTCTCCCCATAGCCAGGGCAAGACCAGGCCCGATCACATCTGCAAAGTTATTCTGACGAGCCACCCCTCTAAAAAACTCCAGGGTTCAAACTGCTGGAAGATCAAAGGACTAATACTGCAGTAATAATAAGTTACTGCCCTATGAACGCCTCATTCATCAGGGAGAGGCAGTGGTATAATACAGTTGTAACTGCAGGGCCATTAAGCACTCATCATATGATCCTATTTGCCATCCCAGTGTGGAAAAACATCTTCAGCTCTGCAGGCAGAGTGAGAACGAGCAATGAGCTCACACCAGTAACACCAAAAACTGATAAGGGAGTGCACAACCGTCGTCTCTGGAACCAAATCTCCAGCACCTGCCCCATCATTCCCCACTCCACCTCATCTGTGCTGCTGCCCCTGCAACCACACCATCACCCCGCCCCCACCCCTCCTGCAGCCAGCTCAAGGTGTCTCCCAACCCTCTGGCATGGCTATATTTTAATAACAGCAATTTGGCTCTGTCTCTCTTCATGAGCATGACACGGCATTCTATTTTTAGGTCAGCATTTTTCTCCAATCATCTGCGTCGAGCGCCGACAACAGTCTGATGAAACCCTGACCTCCGCACGCTCCCTTTGAAGTGACAAGTGAGAGATGTGCCGCCCTAATATGAATGCCTTGAGATGCATTCTTGAATACCAGGAGCAGCCCTGCAAGAGGGTGGTGTGCTCGCCTCAGGGAGCAGATAAGCAGCCTGGCGTGCATAGACGCTCGCTCACATGGGCAAATGTACAGCATATGCATCTTTGTAGGTGTGTAAGCAAAATTACTAATACACAGTTGCTTGTTAAGGAAAATATTTTCTCCCTTCTTGTGGCTTCATTAGTAAACAAGCTTGTCCAACAGCTGAGATAATGTATAAATTCAAGGTCATTTGCATGATAGTACAATGTGCAACATCTCAAACTGGTTCGACTTTAAAACCTTCAAACGTTTAAAACTATGTGACTCAACTGAACTTAAGAAGAAATGGAAAACCTACCGAGTTAAGTTCAATGCATATGAGGTTACAAGTTTAACAAACTTAGAGCAGTTCAGCAACTGGATCAACAACTGTTTAACAGTGACAAATGTTTCTGTCAGATCCTCAGTTTTAAGACTCAACACGCAAAGTGCATGAGGACTGGGAATACATTTTGATACTAAACCTTCATCACGGTTTGCACTGCTTTCATTATTATAAGAATAAACAACCATTAATTTAATCAACAAACACAGCAAGTTCCCATCATATTCCATCATCTCCAGGTGGGACACCGGAGAGCTGAAAGAGGTGTGGAGTGAGAGAGGTGAGGAAAAGATATTGCGGGGTGAGGAAGAAACAGGTGCATGCAAATGTTCTACACATAATAGGAAGTTAATTGTATTTTGGTTTGCTGATTTGGCCCATTTACCATCACACAGTCAACAGGTGGAGCTGCAGCTCAAGGAGGACACCAAAGTAATTTGCGTCAAATTCATACTCTGAGTCATAACTCAAGTAAAGACCTATATGCGTATATGTGATGGGCCTATTTTGGGATTCAGTGTGACTTACATTTTACATTAAGTCTTCAATAAACATCCATAAAGGAAAAAGATGCTTATTATCGCAACAGTCCTAAGTTTTCTGCACCATCAAAGAAATCCAGCAATATGAGCTCAGTGCAAACAGAAACTCCTCATAGTTCATTCAGCATTCCTTTAATGCCGCTGGGTTGCTCAAATGTCAAGTCAAGTCAGTTTTATTTATATAGCGTAAAATCATAACAGAAGTTAATCTCAGGGCACTTTTCATGTGTATATAAAAATAAACAAACAAGGCTACAACACAAGGCTCAAGCTGTAGCACCCAGCTCTGAATTCAGAGAATGATTTTCCCAAAATAGAGGTAAGACAAAAGATGATAGTTGGAAAATTATAAATAATTATTATATAGGATTATTATTTAAAAGAATAATACTATCTTTGACTGAATGATGTTTTAAAATATTGAGAAAATTTGTGAACCTGCACTGTAAACAATTGCATTTTCTGGGTTTTTCAAAATAGGAAGACAGACATATTTTGGAATCCACACATATAAACACGCAGGTGATATTCCAACAGCTTCTATTTTGGAAAAGTTCTCCCCACCCTGCCGCATTGTAGACATCTCGCTGTTTGTGCATTAAAGTTTTGCGGTGAAGCTGTTGACTCAAACTGAGCTGCAGAATCAGATAAGACTGTGTTCGCTCACCATGCCTACAGTAACCATGCAGAGCCGGTACACAGCCCATGTGTCACGTCAGTGCGGGGAGAGAAAAAAGGAAGAGCAGAAAAGTGAGAAAGGGGGAGCAACAAGCTGCTAATCGCCAGTCCCTGGGAAAAGACAACCGGCATCTGAAAACATCGTTTCTCAAAGCAAACAACACATCTTCCAGATTTTATGTACGTGTGGGGAGGACAGTTTGCCATGCCTTCAGAGTCAATGTTTAGCTTAGCAACGCTGGCATCAGGCGAGAAACCGACAAGACTTGCCGATGAGAACTGCGGCCACAGCTGGGGTGTGTTATGCTGAAAATATCCTCAAGGAGTAACACTCGCACCTTCAGGCCAGAGAATTTTCCACCTATTTAAGGTGACAGGATGAGTGGAGAGTGTGCAGCAGAGAGCAGACCCTCTGCAAATCACTCACACCTCTTTGGTAAGAGTGATGACAGCACTGAACTGAGCTGAACGACAACAATGCCACAGGTCAAGGTGACATCTGTTTAGCTGCAACCTGTAGGCTTTTCTAACCTCCAAGCTTCAAGTCTTGCTGTGTTACGATCCTCTCAACTCGAAGACCAGCAGTTCAAATTTTCCTTGTCACCTGCAGGTGGAAATGTGTGTGGTTGATTATGAATAAACTAACAGATACGCTTGCTCGCTTACGCTTGTGTTTGCAGCAGCCTGGGGCCAGAAAGTTTTCTTTTGAAAATGTAGGAATGCAGCAGTGAGATGCACCTTTCCTCCAAAATCTGATCACTGGTAAAATACGGCATGAAACGGATTTCAATAGCTTCCCTGTGGCATTAAGCTGATTTAACCTTTAATTTCTCTTTCATGTATCTTTGTGTAGACTCACTTTGTTGCTCCAAAGGTCAAACATATCTCACCAACCAGCCCAACCCACTTTCCAACCTCCCGGGGAGAAAATACGACCTAATTCCTTCTATAACCACACAACCCTTTAGTATCCCACCTGCTCACCTGAACAGACAAATTAAATTCAATGCTTGTTTTGCCTCACACAGGTCACCAAAACCACTGTTCCAAAACCTACACATGACTGCGAAATTCAAAGCACTCTACTTGTTCTTGAAGTGGTGACAAAAAGAGGAATGCACTTTCCCATTGAGGAGGGAAACCTGAAGTATTCCAGTAATTGTTGAGCGGCTCACAAAGTCACACAGAACTTGTGTTAAAAGTACACCGGTGTACAGTACAGTTTCTGCCCCACCCCTGTCTACAGATCCATGTCTGAGAACTTGCACCATAACCAGCTGGTGACCTCGGAAAGAGCAAGGTTTCCCTTTGATAACAAGGCACTCAGTGGTAAAGGCTGGAGACCTGACATCAACAACACAGAACAGATATGAATACAGCAACTATCTGCACCTAATGAGCAGAAAATCCTCCTGAAACTGTGTACAAGCCCTCCCACACAAGCTGAGGTGAACAAGCAGCAACCCAAGGTGTATTTTGGTGGCTGGAATGTGAATAACTCTTCCTTGTCCAAAATATTCTTTGGCTGAGTCCCACGGGAATGCACCCTCCTGGTTGTGTGACGACAACAAAAGACTTATCACCCTGTTTTCCTGTCCTTGGCCTTCTAACGCGGCAGATACTTCACGACTATCTACGACGACTAAGTGCTGATTTTCATTCTCAAGCTTCATTTCAGATTGCCCCATTTGTCCTACAGGTGCTCATCACGACAATATTTTACTCAGATACCAGAGCTCAGTACACATCTGCACTTCCCTTCAGTTATTCTTGATGAATTCTGCAAGAAAGAGGGATGACAGACCAAAACAATAGTGTTGGACAAAAGGCTGGAAATGAGGAGCATCTGGTTAGAAAGATAGTGCTAACCTCCAAGTGTTAAGTTGACATCTTAAAGGGTGGAAAGCAGCCTAATATATCATACAAATGAACTCTTTATTTATGATGCATTTGCTCCCTCCTCACCCTTATTACACTTGTATTCATTTTCATAACAAATAGCAAAGATGATTCAAAAGATAACAAGTCTGCAGTCATGCTAGTTGCTCGGTGAGGCTGTACTTAAGCCCAGCAGTGCTCTGAGCTAAATGCTAACATTATCATGCTGACGTGCTCACAATGACAATGTTTACATGTTGATGTTTAGCAGGTATAATGTTTACTATGTTCACTCCCTTAGTTTAATGCTAGCATGCTAACATTGGATAATTAGAAATAAGCTGACATATTCCCAAAATAAAGCCTGACTAACCATTGGTGCTTAGCAGGGAGTTGTTGTGCTAAACTATGAAGAAGGTATTATAGAAGTAATGTAGAAGACTTGACAGACAGACAGATGATAAATAATTGTGCATTGCTGTGCTCACTGTAGCTGTCTTCAGAGCTAACTCCCCAGACTGAGTAACAAGTTAGCAAGTCAGTGTCTACTGCAACATAAACTACTGTCATGTTAATATTTTAAACTTAACTTTTGAATTATTTTGAACTGCCCATTTGTAGATTAGGGATAAAAGGCAGTGAGAGAACTGCAATTTATGTTAAGGCATTATTTTTGTTACTTCAATTTATTTTGCTTTCATTCAAATACCTAATTTACTTTGATTTTTCAGTGATTACAGGCCACAGTAGTGGTTTAAAAAAAAACTGTTACTATGAGTGTTTTTAGAAAGGAAATAAAGATTACTATTGATTGTTAGCAGGTTGTCTTCTACTACAACACATGTACGCATGCTTAGTACAAATGCATGGATACACAGCAATGCAGCACCAACTCTGTCACAACACCACAGGACAAAAGCAGACTACAGCTGATGTTACCACTGTTTGCCGGGGGGGTTATGATTCTGCTTGTGCAGGATGGTGGATAAGGGAACGGCCTGACAAAGGTGCCCTTTGTTTGGCTTTATTAAAAACCCTGTAAGTGTGGTTTCCCTTTTAATATCCGCATCACCATGATAGGAACGAGAGAGAGAGAGAGAGAGAGAGAGAGAGAGAGAGAGAGAGAGAGGACTTTGGTTCAGGAAAATATCTCTACAGTCAGAACGCCATCTGTCTCAAAGACAAAATAAATAAGACAGTCCAGAGAGACAAGCTAATCAAACTACAAATTACATCATGGGTACAGTAAGAGCCATAATGAGTGCACTGACTGAAAAGAAGGCAGTCATTAGGCTGCTGGACTCAGAGCTAAGTACTTCCTACTGAGTTATCTGCACATTGATATGGTGAGCTAAGACAGCGCCTAACTTTAGCAACAGAGGAAATGGGAGGGAAAAGACTGCGTCGTCAGGGTCAAATAGGCACAAACAGAGGAACGTGGTTAGTTAGTCTTGTCTTTTCTGAAGAGAGGAGGAATGAGGCAGAGCTAAAGGGAAGAAATGTGTGAAAGACACTGTAAAACAGTTTCTAAGCAGCTAAAAGAAGCAAAAATATTTGAGACACTTGTCAGTGCTTGATAGAAAGCGAGGCTTAAAAAATTTAAGCCCAGAGCTACTTCTACATCACTTTTGAAGCAGTTGCATTCAAGATGAAGTGATCAAAGCAGTGTAAACCTATCTGACTAAGAGCATAAAGAATAAGACCCTCAGGATAACAGGAAGAAAGGGCTTGTACTTTTCGCTCTGAGGACTGAAAAACAGATTTTGAAATGTCCCCACGTGGTTTTCAAACTTTTTATGCAGTGATTTATGGTAGAGCTCATATTGGAAACAGTAAAAATGCAGAGGTGTGTGTTTTTTTTGTACGCTTGAAAGATTAAAAAGAATAATCAAAGGTGGATACAATGGTTTAAGAGGTGCATGGTCGATTAGCAAAGCATGGCCGAGGCTGCAAAAGTTTGAGTCCAGCTTTGACTAACAGAAGAAAGAAACAGAAAGTCATAGTTTATCCCTTTGAAGACAACCATGCAACTGTCTGGCACAGACAAGCAAATAATGAATTTTCTTGGGAGAGAAATCAAAGCGAACCCAGAAGTCTGCTAACACTGACGCATTTCAAACCGGCCAAAATGTCCATTGTGTACCTGCTGCTTTTTGCATTTACTCTCAAAAGCTGAAATATCCCCCTTTTTCCAGATGTTCCCCTGTGTTCCTCCTCCTCAACTTGTCTCCGATGAACTGGAGCTGTTGGACTCGGCTACTGAAGGAAAAGAAGCCAGAGGCAGCTGCCATTGTGTTTCCAGCCCCTGTCTCTGCTAAAAAACAGCAGGCAGGAATAGCCTGAGGTCAGTGTCACCCCCTACAGACAATCAGACATGAGAAGACAAAAACATTGTCATGAGGGCTATGAATTATTCCTCCCTTAACGGGCTTCCCTTGTTTTCAAGCACTTCCTGTCCCTGTGACAACTCTTCCAGGCCAGAAAGTTTAGGCAACAGTGGAAGATAGATTTGACCGCAAGTTTTTATGAGATGTACCTAAGAAAGTATTTATGTTATTTGTTCTTTAGGTACTCATTCTACAGCCACAGATGGAGACTTTTACATTTGCTGTTGTACTAATCAAAACTCCACGGGCCAATAGGAATCAGAAGATTCACAAATATAACTGAATACATTAATCAACGACTCTATTAAGAAAATAATTTCAATGGTGTTTCAAAAGATATATAAACCTTTTTACTTCTTCTTTAACGTCCAATCAGTTTATGAAAAAGGGAAATCCTTCGCAGTTTTTTTCTTTGCCACATATTTACCAAACTTCCTTTAGTCTTCTATTTATCTCATTTCATTTTTCAAATACGCTTTCAGTTCTATTAAATTTAATCATTAATACCATTTTCTTCATTATGATGAGATGCACAAGTTCAGGTACTTGTAGAGCACTGATCAGTCAACAGTGACCAAATGTCAGTGTGTGTGTGCATGTAAAATAAAAATATATATTTAGTAAAATAAGAAGACTTAGAGTCTACAGCCATGCTAGTGGCTCTGTGGGGTTGTACTTAGGTGCCCTCCTTTGAGCTAAATGCTAATGTCAACATGCTCACAATGACAATGCTAACATGGTTATGTTTAGAGGGAATAATACTGACTGTGTTCACTATCTCCAAACTCATTAACCTACATCCTCTGATCACCCATGAACATCTGTACAGAATCAGACACAAATGAAAGAGATGCACGTTTGGCGATTTAGCTCGATCAAAAGAAATTTCAAGCTGCAGGCTGTCTGGAACAATAATAACAACCACAACTTATAATACCTTTAGCTTTACATGGATGCTGCCAGTCATCTGGTTTTAGAGCAATTATACTAGTGTATCATATTCAGTGACATTACAAACACTAGACATGCTTCATCAGTGTCGTTTACATCTTGATCCCTGTGACTGACACTGGCTTTGGATCCTCAGGCTTGCCTCCTCACAAAGTGGCCAACTCTCCAATAGCTCGGGAGATTTGAGGTAATGTGATCCAATAAAACACACACGGGCACGTACACATGAAAACCCTAGTTAAAGAAAACAGGATTACTGTACAATTAGGCCAAAAACCCTTTTTATCTGAGGGGAGCAGAATCAATAAGCGAGGCTTTCTGTGAGAGTCAACAAGTCCAGACATGGGCCAAAACCTCAATGACTGTAAGAGCTGTTTTCACAGAAGCATGGATTCTTATTGATGGTGATTCACAGAGCTGCAGTGTGAGTGGCAGAAAGTCAGTGTTTCAAAAAGCACAGGTTATTTATTCAGAAGTAAGTCAGCCTCGTGTTTTAGAGCAGCCCTCCTGGCACCGCTGTGATGCCTTTTCTCCTTGAGTCATGTGTTGCTCTGTGACTTAGCTTGAGAACCTTTCCAGGGCTTTAGTGTAAACAGAAAAGCCAGGCTGGCTAGTGGAAAGCAGACGGATCACTTCTACTGTAGCACAACATGCTGGCAGAGAAAGCCCGTGGCCTCTGCTTGTGTTGTGCTGTGTAATGATGCAAAACCACTGGAGCGGTGGAGGGTTTTGATTCAGGCATTTACATAGAGAGAGCTGTATCTGAAACACAGATCGGCAGGAAATAACTGTACGAAGCGAAGATTTGGATACTTTACGGACACTTACGATTTTAGATTTTTCTGGTTAGCTTTTTAAAAGTATAAGTCACGTAAAAACTAAATCACGTGGCTACATGAAAGCACCATCATTCTGGTGTTTCATTTCTTCTTACTCTTGTTCCACTGATGATATGAGCATGATGTTCCCTCAAGTTAAAAAATGAAGCCAATTAATTACTATTTAGGGAACATTACCAAGTCTAAGGATTTAATGAGATGCATGCAGAACTTCTTCAAGTAAAACAAACAAACAAACAAATAAATAAAAGCCTATTTTTATTTACTGTTAATATTCTCCTAAAACGACCCAGTGTCTATTGTAGCAAAGATGCAAATACAACATCATCTATCAGGTATCTGAAACTAAAAATGAATGTAAGTAGGGTAAACTAACTAACCCCCCTCAACGTACTCCCCCACCCCACTTCTGAAACCAAACCTAAGCCCCTGATAATGTTTAATATCCTCTTAAAATTCAATTCAACTTCAAAGGCTGCTCATTTCACACAACTGCGTGAATGTGGGTGAGAGGTGGCAGTGCAGAATGTACCAGAAGGGGGCGATGGTTAAAGGCTTAATGCACAAATTCAATTTGAGGGTAAAAGGAGAAAGTGCATGTTTTCCTCTTAATGTGAAGGTGTTTAGAAGTGCAGCAGAGACATCCTAAGGCATCAGCTCTTACACTCTTCAGGCAGTTCAGAGATACTGTCAGACTCATCCAGTAAAACAAAGAGCATTAGAGAGACAGGCCAAATCACTGCAAATCAGCAAAGGAATCTCCCTGCGATGCCGGTGGTAGGAACCTCTGAAAACCAAAATAAAAACAAAGAACAACAATGAAACCTTATCCTTCAAGGTTTGGAGCTTTGCTTTGTTTGGTTTACAGTCTATTCTGAGTGTGTGTGGTGCAACACGAACCCTCTGTGGCCGTCGGAGTATCTATAGATCAGTGGGGCGGGCTACAGTCAGACTAAACTGTAAACAAGTCCCATTCAGAGAGCAGGGCTGACCCAGCACTGCACATCCCAAACCATCTGATTCATCGTCTTCAAAAGGCCAAGAGCAAACTCCTCAACAGCTGCACGATGAATCCCCAATAAATCTACTACGACCAAAAGCTTTGAATCTTACTAAGGAAGCAAGGATGCAGGTGGCTGCAGTGGCTTTTATTGCATTGCATACTTTCCAGACGACCAAAACAACAAGAAAGACCAACCCGCCTGCCCCCCCCCATCCTCCCTCCTTCACTTCTCCTGATTTCAAAGGCGATCTGCAGGGAGGGAGAAAGCACTCGGAAGCAACAGCCTTTTGTTCAGGGGTACTTTTGCATAAGGGAGAGACCGTGTTTTGTTTATGGGACAACACAGTGTTGCCATTAAGGCTTTAATCAAAACTGTTTTCTAGAGTCAGCCTTGAGTGACACCCCTCTTCCCCTGTTTGGTTCCCACTGAAGGAGCAACAGGAGGAGGAAGAAAGGAGCGGGGAAGTGTGGGAATGTCTCTACATCGTCGCCACGGCGGGCAGCTCCTAAACATGGCTTTAAATTAGGGGAAAAGAAAACACAGGCTAAAAAAAGGCAGTCGCCTAACTATACTCCTGCCTGCTAATTTGTCACCACTTGAAAAACGGGGAAAAAATAGCAACAGTTTTAAATCACACTACTTTAAAGTCAGGATATGCCAGCCAGTGTGTATGGTAGAATACTTAAACATAAGGGAGATTTAGGTCAACTCCGCTGCAGTTACACATACATCTAAACCATTGTGGGTGGAATCTATGTAGCTCTGGCTGCGTTCATATTAGAGGGAAGCAGAAATGGAGAACACCAAGTGTCTGGTTCTGGCTGGCTGGGATCGGACCAGTGACAGCTGGGGCTTGAAAGCCTTACATCCAAAGCCAGGGCTCACTGCCACTTGCTACATAGCAGCGCTGAGCTAAGCCCATCCCCTCCTGTCCAAGCCCTCACTCTGAAAGATCACTGTCCTGAACAAAACATTACGCTCCTGCCAAATAATTCCCTCTAAAACCATCTTCTCTTTAAAGTCTAAACCCAAGAGCGGAAGGGGTGCTGGAGAGAAGACAAGATGGCAAGATGGTTTATCTGTCTGCTGCCATGTCTGAGTGGGGAAGGGGTCACAGAGAGGAGAGTTTCTCAGAGAGTTTAACTAGGAAAAATGCGTGAAACACTCAAAGCCACGTCTGTGCGTACCTTATCGAGCAGCGGCAGGCAGCGGGGAACCCTGTGCTCCAGTTTGACAATGGTGATGAAGTCACTCTCTTGTCGTTCATCCTCGCTTGTGTTGCACAGAGACAAAGGGTGATACTGCAAAGAAAGTGTCAGAGAGAGAGAAGGGTTAAGGAAGGAAAAGAACAGAAATTTAAAACAACACAGATGTTTCTGGTGGGATCATTTTTTTGGACGGGAGACTGAGAGGAACACATTTTCACTTTCTTTTTTTTTTTTTTTTTTACAATGCCCACTGCACTAGAGATTTAGATGTGCAGCTTTCATGAGAAGTGCAAGAAGCATGAAAGCCAAGGTACACAAACTGCACATCTACAGCTCCTTCCACCTCATCACACTGACGCTTCGATTTGTTGTTCTTTGAAATTGTGAACTGGTCTGAAAACAAAAAAAAGGATTAGATTTATTTTTTGTGACAGCACTGACATCCATGAAACATAATGAAAAATTAAACAAAACCTTCGTTTTTAATGAATAAAAATGACAAAATATATAGAGAATAATAACTGACTGAGACTTCTTTTCTTCACTATTACTGAAACATTCAATTTTATATGTTTTTTTGGTTTTGATTTAAAATTAGACAACTTAAAGGAGGAAAAGAGAATTTTAAAAACAATAATTCATGTAAGATATTTGTCCTCTGATGACCAGAGGTGGAGGTGTGTTACAAAAAACACTACAGCTGCAAACCAGTGAGACATAACAGGCTGATAGCACTGACATCCATCTGTTCAGTACTTTGTAAAATCACAGCGTAGTTTTAATGTCTTATTTTTAATGTATGTCTATGCCTTGGGAAAGCATTGTGTTTGGATGGTGCTTTATAAATAAACTTGCGTTTCCTACAGTCACTCAGTATCACCCATACATTCATCCATATGCACCAGAGGCACCTCATGTGACCTACATTATGTGACCTTAAGGGATCAAAGATTGTACAAAAACCAAGAATAAAAAAAACATCATATTTGAGACAACAGTCTAGACAGAGAATCCAGAGCTGGCTTTCACACCATTAGAGAACAACAGTTGGACTTGATAGAAGTTTTTATGTGTTAAATGAAGGCGTTTCCTTCCCAGTTAAAATCAAGAGGAAAAACTTTGGCACCCTGCAAAATCAATTACATGGATAGTGATGTTCACTCCCACTCAAAGCCTTGAGGACTGAAAGAATGAGAGATAGTCTTTGGTAGGAACATTTGATCCCCTCTGAAAGGGAGGAAATTCATAACTGCTGAAAGGCTGCATTTAAGAGCTCAAGGAATAGCAGCAGTGTTTGCAGGTCACAGACAAGCTGTCACGGGTATGAGGGGTTGCACGGCAGCGAAGGAGGGAGAAAACCACTCCTAAAACACCCCCGTGCATCGCTAATTTGTTCACATGACATCAGTGAGAGCACCCATCAATACAAAGCTCCTAGATCAGTCCTTGTTACAGCTCACAGATTACCCTGGAGCGCCCAGTCTCTGTGTTCACCCACACACCAGCGAAGCGGTCCCACCCTGCCCTGCCCTGCCCTGTATAGGCCCTGCCTGGCCTGGTTCTGCCCCGGTGGGCCTCTTCATGTGGCTGTGGGCTGAGTTCATGGGGCTCCCCCTCATCTCACCCAGCGGAAATCCCTAAATTAAAAAGACCCAAGGGTGACATCAACAGCTGGCACCCCGGTCCTGGGGAATTGACGTAATGTGCTGCAAAGGGCTGGTGCATGTCTGTCAGAAGGAGAGAGAGGACAGCAGAAAGAAGACTTTTTTGGGGGGGGGTCACTAGGAGTGAAGCACCTTGACATACCACAAGTAATAAATATGACAAGTAAAACCAACACTAATGATGAATCTCATTGGGAAACCAGCGTGCCATAGTGCCATTGTACCATAGTTCGGTTTCTGGGGAAACCGGGGGGGGTTTAAGGTGTCAGTTGTGAAAAGGATGAGCAGTAGAAATAATTAGGTAAAACTAATGAACACTGAGTTAAGATTAAAAGTTATTTAACAAATGACTGAACACTTGTCCAGCTTCTATTTGCAAGTCAGTTGTGGAAATAAAATATAACATTAAGCCATTTTATATAGTTTTACTGGACATCAGCTTTGACGTCCATGAAAATGAACACATCTGGAACATGGCAGGTGGTGTCGATGGAGGTGCACATGAGTTCATCTGATAGGGATGTCGGGGCACATGAAACAAAAAGGGCTGGGAACCATTCTTAGAGAGTATTGAAGACAGGGTCATATGCACTCAGGGAAATAGAAAAAGAAAACTAACCCTTGATTGAGGATTGTGCCCTGACTCTTGCATGTCTGCTGAATGGCAGTCCCTGTTCAGGAAGGAAGGCAGGCAGCAAGACAGCATGAGCCCCTGGCCTGAGCTGCATGCTGCTCTGCCAGCTGCCTCTAACAGTCTGCATTTACTAGGCCCAAATTAGAGGCCTACAGTTGAACTTGGCCCTTAACAAAGAAAAAGAAAGAAAATAAAAAAAATCCTTTAATGACACTATTTCACTGATGCCATGACCTCTGCTCTTTTTTGCTATAGGTTTGTGGGAAATGTTGGGAAAGAGCTTCATTCAGTTAGAAGAATCAGGTTTTACTGTGAAATTACAATGCTTATTTCAGTCTTTAGGCCTACTTGACTTTAGGCTTACTTGACTTTGGATCTTTCCGTGATATTAAACATGTTGATGCACGGGGCTGTGCAATCATATCTAATAAAGCAGATAATAATCCCAAAGCTGAGCCAAACAGGCTCAGGAGGAGCGGCTGCTTTCAGATTCTGCTGACTTTCTGAGGCACAGTGTCTATGTTTTGCATCGTTGACAAGACTAAGCATTATCTTCTATTTTAGATATGCCCACACCACTTACAATCAGATGGCTGTGAACACTCTCCATGTGCCACCAATGGTGCCATCTACCACTTAGAAACACATTGCTCCTGGACTATAAATAGCAACGAGGACAGACTGAAACGTCTTCATTTGGTTTTTGTATGGCCTTGAGAAAAAGGGGCCTGGGAAACCAAATCACTGAGTCTCCATTTCACAGGGACTAGAAACCACAGGGCACGCAAACAGTTCCCCACAGACTGTTAACAATGCTCACTCCTCCGTTCCGCCTCCTCCTCATCTGTCTAGATCTGTTGCAAAACTGACGGGGATATGTCCCTCGGTTTCTTTGTAACCACGATTAAAGGCATTCCTTTCCAGCTCAATCAAAGACTACCCCAAAAATATTCCGAGGCAAGAATCTAACAGCCTCAAAAACAAATACATGGACAGAAAAAGAGGAAAATAAATAGTAGCTGTGATGAGAAGTCAATAATATTTTTTTCCCCTTCACTTAGCCCTGCAGATCTTCTTTTTTCATCTGCCAATAATCAGCAAGAGAGTTTTCTAGTTCATCTGCTGCCAGCAGGGAACCAGGCCCAGGCAGTTATGTCAGTGTGTGTGAGAGGGGGGGGGGGGAACCAAAAAGAGCTTGCACCTCTCATCAAGCTCCACCACTCACTTACCAGCCACTCAGGTCAGAAGGCTTCTGAAAAACTGCTGGCTGAAATGTTATATGCTACATTATCAAAATGAAGCAGATTGGTTTAGTAAGAGTTGAAAGAAATACATCAGTATGCGATTATTCTATCATACAGTATAAATCAAGGCTGAGAGTGACGAGGGCAAAAGACTTCTTTAATGGAGCTCTGCCCCGAGGCCTGGAAAGCCTGCCAGGTTAGTGCATATCAGGGAAGAATTGAATCAACTCTGCCGCATGCAAGCTTACACACACACACACACACACACACACACACACACACACACACACACACACACACACACACATGCACACACTATCTGTTGCTTGGGTTCTGATCTGCTTCTTCACTGAGTGACTCAGCCGCCCCATGTCTGGACTCTAAATCTAATGAAATCTCTTTGTCTCTCTCATTCTCTTGAAACTCCACCATTAAAGACCCACCTGTTCAGTGCGTGCGTGCGCGCACACACACACATGCACACACACACAATTACATAGGGGGGTTAAAAACAGGGTGAAAAAAAGAGTCAGCATGTGCTGCAGCTGGGCCTGGGTATTATGTTTTATATGAAATGCTGATTTAATAAACCTAATTGCTCAAAGTGACATCTAATAATTTATTTTCATAATAGGTCTAATTGTTGTGAATAATTAGACTCCTTTATTCAGCAATGTAAAACTCGGCATTGTAAAGTAAATTGTTTTGATTCTCCCACAGACACACACGCACCGTAGGTACAGTGATTTAAGTAATAACACAACAGTAGTTTTATCTATATCACATTTTGTTGTCTCTGAAGGTATAAATCAAAACTTTTTCTTCTTCAAACTTGGCAAAAGATTCTACAAGGAGGGCAATTTTTTTTTTCTTTTTTTAAGCGGGGGAATAGTCATTGCCAAACGGAGAAACAAGACCGCAACAGTTGAAAGAGATCGCAATCTGGTTGCCGGGGTTACTAGGCAACACATACTGAGGATCCCGGTTAAGATTTGGCCCTTGTGTGTGTATTTGTTACGGGATGAGGAGCCTGAGGTGACAGGACAGGCTGAGATCCTCACCCTTTGCACACATCAGGTAGCAAATCTACCTAACCAGCATCAGTGTGTGTAAGAACGTGGGTTAATGAGTGAGAGCACAGCTATGTATCGTTGCTAGAGGCACTTGAGCATGTGCTTGCATGTGGACATACGGTATGTGTGCATGAGCATGCGTCTACTGATATATTGGTGCAAAAAGTCCCTCCGTGGTCCTGCAGGGTACAGGAGTGTGTCTGTAAATCTCTGAAAGCCAAGACACTGAGCCTTTTCTCAAATATCATATCCGTTCTTGGACCAATATTCCAGCAACGCCGGCTTCTACACACGCACATACTGTGGTCCAGATCTCGTTGCCATAGATGACACAGATACACACTCCTCATACCACCCTCCTCAATCAAACAGGCTTGTATCTCATGACCCTACACTAAGTAGATTTACATGAAAGACTGCTGTAGTGCTGCCGTACTGCCCGGTGCCAGGGGAGTGGAGCAGAGGCTCTTTCTCTGTTGGAGCATCTGGAAAAGTGGGCTCTGAGGCCCTCGCCTCTCCTCCCTTTGCAAATGCAAACGAACAGGACGCATTACTGCTTTGGTCCTGTCAAAACAAAAGGCGTGTCATCTTTCCCCCCGCTTTATTGACAGTGTCAGCCCCATATCCAGTAACGGTTACCACAGAGAATGACTTGGGGAAACGTGATCCCATAATGAGGCCCAAATAATTACCACCAGCCCTAAATTTGCCCGGGCGCTTTCTTTAAGTGGGAGTGCCCCCCCCCCCAACCCCAGGCCCGTCGAACTGTCTCTCTGTTCTATAAAAGGGATTAGACAGAGAAGAAAGAACCTGGAGAGGGAAGAGGAGTTGGCCTTAAAGAAAGGGAGATGAGGGGCGAGTTGAGTACTGGTATTAGTGGAATAACAGATGAGGAAATAAATGTGATTTTTTTTTTTTCTGATGCAACATATTTCTGCAGATCATATCTTTGATTCATGGCAACTCACACTCATATCCATCTTTTACTTATTTTCATTTGCCTTCCTCACTAGCTTCTCCCCTTGTTTCCAGAAGATGTACAAGGGTTTCATCATAACAAGCAACACATAAGTTCAACTGGGATGAACTCTGGGGACCGAGGCACCACGCTGGGCACAGTCACACCTCTGCTTTGATCAGAGCAGCAGATTTTGGGTTATTACCAGTGCAGGATTTTAGAGCTCGTGTGGGGGAGTTATGATGCCCTACATGAAAACAGCTTTACATCTCTACATTTGTCTCAAATGCTTGTAGTTTAGTTGACTCTTGAGGTCATGTTCTTCTGTTACTGTACAGCTGCCATAGCCAACTATACCTTACGCTCTTATATACTAAATTCAGCGAACAAAAGTTGCCAAAACAGTCAAACAGGATTTGGTTTTAGATCCAGTGGATGAATGAAACACTGGCTTGTATTTAAAATCTCAAGCCCAAAGTAGGTCACCACACCTACATACACAGGAAAGCATCAGGAGGATGAGCACTTAGAAATTACAAATGTACCTTATTGCAATGTTTACTCAACAGTTTTCCCAGCGTAAATGCCACAAAGCACATTGGTACCTGAGTTTTTATGATCAGTATGGCTGCTACAGTAAATCCTGGCAGAATGACCTCTTTCTGTGTCTGGTGACAACATATTCAGAGCCACTCAACAGACAAAATATAACAGAAGCACTGTGATCACTATGGAAACAGTTTAAAGATGAAGCTCTGTGTCCTTTCCACATTCGCTGCACAGGTTCTGTGGTCTCACTAACACAAACGCTCATGCCTGCATTTATACATAAACCTAAACATACACACAATCAACAACTAGGGCCACTCCATCAGCCTCAGGCCAGTGCTATGCTATACATTTCAAAGCCCTGAGTTAAACATAAACACAGCACTTCCCTGTCATAACAAGTCAGTGGCTTGGTAACCCAGCAGTTTGTTAGTATTGCAGTTATCCTTCTTCCCTGCAGACACTGGGGCCACATCCACACGTCCTCCAGGCTTCCTCCGGCCTGTCCCTGGCCTGCAGGACGAGTCTCGAACTCTCTCAGGTTCCACAACATCAGTCAGAGAGAAAACCCACACTTTTCTACGTGTCAATCATTTAAGGTTGGGAACTTAAGGTCAGCTACTTGGAAAGAGATTAGCCAAGGGAATGAGGAAGGATGTTCACTGAAGGGAACTCCTTATAGGATTATTCTCCTTATAGGAGAAGGAGAGACACAGAGAAACAGAGAAAAAGGAAATGTGATGTGACAGAACAGCAGGGACAAGCTGTGTGTCACTAGCTAATATGTGCCCCCGTAGATGGAGAGACTTTTTACTGACTTTTTTGGGACTTCACTGAAGTCAACAACACCACTTTGCTCAGGGATATTTGGGCTTATGACTAGTAAACTTAAAACTGCATCAGTACTTCAGTATTTCAGAGACTCTGAATCAGAGATAAACTTTATATTAGTAATTTAACACTATTAACTCTCATGTTCAAGCAGAGTTAGCATTAGCCAGATGTTGTTCAGTCACCAGCTGTGTACTGTAAATGATTTGTTTACGGTTACAGTATTATGGTTATTTGCCTTAAAACAGCAACATTACAATTTACTACTATCATATCATATTAGTATCATATTTTATTGCATGGAATCTCTGCTGTTATTCATAATTCATCTTAAATAATCACTGTACCTGCTTTACATACACACATTTTCCTTCACGGGGTCATTACATTTATCAGCAAAAACAAGCCTGTATCAAAAGGCACATCTGTACCTTGTGCTGAGACGGGGAATCGAGTCTAAGCCATGCCAGCACCTCTGAGAGGCTGTAGTTAGTAACAGTCCTGCTTTGAGCTAAATGCTCACGGATATCTGTACAAAATTTTATGCCAATTCATTCCATACTTGCTACAATATCCAGACCAAAGTGGTGGACCGACAGACCGTCCCTAGAACCACACTCCTACCATGGCTAAAAACATGTGACCTACTCCAATGAACCAGGGCCTATTTAAACATATGTAAGCTGATGCTGTAGCTCTTCAAAATAAAACTACTGCATAACACGGAAAAGTCCCACTCTACGCACACACTGAGGGACACCAGGGGAGAGCTTCAGTGTGGCTCTCTTTAACGAGAGACAGGTGCCTTTTTTACACGCTTGCACATAAAATGAAAAACAGTAGGCTGCTGGGGGTGTTTTTAACACCCCAGTCTTTCATTTGGAAATGCAATCCCATGTCCCCCCCCTGCACCCACCTACCAACATGTCTCTTTTGTAGCCTCTGTAGTTCTTAAAAAGGGGACAGACCTGATTATGACATATGAGAGGGAGCCATTTTTCTCTTCTCCTTCTTCCTCTCGCTGCTGCAACTTTCCAACTGTTCTCCCAGTTAAATTCATAAAGCTTAAAAACCTAAACATAGCCTGTGAACATAGATGCCACTGCACAGTGACACCACCAGTCAGTGAGCTTTCCTTCAGTCATGAAGCCCTGTGTGAGAAAAGGGACGGCCTGAAACCTTTAGCTGCACAACTGCTATTTAAAATCAATAAATGAAATCAAAATCTTTATTCATCTGAACAAGTTTAATATAATGTGTTTTTTTAAATGGAAGGACTGTTTCTGTTTTTGAGATAGAAACTAATTAACAGGCACTTTTTTTTATTTTATAAATGTTGTGTAATGATTTAGATTATATTTGAGATAGAAATTCTGGCATGAGGCTCTGTATAATAGATCATGTTGTTTTTCATCTTGTCTACAAGCTGGCAGGAGGTGTGGTTCACCTGCTGGCTGCTCAACACAATTCAAACAAAATAACTATAAAGAGCTGCAGAGAAATGTGAATCAGGGTTAAGGTTTAATGCCATAAATCATTTTCCTGAAATGCCCTCCGAGGGATCTCCATCCTCCCATCTGCACAGAACAAATGACAGACAAAAATGACTTAACCCACTGACTTCCTCTTTCCTCACACTTGATTCTTTAAACATCTGTCCCCCAACTATGTACACATGCTAAACACTGCAGAAGACTTCCATACAAACAAGTCATAAACACCCAGAGACACCCATACATTTTTTTAAATATTTGGAGGAATAGGAGATTTTAAAGTTCAAAACTAGATGAAAACACTCTTTCACATGGCTATTTTTGTTGTGCGGTTGCCAGTACCTACTATACTGTCATGGAAGGTCTCTAATTTAATCCAGAGGAGGATCCCATGGAAAGGAAAAAGAAGAAACACAGTGACATATTTCTCCACGGATGTCACAGTCTGCCACCATCCCTCCACTCCATCCCAAAGGGAATCCCATAATCACCTGTGGCCGATGGAGAAATGCAGTCATAAAGGCAAAGAGCAAGTAAACACAACAGCTAAATTAAGGGCTTTTCTGTGTTATTTTTAATCTTTGCAAATGTTTCTGTGACCATATTGCCCGGGAACATACACATGCTGCATCCTTAGCAACCCAACCAGTAAACAGTCCCAAAAACATCAGCAGAGAACTTGTCTGATGTGGCCGCTGATGCCTTGCAACACACCTTGTAATTGGCATCACAATTGTTTTCTTTTTTGTTGCTATATTTCACTTTGGCTAAAGCTGTTAAAACTGTTCAGGGAATGCTTGGAGAGCTTTTCAAGACAAACCAGTGTCTTTGTCTAATAACGGTGAGATGTGACTGACATTGGTTGGATATCTACCCGAGTCAGTGGATTACGGGGGGCGAGGAAGGCTGGGAGGCAGAATCTCCTGCCCCCCTGTGGTGCTAGGGTGATAGGATCCTTCCTTTCACCTCTTCCTTTTCCCTCCTTCTCTCTGAAGGTGCCCTGCAGGTGGGTTCTGCAGGCCGGGTTCTCCGGTCCCAGCTGGGTCCTGTCATGTTTTAATAGCCAAATGGAGTGTACATTTCTGTGTAGAGAAGTATGTATGTACTCCATGGGTAGGGGTGGAGGGAGGGGTGGCAGGGTAAACGTTGGTGGGCACAAGGCCAGGAGCACGGAGCTGCTTGTGGAATGCCATGGAAAAATGAGACAGAGGAATGCAGACTCTACTGAGCAGTGTAAACAGGCCGGGCTGAGAGAATGCTGCCATGCCGCTTTGAAGTCACTTCATCTCCCTATCAGACTCAGACACACACACACACACACACACACACGACCTACTCCGCTGCTTTGTGATTAACTGAGAAAGCATGATTTTAAATAGTGAACAGTAAGTTCTGGTGACATGAGTGCAAACTCAAAACACAGCGAGTACAGTCTGTGTGCACTCTCAGCCCAGAGAGATGTCTGCCAGGCCAGAACACACACTATTTATTACTCGAACACAGATGCACTCACTTCAGCTCATGAGCACACATATGCACCCACGCACATGCCTGTGCTGCCACATAGAGCACGTCCACACACACACACACACAAACTCACGAACACACACTCACTCACTCACACACAAACATATACAGGAGCTCACACCTGCTCTCCCTCAGCAAGCACGACACTTCAAGGCTTCCGGCCCTGCTGACGACAGTGAATTTTATGAGGCGAGTCCGTCTAGCTTCTCAAACTCCCTCCCTCCCTCCCTCCTCTGTCCCATCCACTCCTGCTAGTCCTGCTTCAATATGGTCTTTCAACATCTTTGTTGAGAGTGCGGCAGTGATATCAGGCTAAGAATGCCTCCAGTGTAGACAGTAGACACACAGGCACCGGAGCCTCCACCTCAGCGTCTGAGCCAGCCGGCTGAGGAATCCACTCAAGTGGGCAGGTAAACACTGCTGCCCTCGGAACACCACTCTCTCTTACTACTAGTGTGTGTGTGTGTGTTACAGATAAAAAGTGAGACTGTGGACAAACTGGGGGTGAGGGTTCAATTCAAACCACAGGGATCTTGGGTAAACAAGCCTTCTGCACAGGAGGTGGAAAAAAAACTAACTATATGAATATTAGTACAACTATTTACAATATGCAAATAAATGAATATATTCACTTTGGGCATATGCATACACTGAGTATTGTCACATGTGCACAGTGACAGGTGATAGATGATGAAACATGGCTTTACTATCCATAGTCTAAGATAAATGAGGGCGTATGACAGCACTGTCTATTGGAATTTGAACCCTTGGTGATTTTAAGTTAGGTTTCGTTCAGGTTAAATGATAGCTAATCTGTTAGCTATCACTGGGCAGCAGCGGCCTGTGTACTGTGTGTCAGTGTGTACTGTTTTCAGGAACATTTTGACACAGTTACATATATTCACAACTAAAAACTGTCCAATACAACAACAGCTTCTAGGAGCAGGTGTTACTTAAGGGAACCTCAGTGGTGGTAAGTGGTGAAGGACGGGCAAGTGCAGCTCCCTGCCCAGATTTATCCTGCCAGTCTGGGGACTGAACCAGCAACCTTCTGATCTCTAATCTTTAGGTCATTTCTCGGCTATTGTTTTTTTTTCTTTTCCATTAATGTACTTCGTACATTAGTGTACTTAACCGAAAAAAAAATTATAAACCAAACTGAACACGCTGTGGTGGTTTAGCATAGTGTAAATACATGAACACAGACATGTGACTCTAAATAACAGGGCTGTCACGTATGCAAAAAGTCAAGTTTGAACGAATTTGAACTGGCACATAATTCGTTCAAACAAATCTGAACGTACGGCCTTCCTCGCTAGTGCTCTCTTCCATTTTTATGTACTAGCTTGGTTTACTAACACATCAACAGGACATGCCATAACTCAAGCTGGCGGTGAATTTTAAGAATGCCCTCTGCTGGACCATAAAGCGAGCTACTTCAAACGATTCAATGCGCTCAGAGAGGGTGAATTTTCAATTCGAACTGGTCATTACAGTTCAAATATATATAATTTTTTTCACATTCAAACTAAAGTTCAAATTTTGAATAAAATGTGACCGGCCTTGGAAATACACGAGAAACCATGCTTATCTTCAGAGACGGCTACAACAGCAGCACACACTCAACACCACTACCACGAAACACTCAACACATCCATAAATACAGTCATAAAAGTCTCTATAGTGTATATACACATAAATCACTTGTCCTACTTGGAAACAGTATGTATACAGTACACACTTGGACATTAACAAAGTAAAGTTGAGCTGTGGCTGCTGCTGCTGTCTGCCACTGGCGGGATTTCATTTTCACAGAGCTGTGCCACCTCAGTAGGAAGAGTCTGAGGGTCTTTGAACATCGACACACAGTCCTGAGGCCGATGAATGAACTCCGCAGCATTCACCTACTGTAGTTCTGTCTTGTTCTGAAAACAAACTATGTAGGTAGAGAGCAAGAGAACAAAATGGCTTTGCACAAATAACATTTATTTAGACATCACTCCTCATTAAAATATATTTGGCGCATAATTACAGAAGGGGAAGCGTATGTTGAATGTATTGAGCCAGACTCAATCTGCCTCAGACAACAAAACACAGGGCGTCATTCTACCGCAGCGGCAACATTATGGTGCAATACTTCCTACTTTAAAGAGCAGGCTTCCGCTCTCCCTCTGTTTTGTGTGGGATGAAAGGTAGAGGAGCCCGGAACAGAGTGCGGCCTGTCATCACTGCTGCGTTGTCATATCATAGGGAAGCTTTTAAATTGGTACTTCTGCTGCCTGGCAGGGTAGGTCTGCTGGTGTTTTCTGGTAGCCGCTAGATAAATCTCTTCAGCAGGGACAGTCTCTCTGTGATTTAGGGGCCAGCCAATACCACAAGTAGGCACCGCTCCACTACTGAGAGACCTTGGTCAGGAGGCGAAGGTACATAAAACCCCAGCAGCAGTTCATCTACCTCAGCCATGCCTTGCACTCTCCTCCTCCTAACCTGGAAGCTCTGGGGGCCTGCAGACAAAACATTCCTGTTTTTCTGCACATTCTTGGCAGAAACAGAGAAGGCCTCTCAATTCAATCACAGGCAGACGCAGACTGTACTGGAGTTTTGCATTTTTTTCTTTTTACTATCATTGGCTGGAATTCATCATAAACAGACATTCTGAATCCTCAGTGTCGTGTCCTCTGTAGAAAAGAGAAAGTCCGTCCTTCACAGAGAGTGTGCCTTCCTTATTTTGCTACTGTCTTAGACTCTGGCAAATGACTAAACCAGTCTGGGGTCAGATCCAGGGAGCTCCTTAAGTCACTTCCTGCTGGAATACTTATTTCAATCTTAGCATTTCATGGGGTCACTCTCTTCCCTCCTGAGTCTTTTCTTCTGCGCCCCATCAAAACATTAGGCTTTCTGTTCCTGCCTTGTCTTTAGGGGATTTATTGCCGGCACATCATTGCACGTAAACACCAGCAGGGTGCCATCAGGAGGGCTGGAATCACATGGGGACTGCATTCGTAATGCAGGGATCCTGCAGACACAGCGCTACAAGATAGAGAAAGTTGCATAGCCACATTGTAAAGTATTTAATAATATGGAGATTTACATTATTGTGCTTCCTTTTCATCATTTAATTCCAACAAGATAAAAAGTTTAGCCAACAGGATGTCATTCAAGCTTAACTTTTCAAAATAATGCAGTTTGCACTGCTTTATCTTTACTTTTTATTTCCAACTATACATACAGAATTTGGAAGAAAAAGTAGGAAAGACAGAAAAGATAAAAGGCACCACTCCCTCCAAACCAATGTCCCTTATCTAGAGTCGCTACAATTTAGCTGGAAACCATAATGGATATTGTAGCATGAGAACAAACAGATTGCAGGAGAGCTAAAATGATTAGATGGTTTCTTGATTAGGTGATTGACAGAAAATTAATTAGCAACTATTTCAATAGTTAATGAGCCAGTTTTCAAGCAAAAAAACCAACAAAAACAAATCTTAGAATTTGCTGCTTTTCTTTGTTTTATAGTAAATTAAATATTTTGGGGGGTTTATACTGTTAGACAGAGCAAGACATTTAAAGGCTTCATACTGAGTCTTAGAAAAAGAAAAGTTTTAGAAAAATCAACAAAACAACATGCAGCAGAAAATTTCAGCGTCATGTATGTCCGGTATCTTTTTCCAAGTCAAATTTTCATGAATGGCATTCCTCTGTAATACAAAGGAATTCAAATTTCCACTGAGGCATTCTGTGGTTAGTGCCTACGGGTAGGTTCAGGGGTCTACGACACAAACAGGACCCTACTGACGGAGACAAGGCCCATTCACTGAGACAGATCTTTACAATACAGACATGGCTGGCCCCGCAACCTGATCTAGTATCCTAGCAGAGTCACTCAGCAGCCTCACATTAGACCTTTACACTTCCTCTGCTGGGTCTCCTTCCTCTGGCCCTGAGGGTGTGAGGACCATGGGTATCTGTGAGTCTCTGTGAGGGTGTGTGTGTGTTTGTGTATGCAGTGGACACAAAAGAGGGTGACCTCATATGACATGAAAGGAGACTCGAGAATCCTGTCTCAACTGGAGTCAACTGGAGGGTCCACAATGCTGACACTCCTGCAGTTTCCTATTAACTGCCACCTGAGTCAAGTTCATCTGCTGAACTGCCTACGGCACAAAGAAGAAAACCCTGGATCGGGTTTTTCCTGCACTCTGTCCGACTGATCAAATCATTAAAGTTAAGTAGTAATTGCAGACTACTGGAAAGAAATGTTCCACTAAGCAGCAGGCAGGTGACAACAATGTGGCAATAACTTTTCATCACCTTTTCCTGCAGCTGTGGGTGGGTCTGGGGGTTGGTTTGTGGCATTTACTGCCATGTGAGGGGGAGGCACTCGGTGTAAAGTGGAACCAGAATTTCCTGATCCATTTTTGTGTTGGAACCTTTGTAGACAAGCCAACACATCTCTTCGGTCGAGTGCACACACACCTGCACCCGGCGGAAAGGAGGAGGAGGAGGCGAGAGAGGGGGAAAAAAAAAAAAAGCAAAGGAACTCGACTGTAGACCGCAGTAAATAACCGCATAAAATTAAACTCCTGGCAGGGAAATGATAAAGACTGAGGGGAAAGCACAGCATTCCCTCACATAGGTCCATTCAAGCTGCGCTGCTATGTGGGTGGGCTGCAAATCAGAACCAGCTTTTACAGGCTTGTCCCTTAGAGGAAGCAGTGCTGTGTGGCAAAGGCCAGCTGCCACTCTGCCAAACTGCCATCGCACTGCAGCTCTCTCCTGGTTAACCACATCACAGCCAAAAACCACGCCGGCCCTGACCTTTGAGATCACTCATCGCCTCCTTATTGTCACATCCCTCCCATTGCCATTCACACCTGCTTATCATTGCAGGATAATGGTAAAATAACAGAGCTGTGGATAGGGAGGCAGTGCATCAGCATTAAGCTCTTAAGTTAAACAACTCAAAACAACCCCCTGTGGGTGTCGGGCTGATGTTAATGCTCATGCTACTGTTCCACATCTGTCTGTGCTTTGTTATAATATAAGAAACGATCCAGGGAAGATATAGGGAGATCTCTACTAAACTAAAAATAGAACATATCAACAATAAAATATAGAATAAAAACAAATGCTCACAATTTGAACATACTGATCCGGTGTTTGCTTCCTGCTCGACCCCCTATTTAGTGTAACTGATTTCATGTGCCTCTGTGAAGGTGTGACTCAGGTGGGATTCAGAAAGCTCTCTAACTGCAGAGGAATTAATTGTGTCTAACAGTCATAAAGCATTAGGTAAGCTGTAGGTGTGTCCCTCTATATATTTCAGTACTCAGACCAGACCTGTAGCCTTGGATGAACTGTTAAATCAATATCAGCAGATGTGTGTGATTCAGGCAGATTTTTAGTCATCCTGACACCCTGCCAACCTATTATCACTGCAAGCCCGACGTGAGTCATCCCGATAGCACAGGCTGTTGTAGCGCTCAAGCTTAGGCAGAATTACTATGAACTTAAGTGGTTATCTCTACTCTCTGTGATTCTTGGCACACAAACACACTTTAGACGTGCTTTTCATAAAGGTGCCAGCTGAAGACGTCACTCAGGTTAACAAAACAGTGAAATATCATTAGTTCTATTGTCCTACTCCCAGTGCCCCAGGGAATTCATAAACAATGCCACACAGCCTGCTCTGAGACAAAACAAGCTGAAAAGGCTTCAAATTTGCTTTTACTGGGTTTTTCTATTTTCCTTGTTTAATGTTTCCTGTTTTAAAATCAAAACGCATTTAGAAACTAAACATAGACACTAAATCAAGGAAGGAGAAAAAGAAATCATCAGGCGTTTCTTGACAAAGACCAGAAGACCCCAACTCTAAAAGAGGTTTTCATGTTGTGTTACTCAGTGCTGCTTAGCCCCGGGCTGTCTTTCATGTGATGGTTGTTTTATTGGGAGTTCTTAATTCGCCAAAGCGGGGACATTCAAGACTTTCTAGGCACTGATTTACTATGTTAGAGGGAGGTCTCAACCCAGCTCTCGCTCCCTCTCATTTTAGAGTAATTAATTGTTGATTCATGATTATTTAATTTGGATTTTCTAAGCGTTAGAACATCAGTTCAACCATCTAGACCTCCCACAGAGGAAAAGATTTATGGCTTCCCCTAAAGGTACACCACTAAAACCTCAGCTGCTCAAACAAAACACAGTAGCTCATAATTTAAATGAATATTAAAAACCATAGTTGTTGGTAGGTGCCGGCAACAACAAAGAAACTTTCACAACTCTTTCACATAACAAAAGATGAATGTATGAGTGAGCTGGCTTCTTCCTATTGGACACCATCTTAAAGGACTAGTTTGACATTTGGGGAAAAAAGTTTATTTGCCTTTTTGCTGAGAGTCAGATGAAAAGACTGACTGCACTCTCATGTCTGTCCATTTAACATGAAGCTGGGGCCAGAATCTGGTTAGCTTAGCTTAGCTTAGCAGGGGGAGACAACTAGCCTGTTTCCTTCAGGCTAGCTGTCTCCCCCTTGTACCCCTGGTTTCCCCTTCTCCTAACGTAATATATACTGTACGGACAGGGCCTAAAATATACTAAGTGTGGCTGTTGTTCATATGGGGTGCACTTTAGATGCAGTAAGATAAAGGACGATCCATGAGTCAGTGCTGAGATACAAGCAAACATCTGTGTCTACAGAGAACTACAACAGTGGCCTTGTGCTCTCTTTCTATTGGTGGTTTACTTTAGACATTCCTCTGACATACACACTACACACACACATTTACAGGCACAAGAGCATGAGACAGTCTGCACTGTTCTGAAGTAGTGCAGTGATGTTGGCAGTGTTTTACAGTGAGTGTGTGTTTGTCTCATAATGTGGACCCCACAGACTAGACAGTCCTAGTAAAGGAGATCAGTGCAAGGGGTGTGAAGGGAAGGTGGGAAGGGAAGGTGGCGGGGTTGAGGGAGGGGTGTGTCTCAACATGCAGCCCCTCTGGGTAGACGGGCAGTGACATCCAAAGCACTTCCTCCCTTGTACTCCCTCCAAAGCAGCATGTTGTTAACGTAGAGAGACAGACTCGTCTCAGACAATCATCAAAAGGGAGCGCCATATCAGTGGCCCTGAGGAAAACGCCGGTACGACTGTTGTTTATCTGGCCCCACCTACTTGGTCAGTGAGTTGTTGACGCATCATTTTATCAAACGCTTTCCAGTTTTACCGCAGGTGCAAATTAAGTCATTTCCTTTAAAGCAGAAACCCTGACTTTGGGCGTGACGGTCTCATTGTGAAGAGTGTGTTCAGGAGCAAACCACTAAAAAAAAAAAAAAAAAAGAAAGAAAAAAACCCAATCTAACCTAATGCCAAGCTGCGTTTGTGGCTGATTTGATTCCGAAAGAGCAGAACAAAATCTAATCCTTATATTCTTCATTGAAAAAAAACAGTGATGGGGAAATATTTAACATAGCTAAGGTTGAAATCAGTGGAATAAACTACAAATCTCGAGAGGATTATAAAAACCAACTGGCATGTGAAACCCCTCTCGTCTGAGGAGGAAGTGGAGTCGGCCCAGGGTGTTTTCCACATTACATGGAGACCTAATATCAAAGGAGATAACAATTCCAGCTGTGTCGCTGTTGCTGCTACACACAGACTCATCTGGAGGAGTCATCCCCACCAGTGGCTACAGCCTCCCCCCACCCCCCAACCACCATTATCACCGCCAAACACAATGCAAAAGCACAATCACATCTACATACTCATACTTATTCACGCATCAACGTAACAACAACAAAGCAGTTTTTAGAATTATGTCAACAAATCAGACACACACAGTTACTTAGAGGTTAAAACAGGGCCTAAATGGAAGGCACCTTTCTTCTGGTTTCCTGCCTTCCTCGCAGCTGGGGTGTGGAACACGAGGGAGGGAAAAAGAGGAAGCAGTTGTACACTGAGTTATATTTCTGCTCTTAATAAAAGCTGTTGCTCCCTTCAGAAGCTTAATTAGAGGCTGAAGTGGTTGCACGCGATGGATCTGGCCCTTGGCATAGACCTGCGACAGCTGAGCTGCTGTGCTCTTTAGGTGTGGATCCGCTCAGAAGCACGGCCCTCCAGGCTAATCAGGCAGAAAGTAGGAGGGGAGTAGGCAGGTAGATCAGGTATGAATCAAAAACACGCCTGTCAAGGTGACAGACGCCCAAGGAGAACAAGACTGATGGTAGAAGCATCCTGTGTTCTCCTCACGCATTTGTGGTTAAGTGTATAGTGAACGGCACGGCATGAGGGAATGGTTCGACTGGAAACTGGGTGAAACACATGGATCTGCCACAATGTTACACAACTGGCCTACCAGCACCTCTAAAACTCATTAATTAACACATTATATCTCATAGTTTAATCCATACAAAAACGCATTCAGAGGAAGTTATCTACTGGACTATTTCTGGATTGGGCGCAGTAACTTCCTGCACTCTTGTCATCGTGAAGCCGCAGACTTCATGTACTACATAATGTTTCCAACAACCAACTCCTCCACATGAGGTCAAAATGAGAGATTATCTTGAGCCAGTGCACAATCTCTGTCTTTAAGAGGTGGTAAATCTGACTGATAATGTCAGAAGAGACATGACATGTTGCCATTTCAGTGCTGACCTTGTTATCAGTTGTTACAGCCCATAAAGAGTCCAGGGAAATCATCTGTAATCATTAGGGTCACAAACAGTGCATCAAAAATCCACTGCATGAAAAGGAGACTGAATTGCGGCACAGTCTTTCCAGAGCAAAAACAGAGCAGCATGTTTTGTTTGGACTGAGATGGAAGCCAATCCAATTATTTTATAACAAAACCCAACTAACACAGCACTTATTAACAAAGAAAACTGATGGGCTAATAACACGTTCTTGACTGTGTCTGAATGACTTTCTTGTTTGTACTTTGAGCAGAATAGCACATCTGAAAATGAACTATGTCTTACATTTTTATCAAATGTAGATGTGACAATGCAATGCAAAGTGAGTTGGCCATCTGTAAACAGGGAAACCAACTGGTCTACAGAAAGAGGGCACCAGAGATCGCTCACACAGTGCAGCCAAACCCAGTGTAGAGTGCAAGTGGATGTTGGCCAATAAATCCCTGTGGACTGTAGACTCACAACACTGCTGATTGAATTCAAGCTGAGAGTGACAAACATTATGCTCTGTGAAGTGAAACACACTGTAGAGTGTTACAGCACACACAGTATGTTGGGGCAGTGAACGGATGTGTTAGTGTCACCTGAGATGTTTGCAATTATCTCACAATTAAAACCATTTAAAGATCATACAGTACTTTAATGGACATCTGAAAAACAATGATTAATGCACACATGATATATCACTCATGTCAACTTTCCAAGATTTCCAAACCATTAAAAAAAAATCACCCATCCTGCAGTTTCTTTTTCAGAATGATCACATGTCCAGTGGTGTTTAACTGTAAGTGCTGCTGATGATTAAAAGCTACATTTGAACTTAAAGGGGAACTCCACTGATTTTACACATCAAAGTCTGGAGCCTGCTCCTCATCTCAGCTTGAGGCTAACGGCTCAACAACCAGCATAAAATACCCGAGTCTCTGACCCACCTGTTGGCGGTCAAGTTGCATTGTGGGTATTGCAGGTGCCACATTTTGACAAGAAAAGAGCATGTGTGGAATAAAAAAAGATGATACACCTGGTTCTGCTGCAATGATTTTAATCTTATTTTCTGTCCATTGTGAGTCTGACAATGTTACAGGAGTACAAAGCTAAATCAGTGGAGTACTCCTTTAAGTATTTTGTTCATGCAAGGAGAGGAGGAAAAGGTCCAACTTCTGTCCAAACCTTTTACTGTTACAACTGCCACTGCCTCTCTTCTGATATTACACAGATACTACAGGACAATGTATAATACACCATAGGAAACCACATCAGGAGAGCAGTGATTCAGGCTGTGTTTTCCCAGCACAGCTTTGATTTACTTAAGTAATTATATAGAGGTAAATGTTAAAAAGACAGAAGGCAAAGTAAGTAAAGCAAGTGGGATCTAGCCCACAAGGACTGTATTTTTTCAAAGTGCCAACAGAACTGTCTCATGTCTCAGTGAGGAGAAAAATATCACTGGCCTTGGAGCAGGACGTTTATTATGAGGAACTGTGGAAAAATAAAAGCATGCCGACAACAGACAAGGGAATAAAGAAAAAACTTGCGCATAAAAGGGGAGTGATAAGCAAGGTAGATTGGTGATAAGAGACAAAGACTGTACATGCAGAAACGCGCCAAGACCAGGGAGATGAGGGCCGGTGATAAAACACACCAAGCTGAAGGTGGCAAAAACACAAGCGTCTGAAAAAGAGAGACAGGAAGCGAAAAAGACTTAGATATGGAGGGCACGAGAGAGAGAGAGAGATTAAGGGTGAAGATGGAAGTGTATGTGTGTGTGTGTCTCACAGTTGCACCTGTGAGTAATCTTGGGTTTGTCAGTGTGCTTCGACGGGCATCTCTGTAGGCTTCACTTCCTCTAAATGGGCCAGATGAATATGTAATCTGTGCTCTTTCATCCAGATCCTTTATTTCCATCCTGGACATTTACAGTAGCCTGCTCTGCTGCTGATCAGAGCGACATGAAAACTCCACAGGCACGATATGCTGCACACAAGCCACACAAAAGACAGGTCACAGGGTCAAATCTCACTGTGTGTATGTGTGTATTTACGGGCCTTTATGATGCCAATCCCTGTATATACACCCTAATGTACAGCTTATGACAGTTTTAAAGAAATGCCAAAAAGGGCCACTTGACATTAGAATTTTACTGCCACCGAGCACAAAACAATAGAACAACATTAATGCTGATAAATACCAGTGACTCAACAGCATTTTCATAACAAAGGTCAGAAAAGCAGAATTTTGCACCCAGGGCCGGTCAACCAAGTGTCAGATTTTCAATCAAAGTTGAGAAAATGATTGCCATGCTTCAGTCCGTTATCCGGTCCTGTAAAACAGAACACTAATCACAAATTTCGGTCATAAAAAGGAATGGTTGAATGTTTCTACAGGACTAGATCTAGGTCTCCTTGATGCTCCTGATCTGGTCACATTAAAGCTGTATTTGGTCAGCTATTAACAAATCAGTGATCCTGAAAATATGACTGTATTAGATTAAATTCCAGACAAATGTAATTTAAGAGGGGTGGAGGTGTTTCTCAGTGCTGTTTAGAGATCTCAGTGAAGCTCAAAAGACTCTGTAGATGACTTCACACATTAAGTATTATCTGATTTGGGTGATGTGTATAATATGGGAGTTCCAAGACATCACCTACATCCACCTTAGCCTCAGATTTACCTCAGAAAGAAAAGGACTATGGGACCCGCAGCTGATATCAGACATGATTTATGTATAAAGTTCCAAAAATGCTAGGAAAGCCCATGACAAACTAACCCCACTGGGCCAAACAGAGTAATGCATCAGGGGCGTAAAATGATAAAAGATGTTTTGACTGTCAGCAGTATCTGCTGGGCCATGATAATGACTGAGGGGACAGTGGAACCCACAGGTTAAGGTAGAGTTTACACTGCAGTTTGATGTTGTCACACACTCCACCATGAAAACTGCACAAGCAGATTATATGGGCCATGGAAACAAGCAAAACATCAAATGAATTGCTGAAATATTTCAACAGAGAGTTACTTTCACTTCAAGACCTGTTAGCCAGTCTCTCATCCTCTGTAACTCCCTGTCCTTCTCCACCAGCATTTGGTTTCTAACGATTCCCATCTAAGTAGATTAGGAGAGCACTCTTGTTTTTGTGGAGACATGGCAAGCTGTCTGCTGTCCATCAGTCCACATCAAGCACATCCAATGTGCTGGCCTCCGCCTCCTCCTCCTCCTGTTAGAAACTGAGGCCAAAGACGGGCGCCATGCCAAATACACCAGATAGTTTTATCCACAGCTGCAAGCAGGCGGCCAGCCCAAATAACAATGGAGTCCACTCATTAAAGCTAGCCCGACTCTGACGAAGACAAGCAGGGAGAGAGTAGGAGCATGTATAAAAAAATGAAATGCAGAAAGGGAAAAAAAAAAACAACAACATCTGATACAAAACAAGATATTTGACAGCGTTCATTCAGTAGCATCAGTCTTGGACAGATAAACAGAAGTCAAACAGCAAGACTGTTTCTGCAGGAGGGAATGAGACTTAAGAATTGATAGGAACTGATATCAGATGTAAGAGATTATCCGGTTTTGTATCCTTGGGCTATGCAGAGCATGCCTCCCACATGAAGAACTGAAACCACTCTCCACTCATGAACACCACCTCTGTTCTCTGCAACAACAGTGTGGTATCAGTCTACTAAATACTGTTCTGTTGCCATGCATGATGTAATTAAAGCAAATATATACAATAAAACCAAACGGACAGCTATCTAATGTAATCTTAACTATACTCTTCTAAACAGGTGATTCAACATTCAAACAACTTGCGAACAAACAACACACTGGCAACTCTTTCCCAAAGCTGGAAACCATTAACAATCACACTCATTTTATCACAACGAGTAAAAATTCTTGTTTTCATGCCCAAAAATTCCACTTGCATGTCTAGTGTGGGGCCCTTAATTCTCAATGGAAACCTGGGCTAGTAATAATAAAGAACAATAATAATGTTGTGATATTTCTGTGTAAAAACATGTATAACTGGAACATATGTGATTAGATAATCTTCAAAATATTCATTCTTTTGGATGCGACCAGTTTATTTCCACACCCAATAAAAGCTAAGGCTGATGAAAATATCACTGGTTTTGTAAGTACTTAGCCATGCTGTTAGCATAGCTAAAAAGCAAACTAAAAACAAAATGCTTAAATGTGGGACTGCTGTTCCGTATGATTGTGGTTGAAGCTGTCAGACTGAAAATGAGAGTGAACAACATGGTTAAAATCAGCTGTAATTACATTTCATTTTCTATAAGTTGTTATTCTTCCCAGTAACATTCCTCCAAACTGTGTTTGATTAGCCACAGCCTAAAACAGTCTCTCCTCTTACAGTAACATATGAGCTGGCCACAGGAGTCTTTATTTACTCCAAGGGGTCCCACCAGCAGCCTATGTTTTCTGCAGGAGACTCTAACATTAAAGACTGCTGCCTTCTATTTCTGTCATGTGGTTAAGTTTTACAGAATTGTGCTCTGACAACCACTGGCCTCGAGAGCTGTGTGTATATATGTGTGAAGGAGAGAGTGCAGGCACCAGTGCCATGCTGGGAGCGCAGTTAGCATGTAGCATATAAGTTTCTCACCACATCCTTCGTTAGCAGTGGGGACATAGCTTGGTGCTGTGCCGACGTAACCTGAAGCCCGCTGGTAAAGGCATTTCATGCTTTCACACGAGCCTGGGCTGTCTGTGTGTGTGTGTGTGTGTGTGTGTGCGTGCGTGCGTGCGTGTGTGTGTGTGCGTGCGTGTGTATGGGGAGGGCGGAGGGGTCGAACATCGAGGCGAGCATCTAACAGAGGCCTGGGCAGGCCGGCAGAGGGCGGGGAACAGCTGGCCTTTCATTGATAGGCTTTGAGTGCTGGCAGTTAAGATTTCACTCCAAGGTGGGAGGGGGGGCAGTGGTGGCAGGGGGACGTTGACATTGTTCCAAGAGGAGTCTACTGTGACTGGAAAAAATATAAATATATGCTAAGGAATAAAGTCACCTGGAAGAGTGTTGGGGGTGTTGTACTGTCAAGCAGGGGGGGATGATGCTGCCTCTTTGGACAACAGAGTAACTGGAAGGACTAAATCTGATACCACAATGACAGTTCATGCTAGCTCTTGAGGAACTCGAAGGCTAATCATTATTTGTAAGCAATGCTAACTGTGCCAAAGCTGCAAATCACAGAACTAAGACTCTAATCTGTAATGTTATGCCAGCATAGCACTGCCCAACCCACAATAAAGGTTGGACTTCATGTCATATCAAATGTATCCTGTTTTATTTTTTCCAGACTTAGCCCTTTTTTTCTCACACTTTAAATCCATATGACCTACCCTGCCACTGAAAACTGTGTTAACTGCGCTACCTCAGTGACACATGGTCTTTTCACCTGCAAGTGATGAGAGCATAACATGCAGGAGGATCACACTATTGACATGTTTACATCATACTGTTGAGACAGTAATAGAGCTGCAAAGTAGGAGGGACTGCTTTGTGGAGGAGGGACCAGTATTTTCCTTATCCTCAATGTTACTTAACACAGAAACACGGCCTGTTTGTCATGTTGGCATGGCCGACGTGTCTAAAGTGGCATACATGACAGAATTTAAAGGCCTGTGCTTGGATGTTGGATGTTTCACAAACTTGTCCCTTCACCTTTTTATCAAAGAACCAGATATTTTAAGGCAGTTCTCTATAGGAAAAAAGGACCGACTTTCACTACAGGGGGAGCCTGAAATAACTCGTCCCACTTCACAACACTTTTATGAGAAACCCTGTCAAAAAATTGTTCATATTTGCCTCCAATTCTTAATGAGATCAGGAATTTCTGACAGCAACATCATCTTCCAACAGAACAGTGGCACAGCGGTTCCAAAGCCTCCATCACTGGCAATTACATCTAAATTAAAATCCATTATCAACACAAATGCAATCTCTGAAAAGGTAAACTATCATGATATACTTTTAACAAAGCAAAAGTGGCAAATTTATGGTATTTAAATTATCCGACTACAGTCAGTCTTCACATATTGCTTGAAAAGTCCCAAATCAGAATAACATGAAGTTTTCTGGTTCTTTCCACTCTGCAAAAATTACATGAATGCATCAGATGACCCCTAATTCCACCCACTATTGTGTGGGTGCCCCAACAAACCAGTAGAAGCGGTTACAGTAATGAAAAGGATGAGCACCCTCCTCGGCTTCCCGCCTGCAGACACACACAACCACACTGGAGGTACCACTAACAGGAACTGAACCCCTGGTCTCGGTGTGTCTTTGTCAAAATAAGTCGAAATTTAAAAACAAATATGTCTGCTTAGCTATACCTTCTTTAATTACTTTCACAACAGAATTAATGACTATGACTTTATTTGAAAATATATATGGCTTTAAGCCATTCAACAAGAAATCACAGTGCACATCCTACAATCGCAAAACACACACACAACAACCCTCCAGTCCATTCATGCGCTACATGTTTTTGGATTCAGTATCGAGTGGAGTACATATTTTGACACCCCATGGAATGATTCCACCTTGTTATTTTTAGAAGCGAGCACAGCTCATCCATCAACCAGCAGGATGGTGCTGTGTGTCCCTGTCCATAGCTCCCATGACGCCCTGAGACCCAGCAACCTGCTCTGTCCTGTGGCCCCCCTAGAATTAGGCCACCCAGTGAAGACATCAACATGCTGATTGTTGGACTCCCGAACATTTACCTCATCTTTTACCCCCACCCCCATCCTCTGTGCACCGGCCAGTTGGTTCCCACACTCCCCTTTCTGTAGCAGGCATCACTGCTCCCCAACCTGACCACCACAAAAGAGCCAATGAGCACTGACATCACTATGTAGAGGCTCTGCGCTCATGCACAACTTCACACGCACGTGTTGTCATAAACATCTACACATAAACACAATCGTGAACACACATCCACACACCTACTTCATCAATGCCACCCCTCCCATTCCCACAACTGCGCTGTCATTTATCTGATATATTCTCCAAACAAGAATCATTTACTTTGGTTAGGTCACAATGACACGTACAAGCAGAGAAGGAACAAGTAAACATCACCCACAAATGTTGCAGACATGTCTCTTATGTCAGACAATAATGAGCTGGAATAATGCTGCTGGAAGAAAACACTGCATGATATTATTTATATTTCTTTTCTCTTGTGAAGCAGGAAAGACAGTGAGTGTGACGGTGAGCAGCATACATACAGTGAGCAGAGGGCGGCTTTGCATCCTGTCTCACCATGATTAATTTGGTATAATGCTCTTGACCATTTCAAGTTCATTGAAATTAAATAAAACATTGTGCCTGTGTTCGTTCGCCACGTTTAAGAGCAGAAGAGTGCTCCATGCTCCTATGGGTGGTCATTTTAGAGATTTGTCATACTACAGAAGGCAAGTCAAGAGAAAGTGATGTTCTGAGATGTGCGTGTGAGACGTCCCAGCCGTCTTGGTTGAGTTCCACATTTGTTTAGCCTTTCCAAAGCCAAAACACAAGAGCAAACGTGTAATGAATTGGTTAGGGTTAGGGTTGACTGTGTGTTTATCTGTTCTAACACAAGCTGCAATATCAGACAATATCTCCAAAGGCCAGTGGCATCATTGGTGAAGCTACTTTATTTAGTGGGGTTACAGGTTAGAAAAATGCCTGCAGCATCCATCCTGTGGGAGCCAAGATGCAACTATATCAGAGTTTAGAGTAACTGCACTTTATTTGGTTTGGGGAAGTTTACATTCCAGCAACTCCACCCAAACTGACTTTAGCTTGTGTTACATTTGCCAAACACATCAGTTATTCCTCATCCTTAAAATTCCTCCCTCTTGTAAAAGTGAAGCGTACTGTGTGCAAACATTAAAGCCTAAATGGAACCAGTGTGTCGCTTGTAAAAATACGTTTTCCCATAGTAAGCATCCAAATCATTTAAGGGTTCTTTTAGAACAAATAACACTTTAATTACATTTTTATTTGTAATACTAATGTACACTACATCCTAAATGTAGGACTAGCAGCTGTATACTGGAATGCAAGAACAATCCTATTCTTTATTTCAGTGTCTTTTACGTGAGTCATTACCTGGTGAGGATGGTGACATTTTGTCTGGTACATGCAGCTTTTTAGCACAATATCATGTATGTAGCCATCTTTAACGTATCTAAAATCCCTTCACAGAAATCCTGTTTTAAGAAAAATCAGCTCAGGAGTTTTCAACTAACTCACAATTTAAACATTAGCATATGCTAGCTACTTACAGCTGATAAAATCTGACGGTGACAGCAGATATTTCTGCTGATAAAAAACCACAGTTGCATGACAGAAATGAGGGCCCTGCTTTTGATCCTTTCTGTGTAAAACCGAAGATCCTTTGTTTCAAAATTACTAAAAATTTCCAGTTTAAACTGCGACTGTGTCATGCTAGAATGGAAAACAGTAACGTCAAATAAGGGGAGCAGGGCTTAGTAATCGTGACACCTGATACTCAATTTCTTTCCCAACGCCCCACTTCTGTCAGGTTGGGCCATTATCAGATATTGTGCAGTCTGAACGAGGGATTATAGATACTTCCAGGTCAATGCAGGAAAAACTCAGAAACTTTGCTGAGATTCATCAGCTGTTCTTCTTTATCCTCACATTAAGGCACACCGTTGCTCTTCTGGCTGCTTTATTGTGGTTTCAGCCCCCTCCTGGCTTCTCAAGCTTCTTGGCAGAATAAAAGGCCTTTCTGATCAAAGGACCCAGAGACAGGTTCCAACTGAAAAACCTGCAGCTATCAAAACGGTTTGTTTATTCTGCATTGCCATGACAATATCAGATAAGAGATCTAAAAATATAAGGGGCTAAAGATGCGGGTAGACGATGACAGAGTAAAGCGTGCAGGTTACAATGAATCTGAATCTGTGTAGCGGAGGAAACAGAGGGAGATAAAACAGGAAAATGCCTGTTTCCATTGCTACTGGATACAAACAGTGGCAACAACAACAACACAGGTCTGGGGTCAGCTCCTCGGTTAACTTTGCTATGGATTAAAGCTGTGAACTGAAGTTTTTGTAGAACTCCTGTTTATAGTAGAGTGCCATATATGAATACTACCTAAATACCATTATGCTGTGGCCCTTTTATTAATGTAATCCGTCTTTTCTTTAAAGACGGCATAGCTGACTATTTCCACGGCTGGAAAAACAAACTCTGATTGTGGTTTTAAAATAGCTGATATAAAGAACCTTTCAACTATTTACATAAGATAAGCCATGTGAATAACAGTAAAACAACGAACAATGCAAAGTTTCCAAGCCATAACTCAAGTGTAGCTAAGAAAGAGCGGTGATTCTTGCAATAATGTAAATTAATGCATGTGATTTTGTTACACTGTTTGGTAGTATAGTCCATAGCTTCAGCAGCATGTACAGTAGATAGATTCCCTCCCATTCTAAGCTACTGCTGAAATCCTCCTGTCCAGCATTCACTTCATTTAAATGTGTTTCTTCTGTATGACAAGTCAAACAGACTCAAACAGACAAACAGTGAAGCAGCCAAGCAGAAAAGCAGGTCACTATGTTTCCATCATATCAAGGCACAAAGTGTCCAAGAGTTAATCGAAGCAATAGGTGGGGCTGAGAGGGAGAGTTTGCAGTGGGCTGTCTGGTGGAACACACCCCTGCCCCGCGTGGCCAATGATCGCCAAGGAAAATGTCACCCTGAAAAATGACTGACAAGCCACAGCTCTGACTGTTGGTGAATGCTAAGGAGGGAACAAGTACTGCATACCCATGCAGCTAGGGGAACATAACTTACAGCTAGGGTTGCCTCCCATGTCTCCAATGCCTCCCATTCAGACCACAGCCATGCAATACTATACCTGCTAACAAGGCAGCCTGACATTCTGCCTCCACTATTTACTTTCCACTGTATTTATGATCTCTTGTCTATTCTAGAGCCAACCCTTCTTGTGTTCCCTTTGATTTTGCGGCACATTTCCTTCCGTTAAAACGGTGTTGCTTTACTGTGTCAATGATTGCCCGGCTCTGAATCTGAACTTTTGAACCTACAAAGCAAAGGCACTCTCTCTTATACGCTGTAGGGAGGTGAGGCATGGAGAGAGGGCTCTGGGTTGGAGGTTAACTCGTTTACGATTCGCACCATAAAGCTTCCTGAAAGGTTGGTCAGGCTGAATAAGCAAGGATGTGTTAACCTTTCACCTTCCCACGCACCGACACTGTAGAGTCACAGGAAACGGCTACATTTGGGTGCGCGTTTCAGTGAGACTGTGTTTGTATGACACAGCGTGCGTGAAAAGGCATCTAGACATGTCTTTCTCCTCCTAAAGAGCAGGTGTTTGTGCAAGCTGTCCCAGGAGAGGCACCCTGGCTTCAGTGTTGTGAGATCGCTCCCACCTGTGAAGATCAAATATGAGACATTTATTATACAGGGGGGACTTATCTAGCGCTCCCTATCAGATGGGCTATGTAATGGAGAAGCCCTGGACAGATCCACTTTCACTGCCCTGAAAGGCACGAGAGGTGACCCAAAAGAAAATCATTATGTGAGAAAACAAAGGCGTCGTAGGCGTGGAGGAGAAAACCCTCTGAAGGGTACTGCCCTCTCTCCTCCCTGCTCGCCATGCAGACTGGAACCACTGGGTCGCTGCAGGGCATATTATATCTGTGTGTTTGTGTGTAGTGTAAGTGTGTGGGTGGTGTGTTTCAGATCTCGCTGATCACCAATTTTCAAGTTGTGCCTAATTAGACTGTTAAAAGCACTGAGTGTGTTCAGGAGGTGGTGAGTAACTGTATATTTTACACATAATTATGTACTGACAACAGTAGACATTTCAACTGGCAAGTTGTAATTTAATCATATTGAGACCTATGTTTTATTGTTCAAATTCTATTATGAAGTCTTTAGCAATACCCAGCTGCAAAGTGCAGCCACTGTTTGTCCTCTGGGTACCAACCAGACAAAAGTTAAATGATGCCGGCCTTCTCAAAGTCAAAGCTGGCTCTCCACTTACCAGCCCTTCAGCAAACTTGCCACAGTGCTGTATGCAAACTGTTATATAACGAACTACAAAGAACTCCGCAGCATCAGACTGAAATCAAACAGGATTACTGCCCATAGGCACACAACATAAAACAGGTAATTTAATTGCAGTCAACGCCTGTAAAATCTGTACCTGTTTTGTAACTTTCAGCTTTCACACAAAGCCTATGACACAGCAAGCCGGCATGTTTATGCGCACACACACACACACACACACACACACACACACACACACACACACACACACACACACACACACACACACACACACACACACACACACACACACATACAAATTAAAGTCAAATAAAGAGTCTTCAGCCATCTTTAGTCATGATCTTTAGCACTGTTAGCAGCGTGGCTCTATGGATGACTGGGTCTGTCTATCATCGCATCATCTGCTGTATGATACTGGTATAATATGCTGTGACTGGTTACTAAAAGCAAGAGCAACTGTGAACTGGGTACTGCTCCATCAAACCAGGAGAGATGCTGGAGAACTGCAAGTGATTCATTCTGTAGCTAAACTAACTTATTCAAGTCAAGGATTAAAACGACACAGTAGGTGCTGTTATTGTATGACTGATCATCACCACCCGCCCCCCGACATTAAAGGCTGAGATGACAGAGCAGAGAGTAAACACCTCAGAGTTAATTAAAAGCTGCAGAGGTAAGGCTCAGATGAGAAGCTACTGTCTCCACTGCTTTGTCAGGGTGAAAAAAGCCAGGACTTCCTGCTGGGGAGAGGAAGTGAGCTTGAGAGAGGGAAAACGTGGTCGTTATCTCTCCACATTAGCAGGCTCCACTGAACCAACACGGCAGCATATGGCCCGAGGATATCTGACATCACACTTTCAGATACAGTCTGTGCCACACACACGCTTCAAAGAGCTTTGTATTTACATATCAATTATAAAGAATCAGATTCCAAGTTCCACACTTCAAAGTATTATATGTTTACATGCCATCAAGGGTGCCATTTATACAGACAGATTCAGCTTAATATGGGCGAGCACCTGGTTTAAGTATGATAAGGCTGCCACCTGATCAAATACGCAACATAATACACTGTAAAAGACACACACAGACACATATTCACAGTACTCATCCGCTGTCAACTCCACTCACCTACATTTGTCTGAAAATATTCAAACAATAAATGAAAAAACTCTGCAGAATATATCGGGAATAATATCAGTGTACTTTACACACACAGTCTTAGATGAACAACATGGCAGCAGCTACATATTATTATTAACCAACAGAGCGAATAACAAATAAATCACTCTAAATCTGTTTGATGATATTTGGTTCACGTATGCCCAACATTATTCAGTATTCAGAAGTGAATCACCGGACATCATGGCGCAGAAATCAAAGGGACAAAATTCACTTTATAGAACTAGAAATAGACTGCACTTTGAGTCAGGACTTTGATTTGAAGCATGCACACAAAATTATATTGAAATTGAAAGATCAGGAAACAAAGCTTGAATAGTAATAATTTAATACAGGTCACAGCTCTGTGTATAATTGCCGCACTCAGTATAAAAAAGACTTGAATCCACTAAAGCAGATTATTTGTCATGGTTCTCACATTCCATCTAGTGTTTCTGCCAGTTCTGTGTTTTATTGTCACCAACTCTCAGGTCATTTCAGACCAAGCCACTCCCCTCTACCTGGTTTCCTGTCGGCTGGCTGCTTCCCTCCTGCACACACCTGTTCCCATTTACCTAATCAACCCCTCTGTATATATACCGCCCTGTTTCCATTCACCAGTTGTCACATTGTGCCCATTACCAAGCTCGCCAGATCTTAGTTTGCATACCTTCCTGATTCCTGTTCCTGACTGTTTGGCTACGTACGTGACCACTTTGTACCATTGCTGGCCTGGTTTGGTTGCCTCGTTTTGAACATTCCAATAAAGGCTCTTTACCTGCCATCACTGACTCTGTTGTGCTTTTGAGTCTAGAATTTCTCAGAACTTGACAATACAATCCGACCGACATGGATCTAGCCGACAGAGTCTTTAACCAGAGAATTGCGGGCCCAAATGGATGCCCCGCAGTGCCATGAACTTCACCTCACCTCCATGGCAAGCTGAATCCAGGTCCCCTCCGGCCTCAGTTGGGACGGGTAGTAAGTGGTATTCTGGGGAATTGGCAGGGTGTCACCCATCCCTGATCCACTGCTCTCTTGCGTTCAAGCTTCAGTCATCATCCTTCCCCACCAAACATGGCAATCATCTGTGCACTGGTGGCCCTCTTCACTGCTGAGCTCCGGAAAAAGTTTGACCACTCGTCCACATGAAGCTCAGGCATGGAGTCTGCTGAGTTTCAGACAAGGGGATCAAAGAGTGACTAACTACTCTGAAGGTAAGTGGAATGCTTCCTCTCTTTTCAAAGCTTACTGTAAGGGTCTGTCTGAGGAACTGAAGGATCAACTGGCTGCTCGAGAGCTGACTAGCTGTGCAAATCGATTACTGGCTGAGAGAGAGGAGATGGGAGCGAGCAAATGGTGAGGCCATTTGATCTAACACTCCTGCTGTGTTTCAGGCCAATGTGTTATGCAAAATGTTGAGCAAGTTCATTTTTGTGTCTCTGGATGATATCCTGATCTTCTCCAAATCCCCCCAGGAACATGTTCAGCGTGTCTTGCAGAGACTGCAGGAGAATCAGCTCTTTGTCAAAGCCGAGAAATGTGGGTTCCATGTCTCCCAAGTGTCTCTTCTGGGGTTTGTTCTCAAGGCAGATCACATCCAGATGGATCCAAACAAGGTGAAGGTGGCCTCTGATTGGCCATCTTCCTCAGGACTGCCCTACTCCGCCCTCACCTCAGTTCTCCTGGTCCCCGTCTGCTCAAGAGGCCTTCAACTGGCTCCTGTTTCTGTTCTCCTCTGCTTCTATTCTCTCTCTGAGACCCATCCAAGCAGTTCCTGGTAGAAGGTGACACACTGGGTTTGGGAGTGGGGACAGTAACTGTGGAGCATGACAAGGGAGTTTGTGGCCACGTCCTGTCTGTTCCCAGAATAAGAATTCTCACAAGCGACAAGCATCAGAGGTCCACTGCTCCATTCTACCTTAAGGGACAAAGGGTGTGGCTGACCACCAGGGATTTGCCCTTGAGGATGAAGATGATGCCCGATTTTGTTCCCCATCTCCAAATTCATCAACATCATGTATCTTAAAATAACTGATTGGGATTTTTTGACCCAATTATGTAACTACCTCCAAATAGAATTGTTTTCATGTGATCATGCCCAACATATCCCATTACCTTGTGAAGGCAAATTCACGGCTTCGTCAGTGTCCAGTTGGATTGATTCAGATGAAGATTCTGTCCAAGTCGACTTGTTCATTATTTGGTCATTTGACTTGTAAGTCAATAAACTGATTGATGTCAAAATCTGATTAGCTGATCAGTGGTGCTCTCTCTCCTGTCTATGTCTACTGCCCTCATGACCAGACACTGTAGTCGGACCGGATCTAGCCAAAACATGAATTTGTCATCTAGTGATAATAAGTTAATAAAGTCATGATCATCACAAGATATCAGTGTTTGATATCTCAAGATGTCAATATAATTGATTCCTTATCTCAGAATAATGGGCTAGCAAAATTGGCAAAATAGCACAAAATTGTAATTTATCAGGAATAATTAAATAACAAAGTCGTGATAACAATTTGATGATAGTGATAACAGGTTCCAGTCTTGTGTTTTGGTTTTAGGAGGTGAGGTGACGCTTTTGTTTACATTTGGATCACAGATGGTGCCCTTTATAATTTACTACAGTAGCCCTTTATATTAATTTAAGTCTATTCTAAAAACACATTATTTTATGTGATCTTATTGGGGTTTTTTTCCTGTTAAACTGCTCTGTATTTTGCTTTATACTTTATTATACTACACATCTATTGTTTTATGTCTTTTGAAGCACCTTGTAACTTGTTTTTGAAAAGTGCTATGTAAAGAAAGTTATCAGTTGTATCATAATGAACTGTTGGTTGGATGCAATAAGCAATTAGACAGAATGAGCATCTTCTCTGTGAAATTTTAATGGACTATTTTCTGATATTTAATAGAAAATTTTGAATTAATTAATGGGCTCATAAAAACACAAATCATGAGTTACAGCCATATTTGGTACTACAGCCAAGAAGACGATCAGGTAAGACTCTCATATTGCTGTGATATCTCTAGATGTAAAATGCATTGTGGGACTACACTAGAGTAGCAGCATAATCACAAATCAACAGGTACATTTAATAATACAATCGTGAAGCAGCTCATTTAAATCCTAAAAAAAAAGAGTAACTTTATGGGTTGAGGTGAAACCCTCATGTTTTACACTGTAACCACACCAAAGAAAATGAATGCAAATAGAAAGGGATTATAAAAATAAGTGTGAGTGGGTGAGGTAGTTACTAAGAACAGTTTAACCAACATGTGCATGTTCAAGCAAGGGGATTAGGAGAGAGAGAGAGAGAGAGAGAGAGAGAGAGAGAGAGAGAGAGAGAGAGAGAGAGAGAATGTGAGGAGGAGGTAGAGAGAGAGTGAGAGATGGGAAGACAAAGCAGGAGGGAGTGCTCAGATAGAGCTGCAATGCTGGGATAGGTCTTGAAGCAGAAACTGTGGCTGTGGCCTTTTTGGAAGGACTCCAGTGCAGGTCTCCTTTGATAATGGGCCACAGTATGTGTAAGAGTGTTGGGCTGCAGCCAAGGTACACAGCCTTTTGGTAATAGTTAACAGAGTGGGCAAACAGTGGAAGTCAGTGGCATGGAGGTAGGTCAGGGAACTGCAGTAGATACACTGTGTATACCCCCCACCGCCCCCTCTCTAGCTCTCTCTTTCAGATAGATCTTGGCTCAGCTCCTGGCTCTTAGGTTTGGACTGGAGCTTCATAAACATACTGTTGACTCATATAGGACAAAATGTTGTAATGAGCACTCAACAGGACTTTCTTCATAAAATGCTGCAGGATGTAAACACTCCTCTAACGAGGTCACAAGACCTAACAATCCAACCGAACTGCCTCGAAAACGTGTTCATTTCCAATCCCATGTGATGCAAATACATTTCTAGGATTCAGAAATGAATCAAAACATTGTGATCTACAAGTATTGACATTTCTGTTGTGTTTCTTGAGGGTAACGGGTGAGATTTGGAATAAGATTAATGAAAATGTGAGACAACTAACATGCTGACATTTTCACTGTCAACTGTCATGAATACATAGATATAGAAGACCCTAAATATACTCTGGGGAACATTCCAAGCATGTACAAACACATGTGTGATGAATAGAAAGGATGCACAAAAGGATTAATTGAACACCTACATTAATGGAGTACAAGAGGGTGAAGATCAAAGCCATGGACAATGCTTCAAATGGATGCATTCCTCTATTGTATTATCCTGTTACACAACTTTTAGTACTGGCACCATGAGGTTGTTTATAGTAACATTTCCTTGGCCACTACACATTTCCTCTCATGTTATATACATTCACAGAGACTAAAGGCTCTGGAAAATAAGATGTTGATTCAGTGACATGAGTGGAACATTATGTGTCATGTGTTTGTCCATGACTATTAGTGGCTGACCGTGTCACATCTCTTTTGGCCGAGATCATGAATGTTATGTTGTTTCTGTTACCACAATGTTAGCCTGTCTTGGTGGTTGTTCATGGCCAGATTTACCCTGGTGGTGGAAGATGTGCTACACTTATGTGTGTAGGTGTGTGTGTGTGTGTGTGTGTGTGTGTGCATCTTGCTTCAAGTAGCCCTGCAGTCCCAGACAGTCCAAGGACTAGAGAGTGGTAGACATGTCATTACCCAATCCTCTGCCAACCTGCTGCTCTAATCTCAGAGTGAGCAGACCAAACACCAAACCACACACAACTCTGCTTTAGTCTTCAGAGCTGGCTTCCAGAGCTGCTCTGGTGTAATGCTGTGCTAACCCTAACCTACGGCCCAGAACAAAGAGCAACACCATGCTCCACACCACTCCCCCACAGTAATCTGGGGGTTTAAATAGCAGGCTGTGAGGGAATGAGGCTTGGCAGCTCGAGTCACTAACAGACCATCTCAAAGTTGAAAAGGAGCCCATATGACTCCATACAGTCCTAAAAACATGCCTTGGTAGCTGTCAAGCACTGCTTGCTGTTTTGGAGCAGCTCCCACACAGGAGGTTATCAGGTGAACGGCCCTGATGAGACATCATGGCCCTGTTCGCTCAAACACAGACTGCCTTTTGATCCGCCCACCTGATTCCAGTCAACCGCTGCACACCAAGGGCAGCTGACATTGAAACAGCAAGGATCTGTTTTTTTACTTGGGAGGCTGCAGGAAGCATAATGTTGGACTAAATGTAAACACACATGTTATGTAACCCAGATGTAGATGATATTCCGCCGCTCTATCACTTCCCTACAAAGTCCCAGCCTGTGGTCAAGGCTATTTGAAGAGAATAATCTGACTGTGCTCCAAGTGGAAAACCAACGCAGCATGCTGGCATGAAAACGCCAAGATAGTAATGCATATTTTGAGTGAGTTCAACAATGAGATCATTTGTGTTTCCCTTGCTGAGTAGTGTTAGCTGTTAGTGTTGGCTGTACCACACTCCAGAGGGTTAAACGTGAGGGGAGTCAGTGACTGTCCAAGCCTCTCTCAGAGCACCCTAAACAGCAGTCTGTCAGAATTCCTGCTGGGTGCCAAGGTATTTACTTTGGACAAGAGAGGGAGGCACTGTGAGGGACTGCTTCTAATTAGGAGCAGCCAGTCAGGAGGTCATGGCCAATTGGAACGGGTCTCCTAGATACGCAGTCCTCTCCTGAGGGTTGCTGGACAGTACACCAAGCACAGTCTAGTTTGGGCTTAGTTGTTTTTGGAGTGTGCAACAAGGTCAGTGCTCAATCAATTATTCCACCTGGGCTAAGACTAATAAACTGCTGGTGGCAGCGCTGCTGTCGCACACTTTAAAGAAAAGTCCAACTGCTTGTAGCTGACAGAACATAAAGCTCTAAAATGGCCTTTCAGTGAGTATGGAGCCTCTGAAAACACTGTTGTGAAGAGGGTGCAGTGCCACACAAGTTGCTCATTTACACAACAAGTTGATTTCAAGTTGCATGGAGTTCCTCATGCCTCCGCACGTCCTGAGGAGAAATTCAAATTATTTTTTAAACAGAGAGATGCGATCCAGAGGGGACTTTACCTAGCTAGACCCAAACTAAACGTGAGCCAAAATGTAACTGACCCAATTAGAGACAGAGCACCAACACCACAGCAGCAAAATGCCTTATCAATTGACAAGCAGCCATGATCGAAAAGAGCACTAATATAATACTAATAATGAACTATCACTGAATGTAAAGTAGACGAATATACAGAAAAATATCCGGCACCAGCAATAAAACATTCTATAGCCAGCTGGGCAATACACACACAGAAGATAACAGCCTTTCAACCAATTTAATATCTGTGAATAAAATTCCTAAAAATAACTGCAATAATTTATAGCTAGTGGATCCAAATGGATCAGAGTACACTTAGATCCATTTGTCTCCACTTTGGTAATAGACACAGACCTGATACCTGTGGCAGTAGGACATGACTCTACATGACCCCAATCAGACTGAGTATTATTTAGACCCGGTCTGACAATGGTCCTGGACTGGGTCTCTGCTCCTAAGAGACAAGAGGACCCATAAAGATCTCTGCTGCTCATACACGCCTGAACAGCTCCCCTCTGATGAGACGGATTTAGCGAGCTGGATTTGTGTGACTTGGATCTGGACCACTGTGCCGTAGTGTAACATTGACTCAAATGAACAAGTAGCGGCAGGCTGAGAAGTGGTACTGACGGCCATGGACAGGAAAAAATGTGTGAAATGTATATGTGAGAACATACGTATGTGCATATGCAGTCGCCATGTGACACCAGGTCAGATTCTCTCAGCAGGTCACATGGGACTTTTTCTATACAGCCCTGAGTGTACATTTCCAACAGAAACTCCTTGGAGGGGAAGAAGAAAACTCTCCCTGTAGGTGAACAGAGACGGACACATCAATTAAACACACTTGTCTGGCAGATATACTAACCCTTTGTCTAATTCAAAAGCATGCACTTTTCATTTAGTCCAACTGAGAGAACAGCCATCTATCATGCTGGCAGGCATGTGACTGGATGTATGATGATCAGTCATGTTCACAGAGAACAATCATTCACCTCCTGCTCACACAGTAGGAACAGACAAGCAGCTACAAAAGGTGAAAACACAGTCCTCATTCAAGCCAAAAACAGCAAATGAAAAAGTATTTTTCCATTTACAGTGTTTTATTTTACCATACACTGCCTGCAGAGAACAGAGTTAGCTCGACTGGGAAATTACAGCCCACTCTTTGCATCAGGCCACCTTAAATCACAACTGACAGCTGACATGTTAGCACTGTAACCAGTTTCCAATAAAGTGCTTGCAGTTATGAGAGAACAGAATTCCTAGGATAGAAAACTTGTTATCAATTTAATTTTCAAAGACTCAGTGGCACTGTAAGGTTTGGTGCACACTAGAGGACTTTCAGATATTTACAGATTTTAAAAACGTGTCAGGCCACAGACATTTTTTAAAAATATTTTAATCACAAGAACTTGTCGTTAACAGTAATAATTCAAGGGACTTGGGATTTCACAGAAACGTGTGTGATCTAAATGACTACAGAGCCAAACAAACATGAAAGGGACCTGTTGTCGTAAGCTGGTTGCACTGTCATGTTTTGCACTGAAAACCAAATAGTAACGGCTGAGAAGACACAATCAGCATGGCTTATAAATCTGCCCAGTTATCCTATAGAGCGGGGGCAGCATAACTAACAATGCAAGCTAAACAACTAGCAAGGAACACCGATAGAGTCATACAGCAGTTTTTCCAGAGTAAGACCTTGAGTAATAATCCATGAAATCAAACCCCTTTTCACAATCTGCAGTTTTTTTTTTCCAGTAGCTTCTGTAGATTCACAGGAATTCATGCAAGCACGTAATCCACTATTAATGTTTGTAATTTTATCTCATTGATATCAATATCACCGTTTCTGCATATCTGATGTTGAGGAGAGTACACACCTCTGCCTGGCTTCAGTAATGCACCAACTAATACTGAAACAACCAAGCGTGACTGTGTGTATTACAGTACTGTAAGGACATAATGGAAAGGTATTACAGCCAATATTTTAACGTCTCAAACCACATGATTCGTTTTTTTTTTTATTTTTGGCAGTGAGACTGAAACAGACTTGTTTTCAGTGGATACAGTAAAATTTGGCATTTGTGCTTAGCTTTTCTAGGTAAGTAAATCAAACTGAAGGAAGAAGAGACGGATGAGGACCACTATTACTACTAACACTGAAGCCTTTCTGAGAGGAAGGAAAAAAAAAAGGTCAAAAGGGGGACATGCTGTTTGTTGTTTGGAAGTGACCATGTGACTTTTGGAGACATAAAGAATTTTTTGTCAGCAGCGTTATCTCCCTGGTTCTGGGGTTACAATATGGCTTTTGTAGTCATGCAGCACTGAAAGATCTAAGTCACTTTGATCCCGCTTAATAGAGTTTGGTAAATGATCTCAGTATGGGAGCTCCACCTCCCATGTGCGCACACACACACACACACACAGTGGACACACTCACAAAGGTTCACTCATGCTTGTACACACATACATAAAGAATCAGACCGTCACAAAGGTGAAAGCTCTTCTTCTTGCGGATCGTTGAGCCAAGCGTTCAAGCAGAAAAGTAGGAAATTTGCTTCCACTCAGAAGATTGCTCTGTGCTTCCTGCAAATTCTGTTTTTAACAATATCACTGCACGGCTCTGGTATAAATGCATCTGTCATAAACATGTAGTACAAAAGCTTTTCAGCTTGTCATACAGGAACCAACCAACTTATGGCCATTTATAACTGATGAAATTGCTGGGAGGTGCTATTGCCACATTTGCCAAAGCGGCAAGCACAAAGCCATACAAAAAACATGTCTGAGAGAGTGACTGAAGGAGCCACAGGGAGCCGGAGAGAGGGAGGGAGTTTGTCAGAGAGCATTTATCTGTGGTATGGTGATGACTCTTTTCCTCCAAACTCTCAGCAAACTAAGCGCTTCCTGCCTTTTGAGTACATGCAGCCATTTTTGTCCTTGAAACGCATGCAGTGAATTACAACCGTTTTAAAGAGCTATCAGCAAACACGAGAGGGCTGGTTAGAAGAGAGGAGGTGAGGAGGAGGAATCTGAAGCTGCACTCCTGGAAGAATGAGGAGCAAAGACGAGCAGAGAAATGAGAAAGTGCAGAGAAGCATCTGAGCCTTTGATGTTAGAGGGAGCAGAAAAGGCTGCTCTTGCCACTACAGGCAGAGCAGAAGTTAATAGTGACTGACTGCACGATAAAGTCAACACTTGCACTATCTATGGAGACAGTTGGCCTAAATGAACAGAACTGTCAATTAACTGCGTAATGATAAGACAGCAAGCAATAATGAGGTCCCAAAAGATTACAAACAGTGGGGAGTTCAATTCAACACCACATCTAAAATTGTGTGTATAAACAAAATACAGAAGAGCCAAATCAGCATTCAACAAACTGCGTAGACTAAATCTCTGAAAAGGCCTATGTATATAATAATCACAGGACAGGTGAAACCTGACTTTTCACCAAAGTTACTGGGATTCATTCATATCATTGCCATGATATTCTGTACCAAATATCATGGCAATCCATCTCTCAGCTGTTGACATATTTCATTTTGGACAGGAAGTGGTGGACAGAGCTGCAAACATGGCTAAGGATGCGAATGGTTTACCAGTGACTGAAATGGTTTACCAGTGACTGGAATGGTTTACCAGTGACTGAAATGGTTTACCAGTGACTGGAATGGTTGGTCACACATGTTGACCAAAGTGATTAGTAAGATAACTTAAACCGATCTGAGATGATAAATCACAGGCTAATGTGCTCATTTACTTGCTGCTGCTACCTCTTATCGCTAAGGAAGAAAAAACGGTTGAAGTTATTTTCTAACACGCAAGTACCATTTCCACATGCATCTGCATGTTTATAATAAGGCGTGTAACATCATAACTGATCTCAGAATGGTGGGGAGTGAGTCAAGCTTGACAAACACACTTGTCTGTTGCTAGCTATAGCTAGTCACCCGATCCCAGGATTATCCACAATGCACATATGCAAACATCCAAAAAATGCTGCTCTCCCTTCTCCCTGACAAGCCCCAGCCTTTGTCAACCAGACATGGCCACGCCCACGTAAATGACAGAAATGATAGATGCAACAGCTGGAAGTCAACCTAGCTTCTCAAGGCAATAGCATATCGCAGCTACAAGAGGGCAGTAAATTACAAGATGAATGCAAACAGGAAATATTGGATATCAGATATCAATTATTAGCTTTAACTGGTCAAGCTGGTCAAATTGTACTAATGGCAAAAATCTAAGACAGGGTGTGCAACTACTTTTTGGTCAACCTATCCCTGTGATCATAACCTTTCACCTGGAGGAGAGTACAAAACAGACACAGCCAACTTTCCCTCCAGTAGCATCTGAACTCTCCTGCCATATGGTGCAATTGTCATCTGTTGCAACATGGTTCTCTGTAAATCTCTATAAATGTGGCCTTGATCCGCAGGGAAGGGATAGCTTGGCCTCTACACCAGCTATGGATCAGCAGGCTTTCCTATGTGCTCCCAGTGGATCGGTTTCAACTGGAAAGAGACAGGTGCTTCACTTGACCTGCACTGTCAGGACAAATTCAGAAAAGGTCGCACAGGATACCTATCTCCCTGGGAATGCAAAAATGCCAAGGTGCTCTCAACTGTTTATCACCGGACATTTCACATAATTGAATTCCACTGAACCTGAATGCACCCTGGCCCCAGTTGGCCCTATGTCAGGTATGGTGCCATCAAAGGAAAATATAGGTATGTGTGTGTATATGCGAGTGCGCGCACATTCTCTTTTACAGTCAGTGGTGACTCATTCCTCTCCATTGTAACGGATGCGTGGCTACATAATGGCACAACTTAAAAGGGCTGCGTACATTGCTGCTCCTTCAGTGCTCTGGTGGTTTCTCAGAGGAACAGACAATAAAAGAGCTCAAAAAGAAGAGCGAGACAAAGCCTGTATCATTAACATTTCATTTAAGTGTGTGTTTATGTGTGTATGCAAGTTTTTCCACCACTCTAAGACCAATGAAGTGTGTAAATGTGAAAGCACACACACACACACACACAGAAAACCAGTGGTGTAGGAGGACAAGCCCTCACTTTAATGTGAAATTTTGTAATGCTGTTTGTTTCTGCTCTGATGTTCTCTTTTTCCTCCTCTGTCCTCCCCAACTCACCCTGTTTGTGGGCCGGTTCAAGGATAAGTCCAGTAGTAATTCCTTTACCATGCTGCATTGTGCGCGTGTGTGTACTTAGCGTGAGTGTGTTTCAACTGTATGGGCGTGCTGCATAGAACATGGAGTTAAGCATGTGTCTCTTTGGAGCGAATGTATGAGGGAGTGAGTGGATGAGTGAAACAGTGATAGTGTCAGAGTGTACACAGAAGTAGCAGAGACCTTCCCTTGTTATTTGCACGAGGAGAGCTATGAAAAGTAGAAAAGAATGTGTTGTATAACATTCAAGAATTCCAGACCTGTTCTAATGACTTAAAAAGAAGGGGGCCGGCTGGATTAAGAGACTTGCCATGTTTCCCCTTACCTGCCTCTCCCATCTTCCTAGTGCCGTTGAGATGTTAAGAAACATCTCAGCAGCCATCTCTTGTGAAAGAGGGTGGGCAGGACAGCACTAGCCCCTGCTTCCTGTGCTGCAGGCTGCAGCTTTTGTCAGATCCCTGCTCAGGAGAAACCATTAGTCCAGAGCTTGTCTGATAGTTTGGACACACGTGGGGGGTCTGTTCAAGGCAAGAGCCAGAGGAAACACAGAACTATAGTCTCACATCACTAAATAGAAAAGCAACAGCAAACAGGGCAGAGCTGATGACCATATGGAAACCCAAAACAAACAAACACATCTTAACAACAGACCTTTGTGAGTTGGCCACATGAAGGAATGTGAATAATCTTTATATCAGCAGCACAGAGTAAGTTTCTTATGTTATGTGCTGAGCTTTAAAGTTGACGACTGACCCCGAATGTCCTCCCTTTCTGAATATAGCACTTAATCACAGAAAAGTCAGTGTTCTTTTTAACAGGCGCTGTGGCAAAGCAGGCGGAAATTGTGAGCTTATAGCGATTTCATTCATTCCTTTATGTAACTGCCAGTGTCACTGAGAGCCAGACAGAATGGATGGGGACATGATTCCACTGCTGCGTATGCTGAGGTCTCATATGGTGTCCATACCAGTGGACATGGCAGAGCTTTGCATGGCAGACATGATCAATGTGAATGTAAACTGAGGATTGCAGCAAAATTCAGAGCCGCCCTCTTCCAGTCTGTAGCTACTCTCACTGTTATTGTACAGTCAGAAGACATAAGAGAATCATTCCTCAGTGAATCTGTTTGTCAAATGTGGAGAACTTTTACCTGAAACTTGTTCCAGGTTCATTAGCAAGCAAACAGACTAGAGGACTGCCAATGTTCTTACTCTCTATAATGGTGGTCACAATTCTGAATTAATAATTATCGTCCATTCTCAAAATTATCTTGTCCTGCAAAAATACTTGAACCACTTATTAATGAGCAGTTGAAATCATTTTTATTCACACATTCCCTTTTAACTCCATTTAAGTTTAAGCATAGCACTATTTCTGCTCCTTCTCTAGTTATTAACAATATAATCTCTGCACTAGGTGACAAAAAAAACCTGTGCTGCTCTTTTACCTGATTTAATGAAAGCTTTTGACACAGGTGACCATTCTCTGCTTTGACAATGACTTTCTTTGTGCTTTGATAATGCTAGCTGCCTGCAGTTTCAGAATTGTTCCCCAAGATTCTGCCCTTGATCTTATATACTATTGATATGAACTATATAACCTTTTCTTTGTACATTTATAACTTTCATCTATAGGCAGATGTCCTTTATTCTTGTAAGGAATCTACACAAACTGGCAGTATATTACTCCTGCTGCCTGCTCGCTTCTTCTTATTTATTTAGAAAGCCATTTTGCAAAAGTTGCCCCCATCTCTCAGTGCTGCTTTCTTGGAATGCTGGTAGCCACTGTACCCGTTCACAGACATGGCTCACCCTGCAGGTGACAAAAACTCATACAGAGTTAGATCTGAATTCTGTTACACTACCCCACATACTTGTGTTTCAACAAAACTTCTGTGGCTTTAAATAAATAAAATCAATGAAAAAAAAAAGAACTGGATATAAAAATAAAATAATGTATAAAATAAAATGTTGTAATCCTCATCCCCATTGCTATGCACTGTATAAGAAATCCTCCAAAACCTTCATGGCTTAGGAGCTAGACCTATTTTCAAAGAACAAAAGCTAACCCCAGAAATTTGCAGAAGATTTTCATCATTTTAAGTTACAATGACTTTTCACCTATCTCACACAACAAAGAGTTCAGAGAGTTGAATATGACATTAAAAAGCTCCACACTCCTACACGCATTTCAGGAATGCATTCAAAATGTACAAACTGCACAGCAGCAACCCCAGCAATGTAAAGCAGTGAGGAGCCCAAAGGAGCCCTGGACAGGATGTTATCTCATCCAGGGAGATAGGAAGTATGGACAAGAAATCTAGAGGGAGGGGGAGGGAAGGGCCCATATGGGAAGTGCAGTATAAACAGTCTCGGTTTTTAATCATCCCAGCTCACGTTCGGAACTGGACTGGCTTTGATGTTCTCCCTCAGCGCCCCCTCCGCCCTCCCATCCCTCGTTCCCAAACGGCCGTGCTGAGGGCCAGCCGGGGGAAACATGCAGATAGTGTGCTCGGACAGTTGAGGGAAGCATTCAGTACCTTGTGGGACACTGAGAAGGAAGACGAAAGAATGTGAAGTGCAGAGTTAACTGGTGTTCAGTCAATTGCCTGGCCTGCCTTAATTATAGCTGATGTATTTAAGGGAGCTCTCAAAGGTCAATTCAACATTTCAAAGTACAAAGACCCAAAAATACAGCAGGAGGAAGAAAAGAAAGTCAAGATGGCTTTAAACGAAAATAGGTGGAGCTTTTATGAAGTCCTTTAATTGGGCACAATGCCTGTTTATAGGATAAACTCCGACTACTTCTCTAAAAAGAGGCCAGAAGACAGTTGACAATCCTTTCAAGTTCAAAGTTATCCCATAAGCCTTTGCACTTCTCCTAGGGTCAGTATGCAAGGTTAATTCTGGAGGGGGGAGAGAGAGTCAAAATTCCTCTGTACTTGTATTTGTCCAAATAGTGCTTGCCAGACCCCAGCCAGTGTTCCAATGAACGTGTTCATTCAGAGAACAGGGCATACTTCCAGGGGGATCACAGTTTTAATAGATCAGAGGAAGATACGTACCAAAGCAAAGTCTCATGACTTGAATACGCAGACGAAGACTGGGAACTTTTTCTATACCCTCTACTTTGTAGGTTTTTTCTTTACATGCATTAGCAAACATGATCAAAACTGGATCTTGTGGTTTATAGAAGAAAGAACTCCTGCTCTACCTTTACAAAAATGTATACTGGCAAAAGTCTACAAAATGTGCATCTGTACTGTTTTACCAGCACAGTAAAGATGAATCTTTTTCAGCATCTGAAAACCCAAAGAGTTTTCAGATCAAAATGACAGCTTATAGCTTCTAATGCTCTATTTTGCTTTCCTAAATATCAACCTCCAAAATGAGATAGGTCTAGATTCAGAGGATCAACATGTGGCCAAACTGACAAGTATTAACTGTAGCTTATGAAAACTGGCTGCTATTTTTCAGTGTGGTCTAGAGTCAAATCTGGGGTAGCTTCTGAAACTAGCAAAATAGCTGAAATAACAGAGAGGAATTTAGCCTCATAGAAGACATCAACCAATTTAGCTTTGTGGTTATTATAATACATTAAGGTGGACAGTTTCACCACACAGAATAAATCATAATCTTTCATAAAAAAAAAAGAGGACAGAAGCACTGTGATGCAGAGAATCCATCTATGGAAATCAAACTCCTTCCTAGCCTTCATCCCCCTCATCCACTGGAAGACAAGAACATAAAGCGGGAACTGTAAAGCAGCCTGCAGAGGCAATGAGGACCTGTTGGAACAGGCCTAAGCTGCCACAAAGAGCATCCTGCAGCACAACACCACCTCTGTGCACTGTGGGAACAGACTGGGAAGAGAGAGTCTGACTAAAATATACCTTCCTAGCCTTGGACAGAACCACAATCAATGATTTGACTTAGGAAAACAAGAAAACAAAAGTATGGACAAAACCAACTCTACTGACTTTTTAGCCTGCAAAAAGAAAAAAGAAAAAACAGGGATCTTATCAGCAGAGGATTAGGCTGTCGCCATTCTGACTGTGGCAGAGATTAGTTGACTATGGCACTGCTGCACTTTCCTTCACACCTTTAGGGAAATGCGGGCACATATCTCTTCTATAATCTTGATCAAGCCCCATCACCCATGTGCCAACTTAATATGCACTGTACCTCTGTATGTACAGTATGCAGCTGTTGCTTTTTGCTGAGACCTGGTGACGGGGGTTAATACCTTTTTGTGCATTTACAGCAAACTCATATTTTGTCCTGCAGACCGGTACAAAAACTGTGCAAGGTTTTATGGGAAAAAATTAAAGAAAGCTGGAAATCCCAGAAAGGTGGAAATATCTTTGATCTCAGCTGCACTGTGTTTTGCCTCCATAACATGTTGCCAACATCCCACACAGACACATTAAAGTCCAATGAATGTGTCTTTTCCTGGAGAGGAAAACAGCAATGGCTTTTCACCGTCCCTAATTCTGGGCTTTCTCCGTGGAGAAGCCATGTAAATCCTTATCAATTATGGCAAACTGAAGCATCTGGCTCGCCATTCACAATACCTCCCACACCTGGTGAGTGAAGAGAGACAAGATCCTACAGTGCCTCATATCTGTCGTCCTGTTTCTTTGGAAACTGCAAATAAATTGACGTAGCTCAGCTTTATGGCCCGGGAACCTTAATCCGCTCCTGAATCCTAAATATGCACACTGAATAGACTACATACTTTAGATTTGCAGGGTAATGACATGCTGTTTTCTAAATGTTAAAAAAAGAGAGAAAAAAAGAAAACACTTTTCCTTAAATTATAGGTTTGCATGGGTTCAAACATGATTTGCCGTGTTGTTTAGCAGTCTACCACCACACCTTGATATTAAAAATGTTGGAAGAACATTAGATGCTGTAAATAGTTACTGCAAAACAAAGCCGTCACCTTAGAAAAGATACACCTACAAAAGCTGGCAACCTTAACCAAACCCATGTTTTTCAGGGAAGTAAAAATAGACTGAAAACAAACTAACCTCAATAACACCTGTATGTCATCACTATTGTTAAAGGAATTTAGATATTCTGTCATCACATGCTGAGCGCCGAGTGGAAAGGGTAGTATTGTGAGCAGCTCTCGGAAAGATACAGTGTGCTGTAACCCATGGTCACTACAGTATTTTGATGGCGTATAGCAACAAGTACAGGTGTTAACATCATTTGGTTTATCAGACAGTGGGATACTGTGTAAACTGTTTTTGGGGTTAGGGAAACATGTGGGGCCAACAGTCACTCCACAGAGGGATTGATGCACTGAAAGACAGGACAGTGTGTTCTGAAAACGAATTGTCAAATTAAAGCTTTTTTACATGGAGCCTATCGGCTTTTAATATACATATATGGGAGAACATTTAGCTTAGTAATCCTGACCTAAGCTTTGAGTCTCTCAATTATCTGCCAGTTTTTACAGATAAAAAACAAAAACAAACAAAAAAAGAAGAACAGTAAATCATCTTCTACAGTGAAACTGTGAATGGGAGGGTACCCGAGGACAATATGGTTATTGGAGCAATGGGTCAGTGTAAATGTATATCAAGGCACCAGGGATGTCAAGTGGTAAGGCGGTCCTTCAAATACAATACATGGGTCAAAGACCAAATATTCCCACACAGCTTAAGTCTCTCTGAGCAAGGCACTGAATCCCACCTTTACAACTGCTATTCACTTCACAGGAGACCCTATATAAACTCTTGGCCCCCTGAAACAGATGAACAACTCTGACAACAGGTGCCCACCCGCACCACTGCAACCATACCCACTGTTGTTTTTCCAGATAAATGAAAAGTGAGAATGTGGAAGCCCTGGTGTGATCAAACAATGTACATTTATGAAAGCTTACCTGCATTAGTTTTCCCTCCGCGTAGCCGGCACTTCCTCCCACGAACGCCCCTTCCAGAGTGATGGGCTTCCCCGTAGGCTCGTTCTTCAGCAGTGTCACCTTGATGACCGCTCGGAGGCCCGGCCGCTCGGACTCCAGGCCCGGCTGACCCAGCACCACCTGCAGGGCCGCCATGAGCAGCCACGGCCAGAGCCCGGCCAGGCGCCACTGGGGGACGGTCATGGCCTCGGCTGTAGCGGCGGTGCCCGGCCGCACATGGTGGACTTCAAAGCAGGCAAGCACCACGGATAAACAAGAAAAATATTTATATACGTCCCACTTCTTCTTTCTGCCTCGGCGACTACTGCGAAATAGATACAATCCAAATGTTTAAAGCTGGAGGACTGCCAGCATAACTCAAACTCATAACTCAAACTTCCATTCAGCACCAGAGTTAATATTCAAACGCTACGCGTTACAGAAATGCACTCAGTGCCCACATGGAGCCAACTCCTCCGTTACAGAAAACTGATATCTTCCGAGATAAAAACAAAAAAACAACAAGCTATAGTGAACTTTTATCCAGTGTCATTAATATGGGTGGCGAAACACTGCATGCACAAATGCACCATGAAGACACGTTGTGTTGTGTTAGAGCTTGAAGTGTGCATAGGTTTCCAACAGCCTGGTCTTCATGAGACAGACAACAAATGTCCTCATTTGTATCGTGTTTGCCTTATTGTTTAACTCTTGTATCCTCTCCCAGAAGTGCAGGTCCTGGCAACGGCGTATCGATCTTCATCCGTATCCGAACGACTACTGTTATTATTCTTATTACAGTGTACACCAGTCACTGTACCTTACAATCACATTTTGCGACCGAACACGAGTTGAGTTGACAAACGGCGTCAAAAGGCAGCACGTCCTGTGGGCGCCACATTTTCTGGATAAATCCACCGCAAACGCTGAAGAGCGACGACTTGAACTTCAAAGGCTGGGTTACAGGTTGCCGCCGGAAACTTAAAAGGCATCCTGACAGATAAGGCAGTGCCAAAAAAGTTGGGCAATATTTTTTTTTTTTTTTTTTTTTTTTACAACCAAAGAGTTGCGAAAAATAATCCTCGATTCAGTACACCCTTCTATCTTATTATTAACCAAAGCGAATGGACCGTTGCTCTACTTCACTTAAAACGTGGTAATTCTAATGGGTCCGAAACCAAAGCGACTTCTGTAACAGACCCATCAACTTCTCTTCCACACTCGGCTACTCGTTTAAACCCATTCGCTGCTTTAAAAAATGAAAGAAGAAAGAGAGAAAAAGAAAGAAAAGAGGAAAAAAAAGTCATTCCCGAGTCCAGTGCCTCCGCTGCACAGTGAGAAATTAGATACGATCCTCCTGAGAACACCGAGGGAAAATGAATCGTTTATCAAAACCATCAACGAGAACGGAGAAGAAACACTACAAAAAGTACGGAATAAAAGTGCTCAAAACTCCTTTTCATTCCCATTTAACGTTGACAAAGTGGAGAGAAACAGCGTACAGTTATGACACCGTCCCAAAAGTCTACCTCCCGGACTCTCTCTCGTTCCCCTGGGATCTCATTGACAGTCTCTACCTGCTCACTGTGTTGCTGCCTTCGCGTGCTGTCGGAGATTAAGCATTTATAAAAACTGTGAAACGGAACGACCAAAAGAAGTGCCTTTGTGTTTGGGAAGTGGGTTTTTTTTTAACCAACTGTCATGTTCAGAGAAAGAGAAGCAATATAAACGAATTGGGTTACAGACGTTACACAATATGTTTGTATGTATTATTTTAATACAACTGTTGGAAATGCAAGGTAAGAATTACAGCTGGTATTTACTGTATTTTCAGTCAAACGTACATTTATAGCTTCCAAAAGAAAGAAGTTAAAGAAAGGAAGAAAAAGGAGTTTCCGAGTAGCACGTGAAAGCAGCATGAGATACTGAGGGAGGAGCAGCAGCACAGCAGCAGCCCTGATCAATAAACGAGCGAGTGGCTCCCTCTAGTGTCCAAAACCCTGTACAACATTCTGCTCCAGCTGCCGTGTCAACAGGACATAATGAAATTACACACAAACAAACCATCCAGCTACAATATCAAAACTATATTCCATTTTAATAACAATACTTTTACACACGTTCATTGAAAACAAGTCAACTAGCTGTTTTAAAAAACTGCACCTTTTAAGAGATGTAGCAAAAAACAAAAAGGTGGAGAAAATACCACCACAATATGGTCACTACCATTAAGCAAACAATCAATATTATTATTTTCATAAAATTATATAATATGTTCTCAGCAATCACAGCAATTTGTTACAGCTCGTTATGATAAACCAGTTATGTTATTAAAATATAAGTCTCAAATGTGCATATTAAAATGGGGAGAGGCTGAGTTTATGTAGGCTTCCTACTGCAAGTGTAAATCATACTTTAAAATTGCAATTCTTTAAGAACATCACGAGCTGGTAAAACTTCTGAGATAATACTGTATAAAAATATAGGTAAATGTAGTTAAAATCTTGCCTTACAACTTTTAAAAATATACCGTGGTACTAGTTATTCTAATTCTGAGAGAAACAAAATAAATATATTTTCCAAAGTCACTAATAATAAAATGTTGGCTAATATGTTTTAAATGAGATTTAAATTAGAAGACACCAACACAACAAACCTTTAAACAATAAATAATCATTAAAGTGGAGAATGAAGTCTGGCCATCCTGAAAACTTCACTATTACACATCACATCCTCAAGACTCCCTACCACCTGCCAATCAAGTCAACATGGTGAGATCTACAAAGAGAAATATAACCAATGGTCAGTAAATTTGTTGCAGTAATGACTTCCATTACTTTTACCCTGAATGTGCTGCCTCAGTGTTCAGCTATATCTCACCTCTAGCTTTGGTGTACTTCTTTCACAGTTGCTGTTGTGAGCCTGACTGGGAGCTAACTGAGAGTCGCTAACCTTTGGATCTTCACTGGTATCCTTACCAGGGCACAGAGGAAACAACAGCAATAATAATGCACAATAACAATAATGTACAGGTCTTCTGCTAAGCTATTATATATATAAACCTATAAAATATACAAATACATGACACTAATGAAAATTTCTATTCTATTTTTATTTTCAAATTGCTAAACAGACCTCACACAGTCTTTCCTGGCAAGGTTTCTTGCCTTAAGAAACGATTAAACGTCTTAGAGAAATCTAAAATGTTTGGACTTACCTCACATATGGCATCTTCAGGCATTTGCTCAGGTACTGAAACCAGAGATTCCTCTTGCTGTCCATGTGTGCCTAGATCAGCACTGTCTGACATAGCCATTATAATTGGTCCAGCACACACAGGGTTAGCTTTCACGGTGCTCCCAGGGTTGTCGCACAGCATGGCGTTAAAGGACAGCTCTAATACAGGGCTTGGCTTTTCTGGGGTCACAGCTTTCACAGGGCAATTATGGGGTGGAGTCTGCATCACTTCATCAGCAATCTGGAAAATTGTGTCCAAGTTAACGTCACATTTTTTTCCCTCCTGGTTTTCCTTGTTCTTTAAGTCCTGGTTTCGGTCCCCATGATACAGCATTGCCGCAGGATATCCTGCCTAAAAATGAAATGAAAATGTTTCAGGCACACATGTTTTAGGCACAGCACATGTTAAAAATACTCACCTTTTCTTGGCCAATCACCAGTTTGTTATAATAGAGTCACTTATTTCATGACAGAGTGAATACACTCCAATTCACATACCTGGTAATAGCTAATGGGAGAGAATGGCCCTGTCTGAAGCCCACCACCTGTCATATGTGATGCAACAAGGTTTGGATGGTAGCACTGGCAAACTTCAAGAAGAAGAACAAAGAATAATATTTTACATCATAAAATGCATATGTTTTGGTTTATTCTTCAAACCTAAATATTCTTTATTCATCATTAAGAACACACAGGTCCTTGCTAGTAAATTTTAGTGTATTACAAGCACATTTTAGATTAAGTAGTTCATACCTCTCTACCCAACAGGTTAACTGAGGTCATGCTCACCTGGTGAAAAGTAGCCAGGCTGATACTGTGCATTATGAGGATTAAAACTGGTGAAATTTAGATTTCCATGCAAACCCTGCTGAATATTCACATCATTGGAGCTTGGGGCTACTCCAGAGAAGGGGGGGCTTAAAGATACCGGCATCCCTTTGTCTGTAGCTAAGACAGAAAGAGGCAGAGATGCACCATAACCCCTCATCAGGTATCGTGGTGGGACTGGGGTTCCATTGTGTGCTATCATAGCTTGAACTTTATGTGGATGGTAAGGAGTAGACTTCTGGTGTTTGAGGCTAAGTAGTGATGTGCCTGCAAAAACAAGAAAAAGCAGCAACGTTTTAGACAGTGGTTATTGAAGGTAGCAGATTGTGAAATTAAAACTGCAAATAGATACTTGGTTCAGATGACAAGTGATACGATGATAGGTGATAATAGATGACGTGATAGGATATTTTTAGTGATTTTCAAAGTGGGATTTGTGGGTCATTTCCAGTTCTTGACAGGTTTAAGAAATAGTTTCATTTTACAGTATTCACTGTAAAATCGTGAAGTCTTGCAGAGGTACTTGCCTCTCTTCAAATCTTTGTCTCTGCCATCATCACCTCCACCGTGTCTGTGGAATCGACTCGGAGGCCGGCAATTGACGCTCAGACCAGCTTGCAGCTTGGCTTTATTGCTGACTGTGAGTCTCCTCAGACTCGCAACACATTCTGGGTGGTTTCGCTTGAAGTTTGGGTTGTAAAAATGATGATAGGTCCCACTGTCCCCGGCGGTAAGGAGGCCGTCTTTCATACCCGCATCGACTTTCCTGAAGCCGTAAAGGTTGAGCTGACGGACAAAGCTTGAGAAGTTGGTTGTTTTGAAGGCGTCAGCGCTGTCCGAGGTGGTGGTGGTGGTGGGAGACAGGATCTGCTTCTCAAACAGCTGCTGGTCAATGATGACGACCTGACCGCAGGTGTCCCAGCTGATGGCTTTACAGGCCGGGTTGTTTACCAAACGCCACAGTTTGGCAGGGAAATTGTTGGGATTGATGCTGTAAGGGAGTGCACTTTCACCAGCATCCATGCTTTAGTGTGTAGACCTGGAAACACAAGTAAGCTCATCTGAATTTCAGACCAACTGTCAGGAGTTAGCTAGCTAATAATCCACCATATCACATTTTCAACAAGTTATACAGTTAACTTTGAAGTAGCTTAACTTAGCTAAGTTGGCACGCCTTCATAACGTTAGCTAGGAGCAGTTAACGTTCAAAAAAAGAAAAAGATCAGACCCATATACTCTCAATTTATAACAACTTGGTAACTCTCACGAAGTTAGCATAACACTATTCTATAAACTTATAACATTCATGGCAAGTTAACTTAAAACGAAAATGCTGTGACGTTCTAGCTGTACTCAAAGTCACAACATGTAACAATGCTAACTCCTAATGTTAGCCTTCCTCAGGTAGCATTAGCGAACGTTAGCTCTCCGAGGACCTGCTCTGTATTTGGAATCACTTTCAGCACAGTAACGTTAGTTAAGGTTGGAGAAAATTCTTTCGACATTGCCATGTATTATTTTTCAGGTCGTGTTATAGAAATAAAAAAAGAAAACCATGATAACCGTACCTGGATCACAGCAGATGACCTTGTCCTGCTCTCTCAGAACTGTTGGAAGTTCCCGAACCGTTGAAACTGTTGGAGTCCAAACGGCTCAGTAACGCTGATGCTGGAGTCAACGGCCAGTGCCCATTGAGTTTATGAGCTATTCCTTCTAACGTGGGTTGGTATGTGGATTTGATTTGGACAGATCCACAGAGGGGAAAGTGTTCAAGTTCAACAATTTAAAAATACTTCATGATAAGTTTAAGTCTTGTCAAAATGTTACTTCAAGCATTAAGAGCAAAGTAAGAACTGCTAAATATAGAAGTGCTCATTTTCATAGGTTTAGATTATTTATACTTTAAATTATTAGACTTCTGTAATTACCTGATTCTGATGAACATAACATCATATTTTATATAAGGTGTTTTTAATCTCTATAAACAATAGCTCTCAAACATATGTAGTCAGTCAAAAAGTACAATATTTAATTCTGTGTGTGTGTGTTGTGCATACTGAGTAAAGTTCATAATTCTTATCCTCATTAAACACCATCAGCCTCAGTTCTGTACACCATCATCAAACGCTTTTACTCATCACAGCACAGAAAGCATATGTGTTACCAGTAGCTTAAGGAATTAATCTTTTCCATCAAACTGTTCCAATGAGCAATGGTCACTGAGCCAACATGCACAGCACCAGGACCCTGGACACAGCACGTCTAAAGGGAATCCAGGAAACCACAATTAAATGTGGTTCTTATGACACAGTACTTATGACACATCACAGTGTCAACTGTGAAAAATCTTAACTTGTTCGAAATATGTATGGAAAGAATGACACAAAAAGCGGTTTAGCTGAAACTGAACTCAAGAGAAATACAATAACTGTCCCCAAAATGTACTCTCCTCACTTTCTTACTCATATATGGTTTCCCAAGTTGTAAATCTAAGCAGGGCAGAGTCTGCAAAATGCAGCAGTTTAAATTTAAAATGTAGTTTTCAGTAACACCAGAGTTATTTAAGTAAATGCTGATATAAATAAAAATATTTAAATATCCCTTGCATGCAAAAATAGAGACTTTCATTACAGTTATAAGGGATATAATAGTACAGCGATGTAAAAATAATAATTCTAAGAACAATAATAAAAAGAACAACTTAAATAAGAAAGCAGAAAACATAAGAACAGTTCTTCTTTTAAATGCAAAAACAGCCAAACTTCAGAAAGAGAATGAAATACAGAATGAAATCTGAAAAGATGTGGATGTGTTCATAATTAAATGGTTGTGGGGTTTTAATTTTAGTATAAGTAAGGACAAGTAAGGAATGTCTGATCCAGAAGGAAACTTCTCTTTTCTTTTCTTTTCGTACATGAATCTGTGGGTGTCTCAGCTTTTATATTTGAACTTTAATATTTTAGTATAACTGAAAAGTTTTCACTGCTATGGGTATGTTTGAAATACATAAATAAAAATCGCTGCTCACTATCCTGATAAAAAGTTTTCTGGACGAAGAGGGACAAATGTAAAATTTGTAACTATACAAAACAGGTCAAGCATATCCCTGTAACCGAGCTCGTTATTTTATGGTGATTTTTATACAGGCACACTACGCCGACACCTCTGTGCCGGTTTTCTTCTAGGTCCTTGCAGATGACGTGACTCCCCAGCGACAGGAATACATTCAAAACATTAATCTGTTTGGTTGTTTGGTATTTCTGTAGTATTTTACTCTAGGAGCTTAACACAATGGCGTTGGAGACTGTCCCCAAAGACCTGCGCCATCTGCGCGCGTGTCTCCTCTGTTCGCTGGTGAAGGTAAATTGTGAACAGTGAGAAAAAGACCATCGAGCTAGCTTCTCTGCTAACGCGTAGCCGCTCTCTGCGTAGCGTTTTTCCTCTTTTGTGTCTCGCGTAGAAAAGTAAAGTGAAGCTTTGAAGTAATGATTTCACGATGACTTTTATTTAGCGAATATCACCGAAAGACTGTGATAAGACAGTCGGTCATAGTGTGTTCGTCTTGCAGGAAGCAACATAATACACACTCACTCACTAATCTTGTCTTCTTTAGACCATCGACCAGTTTGAATATGACGGCTGTGACAACTGTGAGTCCTACCTGCAGATGAAGGGGAACCGAGAGATGGTTTATGAATGCACAAGTTCCTCATTTGATGGGTAAACATCGACGTAGCACTGATTATCCTTAAACGTTCTCGTAGAGTGTTTTCCCGGTGTTCACCGTTACTGTGCGTATGTTCACAGGGTGATAGCCATGATGAGCCCTGAGGACAGCTGGGTAGCAAAATGGCAGAGGATAGGTAAGCATGTGTGTGCCTACACTGTTTATTTTTTAAGTATTGTCTCAAGTCAGTTTGAATTATTATGTGAGTCATAACATATGTATATTTTGTGCTTCAACCTACAGGCAACTTCAAGCCAGGTGTATACGCAGTGTCAGTGACGGGAAGACTCCCTCCAGGTATCTAAGTCTACTGCCTCTATATGCAGCAAATCACACACTTACAGAGTAAATGTTTGGCTGTTTATGTTGCTAATAATTTTTTTCTCCTTTCCTGAAGGTGTGGTGAGAGAGTTGAAAAGCAGAGGAGTGATTTACAAATCCAGAGATACAGCAGTGAAGACTTAAACCTGACTGCTTCCAGTTTACGTCGTCTGATCAGCCAACCGGGAGCGGAATCATACCGCAGAGGCTACAACAGTGGAACTGTTCAAATCTTGTTTTTTGTTGTGATTAGAAATATTAACATGGGTGATGACTGGGGAGAAAAAGTGGATATTTTTTATTTCTTTGAAGAAAAAATAAAAGTGTGTTTTTTAAGGAATATGAGTAATTGTCCTAATATTCCTCATTATATTTTCATGCTCCTGTAAGCTGTAAATGCAGTGAGCTTTACTTATTCAAGGACAGATATTTCAACTAACTTCATTTATAACTTTCTTAGGCACACTAACAGCGAGTTCTGTGGATGGCCGCTTCTGTCCACACTGAAATATCTCAAGAACTCTGTAAAATACTGTTTGAATCACTGCAGTGTAAAACAAGTGACCTGGCAACTGATCTGACACATCAGAGAGGAGGGACTAAACAGTGAAATCATCTTATCATTTAGGGTTTGAACCAATGATAATGAAATGTTTCTGTGCATATTTATCTGGGCCACAAGATGGTGCTTTTGCCTGAGTACCTGAATTACATGCAGAACCACACACTGCCTGTAGGGAGAACCATAAGTCAAACTTACAGTGGAGTGGACACATTCTCACCCACTGTCTGTCGGACATAATGTCTCCAGTTAATTTTTTAAAGTTCTTTTCAGTTCCAGTAACTGCTGTGGCTTCTGTTTCATTGTATAATAGTCTGTACAGAATACCAGGTTTATAGGCTGTCATCCTGTGCTGCTGTGTACATCAGGTGTAGTACTCTACTGTTGGCTTCTATTACTGTTAAGGAAACACATTTTTATTGCCAGAGGGTCCAGGCATTGTTTAATTTCACTGTAACCTGATGGACTGGGGTCATGCACACCGAGGACTTTTTAAATCTCTGTCAGTGAGCACAGTGAGCTCTTACTGTTGTCTCTTTAGATGTCATTAGTTGCTATTTCATTTCACTGGGACCTGGTGCTCATATTTTGTTACAAGGGCTTGGTTAGTGAAACCACCCTTTGATTTAGAAAAGAAAGAAATAGCTGAGGTTATGGTTTAGTGAAGTGAGGCTTTATCTCTGAATCCTCTATTACGCTACCAGGTCAAAAAAAAAAAAAAAAATTAAAGTAACGAGATGAAAAGAGCATAAAAAGGTGAATGTGAAATGATACAGGAAAGCTGTCCCAGTTTCATATATGTAGGAAAATGTCTCACTTTACCTTTCTGGACAGACCACAATGGGTCATGGAGCATGGAGCAACATATGTAACATTACATGTTTTTTTTCCCGTCATGAACAAAGACTTAGTGTTGAATAAATTTGAACCATTTGAAGGAAATGTCCTGCATCTATTCTTAATGACTATAACGTCATTTCTTATCTAATGCTTCTAGAAAGAATCATGCAGATGTACTTTGTACCTCGCACCGAATTCTCTGCCTGTACGGTTGTCGTGTGCTACAGGATGTGTTCGTGTGTCTCATGTCGATTGGTCTTGGACCCTTTGTAGGCCATGACACTGTAACTTGTTTTCCATTAGAAGCAGGTTACGACAGTGTGTGAGGACTCTCTGTCACCACAGAGGTAAAAGGTTGTTACGTTTCTGTTTCTTCATGCTTTTCAGTTTTAACAATGAGAAAGTGACCTGTACTAAAGGACAGTGGTGCATTCAGAAGTCTCATTACTACATGGTAAAAATACTTCTGCCCTTTTTTTGAATGTCTGCATTCAAAAGCATACTTAAATAAAGGAACAGAAGTGTTAGCAGTAAAATCTACTGAAAACATCAAATTATCCAGCAGAGTGGACTCTGTCAGTGTCACATCATAGTAACTATAGCTGTCAAATAAATGTAGTGGAGCAAAAATGAAAATATTTCCCTTTGAAATGTGGCAGTTTAAAAATATAAAGTAACAGACATTCAAAATACTCAAAGTAGAAGTACTACAAATTGTAATTAAGTAAGTACTTAAGTAAAAGTACTTACAGCTGTGAACAGATCACTGAGGATATTTAGAGTAAGCAGCAAAGCTACAGAGCAGATAAATGACAGCAATAGATGAATACAAAGAAAAACTAAAGGTGAGTGGGTGTCTACATCTGATGAGGTTCTGAAATAATAATTACAAATCTCGGTCATTGAGAAACATGCATTATTACACACAGAATTGATAATATATCAGTTCATTAAAATGCTTCTTTAGTTGGATACTCATTCTCATTAAAAATAATGCAATGGTTCATTTAAACTTAGCTGGGGATTTTTTTTCTCTACTGCTGCCACAATGAGGTCAAAGGTCAGAGACTCTTGTTTTGACTCCTGCATTTAATTTATTTTTTTACATTTATTTGTACTATCTTTTTTTCTTTGTTCCACCACTCATTCCATTTTTTTTAAACCTCTTGTGGTCTGTGATGTTAGAAATGTCTTTATTATTCTGACTGAAGCCACAAATAAGCTGATGTCAGTGTGTAACACGTTTCCACTGTGAATACACAGTGTGTACTGATGAGCCCACTATTAATGTTAACATTAACACTGTACTTTCACAGTAATTCTCACCCAACTTTTGGCACGTCTCATTTGACTTGTTCTCAGTGCAAATGTACAACAAATCAAAACGAACTAATCTCAGTTTGCTTAACAGCCTCATAAGTTTGTTTAAAAGTGCTGTACAAATAAAGTTTGATTATTGATATTATGAATGAGTGATGGACCAGTGTGAAGGTGGGAGGAGGGCACATCGTTCTGATTCTGGTTCTCGTTGTGATAATGTTACACAGAATCCGAGTAATATTCTCATTCATCTGACAGGGACCATGCCTCCTCTTTTATTTTGAAATCTACTTTGGCACATTCAGACAGAACTCCCATTTATCTCACCGTTATTCAGATGTACAGAGTGTTGACTGTTTCTCATCCGTTCCATCACAAGTGGAACAGAGACTTTGTGAACAGAGAACATATAGTGGTTGGAGACAGTTGATAATCAAATGAGAAACAGACCACAAGCGCCTGCGCCTACATGTGGGTTTTTAACTCAGTGCAGAGCTGAGCGCACGTATAGATGAGTGCAACATCCTTCAAATGCTCCAGTTTGACCCCTTTTCTGCCATGTAAAATAAAACAACTTGACACTTAAGTCTAGCTGATATTCTTTTTTTTTTCTCCCAAGTGATTTTAATCTTTGTTCTCTTAGGGGAAGCTGAAGTCATTTCACGAGAGCTGCAAGCTAAAAACAAAACCGAGAACTTGGCTCACTGCTGCAAGACTTCCACGACCACAGGCGTTGTCAGGAAGGCCTTCAGCTCCGCCCATGTGCTCTCCTCTACACATCAAGTGTCCGTACCAACATCTGAGAGAAGCGAAGCGAAGCACGCCCTTCATTTTCACACACACACGGGGCCTGTCTGTCACGGCCTCGTAGCTGCTCGCAGCTACACTGTGACTTTTGCCCTTATTTGGATATGTCAGGGCTTCGAGCTAAAGGGGAATTATTAGATCAGAAGCTGTGGTGTTGACACCAGGTTTATACTGTCTTGGCTGCTCGGTGACCTCTGTTAAAACAAAAAGGCAAAAAGCGAGTGAAGGTTTCTCCAAGTCAGTCTTGGAACATGCTCTGTCTGACAGGGACTAAGTAGATTTAGGGAAGTAAGGGGTTGTATTTGTACATGGGAGATGGACATTATCAGCACAAGGCCACACACACTGAAACTGATGTGTGCGAGTGTTTCATAAGGCTGACAAAACTTCCTCTCTTTCGCAGACCAGAGAGAAGCTACAGAACCGAGAGCAGCTCTACAAAATTTTAAGGATTTCAATTCCTTTTACAAAGGAGGTCCTCTTCTACAGCGACAGCACGTAAATGTATGTTAGCTTTGGTGCTCTGCGACGGTAGAAGACGTTCTCTGCTTCCTTTTAAGTAGCAGTACAATGACGTAAACAATACAAAGGAAAAAGTATCAAAAATAAAAGCACTTATTCTGCAATAGTGTCCCCTTGGACTGATATATTATTATATGCTCTGTGACACTGTTAGCTTTTTAATACTGATGCATCAGTGTGTAAGCAGAACTTCACTGTTGTAGCTGCTGGAGGTGGTGGAGCTGGTTTTAACTACTTTATCTTGTGACCCCCTGGGCAGGATAAATCTGAGGGGTCGTGAGATGATTAATGGGAGAAGAAAGAACAACAAATGAATCTGCTTTCAGTTTTTTTTTTTTTTTAAATAAGAGTCTGTCTATTCATCAGTGTCTACCCTGAACGTGGTTTTATTTATAGTAACATAATTTTATTTATATATCATGATGAGACAGGCTGAGATAAGCAGCTGAAGGTGCTGGTGTGTCAGGCGACCACGACAAACTGTCCTGAAAGAAAGTTTCAAAACTGTGAATTCTGAATATTTTCAGTGATTTACAGGCTTATTTAAACATTCAGTGGAAAATCACTTTACATGCAAACAGACTGTATCGTAATTCTATTTCCTGCATATTTTCTTCTGTATTTCTGTTAAAATAATATTTTGAGTTTTATGCATTTGTATCGGTGTCTGTATCAGTGTTTCTTGTATTTTGGCTTCCTGGCAGCTTAATACTTTTTTTTTTTTTAAACTGACATGTTGAACAAGGCTCAGACAGTTGGGCTGAAAAAAGAATCCCCATGCACGTGGGGTGAGGGCAGTTTAAAAGGTGCTAAAGAAAGGTTAAAATAAATGCATAGAAAGTTAAATACAGTTGAGTCTGGACTCCAGAGGGTTAAATGGCACCATGTGAGAGGTTTAGAGGGGAAATGTGTCTTTAGTACGACTGTACCAACTCATACACATCTGAAACAGGACACGGGGCCCCAACCAGACTCAGGGTTTTTTTTTGCAAGAAGGTCACAAAAGGGCTGGCACCCACGTGTGTAATCTTTAACAATGTGTTGTATTTTATTAATGTAAAATATTTATTTGTAAAGCTGAAGTGAACAATTTTGTTTTGTAAAATGTAGAATGATTCCCTTTGAAGTGTAGTGGAGTATAAAGAAGCACAAAAAGAAAAATACTGAAGTATCTCAAAACTTGTCTTAAGTGCAGTTCTTAAAGTAAATCTACTTTCTGCTCTTGCTCTGCAGAAGCCGGTTTAGAGCAGCTCAGGCCTCCGCGGAGCTCGCAGGTCTGTGAGGGATCTAAGCCTCTGGGCGGCTCGGTGATGTCGACACCCGGCCTCAGCCTAGGAGGAGCTTGAAGAGCACAGACAGGGAGGGGAAATGGCTGCCAGCCCAGATAAGGTCTATCATGAGAGGCAGCATGGGGTAGGGAAGGCCCCAGCTTCGGTGCACTCCTCGCACAGGGAGCTAGGATCACTTCCTTACTGGCACGCGCAGCAGATGACCGAATTTTAGTGGCCGTCTGCAGGGTGAGGGCTGCTGCATTCTCCCTTCAGTGGAGGCTGGTGACTCAATTAGCCGGAGAGGCCAGGGATAAGCCAAATGCAGGGCAGGGGTCAGGAGATTGGAGGGTCAAAGGCTAAAAAATGCGTGGCTTTAAAAGACGCCATATGCTGAATCTTTTCAACATGTCTTCATTCTAATAAACATGTTTGATTTGTCATCAGTGATGCTCGCCTCTAACATGAAAACATACATGAAAAAGACTCGGTGGGCTTCTATGGTCTCAGTGTGTTTTCCTAACATCTTTTAGTTACCACAGCTGACGTCAGCCTGGCCATATTTTTGTATGAATTTTGTCATCTCAAAAGCCTTTGTTGTGTACTGCCCACACACACACACACACACACACACACACACACACACACACACACACACACACACACACACACACACACACACACACACACACACACACACACACACACACACACACATTTAACTACTGTAGACAGAGGGATTTGTCTCCCTCTGAGGTATTAATTTCAGAATGACGTCTACTCCTTTTCTCCCAACAGGAGCAGATGTCATGGGAATTAAGTTATAGTCCACCTAACCATGTCACATTTTTCTATACACACACACACACACACACACACTGTTTACAATGTGAACATGTGTGAGTCCCCACATACAGAACCTAAATCCACTGGTAGAATTCAAATAACTACATCTGCTCAACGTCTGTGCTTACATGTGACTCTGAGGTACTTATACTTTACGTGAGTATTTCCATTACTCCATGACGTGTTTGAAAGCTATATTTACTAATTTCCTCTCAGAGTGAGATTTTACATCAAGAAAAACATGTTAATCTTATGAAATACATCACACTGTCTTTGTGGACTGTGTCCTCTGACAGAAAACAGTCTAGTTGTCACATGTCAGGTGTGAATTGTTAGCAGTTAGCGGCTCAGAGAGACATTTCCCCTCTAAACCTCTCACATTGTTTTATTTAAATTACTGATAAATGCTCCAATTCAATGTTTCACAACACCTCACATCCTTTTTATCATCATGACCCCTCAGATTTATCTGCTGACCCTCTGGAGGGGCCTGACCCACGACTGGAAACCACTGGACTAGACAACCTTCAGCAACTGAATATGAAGTAGTTAAAACTAGCTCTACCCCTATCAAACGAAGGTACTGCTGCTTAAACACGAGTACATCAGAATTAAAAATATATAAAATAAAGTCATTTATAGCAATTGATCTGTCACAGGGACAATTTATTTTTATTTAATTTATTTTAACTTTTACGGTAGGAAAAGGAAAAGATGAGTACCTTCAAACACGGTAAGCTTGCAGACTTGAACAGTGATCCAGGACTTTTAAGACCAGATTTCAAAAGCCTGTAATGAGAAGAGTAAGACAGGTACGAAAGAGAAAAGGAGAAAGAGAAATAATCATTCAGGACCTTTTTTTCCTGAATTTAGCATTTATAGGCTGTTCAGAAACATTTAATTAGTCAGTTATAATACACTGTAATGTAGCTGTAAACACATAAAAGAACATTTTCATTCATGTACAGTATTTGTTAACAATTATAGCTTCTCCTGTGACGACTTTAAATTATTACAACTGTGTGTGTTTTAATATTTTGTCATTCATAGCTGTTTACACGTGTTATAGTTTGTTGACATTACTAAACAGCTTATTATAATATATTATAAAGTATATATTCAGTGTCTACCTGTATATATTGCTCATAAACACTAACTAGGGAGAGCTGGGTGCTGCCGTTACCAGCAGTGTCACTTCATCCACTCCTTCCTTTAGTGCACTGTGTATGAGCATCCTGTTTGTAAAACTAAAAGACTTGTTAGGAGCTTAAAGAAGAAAAGAAAATTTAAGCTTCATTATTACTGATGTGTGTTACAGTTGTTTGCCACAAAAGGAAACCAAACGTCTCTGTCACAGTGCACACAGAACTGCTCACAGCTGCCGTGTGACACTTTCACTGAGCTAGAGTCGACTATTAAACTACCAGAGCAGCAGAAAATGAACTAGTCACTGTGTTGATTGGAAAAAAAAGTTGGTTCTCTGGTTGGTTGGTTGGTTGGTTGGTTAATTAGTTAGTTAGGCTTATAAAAGGCTGAGTCTTTAAACTCTGTGGTGGGAGAAGTATTCAGATCCTTCACTTAAGTAACGGTATAAAAAGTATAAAAAGTAAATATACTCATGCATAAAAATGAGCTGTGTGTTGTACTATTATGTAACATACTATTAGATTTGAATTACTGATGCATTGACATCTGATGATCATTTAAATACTGTACTGTTGTGTAGTTCAGGCACTCTTTTTATAGGTAGACTCATAATGTATGTAAAATATTAATTTGTAAAATGGAAACTAAAGCTCCAGAAACAAAAAGTGGAGCAAAAAGTTCAGTATTTCCCTCTGAAACGTGGCAGAGTGGAAACACAAAGCAGAGCACTGTAAAATGGAAACGCTCCAGTGAAGTACGAGTACTTCAAACTTATTTACGTACAGTACTTGAGTAAATATACTAAGCTACTTTCCACCACTGCCCGTTACCTACATATTAGTGATCTCTGTAAAACCTAGGGCTGTCTCTGACACTCACATGCTGATGTTTCCATATTACTGAACATCATCAGTGCAGCTTTACTTCATCATTCACAGTCTGTTGCCTTGATATCTGGGGACTTACCAGACTCCCCTCCAGGTTAGCATTATGAGAAACCACATGCTTACAGTTGGACATTTACATTTATGGGGAATTGAAACCTGTAGCCTTTCACTTTTGAAAACTAAAATGCAGGTAGTCATAGAGACCAACATGTTGCCTTTTGAACAAGAGAACGCAGTCACTCATCACTTACACTGAAACTGCTTTAGGACTCTCTTTGTGGCCAGTATGGACGGGAAGAATAGCTACAGCTACCAATAACACTTTCAGTGTACATGTGAGCATATGAGAGCTGCATGAAGATCCAAAAAAAAGAAAAAGTGCACCTGCCCTTTAATGATGCTGCGTGGTGTTTTACAACTTATCTGAGATAAAGTGGTTTCACTCTGAACAGACCTGCATCGCTCTTACGTTGTCAGAGGTGATGAACTTTTTGCTTCAGTCAAAAGAAACCAATACTTACTACTCATGTTTAACCCATTTAACAGTAATAACACTTGGAAGATTTGAATATTTCTAGTAAATGACAGATAATCAGTGAAACCATCTTCACACAGGAAATATTCCTGTACGAGCATGAATACGCATAGACTGAAGAGGCTGCTCTGAGAAGATACAGGTGATCTCAGGATGTGCACCTCATTTATATTATATATACACACACACACACACACACACACACACACATACACATCATGAAACTGTTGATAAACTGAGCTTAATGTGAAATACAAATGGAAAACACACAGCCACATACAGATAAGCTCCCACTGTGCTGTAATCTGTCTCCACTTCATTCTGGGCCTGTTAGCCAACCTCACATTGCACAGTGCTCTGCACAAAACTGCATGAAGCCACAGCAGGTCTACATGAGTATAAATGCCGATGTGCCTGCAGCACAGCATCATGGCGTCATACGGAGAAACTGAGCCTAAGCTTTAAAAGAATCTGATTTAAAAGTTGATTAAGAAAAATGAAATGATCAAAAGCAACGTCCAGGATGTTCTAGTGTTTGTAGTTGATTCTAAAAAAAAAAATCTTAAATGTGGAGGGTTTTTGTTTCCCAGGTAGTTAGTGTCAGTATCATAACGTGGAGTCTTCTGGAGGAAAATCTTCAGAGCTGCCGTCGGCATTTTTAAAAAAGCGCCTGCAGAAAGCAGAGAGTAGAGACGGAAGAAGAGAAAGAGAGCGGCTGTGACTGTTAGACCTCTTCCTGTGGTTACATCACGTGGTTGTGGAGGGTTCAAAAGGAGACAGCTTCTTCTTCTTCTTCTTCATCCGCTCCCCGGACTGACAGAAGACACCTGTGAGGCTGCCGGACAATCTTCACTTAAAACAGAGAAAAAAATTGCAGGTTGAGGTAAAGTATGATGGAAGGCGTTGTCTGCTTGATGCAAGAATTATTTGTGACGACATGGTAAAAATGACTGATTGTATTTTATGCGTCAGATAATGAAAGATTAGCTGTGTTACAGCTTTTTCTTCATTAACTGCATTTTTGTTTTTAAATCTAACATCTGGTCAAATGACCTTTATTCAGAATTTCATTTAGAATTTCGATGAAAAAACATTGTACCTAAAACTGAAAACTCAAAGTTTTTTGTAACTGTAACATTATTATAATTATTGTTTAACTGTTAAATGTTTCTACTGGATCTCTGCATTCGCTCCAGTTGAATTCTGAACTGTAAACAAACGTCTGCAGTTATTCTTGGACTAATTTTTACGTGACTTTTGAATGTAACAAGTTACTGCTCAGACAGAAAAGCTTACTCATGCCTGCCAAAATGGCTTCCTCAAGATAGCGCTTCCTCTGGCGCTTTAGATCTGAATTTTACCTCAAAAAAAAAAAACTACACTGTGGGGACAATTTGAGACAGATTATTTTGTTCTGTACAAAAAAACGTTAACAGGCCTCACTCCAATTTGAACAAGTTTTGTGAAAAAAAAACTCTAGATGCAAATGTTTCAAGTCAAATCAGGAAGTGTGCATTTTCTGGTTTGACAGAAGCAAAGGCTGTTTGAGCGCTGGGTGTGCATTGGGCTGAGAGGTTTCAGTTTGGTGCACAAGCGTGTGTCTGGGCGGGGGCTGGTGTGTATGTGTGTGCAGCTGCAGACGCGCACACAGGTGCAGAAGAAGAAGAGAGAAGTGGGATAGAAGACAGAAGACGGAAGAAGAGCGGTGGATGTACAGTGCAGTCATCCATAAAGTAGAAAGCACTACTAAACTCCTTGCCACAGTGTAGTGTTTCCTACTTTATGGATGAGTGTACTGTTGGCTTCAGGGAGAGGAGAGGCCCAGCATGGCGCCCACACAGGAAATCAGAAAAGAGGAAGCTGCTTTGTCTCGCTAGGCCACACATTACCCAGAGTGTTGCCCTCAGTCACTTCACATGGGCGGTGTGTGGTGCAGAGCAAAGCTTGCAGCTCTTTCCTCCATTTTCTACTTTATCTGTCTCAACTGTCCTGTAAAAGAAAACAGAGATGATGGTGTACATGTGACATTTCACCTGCATGATATGAAATAAAGATGAAAATGAACAAGTGTCTTGTTTTAGACTCAGTCATTTTCTGTGAAAATATACATACTTTATTCCTGTAAAAAGATCCATATTGAAAGAAACCATCACAATTTCAAGTCAACAAGTCCTCTGTGTACTACACCTTTAGTTACTGTTCCTCCATCAACACTGTCTGGACATGCAAAAGAAAAAAACAAAAAAAAACAAAAACAAAAACTGAAAAACAATATTAACAAAAATATTTACAGATGAGCTTCCAAAAGGATAATAAAAACAGTATTATATAAAAAGGTCAATCTTACACCGGTCTCAAACAATGAATGTAGGTCAGGAAAGACAAAAAAAAAGAAAAAAAAAGTTTCCCGTGCTGTATGAAAATATACCACAAGTCCCAACACTGTTCATTATATACAGAAAGCTCCTACAGCTTCTTTTCCACTGCATCGACCATCTACAACTCAGATATTGTAGATAAGTCAGCCTAGAAAAACTGAAATATGACAGTAACATAAATAAGGCCGAACATGGGTTTAACATTGGTATGCATGCAGTCAATAAACATCCTGTAAACAACATATTAAGACTAAACAAGGTCTTCTTGTAAGGCTAAATATGATCAGCTGAGCTAAGATACTACCTACGTGGGTCTAGGTCCTATTCAGTCAACAGTGGAGCCGCCTACTCACTACACAGCAGGTAGAGGAATACTTGTGCATTAAAGGCCGTCAAATACAAGATCAGTATAAATATTTCGCTGTACATTTCGGCAACTTTTGAGCATCCACTCCCCCCTTTAAAACAAAATAAGAAAAACATTAAAAAACAAAACAAAAACTGAATATACAGTACAGCCTCTATCTGGGCCAGGTCACATCTAAAGTGTCTTTGTCAAACTGCCCTCCTTTTTATTCTTGGCATCATCATGCTCCCTTTATATTACACTGACAAACAGTTAAAACATTCACGACATTAAAGCAAAAAAAAAAAAAAAAAATTGCCTCCAACTTGTGTCATCAGGTGTGACTCCGTCTACCTGTGTGGGGAACTTCAACAACTTGAATGAAATCAGATCAAAAACAAACCTCCACGCTTCAACCCCCGACCTGTCCCCCGCGCTGCTGGATGCCTGGTCTCTCGTAGCTATGGTAACAGGCAAAGCACCTAAGATTTTGGCATATTCTGCAGTTTTTGACAGCCGGAGTCAACTAGGTGGCTCAGCGTGAATAAGAAACGACAAGTAAAAACCTGAGAAGTTACCCAACAGCCCTGTGTCACACAGAGGAAAGACCCCATCAGACTCAGTGAACGATCACCGCATGTGAATGTACTAAGGCCTGGTCCACACACTCACATCCAAACTGAATATTTACACCACGTCTTCACTTAAAGAAAGCTGTCACAAAGCATTTAAAGGTACAGCATGGTCCTGTGTTTGTTCTAGTATTGTAACACACAATACGCTATATTGCTAAAGTGTTATTAATTAGCTTTAACCAAACAGTCTATGACGTTATGATGCTAACTACCAGCACTACACTGCATGGGCTGATAAAGATGTTGAGCCTGTCTGACCCAATATCAAACACCGCAAGTTGAACTTCATTATACACCAAACATGGAGGCTAAAGAAAAGATATACACAGAATATAGTAGTGCCACAAACCACCAGTGCCATGACTGAAGACTGTTCACTTTAAATATAATCGCTAACTCTAGCTTCACTCTAATCTGGATATTCAGTCACTCTAGAATCAATTTTCTAGATCTGAAACAATTAGTTGATTAATCAATCAATCAGTCCAGAGGTTTTCAAACTGTGAGCGGTGCCTCCTCAGAGGCCTGTGGGAGAGCTGTAAAAAAAAAAAAAAACGTCATGGTAACATGGCGGCGGGTGACAGGGGCTTTTTATTTTTCTCTGATGGGGGCACAGTCCCATCCAATGATGGGACCTGAAGCTCCAAAACTTAAGAGCATGATTATCCCCCACAGAGAAGCAAAACAAAGACTAATAACAGGAGACAAAATCCATTAGTATTAACTTTTCTCTTGTCGCTCAATAGTTTTTTTTTTCTGTATTGTTTTGACAGATTTAAGGCTCAGAACGTCCCATCGACATGGAGCACTCTCTCCTCTGTCTATTCATGTACAGATATTTGACCTGTGGACAAACAGACAAAATAAAAATTTTCCATTTCAGGGCAGGGCGGGGGTGTTGGTGGGGCACAGCCGCATGTGGTGGCCCACAGTGTCAGACTTTGAAAACCTCTGGATTAGTCAACTGAGACAGAGTTAACGGACAAAACAAGACATGTGATGACTTCATCCTCGGCTGTAGGAAACTGTGATGGACATTTTTCACTCTTTTTGATGTTTTATAGACCGAAAATATAAACTGACTAACCAAGACAATAACTAATAATAATCTTATAACAATCATTAGTAGCAGCCCTTTAAGCTAACAGAGCAGCCTTCTTTCACCTTCTGCAAATGTTGCTGATCTCTCGATCTCTCTCACTCACTCTCTCACACACAGACACACACACACACGCATGTACCCTAACCTTAACCATCACATCTGAATGCCTAACCCTACTAGGTTACACCTCAACCCAACTTTAACCTGAACCCTAAAACCAAGGTTTGTCAGAAAGTGAGGACCGGCCAAAATGTCCTCACTTTCCCAAAACATCCTCACTTTGATGGTTTAAAACTTAAACCAGTCTTCACACAGTCATACAAGTACACACACACACACACACACACACACACGCACACACAGAAAACACGTAGTATACAACATTTAGGCCAGTTGTGACTGGGGTCACAAACATCAAGAGTTCCTGTGGAAACGTCTGAGAAAGGCATCTGTTTTCAGTCTCACCAATGGACTGGGCAACTTCATCACACACACACCGAAGAAGGGCAACCCTCCACATTCTTTACATTAACAGTATGTTTCACTTCAACAAACAGTCACGACCCCCAAATAAATTAGACCTAAACTACACATATGGACGTAGATCATCACTGTCTCTGACAGCTTTTCAGGACTGACCTTCTGCCCTGATGCCACTTCATGCGATGTGGTGATGATCAGGGAAAGAGTCAAATACAAATAAATAACATGTTCTGTACAAAGTACTGTATAAATACTCTTAAAGACAAGAAACACACGTGAGGAACTAGCAGACATATCTAAAATACATCCATTCAGGATGGATAGTGCATTCTTTATAGTCACACAGAGGAGACAGACTGCAGCTTCTATTCATTTGCTTCAGATAAATAAAGTGGCACCAGTACATGAGCTTTAAAGCTGATATTAATTAGCTGTGTCTGAGTTGGGCTGAAGTCTGGAGCTGCTGTTCTGTATCAGACTGTTCTACATAAGTCTGATCCATATCAAGCATTAAAGCCTCTAATGAGTGGAAAATCTGCAAATGCTTCGATAACTGGGAAGTTTCTAGAGAGTATGTTTGTGAGTTTGCACACGTCAACATGCACCTCTACATGCTGTAAGCTGTATGTTGATGTTTGAAAGGACTCTATATTTAACAGCTGGTCTAGCAGTGCTCTAAGGCAAATGTATAATTACTAACGGTTAAACCATCAGTTATTAGATCTGATAGCCACTAACCGCACCAACTACCAACCGAGACTAACAGTGAAGATAGAAAAAGTGCTCGAGCGTATCCTGAGTCAGATGTCCTGACTCTCATTCTTTCTTGCTGGATCCCAGCTTTTTGAACAGCTTCTTGCCTTTGGAGAAAAAGCCTTTCTTCTTCTTGCCTTGTGAAGAGCAGTCCCTCTGAGTCGGGCTGTCTGCTGGAAGGGGGGCTGGATGGGAGCAGCAGGCCTCCACTGCAGCTGGAGCAACAGCTGGACCTGGAGCAGGGTCCAGGTCTGACGTGGGGCTTGCTGTGGGTGGTGGTTGGGGCAGTAGGTCTGTGTGCTCTGTAGGGTCAAGGAAAGGAGGCTCTGTTTGGGTGTGCAAAGACTCCTCTGTTGTTGAGCATCCGGGATCTCTTAGGTCTGTAGAGGACGTCCCAGAATCCTTCAGGAGGAAAATAAGCTTTTTATAATGAGTCTGTGGGATTTTTATTAAACAACATCTAAAGCTTAGTTATGTTTAAAATGATCCTACAGAAACAAAAACACTGGGACAGGACACACACAAAGGAGGAGGCTCTCTCAGCTTTTGACCTGTGTTTCAATAAACTAAATCCAGGTGCAGGTGTAGGATCCTATAGGAACAGTGTAGAACTACAGTGAAAGGTGGAGGGAAGTGGACATAAAACAGGGAGAGAACAGGGGACACTAGCATTGATCACTGAGCGGCCATAGTTCTGTCTGAAAACACTTACGATCACGTCTCAAAGTGTACAGTTCGTTTCTGCTTCTGCACAAGGCCATGCAGGAAACAGAGGGGCAGAAGAAATGCGACAGGACAGAATTAAACACTCTGAACAGAAAATGACAGAATGCAGTTGCCTGGAAATACTTGCAAGTGATGAAAAATGAAGTTTAAAAAAAGAAGTGTCATTGATGTCACTGATTTGTGAACATGGTACATAATGTGACCGTGGGTCAGGAGACCACATGCTAAACAGACAGAAAAGCAGAGCTACCTGTGATTCTTTCTTGGGCTCTGGTGCAGGCTGAGCGGGGAGAAGTTCAGCTGGAGCGTCGTCTGGTAAGGCCTGCAGGAAGTTGGAGGGAACTAAGCCTCTGTGTCCATTCAGGTCTCCCTGGAAGATAAATTACACACAAAGACAAGGCTGTAACTCACCTGAAGCTAAACTCTATAAATATTTACATCTGTGTCTGACAGATGAGTGAAATTTAATTTATTTCATATTCAGTTTCTGAGATGTTTCACAGCTGCTGAGAACATCCTCAACACACATTACTTTACTTACACCACTATATAACAATACTATATATATTCTGTAACAGTATTTTCAATTTCTATTACATGCACATACCCACATGTGTCATAGTATTGTATTATTACTGTATGGTGCACATATATTAAATATAACACTATATTCTTTGATATAATCAGTAAAGTCTGATCTCTAAATATGGAAATATGAGATTTACAGGATTTTTTAGGAAGTGAAGTACAAAAGACTTACTACAAATACTAATAAAAGATAAAAAGAGAAAAAAAAGATCACGTTAAATTCTTGAGGCATGTCAACACTCACGTAGAAGAAGCCATCTTCATCCATGTCACCGAACACATGTATGATGTCTCCTGCACTGAAGGTCAGCTCAGCCTGAACGGAGCCATAACAGACAGATAATCAACAAAACTACTACTTTAATAAAAACCTGAATAAAAACATCATGTATGAGGAAGCCTGACCTCTATGTCAGTGTTGGGGGAGCTTTCTCGTGGGTCATAATCGAAGATGGCGACCATCCTGCGAGCTCCGGGGGCCAGGTTCCCCGCAGCTGCCGTAGCAACAGTCTGGCTGGGATCTGTCAGTCAAACAGAGAAGGGGAAACAATTGAGCCTGACGTCCTGATCATTAGAGGAGTGAGACGTCTCCGCAATCCCAATCAGCTCATCAGCATGCAGCTCACGGTGTCTGCATGTCCGATCCACTCAGCGTCATGCTAAGCTGAGGAAAAGTCACACCACCGCAGTCGAACACAAAAAAATAAAGACCACGAGAGATTAGCAGAGTTGGCTCTTTCATTTCTTTTACAACGGTTGTAGCAGCTTGAGCTGTGCTGCTGTTTTTAAACATCAGTTGGAGCAAACACTTGCGATTAGATGAAGAGTGTGTCCAACTCTTTCCAGCACTGTTAGTGAAAGTGAGGACAAATGAAATTATTTGATGATTCAATGATGCCACTTGAACTGTGAAATGAGAAGAGGAGTTAGGAGAAGGGACTGCTGAACATTTATAACTGGTGGCTAACGAAGAGCTTAAAAAGCATAAGACATCAGTACCTGAATTTATGTTACTCACAGAAATAATATTCTATATTCTATTTGAATCATTTCCATCCCAATAAAGGTGCAATTTTAACATTCTGTCCTTTATTGAGGATGTTTACAAAGCTCCAAATTCTTCAGTATTCCCCGAAAAATTCAAACAGTCCTTAATGAGGATGGATGAAGGTGAGTCCTGATGTTATCAGCAGCTAGAAAACAGTCCTCATGTTTAAAACCAAGAAGAAAAAGCTCACAAAATGGCATTTGAACACATAAAATATCAACTGAACGCATGCTGACCTCCAGTGGACACCGAAAAGGCCATTCTGATCATGCAAGGTGCAAACAGAGAGGAAGAAGGTCAAAGGGCTAACTACAAACCTTGCCCTTGGCTGGAGGAGTCTACGCTCTCCTCCCAGAGTGTCGCAGACTCCACTGGAAGAGATGAGGTGAGGGGACAAGAGCATAAGCACAATCGCAGAAGGAAAGGAGACGCAGATTAAACCTCAAAAGCCAAAGTGTTAAGTTACAGTGTGTCTCACAGTCACAGACGGACAATCAGAGGGGATGGATGCCTCGACAATGATTTTTAGGTTTAGGTGATCATGTAATGCTTTTGGGACAGAGGAGCAGAATCCTGGCAGAATACCATTCTGTGAGATTATCACTTAATAAGGGGCATACTGCCACATTCTGCTGCCACGTCTGCAGCGTATTACATGAATGTCCAATGAACGCTGACCACAGTGACTCAGTACTCGTGTACGTGCAGTTTAACAGCTGTGAAGCTGCTGCACTGGTGTTACTGACAAAATCAACATCATAAGAAGTTAACCTGTGGAAAGATGAAGTTACTCTGAATAACTTATTAACACTAGGACAGAAAGTGTAACACTAGGTTTTAATTACAGAATAGGAAACTAGTGTAGAGGAGACTATGCATGGTGGTAATATCTGCCCATAATGCTGAGAAGCTGATTTCATTACTACAGCAGCTGACCTAGAAATCTCCACCCTCCCCCTGAGTGAGAAGCAGCAACTGAAAGAGCAAAAGCTAAAGTCAAAGAGACAGAGAGACAAGCAAACCAGAAAACCAGAGAGGAGAAGAAAGGAGGGAGGCGGGAAGCCGCAATCTGCAGTGAGACACACCTTTCTTGGATCGTCTCGGTTTCGGCGGTGGAACGGGGCGACGTGGAAGCTGTGCATGTGTGCGAGTGCCTTTATGGAGTTTTAGAAAGGAAAACCAAAAACAAACAAACAAACAAACAAAAAATGAAACCAAAAAGAAACAAAGAGGTGTAATATTTGAGAGAAGCAGACCAGACAGAGTAGACAATGAAAAGCCAAGTGAAGAGCAATTTAAAAATGACAACCGGCGAGCAGCAGACACAGCAGTGAGAACAAGTGGAAGTGAAAAGGTTAAACCATCTGCAAATACCACTCTGGGTAGAAAGCAGGAAACAGAAGCAAAGTGTCTGCTCGATTTTACAGGGTGACTCGCTACCACTCACCACAGGCAAACACTTTGAATTAACTTTATTCTTTAAACACCTGCATGAAAACGCAGTCAGTGACTGAGAGTACGTCGATGGTTATGATTTTCTTAATAGCAACACAGTGAACAAGAAACCATAAAAAAGACAGAAAACAAAGCCATGGGGAACATTTCAGGTTCCATTTTAATTAGCTGAACTTTCTTTGTTCCTCCTGTTGAGCCAAATGGTCACAGACAAGAGGGAGTTTTTACTTCACGTCCTCTTGTCTGGAAAAAAAGCTTTCATTTTTAATTTGAGGATTTCCTCTAATGGTCTGCAGGCAAAAATACACCAAAGAAAATACCTCCATAATTCACAGCAGTGGATTCTTCTGCACATGTGCTGCTATTTTCACTTCCCACTTAAACATGAACAGGGGTGATATTATGAATAAAACATTAAACTCTGTACCTACAGTATGGTAAAGAATGTCCAAATATACTCATTTTCAAGTGTAACAGGTCACATTTAACAGCAGACGGCATAATTATGTAAAACAACTGACGCACCATTTTGTCAGAAATCTGCCAACACGCGCGTGTTCTGGTCGATGTAAATCTTTGACTGACTGTGTTACGTACCTATCTTCTCCATGGAGGCCGCTGTGGACAAGAAGCCCTGCTGCAGTAGCTGCTGCCGGGTCTCCTCATCCTCCACCTGGATCTCAGACACCATGTTACACGGCACGTAGCCCAGACGACCACCCGACTCCCCTTGGTAGAACCCGTCTGCGTCTTTATCTCCGTAAACCTGAGGAAAAGAGTGTAAAATACATCAATCACAACAATCTCTCAGACACACCTCTAATATTGCTGGCTGCGTGCAACCTTTGAATTAATGCCTTGTGGTTCAGACTCATGAGAAGATCACTGCACACATTTAACGTCTCATTACAACCAGCATATTTTACCTGTGAATGTTAGCTTATCACGGCTGCTATGAATGGGAAACCTGCATGACTGACAGCGTTACTCCAGTGTTGTGTGAGCAGTGAGGGACATACTTTGATGATCTGTCCTTCACTGAAGGGCAGCTCCTCCTCAGCGGCATCAGGATTGGGTGACATGGTGGCGGGATCATAAGGGAAGAGGGCCACAAAGATGCGTATGTCACTGTCTCCTTTCATCTTTGATGAATCAACACCACCTGCAGACACAGGCACAGACACACTTAGGACTGAGATAATTAAAAGATGCCTACAGTGTTCAGTTGACTTAGATCTGAGCATTCAGAATCAGAATCAGAAAAACTTTATTGATCTCCACAGGGAAACAGCTTAACACACATTTCCTTTTGATTAGAGAAGTTGACAGTGTTGGTTATCTGCCATACTCAATCAGTTACTTTCTTGAAAGTGTATCAAAGAAGTTGAACTTGATATTCTTATTTCATTAAAAAAATAATACATGATTATATTTCAATTCTATTTAGAGCCGTAATGATTAGTCCATCAACTAAACTGACAGCAAATTAATCAGCAACTGTTTTGACAATCACAATAATCATTACAGTCATTTATTTAAGCAAAAATGCCAAAGGTCCACTGGGTCCAGCTTCTCAAATGTGATGATCTGATGCACTTCTTGGTTGGTAAACAGAATATTTATGCATTCTGGACGGCTGGTTGGACAAAATAAGAAATTGAAAGATGTTTAACTCGGCAGTTGGAAATTATAACAGGAATTTTTCACAACTCTGACATTTTATAGACCAAAAAATTAATTAAACTAATTAATTCATTATGTTACATAAACTATTGTTTTCATGCAATTCATTGTCTCTACTATCTGGTTGTTCTTATGCTTTTGTGAACCTAAACGCAATTCAGCATTATCAGTTATTTCTATTACCACGGACCCTTTGCAAAGAAGCCATGCATGGCTTGCAATGAGTTCTGCAAAAAAGTGTAGCCAGCTGGCCCCTCCCCCACCCACTGTAGCGCTGCTATGAACAGAGTTAGCCCAGCACAGGCATGTCCTTAAAAGAGGTAATCAAGCTAAACCACTGATCCTAAGCTGTGTGAGCCGTTTGAGAAACGTGCACTCGTTCATGATCTGCAGCAACCGAGCGACGGGAGAAACAGCGTTTGGCTCACTCTCTGATTTATATCTGAGGATGTTTACTGACAACACACCCTCAAGCTAACATAAAAGAATAATGCTAATATTATGGAAGGTGTTTTGAATACATTCCATGTCACAGGTCATGCAAAGCAACCTTTAAATTTGGCTTGCAGCACTGTCTACAGGAGAGCAGACGTGAGGCATGACACCACTGTGACTAAAGACATTAGAACTGTAGCCTAGTTGACAGCGAGACAAATTTGAAGAGCTGTAGTGAGACTTTAAGCTGCACTGAAGAGACATGCCCTCTATCTCATTATGGAGAATCAGCCCATCTGCGGCAGGAGTCATGGGCAGACAACTTGAACACTTTCACATCCTCATTGATTTTCTAGTAGATAGGACAGAACTTCTCCCTGCTCCCTTCCTCTAACTCCGTGCACGTGTACACTTATGCATTTGTGTGGGTAGTCAAGTGCACCCACACATACACCAGAGATGTTTATGAAATGAGTGTGCAGTATGTGTCATGTGCCTTAAAGATAAATGAGAAGAGAAGGGGTGAGTGAGGGAAGGTGTGGAGGGAGAGAGAGAAACACTGCAGTCTGTTTCTTTGCTTGCTAATCAAGGTTACTATTTTAATGTCTGTCACTTCCTCCTGCCATGACAAGCCACTTTGGGTTAAGCCGGTTCTCAGCTTAGCGGGCTCTCTCCCACTTCTCCACTGCAGCTACAGCACCTCCTCCTCTCTGACCCACCCCCACCCCACCCCTTCCTACACAAGGTGCTAATCTGACTACCATCATGTGAGAGAGGGGGAGGCCTGCCAACAGAACGCACAGGTGTGTCAGCAACGCCTCGTACCTTTCCACTGCATATTTGAACCAAATAAATAGACACAGGAAACAGGAAGACACAAGAGGAAACAGTCACTGACCTTTGAGTTGCCTGGCCTGTGAGCACATTGGCTTAGAAGAGGGCTCAGGCTGGCCTCCCCACGATGGACCTGCCTCAGCTGGTGGGATCTGGTTGGGCTCCTGCTCAGCAAACAGAAACACAAGTCAATAAGAAAACCGTCTTCCACAGAAACACAGGGACTACTTGAGGAGAGAGGAAGAGGTTCACGAAAAAATGAACAGTAAATGCAGCTGTTCATTTTTCAGAACAATATTTAATAATCTATGCTTCATGTAATGATAATTCACTGAGTTGTAATAGAGATCGAAACCTCATGAAGTAAAAAAAAAAAAAACAGGGTTTCCAACATTCTACTGTTTCAACATAAACATGTTCCTTTTTTACATGGTGGTAATCTTAGCAGACGCAGACACACGTCAAAGCACATCCACTGTGAGCTAATGCAGGTCAAAGCACAACTGACTAGTTCAAGACAAGAGCTGAGGGGTTTCCAAGGTTGGAGAGTGTGACAGCAACAGGAATTAGCACAGTCAGACAGAGAGAGAGCAGATTCAGTTATGCTTATAAAGAAGTCTGAAGCCAGATGGTGATGATAAACTGGTTTATATGTTTGGCATAACATTATGGAATAATACACTATAGCTGCAGAGTGCTTGCTTTTGTAAATCAAGGCTTCCTGACCTCCCTCTGTCCACTGCAGTGATGATGATGATGGAAAAGTAAGTTGGTGTCTAGTGAGCGGTGGAGTTAAGTGATCTCCTCTAAAGATTAGATCCACACTGCTACAGGGAAGAGAAGCGGGCTGGGACAACACACCCACTGCGGCTGGCTTGCAGCAAAATTTACCAGCAGATCAGCCTTCAGCCCTCGGCGGAGAGGAGGCCTGCAGTGTTCCATCTGAGCCCCCTCCACCCACCACTCAGCGCTCATCTGCTCCACCACCACCTCCCCAGGACCGTACTCCACGGGCTCCTCGTTATCATCTGTGCCGTACTCCACGTCGATCTCCACCCCACGACCAACAGGTGACTTCAGAGTCCGTACTGTTTTGCTGACCGGGTAGGGTCTTGGCGGGGTTGGGCCATGGCTGAGGTTGGCTGCCGCGGCGGCAGCCATCTGACTCCTCAGCATGGCCTCCCTCCTAAGGCGGTCCCCTAGCCCTCTGAGCAGTACTCTCTCTCTGCTGTTGGGGGTTGGCTGGGGAGGACAGCGGGCTGAGACCCGCCTGCTGGTGGGACCCTCGTATAAACTCATGTCCTCTTCTTCAGGATAACTGATGGTGTCCACTGTGTCTGCGTAGTGCACCCTGTGCTGTGTCTTAGGCTTGACCTGCGAGGGTCCGTGTCTGAGTAAAGGCTCTTTGGTTAGGGATCTGGGATCCCTGTTGTAGTGATGATGGTGAGAGGGAACATGTGATTGTGGGTTGGTGTGATGTTGATTATGCTGGGGGACATGATGGAGACGTTCTGAGTCCCTGGGGTGAAGGTGGCCGGGCCTGGGCCGAGGCTGATTGTGGTGGGTTAAAGGCTCTTCTTGACCACTGTCCTCCTCTTCTGTCACCTCAGGAATGCTGAACAGCTGCTTGCCGTGACAGATCTGAGGGGGCAACTTGAGGATCCTCTCAAGAACCTCCTCATCACTGTCTGGAGGCTCCAACTTGCATGACTACGAGGGCCACAGGTCAAAGCAAGCAAGAGTGGGTTGGTGAAGGGGAATGGAATATCAGAGTAAAAAAAAGAGACGCGCAGACAAAACAGATGACAACCCGGCCATGCAAAGGAAAGAGAAAAGAAAGAAGAAGAAACAAAAACAATCAAACATTCTTAGGAATATGACAGCATAAACAAAGCCAGAAGTGAGAACTTAATTATGCAAGACAAACTGAAAGAAGCATTTTTCAGGCAAAAAGCAGAACATATAGTGCACTCATTCTTATACCCTGTTAGCTCCAACTGCGTATCCCCTGGCCTGTGTTTCTCCAAGGTGGTCAGAGTAGAGGTCCTCCTCCTCCTCCTCCAGGATGTCAGACAGGTCTGATCGGCTGTTGTCTGCATGGTAGTCGCTGGGAGGCTCCACGAGCCCTCTGCCATAACCCTGTGAAAAGATATGTCAACACTTTGAATCAAACCATCCACTGTGAATTTATTTCGCCTTAAGTTTTAAATTCTCACTTGTCACTGACATTATTTAATGAGCAAAACCACAAATCTGTAAGTTCAGTGATGACATGTTGCCAATTCAAATGTACAAACTATTCAAGGCTCCAGAAAACATCAGCAACTTCATATGTAGACTACATCTATCTGATATATGACCTGCACCACCGCAGCATGAAGCTTACTAAATTAATTGCACAAATGTTTGCGGGTGAATTAAACAACACCTCTACAGACAAAAAGATCTTCCCACTTTCAGTCCAGCTCTCAGCCGTGATCAGACTCATTCTACATTTATTTCTGTACTGAGGAGTCAACTGTGTCAAAGAACGGGGCTGACCTGCTGCCCCCTGCAGTACGCTGGCTCTTGGTCCTGTCTCAAAAACTCTTCGATGGACACCAGGCGGGTATTCTCTTGCTCCTCCTCTACCTCCGACTCCAGCGGTGAAGTGCTGGGGGGACGGAGGAGGTTAATGTCCTGAGGGTTAAGGAGGTCTGTGATGGGGGCTTTGGGTGGGGTAGGGATGCGCTCAGGGGTTCCGAGCTTGGCACAAGGATCCTCGATGAACTCCGTGATGGATGGGAAAGGACGTATCGTTCCAGGGCTGTCAGTGTCTCTGCGCTGCTCCAACACTGCTGCTGCTGCCACGACTGGTGCTTGTGCAGGCGCTGGTGCTGCAACGGGAGATGGTTGGGGTGCTGAGGTGGTGGGGGAGGTCACATTAACCTGCAGATGAGAAAGAGACAATGTGGTACGGTTTAATCAAGTTTATTTTCCTTGAAAAAAAAAATTGTGGTCTCTTATATGTAGGAGGATGTTGGAGAGAGGATTACCACTGGAGTAATGGTGGGGGCTACTGGTAATGTGGCCTCACACACGGCCAAGGCAGCAGCAGATGAGGGGTTGGCCCAGGCCTTCACATATGAGGCAGATGAGAGAAGATCTTCAGAGTGGAGAGCATGAGGACGGTTGGCAGCAGCCTCCACTGCGAGGCCAGTGTTGTGTGTGTCTGATGGCAAAGTGCTGGGCAGAACGGAGACTTTGGCAGCAGAGTTCATGTAGGACGGCGGTGAGGGCAGGTTACTGGGGCCTACTGGGGCGCAGGGTAGAGGGGGTGGCACAAGTGGGGGGGGTGACAGCTGGGCCTGCCATGATGGCAGCCAGCTTGGAGGGCACATTGACTGGCAGGGAGTCACAGGACTCCCCGTGGGCGGACATGGTGCGGACAGTGAGCTCCTGAGCTGCCTGCAGGGACTGGATCTGAGAAGGGCCCAGCAGGGCACTGCCGGCTGTTGGGGAAGACACCTCCAGCACCTTGGATTGGAGAACAACAGCTACACATGTAAAATATGTAAAACTTTCATGTCACACAATAAAAGCCACAGGCAGACAGATTTAACTTGAATTCTAACAGCAGCACAGTGTTGGATGAAAGCGGATGGAACAAATAAAAAAAAAAAAAAAAGGAAGCTCTTACCTTTTTCTTGTCAGCGTATATAGTGTATCCAGTGACACGGACTCCATTGGAGGTCCCAGCAGCATCTATAGTAACAGGCAGCCAGCTGATGAGGGCAATCCCTGGAGAGGGGCCGTGCTCCAGCTGTACATCCAGAGGAGCATCAGGGGGACCTACGGGGATTAACAGCATCCCACCACAGCCAGTGGCAGGCAAAATACAGAGAAGCACGATTTTATTTTAATACAGGATCAAGGGAATTGCTCATATTGAAAATACAGTGCTTGGGATAAGAACTAATTATCACAAAGGGTATGAGATTTTACCACGTACGTTACTGTCTCTACACTCTACAAGGACAGTAAGAAATTTAGAAACCATATACCTGGGTTCCCAGAGTGTGGGCATGAAACTTAAGCAAATTTGAATGATCATTTAGAGAAATACAACTTACATCTAATATGACACCGATCATAAATATGTATCTCACAGGCCTAATAAACTTTTGTTGACTGGGAGAAGTAGAATGGCACAAAGGGACATCAAATGAGGTTCAGGATTAACAACTCAACGAAACATCAGTGACACCAAAACCTCGCACTGAGATGCCATTTACATGGAATCCAGATTCTCTGAGCGTGTGCAGCACTTGTGAGCAGTGCTTTGTGGGCAGAACAGAAAACTATCAAGCAAATGGGAAACGTGTACTTCAAGATAAGGAAACAGCAAAAAAGCCACAATAACAGTCTTGTCATCAGCAGCACTTGATGAGTAGATGCAGTACAGGGTGACAACATGAGTAATTAAGTCATCTACTTTCCTTCCCCTTACAAGCAATGCGTTCTGTGCCCATGTGCTTTGGTTACTTAATAAAGGAAATACGATTCAGAGCAGCTCACAAAAGCAGCTCTCATGAATAAACTGATGACTTTGCGTAGGAGGTAGAGAATCATCCTGAATCAGCCAAACAGAATACATGGCCTGTTAATATGCTCTGCAAGATACAGCACATCAGGTTACCACGCAGCTCTGATATCTGCTGATCTAATTCAAGAACCGCTGCCCAAAAAAATCCAGTGATAATATGTGAAGAGCTGGACGGAAGCAGCAGTGGACTCTGGGAACTGTCTGTCTATGGGAGGGGTCACCTACCAGACAAGTCCCTGACATTAACTGAGGATGGAATTGCCTCAACAATCCCTACTGTGTGTCACATGTCAGTCACTAACACAACAGTCACATGTGCTTAGTTAGAATCAAAAATCCCTCAGCTATATTACTCATCATGTTATCTACACAAAGGTTTGGTAAGATCTCAGGTTTCTTTCTTACACACACACACACACACACACACACACACACACACACACACACACACACACACACACACACACACACACACACACACACACACACACACACACACAGCTAGTTTTGATACTGAACATATATATTTAATCTATACTGTTCTTTTTTATAAAAATGGTTGAATCACAAATCCTACACTAATAATCCAGACTGCCACACTCATGTGCTGTGTGGGTAAAATATGAATTACCTAATAGCATCAGCCATTTTCACAGAGTTACAGCATCACACTGCAATTACTATTTACAAAAGGTGTCCAAAATCCTTGATCTGGATCAAACATTTGAGCCTGACTGAGCTTTACATGCTCTGTACCTATATTTATCCAACTTACATGTTTGATTGAATTTGGAATGGGGAAATTGTACAAGTGTAGTTAGAATGACACTTTCAGAGAGCAGCATCGGATATTAGAGAAAACACTAAATCCTGACCTGCCATCAGTGTGGTGAAGGTGATTGTGGCGCTTCTGTGTTCACGTCGCTCCACAGGTAACTCCCATGGTGTGCGATGTGGCCGTGCCTCCACTTTGACTGTGTACTGCAGGCTGGGCAAGAGGTTATTGAGGCACAGCGAGTAGCAGCCAGCCTTCACCAGCTCACACTCCTCCTCGTTCAAGGACACAATGTGCACATAGTTACTGTTGCTGGGCAGCCAGGTCAGGTTGGCAGACGTGGCGGTGATCCTCTCCACACGCAGCTGCGTGGGCGCCACACAAACGTCCCGACCGACCAGCATGCTGCAGCGCAGCTGGTCTGAGAGGCCCTTCTCCGTCAGGCTCTGCACTGACACACGGTAGGCCTTGAGGTTGATGTCTAGCCGCTCCAGCACTGCTTTGGTCTGGGCACCGAAGGGCACATTGAACCGCAGCTCCTGGTCCACGTACACATTATAGCTCCACACATTGCCCCACCCAGCCGGCACCAACGGAGGGTCCCAGCCAATGATGATGCTCTTGGCAAGCTGCTTGATGAGGGTGAGCTTACGTGGGTAAGGCACAATGTCCACTCCCACCTCCTCCAAATCCAAGTCCAGGCCGTTGGTGAGGGGGGCTGGGACAGCCAAGGCCGATGCTGAATCTGAGGGGGCTGAGGCAGGGCCAGAGGCAGCGGGGGCCTCTGTCCTTTCTGAGGCGCTGACGCCCATGTGGAGGTGATGCTGGTGGCTGGCACTGTGCAGGCTGCTGTCTAGCAGGGAGTTATGGGACATGTCCCCTGTCTCTGGATGGTGAGTGCTCATGACGTCGTCGTCTGATACACGTTCCACAAAGTTAGAGGGGACCAGCCCTCTCCGTCCGTCCATCAGCTCACCTGAAAGGAACCACAGTCAAATACTGAAACTACCACATACAGACAGGAACACGAAAATGCAGACACAACAAATGACACTCTGGACGTACCTTCATAGAAGCCATCATCATCCATGTCTCCATAGACATAGATGTATTCTCCAGCAGTAAGTGGTAGTTCCACCTCAGGGTTGTCGTTGGGGCCATCATAAGGGTTATAGCTGTTGAAAGTGAATTTGCCAGGAAGTTATTTTCATCACATATTAGCAGACTGCTGGTGTAGTGAGCTAACTGCTGCCTTACTGTAACATTTACCTATATCTTGCAATGAAAACCTGAAGCTTCGCTGCTCCTCTGCTGGCTGTGTAAGGTGCCGGGGCCACGTCAATGTCAAGCTCCTCTACTTCACTGGCAGTGTCCACCTGAGAACACCATGAACACAGTGTGAATCACTAGGACCTTTATGGCAATTCTACAACTGCCTGCATTAATGACTGAAAACATTTTATTCTTTCAACATGGTAAATCCACACATCATAAAGCAGTGATGGGACATATTGATTGACTTGGAATTTTGTCAGAATTTTGTAGAAGCTGAGGAATTGTTGTGAAATGACTTGAATAAACAATGAAGGTTTATAGGGTTAAAGGAAAGTGTTGATTCAACCTTGTGATCATTTTGGAGGCTGCTTTAAATATTTTCTCCAGAGATGTTTAAAATATTTTTATCAACCCCACTTACACCAGAGGGAGTTTTCTAAAGGTCAACTTATTTCCATATTTCTCAACACTGAAACCTGCCTCTGGGAGGGAATACTTGTACTGTTAAACCTGGCATTAGATGAGTGTGCTTTTTACACATATGAAAACTGTTATTTTGAAAATCCATGATGTAAAGGCCATGACTGCTTGGAAATGACTGCAAAGGAAATCTTTATGTTTTACCGTAAAGGATTTTTTCCCCCAGTTTTTATTCTATCACAGGTGGGAAGAAAAATCTGACATAAGTACTGGAAAATGTATCTATTGTAAATACAGAGGTATTAGCCTAACCCATAAATGACCGCACACATGAAAATACAATATTATTATTACATGGTGATTAATATTGTTTTTGAGCCACTGCTGATGGTAGAATCACCTTGATACCTGATGTCGAGTTGGGTTTCCATTCATACTGACCACACACAATACAATAGGAGAGATTGTATATTTATAGCTCCCTGGGAAAACCTGTTTAAGGATAATCACTGACAACTACTACTGTATAACCTTCATAATCCACAGTGGCCAGTGGATTATTTCACTAAATATGAGCTTTATTGAACTGTGGGCAGATGAGTGACGAGATGAAAAGACCAGTGAAGACCAGAGACAGACTCTGAGGAAACATTACACAACAAAAATACTAAATCATGGCAGCACATCCAAATTATTTCTCTTATGTATGAGCAGAGGGAGCTCCAGCGTATTTAGCTATAGTCTGTACTCGCGTGAGATGACAGACAGAAAGGTTAAGGAGGGCTTTTTAATCCATTAAATCCACACAATCAATGTGCTCGTGCATAGCTGTCTCTGTAATCTTGATGAGCGATCTGCCTGCCCATGTGGAGACAAAGAAAGCAGAAATGTTGCAGGCAGTCGTCCTGCACGATGACAAAACCAGGATGAACATCAAGAGACCAAAGGAGCATTTTCACAAACCTACAAACAGGACTTTAACACTAACCATCCCATCAAATGTGGGTCAAAAGAAAACCACTGAGACTCACATGTTGAGAGGTTCTGGCAGCTTTCAAACCTAGTGGCAGTATTAGTAAGGGTTTCAAAAATGTCATTTCAAGCTATGCTAAGTGAATTCAGAGTTTTCACTAAAAGCTAAAAATGCTGCTTGTGTATTATGTGGTTTCTCCTTTCTTTCTTGTAATGTATAACATCAGCCTGTTCAGGGACAGCAGCTGAAAGCCGTTTGGCTAAACCCAAATCTAATCTCAATTTTAATTAACGTGTGTTACGCCCTTGACAAATAATGAATAAAGCAAAATAAAAACAAAGAAACAAACAAAAAAAAACATGAAAGCATGAAATTCTGAAATGAGTAATGCACTGTACACTCTCATAACTGTACCTCATGTGTTGGGCTGGATTTGTGCGGACTGAGGTGGGTGTCAGACTTGGGGGTGAGGTGTGTGGTCTCTGACTTGCTGGAGGAAGAGCCTGACTTGCTGACACTGATGGTGGGCAGCTCTCGATGCTTGGTGACAGGCGAGCGCTCCACCCTTGACAGCCCTGCAGCGTGGGGGGTGGCCCCCATCCGCAGTGCAGCGGCCACATCTAGCAGAAGAGCGAGAAGAAGAGGATAATACGTAATCCATGACTTTAACAGACACCTCCAGCCCTCTCACTGGTTAACCTGGTTGAGTCCTTGAGCAGCTAGGTGGGTGAGGTCGCTGGTTGACATGCAGGAGGCTCAAGGTTGAACCTGGCTGATTAAACAGTGGGGGAAAAATCCTGCCTCCATCTGTCTGAGGTCAGAGGTCACACTACCTTGTGGCAACGTGTGTCACACCAGCCCTGTTAAGGGGCTTAACTGGTTCCATGGTCCACAGACATTTTCTGACCCTCATGTGATGGTGAATATCACAGACAAGCTCTGTTACGGTGTTGGACTGTGACGGTGTGGGTGAGATGATAGGTTAGAACATGCCGTGCTTTTGTGACGGTGCCCAGCACAGACTATGGGTAACAGAGACAGAGAGCGTACCGAGCGGATCATTACCCTCAGGGCAGGAGAGAGTGTCACCTCCCTCGAGACTCCAGAAGGCTATCTCACCCAGAGACACCATATCCCATGAGCCACCAGGGCAGTCTAAAACACATGAACAGTGTAGGAGAAAGAGGTTGGATACATTTGTGGGATACACACAGTAGGAAAGATCTGGACTAGATTTGTGGAGCTGTTATGTTTAAGGCTCTTTCTTGTTTGGTGACATCGTTTAAAATGCCCGTGCAACAAATTTACAGCCTTTGAAGAAGCAGCTAAGATGAGACGCACACAGGTGAAATGTAAGCTGTTAGGCCAAATTAGTTTTACTGATATAATAAGGAAATGCACTGGCATAAAGATAATTGTAGGCATCGTTTCATGTGTCTTTATTATTTAGAAGGAAACTACAAAGTCAATAATAAAAAAAAAATCCCTATCAATAACACAGAAACACTAAAACCTGAAAAGACACATCCCCAATGGGACAGTTTAAAAAAAAGGATTTGGACGCTTTTGATGGCATTTTGTCCATGAATGGACTGATGCTCTTGGGCTGTGTTTCAGTCATTAATTTTAAAGCCAAGCTTTTTGTCAGGACTCAGTTCCTCTTTTAGTGACATTCCACCAAGGTTTCCTTTGGAACTGAACACTAACACGTATACTGTGAAAGCTGAAATTTGGTTAGACAATGATTTAACAAGAAGTTTATCTTGAAACAAGATGGAGAAAGGCAGTGACTTTATTAGCATTTTGCTAATATGCATTGCTCATATTATAAATGAACCAAAGCAGTGTGGTCCTTTCACCTGGTTGTTAAATGCCCTTTCTATCATAAGAAAAATCACTAAGGATCCTCTGAAGTCCATCTACCAGCAGTAAAGTATGTATGATTGCCTAAAGAACTCAACAACTACTATTCTCTCATCTTTATAAGTTGCGTTCTTGGGTGTGAATACACGTCCGTAGTGGTGTGGCTCACCTCGCTCTGTAGTCAGGCCCACCCCGTTGGTCAGAACCGAGAGGCTGGGATTGTTGAGGAGGCTAGAGCCGGCCAGGTCCACCTTCGAGGCCTGCAGTCGGAACTTCTCCAGCTCTTGGGACAGCAAGCCAAACTGTTCGCTCTGGCTACGACATTTCTCCTCCAGCTCTCGCACCTTTGACTACACACGAGGCGTAACAAACACGGAGAACAGATATACAGTAAAAACGCTGTGGAATATGACTTTAAAGGGGGAAAATCCACATTTCCACACTATAATGTGGGATATCATCAGTTTGTTATGGTCACAACATTTCAGTGGTAACTGTGTGATGAAGTGCTATGATTTACATTTCTTCTGTGTACAGGAGGAACATGTGTTTTAAGGTGAATTCCTCCTTTAACAGAATCACAACTGCTTTACTGTAATGCATCAGTCACTTGGAGGGATCTAACCCTGTGAGACTGAGAAAGTTACCTCCTCTATGAACTGTCAGTATAATGCAGAAATCTTTTATCTCTATACAGCAATGTTCTTGGTAACTATGGAAAACCTTTTTTATCATTAACGTTCACATGTGTCTGACACTTCAAAACACATCGGATCTTACACAGATAGGATTATTTTGGTGGGTGGAAAAAAATGGAACAACACAATACTGCAGACATACAGTAAATACACTGCTGGTTACATAAGGAATGTATTACGAAATAAAGTATTACAATCTGAGGTTAGGTTTCTGCGAGACAGACAATATAAACTGTCACTGAAACATGTGAGGCTTCAAACACAAATGACAAGCAATTACAGGTTCAGTGGGAAGAAAATGGGAGGGAAAAAAAGGCGGGTTGTTTTCTTGTAAGATGAGAAACAGTAGTAAAAATCAGAGCTGGTTATGAGAACACATACTGTGCCTGTGTTTTACACTGCAACCACTTTACCAAAGTCATTAGACAGCAGTGTTATTTGCCAGAACACTACAGAGGTTGGCCTAAGCCCTACTGAGCTTCTATATGTGGCTGATTTCACTTCCGGTTGCGGTGGGAGTTTCCTGGCAGGCTGATCTGTCAAAAGCCTCTGCACGAAACTGTCTGAACAACATTTCCTGTTAGCTCTCACCTACGCAAACAAGAGTCTGCATCTAGCTACACTGAGCTGAAGTCGTGGTGAAGAGTACCAAAACATGAGAACAGAAATCACTATAACCCTCAAATAAATAATCTGCTACAAACCTTTATCTGACCCAGTGATGAGTTGGGTTTATGCAAAAGGAAAATTCTGTTTCAGTGTAATAAGATCAAATAACAACCCAGCAAGACAAGTATGATAAGTGTGCTCAGTGCAGCTGGGACCGATAACTGTGCCACAGATACTCTGTTATCTGGCCTCGTGTGAATGACCTGATTTACACACAGTTTGGTAACCTACAAAAACTGTGTCAGCATCAAACTGGCCTTTATGGTCCAATGAAACATTTATGAAAAACTGTTTCACAGTAATTACTGCACAGCTGTTCTGATTTAAGTATGTGTACAAAACACAAATGATGCACAAATCTGGTTAAGTTCTGCCAACTTGAAGGATTTAAATAAAAGGAGCCGGGGTTTGGCGGATCTTTCTACAGGGTCTGGGGAAGGTTTTGCGGCAGTATGATATGTAATTTGGCCCAGGAGGTCAGACAGGCTAAACATTAACAGTACCTGCATGCAGTCCAGTGTACTCTGGTTAGCAAAAAGATAACACAAAGGACAAAAGTAAATACATGCTTGAGAAAAGAAAATGAATCTGGGACAGACAAAATATATTAATAAAGTAGAAACACAGCAGTCTGAGTCCAGGTCGACGAGCAAATCCCTGTCAGGAGCCAGTATCACTAGAACGTCTCTTAGCCTTCAGCAGCCAACAGCTGCCTTTTGAGTGAACGCACACATTCCTCATAACCTTTCAAAAAAGGTTTTTTGACAGATTAAGAAAGACTGCGTGTTGACAAAGCTCATGCTCTTGGGAAGGAAAGAGACTTTCTCCTGTGATGCTTTGGGTTTAAATAGAGAGATAGAAAGTCAGTGAAACAAAGCAAGAGGAAGGAAACAAGCAGTTTTTAAAACAGGAGCAGCTATACTCTACCAGCTCCCTCCGCAACACAAGCTGAGTCAAATCCTAAAATAAAATACACACTTCTTTTAGGAACAAACTCTCATGACAAAATGCACAGTGTGGAATAAGGATCACATACAGCAGACATGCACAGTCGTCAATACAGTCATTAACTGTGGGTGACGAAATTTTAGAATTTTTGCTGCGGGCTCTTAAGTCTTTTTGATCTCTCTCTCTTTTTTTTTTTTTTCATCATCGAAACTCAGCAGCCAGTGAGACAGACGGGGACTTCAACTGCCATAGACAGTCTGGGTTCATTTTAAATTCAAAGTGTGCTACACTCACACTGAGAGCATGCATGAACGTCACACAACAGCAGAGAAGCCATCTGTTCAAACGGTTTTCCAGGCCCATGAGCGCTGCAAAAATACAAGTATTTTCTGCAACAGCTTCTCTGCTAGGTGTTTAGATAAGAATAAAGAGCCCACTGCACTGTACATCCACGCTGCTTCAGGGGCAATGGGATGTCTTTTGTCTACTCAGAAAAGGGAGAGAATTAAATAATTCTACTCTTTTTGCTCTGTGTAACGGAGATAAGAAACACCTTCTGGTAGCGTACGAGAGTAACACTGGAGTCTGGAAAACACTCCTCCTCTCATTAATGTTGGGAGTAAGTTCCACTCTGTTGTGCAGTTTTACTAAACACTGGAAGCTTTGATTTTTATTTTGGTAACTCATCCTAAAGTCCTGGAATCATCTCAGAGCTTTACTGTATGACAATAAAATATCTGAGGTGTATAAACATCCTTTATTTGCTTTTCTTCTTTGATGAGTTGTCACAGTGTTGTACTTTCAACTCACCTCCAGCATCTGAACCACTCCTTCATGCTCCCTCTTGGCGAATAACTGAGCCTGATGATTAAAAAGACATTAAAGTCAGTGTAACATTCATTGTTTCCTCCTAAAATTCTAATTCAGAGCACAGTGAGCTCTGGTGACAAAGCTCAGTGCTTTATAGGTGCCCAAAGGTTGCCTCCTGCTGGACAAGAGCCCCAACTGGGCTGGAAGCAACCTTAGGGTCATAAGGGTTTGATTTAAGTAAGAAAAATACTTCTGTTAAACATGGAGGCTGTGGTTCTTACCCTCTGTAACCGCTTGATTTCATCCTGTTTGAACTTAAGGATAGCCAGTGCCTGCTCATGTTCCAATTCCAGCTGCTGCCTTCGCTCGGCGACCTCTCGCATATGCTGTTCAAAAAAAAAAAAAAAAGGCATGGTAAGGAGAGAAACTGAAAATAATACACAGAAGAGAGTATCTGAGCCCAACGGTACCTTTAGGACCTGCTCTAGGTTCTCCAGTTTGGCACGGAGTCTCTGGTTCTCCTCGAGAACTGAATTGTGTTGAGCGGTCACTTCAGAGAGATCTTCCCTCAGCTCCTCATTCTCAGCCCGAGTCTTGAGAAACAACAGTGGGTTAATTGACTGGATCATTTTAAAGGATTTTTTTCTCTTTAAAATCAGAATTTTCATCAGTCATTTTACACCAAAACTAAACTGTGATTATTACGATTATAGGAAGATTTGTGCTACCCAACCTACTACACTCTGTAACATCATTGCATCCTCAATATTTTATAAAATATTATTATAAAAGCTATGACAGATATGATAACCTTTATTTAAACAAAAACAAAACAAAAAAAAAAACATAGGGTGGAGCTGAACAGGGCAGGGGCACACTGACCTGGTCGAGCAGCTGTGCCTTCCTCCTGAGGAGATCTGCCTCCTCCTTTAGTTGCTCATTTTTGCCTCGCTCATCCTCAAGCTGGCTCTCCTGTTACGAAACCGCGAGTTCAGATAAAACAGAGGAAATCCACGTCTCCCAAGTCATCACTGTGTCCACTAAGGTAATGCTTAGACCAGACTGGAGGGCGGCCAGACATCACATGAGAAAGAAATACTGGAGTAAGAAGATTGCTTACCAAATCCAGACATTTCTTCTGTCGCTTCTTTACTTCATGCTCAAGGTTTTCACATTCTTTTCTCTTCTTGCTCAGCTCGCTTTCCTAAACGAACAATGATAACAAAGCGAAGACTGTTACACTAAATCCTTATTCTGAAATCTGACAGCAGTTCTGAAACTAGATCTAGTTCTTTACGTGGTTTTAAACAAAACCAACCTTTAAACAGAGAGCTGGATATACGGTACAAGAGCAAAGTCATGAAAAGCAATATGTTATATAATGGCGTGATTTGCATTTACATTTTGCAATGCAGAAAACATTGGCTTGAGTTTCTATATTGACCTCTGACATGATTCAACGAGGTATTATAAAGCTTAGCATCCTTTAATTATTCTAAATGCAGCTTACATGCAGGACCAGCATAAGAGAAATCAGCTTATTTCAGCATGGCCACAGGGCCTCAATCAAGTATTACCACTGTGTCTGTGTGGGGGGAAGCTACAGAACAGACAGGCTAATTGCAGACCACCAGCAGCTGACTGCAAGAGATACTGTACTCTCACCAGTGATGACACAGCAAGACAATAAAGATAATTAAACTGCAATCTGTGGTCTGATTTGCTTGATTGTGTATCTGTCACAGCTTTAAATTATTGGCTGTGATGCTAAACTAACATGGTAGTTGGAATTTGACATTTAACACAGAGGCTTCTCACTGAGCTGTTCATTTGTTGTGGCTCCAGATTGATTGATTGATTGATTTATTTATTTACTTATTTATTTTCAGAGTTTTGGATCCCAGTTTGGATTGTCCAGCTTCCCATGTACTAACTCTGTCTGTTGCCCAGAGGACGGTACATACTACCATGTGTCTCCTCTCATGCATGTGGAGCTGTCAGTCATTTTGTCTCTAACCTTGTTTTTTATCACAGCATAAACAATGCTAAAGGCTATTTTTTATGGGACTTTTAAAAGGGCCACTGTTACAACAGTGTTATGAGTATGCCAGTGATAGTTTCAGTATCCCTGAGGATTCCTAAGGATACAAACTAGACTAAGAGTCTAACAGCCAATGCTAGCAGATCTGTGAGGCTGTTCTTACAGTATACATGCATCAGCATGCTAACATGTTCACACTGACAATACTGACCTGCTGATGTTTAGCATGGTCGTAAACTACAGTATTAGACAAATTAAATAAAAAATTTGACTTGATGATGGTGTGAGATGGAAAAGTAAGGGATCGCTGAAGTTATGACAATTCACCTACTGAGCACCGTGAATGCTTCTACAACATTCCTTCCAATAGCTGTTGAGATATTTCAGTGTGGACCAAAGTGGTGGAAAAACCAACATCACTAGCAGCTAAAAATATAACCCGCATGCTTTCTGGGCTAAATTAGTTTATGAGGGAGCTCAGTGTTTACTCAGCTGATGGCTTTTGACATTCATCTGTAACTCATTTAACTCGTCTTAGAAATCCCACTTTTTTCACGAAAGACAGCTAGTTACTTTATGATGCAAGTTTAAGTGACACTTGAGCTATTCCTGATGTCCTAGAAAGACAAAGCTCAAATAAATTAAGGTCCTCTTTGTCTAACCAGGCTGTGTTTTAGCTATAATGATGTTTAGCAGAAGCCAAACTGATTTAAATTACATCACCAGCTATCAGCTCATCAGCTCATTCCCCAACCCCCTTCTTAGTTCTGCGGCGTTAATCAGGACAGAAATTGTGCATTTCAGCAAACCAAAAAAATATACAGTGGTACATCAGCATTTAAGTTATGACTTTTTCCTCACTGCTAGAAAACTTCACTACCAGCTGTGTTTTTGTGAATGAAATACACACAAATAATGATGGCATACAAACGGTAACTGACTCTATTGCTACTTTATAATCAGGCCTGCCTCGTAAGTTGCTTTCAGCTGATGTAATGAACAATATCAATGCTCTAACAATAATCAATCAAAACAACATGAATTAATGTCTGGAGTCTCTATTTTCTATCCCGACATAGAAAGTCTATACAGAGCTGAGAGGGACTATAGTCTATTTAAGCCATGAGACCAACTTGTAGAATCAGCAAGGCCAATGTGCTATGCTCCTGTTTCCAAGGGACAAGATCAAAATAATCCCAGCATTACATAACAAATCTGACCCTAGTTTTTCCTTCAGTGGCAGTCAGCTCAGTCACAGCACTGAAATTCAAGCCTCAGTTTCACATGAAAATGCACAGTGGTTAGCAAAGCACTATTCCTGCAAAAAGGCATAATACGCAATTATTGCTGCTAAGTGATGTATAGGACTCCCACTGAATGACTGGAGCCTTTAATTCGAGCAAGAACAAGCAACAGCTCTAGTTTAGTAAAAAACGAGGCAGTGTAGGCCTGGAAAAACACTGTGTTCTGAATGTTCCCCTACATGTCAGGGTTATTTTCAAGTATCAGCTAAGTTTAGTACTGGATGCTCTCACCAGAAACTGTAGGCGCTGCTCCTGTGTGTGTTCCTCCTGATGGGAGGGGGTCGGGCTGAGGCCCGGTGGGGGCGTCACTCGCAGCCCCGACTCCTCCTCCTCTCCGGGAGTCTTCTCACACCTGGACGGAGCTTCATCTAATGCCACACACGGGGTCTCTCCTACAACCTGATAGGGACAGGAAGAATCAGTCAGTCACTTTCACATTGACAGAGGTCACCTTGAAAAGCCAACATCCGAGGCGTGGTACTGAAAAGCTTCTGTTCTGATCCTAAAAACATGAACCAACTAGTGAGGAGGGAGCAAATGTGTGATTGTTATACTGTACACTAACACTTAACATTACACCCCCAGCTGTGAGGGAGGGATTAGCGGCAAGCCTCCTTCCCAGTGGTCCAACTACAATCAATGAATAATCCAAGGGGAATCCCTCTAGCCGGCAACATGACTGGAGCTCATTAGCAGGAAACCTGTCCTTTCTAATTAGGTTGCATATAATGACTTGAATGTTTCACAGTGGGTTACTTTTTTTTTTCTTTTTTACTAATTGCAGCTACACATTTATCTTCATATCTTGTATGATTTGTCTGACTAGGATCCAGGTGGGGGACAGTCTGACATTGGTTAAGGGTTAAGAGTCGGGAATCAGTATCTAATTTTAGAGCAAACCTACTTATGCTCAGAGAAGAACTGTGCTAGTGCAGCCAAGGCCATGACCTAATAACAGGATCAAAGGCACTCTGCCACGTGCAGCAGAGGGGATCTCTCCTTTACACTCTCCTTTCCTTTACATCGTTAGTCGCTAAAAGGCATATCACTCAGCACAGTGTCCACCGGTTAAAGACAGGGATTATCAGAGAATAAATGGTACAGATTCATAAACAGTACTGGCAATTTCTATGTTGGGGTGCAATTAAACCAGCCACATACCCCAAAAAAGACGTTTATACATGTTGTTTCAGATCAGTGAGAGTGTTTGTTGTCTGACCGTTTCCAATAGCTGGCAAAGGGTTTTAACATAAAAAAAGAAACAGGAAAAGAAAAAAACACAAAAAATTTAACAAATTATTTCTCATTATGATTCAACCTCAAAACATTCAATCTTATCATGTTGGAGTATATATACACTGAAGAGAATGACAGTCCAGGTAGATGCAGTCGTATCCTACTCTCAATAAGAGACTAAATTATAACAAGACCTCTTACTTGACTGGAAAATAATGTGTTTTGCAGTCATGCAGCAGCCTGGCAATAACAAGACAGAATGGCTTCTATGGAAGACAACCCTTCATTTCATAAAGCAGCTGATTCTCATTGGTATTAATACTATATATGACAAGATGCATGCATGCTTTAATTTCATCCTCTATATTATTTCCCTGTGCAGCATAAAAATCATGTGAACGTCTTCTGGCACCACACAGTTACATCTGTCTGTTAAATACCTGTTGGTTAAATGTGCAGGTGCTTAATGTAAGCTTGTCTGCCTTTCACACGTGCAGCAGCTTGCATCAGGGAGAGTGAAGGTTTGTTGTTTTTCAGTACTATGTACAGGCATCATAGCTGATACGGAAGACCTCAACATGGGGCAGGTAACTAATTGTGACTGTTCAGCACCAACTGGGTGCCATGTCTGTTGAGCAAGTTAAGTTAAGCAAGGCTACCGCTGGTTTATCTTTAGGATAGGGGACCAGATGGTGTTCGTAGTGGTGACGAAAGGCCAGCAGGAGGCACTAAATCCATTGGCCCCTGTACAAAAACAGTGCAGAGGAATGAGGGCCTTAACTAAGCACTCTGATGACTTTACTGCTCCTGATTCTTTTTGGTGGTCATTAAACATCCCATCACATCCACCATAAGTGCAGACGTGCAGGGTGATCACAGCATCGGGGCAAAATTCCCATCCTTGTATTTGGTTAGTTGTGGTTAAACCACTTGGTCTTCTTGTGATTCTTAATTAGCTTGCAGCTCTTCATACCCATCCACTGGGCTGGCTTAAGTGTGTGGAGTTTGTTGCTACAATCTGGCAGCCATGCAGCAAGGTGGGAGTGACACATTGGCAAGTTAAGATCCCTGCGCAAATCTGAACAAGCCCCATCCTTTTTAATCCTTATTTCACTCATTTTGAGGGTCCTCTCTTTGCACTAAGTAAAACTGAACTTTTCTTACTATTACTGAGATCTTATAGATAAACAAACCTACTTTTAAAAAAGTCTTTGTTTTTACCTTTCTATCGACAAGTTGATATATTTTTATGTAACTACACAGTGATAACATATTCCAATCAGTATGTCATACATTTCTCCCAGTCAGCAGGTCAAATCCCTTAAAAGAGCAATCCTTTTTCTAAAGGGAATGTGAGAGCTCACAATGATGAGTTCAAAGCAAATATAATCAGGGTTCAGGCGACGTGTGATATAATTCTGACATGGTTTTGACGAATGAGCACAGAGGGGGAATATTACATAATGGCTCATTTATACAATGTTATGAGGAATAAAGGGACTGTCATAGAGAGCATTAGACCAAGGCTTAGGCTATTATGAATCATTTCAAAGGTTTATGTGCCAACACACTAACCTAACAAAACTTTGTGTGACCTAACAAGCTGTGCATGTTTTAGAGATTTCACTTGGTCATGGTGCAGTCAGTGTTTAATTCTCTATTCGCCTATGGACCATTAAGAGAAAAGATCAACTGAGTTTATTGTTAGTGCTGCAACAAATTCAACAGTATTTTGTAATCTAAAATACATGAGCAGAAAGTTCATGTGGCATTGCTGTACCCACTTTACTGTACTGAAACTCAAATCATGTCTGGGAAGCGATAAAGCCCCTTTCCAGTGAGGACTGTAGCAGTACATACTCAGGCATTCACACGGATTTCATATGAATTTTGGGTTGATTTTTTTTTTCATTGAATTCTCAATGAATTTTCGATAAATCAATTATCAATTCAGGAATATCACATCATTTTAATGAAGGTAAAGAGTGAATCATGTCAGAGCGTGATTAGATTAAGACGTGTAAACATTTGTACAGATTCCCCAAAGGACCAATCCTCACAAGTTACCAATTTGTTCATATAAAAAGTACATTTAAAAGAGACTATACAATGAAAAGGTAAATCATCCAGCATGTTGGCAAGAATTTTATGCTCGCATTGACCTACACTGGTCACAGTCAATCAATGCTTTAAAATAAATTACCATCTCTGAGAAATTATAAGCAATACCTGTGTTAAGATAAAGCCTGTGCAATGTTCAGTAATAATCTGAACAATCTCTGAATAATCTTAACAATTACAATAAACGTTCCCTCTTTTAAGAGAACATGAGTTAAGGATTACAGTCATTTTCCAGGGTTCAGGATTTTGTTTACATTTCCAATGTTTTTTTTTTGTTGAGGCCTCATAAAACGAGTTTACATCCGGTTTCTGATTTCGATTGGTGTCATTAGGCTGATGTCCCAAAATGTAACATTACAGTTAACTGCTCAGAGACTTGCTGATTTCTTGTGTCCATGTCCATGTCCATTAAATATGAATTAGCAACCATGCAGTCAATGTCATGTGGAATTTCTGGGCAAGGAAATGGACAAATTCAAGGATGCTGTGCTTAGCATCAGCTTAAATACTAATACACAGACACCACCTTTGAAAAGCTAATTCATTTGTGTAAATACCTTACCAGAATGTTTTCTTTATTTTACATACTAGTATCACTGATGCCATTTCTGCTCAGTCAGCAGCACCAGACATTCACACACAGTTAGACTGCAGACAAATGCTCTTTGATCCTAATGATGGAGTCAAATTAAATCATCACTGAGAATTAGCTGGTGGGGCTGGTTGCACCTCTGAGTAAAAATGTGCTGGCTCCATACTACTTGAGAATACACTACACTACTTCTACTGCGTAGAATACACATGAACATTAAACCTGTTTACTATGCAATAAAACACTGAGCTCAGGTGTACTTACAGTATACTGTAAATGTTCAGTTATTTTTTATGTTAAATTATTATTATTATTATTATTATTATTAATAAGACATTCAGCCTTTAAGAACAGTTCCAACTATACTGACTGTTTTGACCACTTCCTACATTCCGTTGCTGTTTTATTTCAGTTCAGATTTTCAGTTAAATTTCACAGACTACACCTGATGGAGGCATCTTGCTTTGTCTTTGGGCTTGACTGAGTTATGATAGACAGGACAATAGGTCATAATGTCAATATAGTAGCACTTGTTTAAACTTTGAAAACACAGAAATCAAAAGTTAAACACCTTCTGTCTTATCTCTACTGTTGATTTCATTGTGAACTGAAACTTCTTTACAATCAAAATGTTTATTTTAGCATCTTAGCAGTCTTGATAAGAATTTGTAAAATGTGATTGTTGGATTGTTGACTCAGTGACAACGGGTGTGACAGAACTGATCTACAAATTATCAATGCATGCATTAAACATAATAAGTATTGGATATTGTATATGTTGAGAAAACACTCAAATGCTGCTGGATATGTAAAGACAGTCATATACATCCCTTTAAGTAAATGGCCTAATGAAGGATGGAGCCATGTCTAAAGTCTGTGGTCATGCTGAGGCCACAGCAGGTGCCACTGCCTATGTTTTTGTCAGACGAGGTCCTTGCACACTGCTTCACACAGTGAGGTGCCATTGTGGACACTTCACACTGATGTGGGTCCATGAATACTAAAGGATCAAGTACACCCTGGGCCCATGCGTACTAAAGCAGGGCCAGATCCCATTCAGCAGGCCCTGAATGCCATAAGCACATTGGTGTAATCCCTGCAGACTACTGAAACGGGTAACTGGATCACTTCTTTTAAAAGCACCTTAATGGATTGGCCTGGCCGTTGATTTTCTTTTTAATACGGAGCATATCGATGTCCACCAATCAAACGCTCTACCACCCTGTCACTAAGTCGCTCTGCCTAAATTCTACATCTGGAAGCTCCAAAATATGACTGTTACAAAACCGTGTTTCTGACAGGCTGTCCTTGACTAGGCCTCATGCATGTCCCGTCTTTCTAATTTATAAGATATAAGATATAAGTGGCAGTCTCATCACAGAGAATGGTGGGATTTAAAACAGAATTTACTGAAATGAATATTTAAAAAACAGCTATAAGACCTACAGGAAAAATCCCCTTAGCTCCGTATTGTAGTACCAACATGGGGGATGTAACATACTAATAATCTTCTAGAATAAGCTGGTAGTTTTAATTTCTAACACAAATACAACACCCACTGCCTTGAGCCAATTCTGTCACACCCTGGATTCGTCATGACACTGATTAGTTTTCAGTGTTAAGTCCCAACTTTGAGTCCTGCACGTCTTCAGTCTCACATCCAATCAGACACATATGAGGTTAGCCAAGGAAATCTACGATGGACCACTGAGACCATACACAAAGACAACAAAACTCGTAAGACGACCTACCCCTTTTGTGTGATCTGTGGCAACGTCAAGGCTTCCCTTGGCCTGCTAGTTATCCAGAGCAGGGCGAGATAGAAAAGTCTTTAGTGCGGCTGGAGTCTTACCTACCACCCAAAACCCTCTCACCGCTGCCACAGCAACAGAGAGCGGATTACTGGACTGTACCATTCTGTTGTTAGAGGGGATTAGAGTTCACACAACATGGCCCCTTTCTGGGTGTGCGCGTGCCACTGGGAGTGCGTGTGTGCGTCCCACAAACGAGAGATTACCACAATCGGCATTCTCATTTGAGCTCCACAGGCAGATAATTTTACTCTACTTCACAGGCAGTGGAGAATTTTACAAAAAAAAAAAAAAGAAACTACATGTATGCCTTTTAAGGGATGTGAACAGATATTAATACACTGGAACTGTACCTTTAAAATGTATCTCGCAAAAGGACACCAGGAAAATTACATTTTGCCCTATTACAGATGTTCACTGGTGTGGCTAAATAAAATGTTTAAATAACAAATGATACCCATACTGCGTTATGTAACCTGTAGTTCTGCTACTGTGTGTAATTTAAACACTTCGGCCAGTGACTGATATCTCTGAGCATCACATCATCGGTAAAGAACTGTTTCTAAGAACTGAATACAGAGGAGATCAGTATTACATGCAGAGAGGATCAGAGTGTGTGACTTTGGTATCTTTGATCAGGCCCAAGTTCAAGACAGGGAATCATCTCATTATGGCTTGTGGCAGATTAGTATCGGGTCCAACGACAAGCCATTATATAACACTGCAAAACAACGTCCATGCCAACATAAATATTCACTAGGTTTCAGAAATATTTTACATTACCAAACGACGCTTAATCCCAACTAAACTGTAGAACGAAAGCCATCCATGCTCCTACATGTAAATACATGATCAGGTCTATGTTCATTTGCAATCACATATTTAACCTCAAATATGCTGAAGTATCATCAAACCAGATTTTCAGAGGTCCTACAGGTTTTTTCACTTTTACACTGACTTTGGCTGCAATGTATGGTTAATTTTCTTTAATTAAAAAAAAAAGATTCTACCTACACAGCTATGGTGGAATTTGCTTAGCCACTGCCATTTTGATAGTCTAAAATTACAGTTAAAATTACCTGATATCAACAGTTTTAGTACTTAGATTTATAGAAGACCAACAGGGGTCAGTGTAGAGCTGTGCTCTGATATGAGGGGGTGACTCTACCTTCTCCTCCCCCTCCTCCTTCTCAATCTCCCCACACTTCTCAGGGCCAATGGGGTCAGGACTGTGGTTGTGCTGCTGTGTGGATGATGTGACAGACAGCTGCCTCTGGAGACGCAGCACCTCCCTCTGAGACTCCCTCAGAAGCTTCTCAAATTCCAGTCTGCCAGATGGAACAGGGGAGCCCTACACGAACATATACACACACATTGAAAACAACCATAAGATAGTGACATCCTCACTTTAGCATTTATTTATTAAGCATTGCTTTTAATTTCAGTTACAGTTTTTTTTTGCATCCCAAAATTACTAAATTGATCTAATCTTATTTTTCATGCAATTTAGACCTGACTTCAAAGCACTCTAAAATAATGTTTAATAAATACCTTTGAGTGTAAACAGCTGAAAGTATAACAGTCTAAAAGCACAATCAGAAGGAACATCGTAACTAAAACAATAAAAAATCAAGTGAAGCTGATTCTGGGACATGGAAATCTAAAGTAATTAATCTGATTTGGACAATATATATTTTAATTGTGAAATTCATCCTGAGTGAAGCACTTCACCCTCCCTCACTGTCACCTGTATCACACAGTGAAAATGTGTTTTAAAGATGCGGCACAGACATTCTCATTAGATCAATGTAAAGTTTCATTATTAAACACATCAGATGTTCACATTCAGGAGTATCTGAAGTTAAGTCATTGGACCAGTAATTAAAAACAGGCACTTAGAAAGGCAGCTTATTCCTGCACTGTCATCTAGACATCAGCAATGACGCAGCCTTTGTAATACGGGCTTAGGAGGGAGTTAGGATGAGCAGTGCCCATATTGTCCAGCAGAGAGCGAGCTTGTGGCATTATGAGCCCGTGGCTGGGATGATTAGTAGCTGGGGATGGATGGGGTTTTGTGCCATAGTAGAGGGAAAACTTGAAGATCAATGAGAGTCAGAGATATGTTAAGAAGAGCAGTGGTTTCAGTCAAGAATGAGCTCAAGTCAGTTCTTATAAAACGACATACCTTAGTGGTGCCAAGCCGTGCCTCCAGCTCTCTGCACTCCTGCTGTAAGGCAGCAATCTCTTTGTCCTTAGACAGCAGTGCATCAGCGTGCTGGGCGAGGTCACGAGCTCGCTGACGGGCAAACGCCCTCTTGTACTGTTCCACTGACCCGGGTCTCATCAGTGACGGGGAGTTCACCTGTGTAAGAGCAAGAAGGAAATATGTGCTAATCACCAGAGAGGGTTACAGAGGTAAAGTTTCACTTTGGGTACAAGCAATATCAAGTAGTGAAGCAAACTAACTCAGTTTCAAAAGATTTTTGTTTCTGTAGTTTAGTCCTTCAGTGAGGAACAGGAGGTGATGGAGGAACAGGTGCACACAGTGAGCACAGCAGCCAGGACAGAGATAGCTGGTCCTTGACTTGTTTGCTAGATATTGTAGCACTTTAGGCAGACTGAGAGGCTGGGGGCTTTTTCCCTTTCAAGATCCCTACTCTGTTACATCAACAGCATGCTTCAAATACTACTTCAGACTTCAAAGAGAAACACTGTGCATCCTGCAGCTTTTCGTTAGAATAGTCTTCCTTCTGTGAAAAATGTATATGCTGTCAATAAAAAGAGGCCCAGAAATGCTGCATAACCACTTCTACCTGCTATGTTAAAAAGTAGTCAGGGAGTAGAGACACACACTGTGATGAAGCAACTGTATATCTTAGTATTTTTATGCTGTCAGTACAGCAAACAGCACAGTGTTGACTGGGTTGAAATCATATCAGGGTTTAAAATAGTGAATTCACGAAATGTTCCATGAGGAATGTGAGGGTTTTAAACGGCCAACCACTGTGTTTGATCTTTGGTTTTTCTTTATGTAATGTTTGTTAATTTCTTTGCTCCATGTCTTTTATATAAGAGACTTGCTGGACTTGTCACTGAAAACTGAGTTCTTGGAGCTATTCTAGTGATGCATTAAATTATTCAATAGGCTGCTGGTATTTTTCAACAAGGCTCCCATTCATCACATGCTCAGTTATTCCATTTAACTCATTACTGGACATTATGGTGATGTGGTGATTTGGATGGCGATGCTTAATAATGAGTCACTCCCAGAATTCGGGTCAGGGTGCAGGCAAATAAGCTCTGCTGAGAAACTGTTAGAGGTTTTTTTTTTGTGTGTGTGTGTGTGTGTGTGTGATATACCACTCTGAGGTTGGCCTCCTGCAGTTTTCGGGCCCTCTCTTCCAGCCTCTTAGCAAGAACAGCCAGCTCTGTGTTCTTCCTCCTCAGCCGCCTGACCTTCTCCTCAGTCTCTGGGGCGCTGCTCTTCCGCTAAACACACGGGAAACAAACATTATCATCATCAGACAATGCCTCCAGCAAATACCAACACAGCAATGTCAGGCACGAAAGTCACACAAACAGTTATTCAGGAAGGCTTGTTAATTGAAGAGGGAGTCAGAAATACACTTCCTATCATCTGCCAGTGTAACCAGTGGAAATTCAGATGGTACACGGGGTAAGGCCAGTATGCTGACAAACCAGTTATCTATTTATAAACTGAATAAATGACTGTAAAAAACGAGAAAGAGCCAGTTACAACACCTAACTGAAACAATGTACACAGATGTTTTATTTGACAGATCTGAGCACCTGGCCTACTTTCATGGAAGCCTTCAGTCAAGACAAACTCTGTTATTTTTAGTCTTACCAGAAGGCCATTTTCCTCCCTCAGTGTGGTGCAAGTCTTCTCCAGCTCATCGAGGGCTCGCAAGAGTTCAGAGTTCTGACGTACCAGGAAGCCATAATCAGTGCCATTCTGAAAAACAAGCACGACAAAAACAGATGCAGAGTTTACCGACCACTGTTTTTATTGTTTTTATAAAACACCAAGACTCACATGAATATTGTTGTTGTTGTTTTTTTAAAGAGTGAAACAGGGATCAATTTTCCTTTCTATAGAATTGCTTAAATCATATTCTGTCTGTCAGTTTCAGAAAAGCCTTCCTCTGCTTACGGAGCACTATCTAATGGTGGCTGACAGATGACGGCCCTCTGAAAAGGCTTTTCATTAGACCAAATCAATCAGTCTACCACTGGCTCTGAACACCTTTTATATCACACTAACTCAGCATAAGAAGAAGGAGAGCTCTGCTCTCAAATCGCACTATGGGGAGAGGAGGAGGAGGAGAGACAGAGTGTGAAGGCCAAAAAAGTGTAGAGTGAAATCAGACTGTATTCACATCCATTCCTTTTGACTCATTTTGCTGTGTTAGACATTTAATTGTGTTGTGTTGGCTTTTAAACAGGGAACAACCAGGTGTTGTTTGGTTACAAACAAAGAAATGAGAACAGGCCTCCAACTATTTCCCAAAGATACTTTCCAAACCTGGTGTATATTTAATGACTGTAGTCATGTATTGAAATTAACACACATGATGAGCGATTTCACACAGTGTAATAGTCCTGGGTGATGCACTAATAAGCTTGTTATCTTGTGAGCTTTTTGTGAAGGGACAGCTGAACAAAGCAGCAGTCAGTGTGGCAGATAGTCAATGTGGTGATCATGGCAAGTCATGGACGCTTATCGTCCATGTGGAGGAAACCTGGAAGTGGTGATGCCACCGTGCCTCAGTGCCTCTGTGTGTCAGGGATGCTCTAAATGAGCTCTGAGGCATAGAGGGAAGGGTGGGAGAGTAGACCTGGCACACGTGAGTGCAACGGCTGCAGTGAGAGCAGATGGACAGACAGGGCGAACAGATAAGCTGGAGGTGAGGGGAGGGTTTGTCCTCAGAGTAAAACACATTAGACAAAACTGTCACCTAGACTGACTTTGGCTGGTTATGTATGATGAGAAAGGAATTACTGCTGAGAAAGGTAATACTGCTGGATGATACCTGTGGTCGCTCTGACTAGTGTGAAACAGGCAGAGCATCCTCACCGGCAGCCACTGTAACCCACAGACAGATAAAGACAGGAGAACTGAGGCAGTTCACGTCCTGCAGAGTGTCAGTATGACAGAAGCACACAGATGGCTCCACATGTGAAACACCAGCAAACCTGTTCAGATGTGCTCCATAACTGTATGTCTCCATAATACTTTTGGGACCTCATTACTAACCTGAAATAGCCCTCTGCCTCAACAATGCTTTTGAAACAGCACAGAGACTAATGTTATATTAAACATCCTGATGATTTGGTGCACTAAAAAAAAAAAAAAATTGCATCAACATCATCTTGTGAGATTATGTTGTCTTGGTAACTGCAGATGATGGGCAATCTGGTGGCTCCCTGGAGGGTTTTTAATGCTAGTGTACCTGTTGTTTAAGTCAACACTAATGACCAGCTGTTTACTAAACCAGCAGCTGAGGCTCCTCTATGTTTATCTTCCAATATCATTGTGATGCTAACACTGGACATCCTGCCTGAAGACCTAGTTAGTGGGTTACAAACTAGTGCCAGAAAGACCATATGTTTTCAGGGTAAGACCAGTACAGACTAGCAGACACAATATTTTGAATGAAATTATTAGAGCATTATCTAGTGAGGAAAATACTGTACAAAAAAAAATTATTAAAATGTAAAAGTAGTAGCATGGAAAAATAAATGATGTGTAATAATTCATAGTCAAGTGAAACAGTTATAAATGCACAGTAGTATCTCTTGGAGATGGTCAAACCCACAGCAGTTTCCTAAAAGAAGTGCATGTTTGAGTAAATTCCCAATGCTGTCTAAATTAGTTGTAAAAAGCTTGCAGTCAAAGCAAAGATGTGATTACTATTTGTCACTGTAGGCAAAAAAGATGCTTCATAGACGACATCTATAATCAATGCAGGCACTGAGTCAGCAGGCACGTTCTCCTTAAATTTGAATGCACTCTATGGGCACAGGTTGGCACCAGCTAAAATACTGCGATACTTCATCTCATTATTCTGGTTTGACATGACTGTGCTTCAAACATTTGACAAGGAAACTACTGAAGCTGTTACATCACCTGACATAATGTTACACATAAGATTTTCATGAAATCAAACCCAGTGCAATTTTATCTCACCGATATCAGCCTCACCCTTTACTGTTCACTCTCTTTACACCATGTGAGAGCTGTATTAAGTTCCTGTTGATGTGAATGGATCATCCTACTGCTGCTGACTCAAAGTAAAAAGCATTTTTAGACAACAAAAAAAACCCAATGAAGCCATAAAACAATTTACTCCTACTGTAACTAACAACTCCCAACAATATCACACTGCACTTAAGAATCTTTAAAAAAAAAAAATTAGAAGTTCTTTAGAAAAGGCTTAACATTATTACCAGAGTCAGAGCACAAAGCAATCAGCTCAAATGAAACACATAACTCTGTTCTAAGATGTTTTACTACAACACTGTACCCATCTACCCAGGTCACTGGTTTACTAGTTCACTGCTGTTTTTACTGTCCTGCATGGGAGTTTTGACTTGCAGGATGGTAAAAACTAAAACAAATCAAACTGTTGAAACAATCAGAAAATAAGACAGGGGCTATTTGTCAGTGACTACAAAGATTGTAAATGAATTGCTGGGGATCATATTAAGTGATGTTAGTGCACATTACTAAACTGGAAGGTTTGAATACCAATGGAAAGCATTTAAAATGAGGCAGCAGTACAAAGTGTTCAGTTTGAATTACCAGCTGCCAGAACAGCAAGAGACATGTTAGCACAACGAAGGAGGGTGGTTCAGAAAACAGTGAGGCTGGTATTTGTAAGACAGAGGTAAGAATAGCAATGTGGAAATGAAACAAATGTCTAAACAGGAAAAATCTCAGGAAATCCTATGATACACAGGAGGAAAAAAATACTAAAAACTCCAAATAAAAAGTATTTTAAAAATGTACTCCCTCCAAAGATGACTTCATAAAGCAGCTCAGCTGAGGGAGCGGGCATTTTACTCTGCTTCCAATTAGGGCAGTAGGGATGTTAGAAGTGAGGGTGGCACACTGGAGAATTATAGACCCAATGTGCAAAAGAAGACACCATTTACACTTAGTAACACTGCCCTGTGCCATTACAGTGATGCTTACACTACAATTACCCAGAGCAGAAATTGTTGCAACCCAAGTTAGTCTTTCAGATTTGCTGAGGAGATGTTATTGGAAAAAACATTACACCTTGTTTTGTTTGCCTTTCCTGAACATAAAAGGGCAGGATACTAGCAAACATTATCGAACAATTCAAAGAGATGTATTGTAGCCTCAGCTCTCAGATGAACCTTTGTGTCCTTGAGAGTTATTTTGCCATCAGTCAGAGAAGTCAGTCGGTCCCAGTGTACCAGTCTTCCTCTCAGGACAACGATGCTAAAGCCCAATCAATCACCTCAGCGGAAGGCCAGCCAGAGTGAACTCAGCCTCCGCCTGCTTCCATTCTGATTCTAATGATCTTGGAGTCCATCCATGTCTTGTAATTGCTCCCTGGGAATCATTCCGAAATACACCGGAGGCTTTTCTTTAAGCATGAGGTAATGCCGGCTTCTTACAAACTATAACCCACCCTGCTCCTGCTTCTCTTGCTGCCACAGAAAAGGGCTGCAGGTGGTGAGGTCTACCCAAGGCCAGTCTATTAGCATTCAGCCAGATCTCCTCTCTAACAGCAATGCTGTTTTCACATGGGCCTGGCTCAGTAAGCAGGGCAGATGTATCTCAGTAGCAGGAGGGCAGGGGTCTCTACACAAACGTCTGTCAGGAGAGCCTGAGCCTTGGGCAGGGCAGATGGACCTAATGGAGCCATCTCCCAATACTTTGTTTGAATCTGTCTGCAATAATTGTGGATACAAGCAGATTATTAAAAAACAAACTCACACCATAAACACTTCACTGACACTGCTCACCATACTGGTACTGTCTACAGCCTGAAAGGTCCAGAAAACACAACATAACACAGATGTGAAGCTCTTTTTTTTTGTTGAATTCATAACTTAACACAGTTAACCAAAGTTAGCCTTTTGCTGTGAGAGCTCTTGTGCGACTGCAGCTGGTAAAAGCGCGGGTGGATCAGCCTTTACTGATGGTGTGTGATATATTTTGTGCTGTGAAAAGCCTCCAGGGCATGTGGGTCAGCTTTTCATTATAATACTCTCTCTGGTGCTTTTTCCTAACACCTAAGATGAGGAGTTAAATCACTTTGGGCTTTTCAAATTATCACAAAGAAGGTTTCACTTTCAGGTCTCTATGACAGTTTGTCAAACAGCAGACCATCTCATATAAATACTTTCACCTACAGTGACATTGAATTCTCAGTATAGGAGATTTCTATGTGTGAGAGATCCAGATAATTGAACCTAACAATGTTTGAGGGCCCACCAAAGGACAAAACCTACCATCACATGGCTGTCATAGTTTGGCAACACAGCAGGTGGTCCCGGGACCAGCATATGTTACTGACCTTGAAAACACAAACTACCTGAGCAATGCAGAGTCTTTTAAATCTCCTTTATCATAAAACAAAGTTTTCATAGACAAGCAAAACACCCCGAGTTATGAGCTAACATAAAAGAGTAACATCAAAGAGCAACTTCGCAAGTGTCTAGTTAAAAATGATCTAACTCCATTTCTTTCATTCCGAGTAACAAGCTGACACTGACAAGTCTGAGCTCTGTAAAGAGAGCAGGCTAATGTGCCTCTCAATTATCTAGGTCAGTTGCTGTTTTATATGCCTCTGAGGGCCTAAATCAAAATGTCTTGGGGGTTTTCTGGAATTCACGATCTTATTGGGCATCTTATTGGCAGCCCTGTGAAGCGGAGAACAAACCCAGACACAGCTATGGACAGATTAAAATAAAAATAGAACATAGCAACAGCTGATTTACTACAAAGCTTCATTTAACACTGGGCAGTGTAATTGCTCTCTCGGTGCTCTTAAAACATGCACGAAGAAAGGGAGAGATACACAGAACAGGGCTGACGTAGAAGCTGAGGGAAGACTGATCTGTTCACAGTTCACAGTTTCAAGTGCTTTTTCTTTTGTTTAATGCTCCTGACCTACTAAAAATCTCTATTTCCACTGTTTTTCTATGTGATTTACCAAATGACCATCTGACTGTTACAGAACCTATCAACAAAGATTTAAATAAATCATTAAATGTTCCGAGGCTTATTCTTGCATATTCATAAGGTCACACAACCAGATTATCCTTTTGTCTGGGATCCACGGCAAGCTTTTGTAAGGCGTATGGAAATGTCTACAGTCTGGTTTCATAGAAACACCAACATCAGCATTTTTAGCTGACAGCTAGAAATCCCCCACTATAAGCCTCTACGGAGACAGCAAGACAAAGGCACACACATGCACATAGGAGCACGCAAACACACGCTTTGCCATTGTTAAATCTTTGGGACATGATAATTGAAGACGCAGTACAAAAGCTAGAAGCTGCCATTAGAGTACAACAGCATTTGAGACAAAGTCAATACTATATATATTATAGTACAACAGAAACCATTCAATCACAGGGTCTACTGCTAAAGCAATACATCAATACACCACTAATTATACCAACTGTGGACTGGGACTTAAAAATATGAGAAGCTTTATTTACAGGGGTTTGGTTGTTTGCCAGTGCTCCTCTGCCATTCCCACAGAAACAGCACACAGCTTACTGCTGGCCAGGCTTGGATGGAAAAAAAGGACAACACATAGCAGCAACTGAACAAACAACAGTTTCACACACTATTGCAATTCAGTAGGTCTGCTGACTGCATAGTCGAGGAAAGCAAGATCCAGCAGTGACAGGATTTAAGACATTTTTGCAGTAGGATAACCATTGTTTTTATTGCAATGCATCTCAGTTCTGGTAAATTCTGCTCAAATTCTAGCAGAGGCAGCTTCTGTTAAAAATGTGTGCTTCAGTTTCTCAAATGTGGGCATGATTATGATCATCCCTCTATTTTTTACTCTGGCTTTTCAGAGACTGTGGATAATTTTTTTTTATAAATGCATAAACAAGTTGCAGTGTTTCATGCAGCAATGCTGCTCAGAGACTTGGTATGAAGGAGGCAGACTGCTGAATGTGGAAATGTGCCTTAATTAATCCCGGCCTTGTCTGCTCTCTGCAATAATAGAAGACTTCCTCCCATAGACCCAATCCTCAAACACCACATGGTCGGAGAAATGATTCCTGAACACGGTTTTAATTACCAGCAGCGGCAAGAGGCAGGAAAACAATATCCAGCAAAGACTGGGAATGGCTGCAATTGCACTGAAGTGGATACTAATGGACTTGACAATATCAGTGAACTGTTACAGTCTAGAGCCAAATCAATGACACTCTTTATCACTGTCTCCTACATCAGTGGTTTTCTAATGACATTTACAGAAGTGCCCTGCTGTCCAACACCATGAAAAAGTTAGAAGAAACAATCTGCTTTGATCTCCTACACCTTGTCTTCTACAGTAGACCACACACTGTAGTCCTGACTCCCACCTACATCTCTTGTGGTTTAACAATGCGCTGCTCCTTTTCTCCATAACATTTTATTTTTATTTGCTATTTACGAACACCCTTTCCCAGTCTGTGTTTTGTTCTAATTGCCGTGATCAAGGTAGCAATACCCACATTATTTACAGCACAAAAAAGGAGACTATAGCCATGGCTTTATATCTGTAAAAAAAAAAAAAAAACTACATATAGAAAGAACCACAAAGCTGTTTGTGGCCTGAGGTGCTTTATTAACAGCAGCTCTCCCCCTATACTCATATATAAGTCATGAAGAAGCTCTCTTAAGTGTCCTCTCAAATCCCCTCCTGTATTTATCACGACTCATCTCCCCGGGGTACCTGACGGTGACAGATTAGGGGGTCTCTCATAAAGCGTTAGAGAACAAAGAGCCAACACGAGACATCCCTTTACGCCCCCGCAGGCATCCAGCAATCTACCTCCACCACACCTCAGACAAACGTCCTCTGGGTGAGGTTGTGCAAAAATAAAATGCACTGTCTGGAAATGCTTGTTAGTGCCTTGTCCCTTCCATAGCTTAGAATATAAGATGTGCATAAATTTCAACACATAACCTTTACATGGTGTGAACTGTCTAGTTTACATTCAGTGATGGGATGTAAGTTAGACAGTTCCTGCCGTGTAGTGACTCTGGAAGTCAAGATGCAGCCACATGTCATGATGTGTTCTCACGGAGCATTGGGCTAATTCATCTGTTCCGCCAGTACTGATTTTACGCTTCATCCAAGTTAAGAAATGAACATGGAAGACATGGTCACTGTTTGAGCATCTGTACTGAATCTCTTCAGTGCTCAGATCCTGCATCTACTACGGCTTGGAGCTGTCTCAGCCTTCTCCTTTACAAAGCCATTATAACCCACACAGTAATTAAAATCCATACTAACATGGCTGCCTCATCATCTCGTAGTCCACAAATAAAAATGTCACAATCCCCCGAGCCTCTAAGGACTTAATAAGGTGTCAGACATGCAGGGAACATCTGGCTCTTTACAAGTCAAAAGACAAACAGAAGGAGGGGTCGCCAAATTATTCCTTTTAGTGCAGTGTCAGCAGAAAATGGACAGAGACAGACAGAATGTAGTGGAGACGATTTTCCCCCCCACCCCCCAACCCTCCACAGGCTCAACCCTGAAAGCTTCCAAAGAATATAACCCTTAATCTTGTCAAAGAAAATTGCATATGCATACAAGCCCCTCGACCCTCCGCCATTGTAACAGCAACAACTTAATATGTGGTCTATCACAACAGACACGCTTAGAAATGGTTTTACTTAACCGGCTTTAACATTTTAAACCACATCAGTCATCAAGTATATGTTTATGCACTACAATGTGATATTCAATTACATACTGACTAACATATTGGATATTATATTTCTCCTAATTTGCAGCTTTTGCTGTTTCTGCTACTATTTTGTCAACAACATTCACAAAGCAACACTACAATGGAATCACATAGCATTTATGTATTGTGGCTGCATCTGTGTAGTGGATCATAAGGCACACGTGACTGAGGCTAAACTGCCTTTGTTAACTGGTGCTTTGTTAAAAACAATCAGAGCAAATGACAAACATAGGCAAAACCATTTAGCCAATTTCATTCTACAGACTGGGCTGATCTCCACAAGCCACTATGCACTCAGTCAGAGATGGAAGTGCCTAAAATTAATTTAAAAAATGCATCCTACCCGCCCAGTAGGACCTTGTCGTCACCCTTGATGTTGCCAAAAAGTCACTCCTCCTACTTCGTCACTGTCATCACTGAAGCCAGCATCTCATCACCCGGAGCTCAAGTGATAAAAGGCTGAAATATTCCCCCGGATGTTTCCAACATGGAGTGAACACTCTTAGTGAACACTGGGAATTCCCTTGACCTTCATCACCAGTCCTGAGCCAACATGCTAAACCAATGTTACTTGCGTATTTTTCATTTTAACAGAATCAAACTAAATGTCTAAAGACTATCATACGTTTGTCTACTCAGGAGTTTACAGCTTGTTGATAGGTTTGAGAATTTGTCTGCAATGCTACAAAATATTGACACTAGGAGTTGAGTCTACCTTTAAACTACACTGCTCTTCAATGCATTAAACTAGGTAACATCGAACAAAGAAAATATGCTGACCTTAAAAACACTGTATATCTCACTGTGCTGTACAGAGCATGTGATATCATGATCTAGAAGTAGGCTTAGCCACAAGGTAGACGTATCTAACATATTAAAACAGCATGGGGTAGATCAGGCTCGACAGAACCCATGACAACATGCACACATACACACTGCCTAGAACAGAGCAGCAGAGAGTCTAGACAGTCAACAATAATGCTGCTCTATTCAAATAACTAAACACTATTACAGCCTTCCACAACAAACCTTTACAAGTCACATCCAATACATGTACATGTGGTAGGGGCGCTTTGGTAATAAAAGGCCAGAGTGACCTTTCTTGACATTCAGTGGGTGAACTGAATGAGTCTCCCTCAGGCCGAAAGCATTTCCCATTGTGAGAAGGAAGACAGGTAATCATGGGTTTAATCTTGCCAGCAGTTTGGGACCAGGACCAAACACTGCAGAAATGTCACAGACAGCGGAGAGCTGCTGGAGGACTGGAGCACCACAGTGAGCATCACACGGGAGTAAATACCTGAGGATCTGCTCGACAGTAAACAGAATATTCTGTGCATCCCACATACGGTAGCTGCTGTGGAAGTGATGCCCCAAGTTCATGACTCCACCCTGCAACGTCTGACCCTTGTTCCACAGAGTGTCAGCAGTCAGACAGCAGACAGACAGACAGACAGACAGACAGTGATGTTTGGGCTGGGATATGGTGAGAGACAGATACTCAAGAGATTCCTCTCACTGCTCTATCAATTATTCACAAGTCATGGCTAGCCAATAAAACACACTCATATGTGCACACACACACAAAAACAGAACCTTGGGGCTAAAAGGAGTCATACATAATCAGCTACAGGAATACATCTTTTACAGATGGTGGCTGCAGCTTCTCCAGTGTAAGGACTTGCTGTTTTTCCTGTTTGTTATCATTGCAAACTGAGTATCTTTCAGTTTTTGCGCGGTTGATCAGACAAAACAAGACATCTGAAGACATCACCTTGGACTATGGAAAACTGAGATGGACATTTTCCACTATTTTCTGATGCGTAACAGATTAAAATGATAAATCGCTTAATCCAAATAATCAACAGATGAATCGGCAGTGAAAACAATCATTAGTTGCATTCCTACTTTTGACTATGATTAGGATTAATATATAAGGATTTGTGTCACAAAATCATGCATGACTTTTTTATTCAAAGACTCGACCCAGGTGGTGTGAAAACATCCTCTTTAGAAACTCACAGACAAAGTTAGAGTAAAATCTGACTGTCAGGTTTTCCATACAGACACAGCGCTCCACTTTCTGTTCTCCCATAGGTACAAACTGGGTCAGTGGTGACCTGTAGGGCTGGCGACAGTGCGTCAAACACCCAACACTCTGCATTTAGCTACAGATCAGTAACAAAACTTTTAACCAGTGTAACACAGAGAAAAGGAACTCAGCACCAATGAGTAAGAACTCATTATATCTTTTACTTTAATTGGTAACACAACTATCCATTTTTATAACTAACACTAACACATAGCCTCTGATGTTACAGCTCCGGGCAATACAAAGTCTTCGGTTTACCTGTCAAGCGTGTCTTCAGTTTGTGGGAGGAAAGTCACACAAACGCAGACAGAACAGAAATCCAAATACATTTTCTTTACATGGACACAATCTTCTGATAATAACCTCGACTCCTTTCCACAACTTATAAACCTGGCCTTTGATACTGCCTTGTACCTTGAGAAATATGACTGCATTTGTTACAGAGCTGCTTTGAGTTGTATGAAATAGCTCCAGACTTTTTTGCTGAGCATCAGTTATGCCATTGTATTCACAGCAGAGGAAATTACATGCTGACAAGGTAACAAAGCCTATATTTACAGGCTATGGAACCGCAGCTGACAACAGATTGAGTGACAAGTACTCTTATGTTTGGGCTATTTTACAAGGCAAGGAATGCCCTTGCTAACTGGAGCAACTGAGATAAAGTTACTCCTTGGTTGAACAGGCCATACACAGTATAAACAAAGAGCAGCTTCAGTGTGTCGTCAGAGCTGAAACATGCTTGCACACCCTCGCACATTCTCCAGAGATTAACAGCCTGAACTGACAGATCACTGCATTACCACGGTTGATGTTAATTAGAACTATACTTTTACCAAAATGTGGGTGAGGCTAAACCTGGGACAGATGTGTTTATACTCACACAACTCTGACAAAAAGTCCACTTTCAAAGGATCTCAGACTGTGCCTGCCTTGCCTTAGCTCCATAATGTCCTCATTAGATAAAACAACAGTCTTCAGAGGAGTGACTGTTCATTTCCTTTGTACAGTAGCTCCATTCGGAACTCACACTGTGTGAACCCAACAATCATCAGACGGGCAGCCATATGGTATCCAGACAGGTGTTAAAGAGTGTGGATCACAGAGGACCACACAGTCAACAAGCTAATTAGCCTACAGAGGAATCACGCTTTGTCCTTCCATGAAGTGGAAAGACTGATACTGACAGCTGCCTTACAGATTTGCAATCGACTATAATGGTTTCAAATGAAATGTAACAGCAGCCACTGAAATACTGATTCTAGACAACTGTGACTCATTTGTACATAACTGTCACCAAACTGACTCACTTGGATAATAAAATCAGATTATTTAATATGCTTGGTCACTGTTCGTTGTCGTTCGCTGCATCTATTTGCAGTATATCAGCTCACAACCATGATGTTTGAGTTCAGCTGTTCTGAAGTTAGAGGCCTTTGTGCAAGAACCCATGCACACTGCAACAGTCAAAATAATTATACATGAAACTTCTCCCATGATCAACCTCCCAGAACGGTTTCAGATGGCAAGTGTGTAGAAATGGCAGGATTTAAAAAACTACATTCAAATATCTGTGATGATTCTTAGGAGGGTTGTTTTTATACAAAGAATGACAAAAGGGGATGCCGGTCTCTCTCAAAGCTTCGTCTTTATCTCATCCAATCTTGTGTCTAAACGCCTCCACAATGCTTTAAATGAATAATGACAAAACTATTTATTACTGATTTTAAAAAATTCATTAGTTAGACCAACATGTATTTACCCAACAATCTTTTAGTCAATCTACAAAACCAAAATAGTCCTTTAAAGCTTCATGTGGAGTACAATTACACAGAACAAATTTCTGCTCTGTGGGCTAAGCCACACTGGATCATGGAGATCTGATGATTAACATCACCTACACAGTAAAACCAGCCTTCTTTCATATATATTCCATTTATAACCCAGCCAATTCATGTGGGGGTGTGCTGAACATGAAAGCAATTTCCCAGCTAGAGATTCACCCACTTTCCTTCTGCTGTACAATACCTGCCCAGCTTCTTACAACTTTTTACTCTCATTATAGGACAACAGAGGTCCATTATATTCTTATTAAAACGCATCCTGTTGTACTAACACACAATCATCAATTATTGGTGGAACTAGCGATAGTGAAACAAAGGAATAGCTGTGGTTACCCCACTGCAAGAAATGACACAATTATAAACAATGATCTCAGAGTGACAGCCCCCACTGGTCTGAAATGGCCAAATAATTATTTCTAATGCATCATTTAATGCTCCCTCCCAGCTTCCGTGGCTGCAGATCATCTCGCAGGTTGTGTGTTGACAGTTCATTAGGGGGTTTTTACTGCACTGTGATTGTGGTGATTGGGTAATGGAGTGGCGGGGGGTGGGAAAGATAGCAGGAACTGTTTCACACTGATCACTAGCTTGCTTAGATGATGAAGTCCCGTCTCAGCTAAAGGTACATTCAAACCGTCAAACAAAGGAAAAGTGACTGAGGTTTTAAGAAAGAACTGGTGGTTAAACATGCTGCAGAACCTTCTCTATAGTTGGCATTTCTTTCCCAGCAATGTACTGTATGATTCACATAAACAAATTAGCTAATCGCAAATTTGCCTGAGAATGAACATAATCTTATACTAAAATGGAAATGAGAGCGCGGAGAAACACGTGATTAAAACTTTACTCAAAAAACCAAACATTGTGCCAGGTTACTGAGTGGCACATCAACACGGTCCAGGTTGATTCAGCTGCATTCATGTTTTGCTCTTCACAGTCTGGGATGACGACACTGTCTGTGCCACCACCTGCAACCTTTAAACAGGAAATCAATCAACTGTCTTTAGACAAATTAAACCACTCACAATCAATTATTCCAGATGTTTTTGAATATAAACATTATTCTTGACTTGACATTCATCAGTTACACGAAAATCTCATGGGTGCCCTATTGATTTTCCACTATCTACCATTAAATGGATATTCTGTCCTAACAGGATATGCAGAGGTGTGAAATCAGGGTCAAGGTCATTATGGGTCAGCATCATACCTGCCAAAGCTCTGATTCTACAGCAGCACTGTCCCAGATAATGTGTCAAGAAAACATGCTGCATACACAAGGTCAATACAACATCACTGTAATCCAATGCAAATGATAAACAACAAACTGTTTTAAAATTTAAACCTTACTCTGCATAATCCTACAACTCGAAGGTTCCTTTGTTGTATATAGTTCACAAAATAAGAGGAACCAGAAAATAATAACAATATTATAGTCTGCAGTGTGAAAAGGGTCATAAAACCACAAACAGTAATGGGTTTGAGTAACGATTTGAAAATCTCCCATCAAATTGTTTTATTTTATTGAGAAGACTAGTGATCCCATAATACACTTTGCTATGTCTGTTACACTAATACTTGCGGGACTACAGGACACCTCTCATATGGCTCCGGGCCCAAACATTTTCATGTCAACCATCTTTAATGACTCTGGGAGACACAACAAATGTTCCACACTTACCTTGCGGATTCCTTCCACTTCAAAACCATTGAGGTTTGCATACAGTGAGTGGTGCCTCTTTCCTAACAATGATGTTGTAGTGACATTAGCCGTGGTTGGGACTGCCTTGTCCAAGAGCCCATGTTGAGTATTAACCTGCTCTTCCGACCTCCTGAACTCCTGCTGTTGTCGTCCAGGAGCTTCCGCCTCCTCTCGGCTCTCCATCTCTGCGTGTGCCGGTGCAGGCTCGGGCTGCTCAGGCTGCTCAGGCCGGGTGCACAGGTCATACATCACTCTCTCTCAAAGTCAAACAGTATAGATGGGATCAATATGACCAAATGGGGTGCCCAGCCAACACCAAGCCATCACGGGCTTTTCATTTGCTGGAGAAGAATAACACAGATCAGCGGTGGCAGGTTGACTTAAAAATGATAAAGATGTCACTTTCCTCCTCTTTTCCTCTTCTCAGACAGTCCATAAGCAGCAGAGTTTTTTCACAGCTAAGGTGAAGTGTCTGAAACCAAGCAGAGGACTGTTTTTGCCATGGTTGTCAGAGACAAAACACAGAGTCTCATAAATTTGTACAACACTGTACAGTGGGAGTTTAAGCTAGCACTGCTGGACGTCTAGTACCTTGCTTAAAATCTGTCACAGTAAGAGTCAGTGTGCCACATCCAAGACAAAACCAGTTATATATGAACCAGGAGTTGTAAAGTACCTCCTACCTCTGCACTGTGACATTTTCCAAAATGAGGACAATCAGCTCTGAAGGGATATTAGATATTTTTGGCCTTAGCTTCTCATTGTAATGCAATGAATGTCATCATCCTGGTAGCATTCTTCAGCATACTGTTTTCGGTATATATCACAGTGTAGCCTTCAGATTCAGAGTCCTGCTCACTGCACTGAAATAGCCTGTTTCTTCATGCCTTACCGCTGTCGTCTGAAGGGGTTCTTCATAGGTTCTTGTCCAGAAATTGAAAAATACAGTCTGTTTTAATTCTTATCCCCCGTAACGCTGAAATAGCGCATGCAGGCCCAACTGAAATAGCAAACAAGAAGAGACGTGCGATGGAGGAAAAAAAAAAAAAACAAGAAAGCGATTTAACTAACAGGTCTCCACTCCAGTTCCCATTCTCTCAGTAAGGCTGAGATGTGGGTGGCATGTTGACTCTTCAGCTGTGGCTCTGTCCTCATTGATGCTGTTGTGTCAAAAAGCATTTCATCCAGATGCTATAAGACTCGACAGGGCTGCTTAATCCCATCTTGGTTACAGCGCCATAAAGGTGAAGAAAGAGGACGAAGGGAAAAATGTGTGTGTAAGACGGCGAGTGTCGCTGAGAGGAGGGGGTAGGGAGGACCGCTTCAATCGTCCTATCACAAAAAGGCAGGCTTTGAGACGGGGCCCAATCATTACCGCGACTAGAGCTCGTTTCCATGGAGATGACGCTGGAATGATGTTGGCTGCCTATTGATTGTTCAAGAGGCAGTACACACTGCAACACAGGGAGGCTGCAGGAGGCAGGCAGAGGAACAAGTGTGTCCTGTCCAAACTAATCCTAATGTTTTACTGCAGTTGCACACTAAAAAAAACTAATTATGTCTGACAAGGTGATGAATGCTGCTCATGTTTTACAAACAGACATTTATAAAAAAAACAAAAACAAAAACATGCACAACAGTAGGTCTGACACTGCAAAAGATAAAACCTGTCACAACTTAATGTGGGTTTATTTAGCCTTACTGCCTGTCTCTGTACTACAGGAGGTACCCTCAAGTACTCCAGCTAATTGTCTATCAAATGAGCAAGGCAGCCTAATAAATCCCCTTAACAAGCGGCCGCCTGAAAACAAGCCAAGAGAAGGGTTTCTCAAGTTATTTGGGGTGGCATCTGGTTAAATCCTTGCTCAACCATAACAAACTATACATCATTTGAAAGCACAAAGCCTCACAATTCAATTTATGCAAACCATTTTAAGATCCACAGTATTACTGTGGTAGTTGCTCATTTTATAACACGTGTTTATACAAAACAGAACAGTAAAAAAATAGAACAAAGACAGACAGTAAAAAAATAAAATAAAAAGTACATTTTACCATGTTTGAACCTCTCTAAATTGGGTTCATTATCATGTAGAATAATTCAGACTTTTTAGTAATAAACTCCAGAGTTACCTTTCAGAAGCAATCAAGGTCATAATCATTTATTATCAGAGGGGAAGGGATCAAGAGAGGGGGGCATGCTATTTTCAGGCTTGTGCACAGGAAAACTTTGCACATTTGTTAGAAGGTTAAATGACCATATAAAAGCCTTAAGGTGCTTTCAGACAGTGAATAGTTACCACTGTATCTGCCTCTGAGGGACACTGGTGTTCTGTATTTTGAATGGATGAAACTCCACCGCAAGCACCTACCTATGGCTACCTCTGATCCTTCTAACCATGTGTACCAAACACTGCAGGCTGCTGTTATCCACCACTATCCTAATGCCATCATTAGGCAGCTAAATTGGGCAGGCTGTAGCTTAAAGCAAAGGAAATGATGACACACTAAATATAAGTTTAGCTAACAAATAACACTGGTTAGCTAAACATTGTTTCTTGGCCCAGACCAGATATTCAAACTCTGAAGCTGATGCGTATAATTCAGGGAACTTGAATACCGTGTAATTTTGCATTTTCCTTGATGTGGTTTCTGTGGTTGCCATGGTTACACAGCAGGCCACAGCGAGCAAGCTGGGATGCACCTATCCAACTTTTCTCTACCAATATTGATTCTGACACCTCAACTTAGAGTATTTGCTGATTCCCTGCACCAACCCACCATCGGCCCTCTATTTTTTCTGCATTTAAAATCTGTATAGCTCACTGAGTTTACATAAGGCAACATGAGGTCAGGGATAGATGTAGCACTAAAAAAATGAGCTAGCAACCTGCCGTGACTGAATAAATGCAAGTCACAGCAGAAATGCTGAATTTCACAATGACACTGGTAGATTGTTTCTAACGTGGGCTGGTCATGTCATGGCCAAAACTGTGCAGTGATTTCAGCTATGTTTCCTTGTTAAATGATCACTCAGAGGGAAATTTAAAAGCTCATTTACATCTATGTCAGCTGCTGTGCGGCCAGTTGAATGAAACGCATAGAGAGGAGGGAAAGACCTACCTTGTGCTTGCAGGGCAATACTGGCGACTGTCCTCTACAGAAAGTAGCTTGCCAGCTGCCCCCTCTCTCCTTGCCTGGCAGCATCTGCTTGCTGGCTGACAAAACCTTTTGAGCCATAATTGTATACACACTATCTCTGTGCTGACAGAGATACAGATTTATTCACTTAATACTGTGTGTCTCTTTGGAGGACATTGTGGGCCTGTTGTAACTGAATGAACATACTCATTCTCATCTGGCTATTTCCTGAAAATTTACTCAACATCACTCCGAACACCTCTTATCCAGCCTACTCCAACTCATCTACAGCAGATAAAAGTAGTTCAATACTTTGTGGTTGCTTTGTTGCAGCCTTTAAAGGTCACTGTTGGAAAAGCCATAGCTGGGTGCTGGTTAGTTAAAAATAGACGTTTTTGTCTCTGTTCTTTTAACGGGCGTTTTCTGGTACAACTCCAGTGCACTCAATACTAAAACTGTCCCATTTACAATGGTTCACTCGGACAACTAAAGTGATATTCATTTCCCTTGACTGTCTATGATCCTCTTTTGAATGTGGGGTTAGGGTTAGAGATCCAGCTCAAACATATTCTGTCTCCATCAGACATGAGCTTCTTATTTGCACTGCATTTCAGTCCTTCCCATCATTATTTCCACTTTGCTCACAAGACCATGGTTTCAGTAGCCTAAAGACTGAAACCAGCCTTGGCGTGAACTCCACTGAACAGTATTTCTATTCTGCTTCAGCTCCTTTGATAATACAAATATATTCCCTGTCTGGGACCAGAGGTGCTGACAGCTAAAAAAAACAAGGCCAACATAAAATAAAATATGTGAGGCTACTGCTGCATGCAAGACCACTGCCACCTGTAACTGTACTTATCTCATGCTGCACACAGCACACATACACTGAATCTCACATAAGCATAAGTTAATGCATGTCACACAGCATATCCTCTGCACGGAAATGCAGATGTCCATCTAGCCATTTAGCCAGGTCCATCATTGGCTCAGTGGTATTGACATCCTATCACACTGATATATTTTGACAGAACCTCCCCATCTGCCTGCCATGTGACTGAGGAGCAGGCTGCTGGTCAAACACATCTGACATGAAACTGTATCCACTAAATGAACATCTCTGAAACATCATTAGCTTTAATTTTTTCTCCTGGTGAATTGCATAGACACATTTTTCAGGTACAATATCATATCTATCTTTGAAAATTTCTATGACACCTATGACGAGGTTATTAAAAATACAGTAAGTGTCAGTGGGATGAAAAGATACCCTTCTTAAACACTTGGAAGACAGCTGACATGATTAAAAGAAACATGCATGAGTCAGTCCATACATAAAAGGCATTCCCATTGGAACACCTTTATAATGGAGTTTACCCCACTGACTGTTTCAGTAATAACAAGGTGATGCCTTAGCAGTGCTGTGCAAGAAACATGAAACAACAATGAGGCTGGGCAAGTGGGCACTGCTGTTTAGACACTGTTCAACTGAACAAGCTTTGATTAATTATTCACTTTCCTTTCTATGAAAACTTGATCCAAAATTTAAGAGGCAGAAGTACACTGACCCACTTCTGCCACTCCAAAACAGAGAGGATCCACCAACACATGCAAACCCCTCCTCTCTGCCCACACCACACACAATGTGCCTGCTCTGACAACAACAGAAATTGACAAACACGTATTTTACACCACCTCGTCAGTAATGCATCACACTGGCAGCAGTTAAAGGCGCGCAACATTAGTCAGTGTTTCAGTTCTCCTTCTCGTCGTAAGCTCCTCATGGAAATCTTAGCAGCTTCTATTGTGTTCTCCACCTAACTGCTGCTGGCTATGCACCACCACTGCCTTTTTACAAAACTGTGCTGCCTGAAAACAATGCCACATCCTAATCTTAGCTCAATTGGGGAGAAACTATTTGACAGTTACATCATAATTTAAGACCCCAACAGTATAAAGATCTATCGATAAAAATTGGCCTTTCATATCAGTTTACAGTGAACTGGGTTTTAATTATTCTAGATTCTGTGATATGCCTTCTGTGCATGTTAAATCAATATGAATGCATTAGTTTTGGTTTGATGATCATAGTGCTAGTTAGCAGCTCAGTTTCTCTGATGTTAGCTTTTTGTATGGTTACTGTGGTGGTGAGGATATGTTTAGTCAATCCTAAATCAAGATTAATACCTATATTTTATGTGCTTCTTTAGAAATGATGGAAATATGAAGCGATTACAGGCTATGTTGGTCAACATGTAATTTACAAAGTGTGTTAAAGGTCCCCTGTGTGTGCTGTGGAGCTGTTTTCTATGAGTGAGTCCCTGTTGTGTGTATCCTGTGCACAAGCATGGAGAGGAATGTACACGTGTGGTTATGTAGCTGGTGTGGTACACACTCCTGTCAGTGATTTCACATTATTTCACTAATCTGTAAGTGGCAGGATTGTATGCAAGTAAACACTGAAGTAAGCAATTTTATGAGGAAGGAAATGTATTCAACACGCTTGTTAGACCTTGAGGATACACACAATGCTTTTTAGTGAGTAACACTGAATGGAAATATAACTACTCTGCAGGGTGTCTTTAATCAAACACAGAAAAGCTGGAAGTATTTTTCTCCTTTAAATCACAGGGAAAAGCTGAAAGATGTGTGTGTCCAGAGCCATCATGTTCCTGATACCCACAAAACAGCCACTACTTCTGCAGGATCTATATAAGGTTAATCACAGAAATACAATGTGATTTGCCATCTCGATTTGACCTAAAATCTTTTTCCTCTAAAACAAATGTGCAGTACAGGGTAGTTTTTAGAAATACAATTAAAAATAACTTGCTACAAACCATTCAGCGTTTCATAGTCTGACTGAGTGTGAAGGGAAATCACCAAAATGTAATTCTATATAATTCTATAAAATTCTATAAAATTCTATACATCTATACACCAAAATGTCTACCAACATACTGTATATATTCAGTTAACATTCTTTCTGAATGAACATCCAGTGTAAATGTTAAAAATCATTTGGAAACATGAAATAACTTACCTCCATGTTTCTGTCCATGCATTTGGAGGGCGATGACTTGTCTGACCCAGTGCAGCGGGGGGGCTGGTCATTCCAGCCTGCATGGGGAGGGTTGTGAGGGTGACAAATTTTCAGAGAGCTGCTCTGACAGGTGTCCACGACTGCAGCAGTGGTGAAGGGGTCAGCTGCACCCAAGTCCCCGCCTGAAGGCTGCTTTTGCTGATCTTGTTTGGTGTTCTCCTTAGATGAGTGGGAGGCACTCTGGGATCTCTGAAGTGTCTGACAGGAGTTGTCACCGTCTTCTTGAGCTGGCTTTCTGGGCAGACTTTTAAAAATGTAGCTGGTATGTCCTGCTCTCTGCCTCTGTTTTCCGTGGGCCTGTAGCAGGTGGCAGAGGAAGATGGCCTTTTCTAGCTCAAATTCCTGTCTGTGATGCAATTTATAGACTGCTTGCTCACCGTTTATCTCCTCATACAGTGTCAGCAGCAACTGCTCCAGCTTTGTAAACGTTTCTCCACTGCACAAAGAAAAAACCTCCTTTTCTGCGGACTCAACCTTACTATACCGTCCAGCGTCCTTAATGTTCACCTCCTTAGCCAGTAAACGCCTGTGCCTGTTAGACTGAGTGTCCTTTCGACACCCCCGCCTTGCCGTCAGCTCCCTCACAGTCCTCTGATGTTCCCTCTCTGCTTCTTCTCGCAGGTACCTTAGCTCCACACAGAGGTATTCATGGGCCCGCTGTGTTCGGTTCTTCTCCGCTTCCAAATCAGCACGCAGCCTCTCAAGCTCTCGTCCATAGTCCGTCTGGCTCTGGCACGGTTTCTTGGATGACAGTGCCAGAGGGTTATCCCTGTCTTTCCTCATGATGCCTCATTCACAGCACAACATGCCAGCAAAACCAAGACACATTCATTTCTAAAGAGGGGCCATGCATCAGAAGTGAGAGGAAGCCCAGGTGGGTGATGGGTGGTTATCAGACATGCAGCATGCAATTATCACATCAGGTCACAGGCCACTGGAAAGATGAGACAGTGGAGGATGTGAGAGAAATGGTCAGGTATTAATGTTTTAGACAAATGCACCAACAAGAAATCATGTGTTTCTAGCACGGTGAAAGCACAAGTGATGTTTAAACAATCCCCTCTCTGTGTTAGAAGGATGGTTCAGAAAAAAATGAGAGTAGCACTCGAAATAGCTTTAGGAAAGCAAACACAATAGACACAAAATAAATCCTGTGATATTTTCTCATAAATAAAGTGTCTAGAAACCATCTCTGTGCAGCAAAGAAATCTGTGGTGATAGCTGCCTGTGTTTAGTCCAACCAACATACAATTTGACTGTTTATACGGACACATGAAATGGTACTTTCTAAATACTTGACTGTTTATACCCGATATTTTTTTTTAATTTGTTTTATCCAAATCTAGCTTAATGAACAAATGTTTGGCAGAAATAACAACCTTTAAACATGCGAACATTAAAAACTGCATAAACTCAAGTTTACTCAATCCCACACACGGTTAATGTTTAGGGAGCAGGAGTCTAACCCTGAGCTGAGGAAGCAACAGGTGAACTGGTGAACTTCCAGTGAAACAGCTCTGCACCGTTAGCCATCACCACTGTAGCCAGTGTCACCATCACTAGCTCAACCTAGCGGTGCCCATATGGTCGCTAGGACACGGTTCATATTACAGAGGGGATGGGGACGTCTTCGGTAAATGGCTAATTAACTAGCTTACTTTAGCAACTTATTATATAGTCCAGTAGGTAATGCTACAACAAGTACCGTTATATTATAATATGAATAACTGGAGCTGGAACAAGTCCTGACTAGCTTAACTACGCCTTGTTAGCCAGTGTTAGCTTACCGTTAAGTTTTCTTGCCACAACTTGTAACAAACTCAGCCGGACTCAACTATTATATTTAACTTTTCATCAATGGAGTCATCTTCTTTCAACCAAGGTACTTTTGTCGAGATTAAAATTAGCTGTCTAGCAACACCGAGACAGCTAACGTTGGTTGTTAAAGGTCCATAAAGCCATGCAAGCAGAGTTTGTTTATCTGTCAGGCAGCAGTGTCACTCACACAGGCTGTGTCCGTGTCCGGCGTCACTCTGTTGGCCAGTCCAGGAGCAGTGCTGCCTTCACTTGCACTTCGCCGTTGTCTCATCGTTTAAAGACTTACCCTCGCACTGAATCGCTTGACGCGCATTTAAACGAATCTGACAAGATTAGATCAAAACACATTTTTCATGTGAATATTAAATGTCAAGTACTTAGGACCTGCATGCTTCTGCAAACAACAGAAAGAAGAGAGTAATGCGTATTGACTATCAATTAAAGTTTGCGGCCGTGTATCTCTCAAGAGTTGTTGTATGCATCCTCACCATTGCTACTAATTTTACCTCTGCCCCAAAACTCTAAAGGACCGGCCTTCATAGCTGCATTTAGCCTAAAGATTTATTTGAGGTGTTCGCGGGCGTGTCATCTATAATTTCAATATGACCGACAGTCCATGAAGGTAACAGTCTTTGAGTATTGTGTGAGATGGATGACCACTAGTGGCCACAGGCTGATAGTGCTGAATTTGCCTGGGGTATTATGGGTTTATGAATAGATTGATAATTGAATCAATTTTAGATTTATCTTTAAACATTGTTGTTTTAATTATTTTTTTAAATGTGATCCACTCACCTAATACTCCTAACTTATGTGCAGCTCAGTGGACATAGGGGCCATACACAACCTGCATTCATCTCTCTTTTTTGTAACAGTAAATGTATAGGTGTTTTCAGGGTTGACAGACTGGTATATTTTTATGTCCTCTATAGAAGAATTTCATTTTATCAACCAGTATAATTAATTGTTAATTGTTATAATTAATTATCATAAATAAAAATTGGGAGGAAGAATTTAAATGTAAAGTTGTGCATCAAGCAGTCCCACCTGTGAACAATTTTCACAGGTGACATTTTTTTTTTTTTTTAATTTTGTTCAGAGCAGTGTCAGATGTCAGCCCAGTGTTTAATGACAGAGGATTACCCGTAGTGTGTGCAAGTGTCTCATCGTAACATTGACAAAACAACACTTGTGCCACAGTTTTGCAGAAAAAGCCGACAAAGGTTACAGCATACTAGGCTAACTAAATCAAAGCTCAAAGTCCAGCTCACTGACACTACTGGCAGGCACACGTAATGTAAAAAAGTAGTATTACGATAGGACACAGGACTAAGGAATGGTTGAGTATGCAGTCAAGTATTCAGCGGAAACAGGCACTCAGCCTACACACTGCAAACTGTGATTGCTTCTATTACTATCATCAAATAGTTCCAACCAACCCAATGTCGTATCTAACTTTTTTGTGCATTGACAGGAATGCAGTGTTTAATATGATCCCTTGGGACCTTGATAAAATTCTTCCTGAGATTTCATTATTTGGCAAAGGCAATGATATTGAAATGTATAAATCCTCAAAGGTATGTACATACCTTTTCAATATCACGTTGCCAAAATGCATCAAAGAGGCAAAGCATACCATATATGGCCACCGGGTGGCATTTGCATAAGCAGAGAATTGGACATTTACTCATTATTTTTGTAGTATAATCCTTTTTAAGACCATTGCTCTGAATTTTTGTCCTATCTTTCCAGGAGATGTTAAGTATAAATCAAGCCTGCAACTTGCTCTTTAAATTTTAAATTTTTCTTTTTCATTTTTACAATCGGTTGAGAGCATCTCTAACGGATTGTGTGTGAGGGTGAAAGAGACAGAGATAGAAAGAAAGAGATTCAGCATACCACTCTCTGTTATCAGGGTGTCCTTGGGCCGCTCCCTCTCTCATTTCCATCTGTATCTGCTCACGTGTGGCAGACTGTTGGAAAGAGGCAGAAACAGGCAGAGAGGGAGAGCGAAGTCACTGCAAAATCCCAATTCTTGATGCTGCATCTGTTTAAACATATAACACATTTTCCTTCTAGCAGTGCATTTTACCTCTGCACTAATGATACTCTTAAATACATCCCTTATTGCTTCATTGTACATCTGCTTTGATTGTGATCTCTACACACACAGTACTTTTAACTCAGAGACCAGAGACTTTTCTGGACACATTTCCATCTCAGCACCTCTTGCATCTACCCTGTTTCTGTTGCGCTGATCTGAAGCCATGAACATGACATGAACATATTTCTGGATCTATATTTTCATATACAATATGCTCTGACACATATGGCTTCTGTATTTTTGGACACATCTCAGTACCATCTGTGGATGCTAACAACCCCCATTTGTGTGTCCTGACTCATTTCTGTAAATCATTCTGTGAATTTTATAATGCAACAGCCACCAGAGCACATTCTGGGTGTGTATTCATTCTATCTACAACTTATTTCTTATTATGTGAAAAGTATAGATATATATTATATTTGCTTTTTTCTTTTTTAATTCTCTGTAGTTTCAGCTCATAAAGTCTGGTCTATTTGTGGCCACTTGTTTTGTTTTTTTGACACCAGCTTTGAACATACATGTAATTTCTACTGACATTAAAGTCAATTGTTTTCATTCACATGAGCCAAATGACCAGAGGCAGGTATAGCTCTTTCTTACAGACTTTTATTTCCAAGACATTTGAGTATCCTTTTTAACTGCAACTTATACTGAAGCTATATGGGACAAAAAAACTTAAAATGTCATCTAATCTTGTGCAACACTGGTATTTCCTTACCTTTTTTTTTAATAAACACAATACCCTCAATGTTATGTAATACAGCAGCAGCATTTTGTAACCAAATATATTTTTTAAAACAAACATGCCAGATCAAGTTTATCTATAGTGCACATGTTTCATACACAAAACTCACCGCTTTCATTTATTTCTAATTAAAGAATTTCAGAACTGTTGGGCATTAGAAGAATTAATTTTAAGTCTTGATGAGTGAATGATGTTGTTGAACAGTGTCACAGTTTTAAATACCTGTGACATAGAATACTACCTGTCTTCATGACCCACTAAAAATAATTGTCTAGGACAAAGGTGTCAGGATGTCTTGTTGCAATATCTGTGTCAAGTTCACATTCAAGACCCTCATATCTAGGGAACAAAAGCATTTAGATGACTCATGTCTTTATGAGAGCCGCACACCATGCATATCATTGTGCCGGTGATCTAACACACTTCCTCTTACATTTAAGTCTGCACCATTAAAGTTATGTAAACTAGACTGCAACAACATGTACAATAGTTGACCTCATCAAGTCATCAACTCGGAAACAAGGCATCTATTCCAGAAAGCTCTTAATTCCCAACTGAGAATGGCCCAATTTCTCACATTGTATGTGTCTCTGCTCGGAAATTCAACTGGGAAATGAGAAGACTGGTCTTCCTTGAGCCTTTTCTTCCTTCTGGCCTTTTGTTCAAACAAGTAACTGAGCTACAGGGAAAGCTTTAACTGTCACAGTGTGTATCTGTGACGCAAACATGAGCTGATCCCACAAAAATTCGGACTCCAACATTAAAAAGGAAACACAAAAAGTGAGGATATAGTATAGTCATCTATCTGACAAAGAGATTCTTTACAAAGCACTTGAAAAGACAGGGGGCTTTTTAAGCCACAGCCATAAATCAGCAAGGTCAGGTTTGTACTGCTGCTAATCACTGCTGACCATCTCCCCATCATTGTACGTCTCAGCACAGCTGGGAATCCTTGTAATATGTGTTCAGCAGCGTTCAGTAACACGTGAACCCTCCAACACATGCTATAACAAACTGGGAAAAAGGGATGCCACCTGTGCATTACATTTCAACTGTGACTGTGTGCTGCTTATCAAATATCAGCAAAAATGAACAAAACAAACTTTTGAAAAATCAAAAACATTACCATGGTTACTGTGGGTCCTATAAGCACTGACACTAGGAATATTTTCATGTCGTGGCAGAAAGAAAAGTCATTAGGAAAAAGAAACACTCTTTTCTGCTGCACCTCTCAGCACCTTAAGGTCAGAATCAAGGCTTAAGTTAGCTTTCTTTAAAGAAACAAAGAGATGATGAGTGTGGTACAGTAGCTCTGCGATTCTAATGTTTTTACTTTGACTACTGTTACTGTATTATGAAGATGTGTCTTAAAATCACACATCATTACAAATTATTTGATGTAATACATTCATGTGATACTCAGTTTTCTCCATTTGTGCATGTGCATTTTCCAGATAAAAGAATTAACTCATTTTCTACAGTAGACAAGCAGATTTTGATTTGAATTTATTTGTTTCAGAACACTGTTTTCCAACATGATGTTTTCATAATTTCTGGTCTCAACTAATTTCAGTCTCAACTGAATCAGACTTCACTGGAGTAATGATTTACAGTCTCAAGTAGTTGTGTTCAATCCTAGTGTCTGATACAAATCTCCTTTCAGTATAAACTGATACAAATGGTTGCTTGACATCTTTAAGCCACCACTTAATAATAGGGAGAAACTTCTCTAGTTCTTTGGCAAACAAAACGGTTTAAACACAAAAAGCAAAACAAGTTTTCAAGGCAAGGTAGATCTGTAGCTTTATCTGTGAGGTGTTGTTTTTCCTCAATCCTATCCTGGAGGTTCAGAAAATTAGCTTAGTGTAACAGAATCCCCATTTATTTACTCAACCACTGATTCGGGTAACACAGCAGGAGGGAGCCCTGAATTGGTCCTTGAAAACCTTGACAATGGCCATGGACAGCCTGCACGTTTCTCTGCGGCTCAGGAAGGATTAGTGGTTGGAAGCAATTGCTATTAGTCAGCTGCACAATTCAGAGAGGCCCCAGGCTTTTCTTTGTAAGGAGAATAATAAAAGTATAGAATATCTTGCACGTCTAAAATATGAACACACTGACACACATTAAGCTTCTTTCTAGCTCAAAGGAGAAACTTTTGGAAAACAAATAATCAAGATGGAGTACAAGAATGCGATGAGGAGTTAGTCTTTAATGTTGAGCACTAACTTTTCTTTCAACAGATGTACAGTACATGCTGAGGTTCAGATTATGTTGGTAACACATGAAGAGAATATACAATATATTTTGGAATTTTGCAGTTTGAAGCTGCTTTGTAAAGCACTCAGACAAGTTGTTTGTGTTCAAATTGCCTTGTCTTTTCATTTCAAAGCCTGATCCAGTAATAATATTCAGTTATCAGTATTTTTGTGGGACTTAATAAAGGGTGGATGATTTTTTAAACCTCCTGTGTAAAACTTTCTGAGTCATTACTTTCATTGCCTCACAAGAATACAGTGTTGTGCTTTAGGATACCTCTGTGTGGGAGAGTCCTGTGCAAACACACACCCAAACACAATCACTCTCTATCACACACACACACACACACACACACACACACACACACACACACACACACACACACACACACACACACACACACACACACACACACACACACACCACACACACACACACACAGGACCTAAGCCACAGCCTTGTCTCCCTTTGCGAGTGTGTGCAGAGATGAGCAGGACCGCACCTTCTGTGAGCGCTACTTGAAACTGGAGATGCAGGGGTACCAGTGAAGGGTTAGCTTTCATTGTTTTTTTTGCCCCTCCTGCTTCTTTTAAGCACAGACAGGTACAGGGCGTTAAAATATTACCATACAATGCTCTGGTATTTAATGTTTTACGTAATGTCTCTCACTGAAGCCAGGTACTTATAGTCAAGCAGGGTTAAGGAGATGAAAGACCTAAAACACGCAGCGCTGGATGCTCTGAATATTCTGCCTCCATTGCTGCACAAAGTTTCTGTGTTTTCTGTGTGACTTGTGGAATTAAGCTGCCTGCTATTCAAGCTCTGAGGACATTTTTGAGTACTTGTTTTGGGGGAAGGAAACTATTTTATTTTTATTTATTTTTTTATTGTGGCTGAAGATAAATACCTTCACAACAGGTATGTATTTTTTTTAAATGAAATTCTAAGTTGATTTTGTTTATGAATTTGTTTTATTTAACTATCACAATAATTTTCTACATGGACCTGTGACAAAACAGTAGCTAGTAACTATTTTCTCTGTTGCTGAAGGCGTTTTCTTTATAACTGTACATTTATCACAATGTGAAAAGTTTAAATCTCTGGGACAGAGGATTATTAAGATGTTCATGCCATTCAGCATTAAGGTTATTTGTGTCAAATGCTCATATTCTATGAATTGTTGCTTCAAATTCTCTCAGAATAATTGATCAAGTACATTTCAACATTTTTAAGATGTTTTTTGTTCTGCTATATTTTGTCACATTTCACACAAACTAAATGGCAAAAAAAGGATATTACACATAAGAAACCATGGTCAGACCCACATGCTGACAAATGCATTGATTCTCTGTTTAAATGGCTCGAAATTCTCTCCATTAAAGGGACTGACAGTGTTATTCAGTGGTTTATCTCAGACATTAAGGGGTATTTTTGTGGGGCCGAGATCTTTCAGCTATTTCTCAGCACAGGGAAGTGAGAAGGGAGGGGAAGCAGAGCCGACACAAAAGGCAACATTATTCCCCAGCGGATCTGCGCTACATCCTACTATGAATGGAGTATTGAAAAACATAACATTGGGGACTAGATTATTTTTCATCCCTCATAACTGAGCCATTTGTCCCAGAGTTTCGAGTGGTTTGTTGGTACAGTCTGCAAATGAGACAGCATTCGGTTCCTGAACGTTGTGCTGGTGTTAAAATCCCCACCTCCCAGTTGGACATGCAGTGGGCGTCAGTGGGCCTCTGGCCTTCTGCGCTGCACCTACAGAGACAATGCAACTGTCCAGTGAAAATGGACTGGACCTGGACGAAAACTTAAGTGTCCAGAGTTGTTGTGTTGGCTGATGTTTAGTGTTGTCATGACACTAATGTCTCAAAATCTACCACAGAGGCAGAGTGACAGTGTGTTAAATACACCTCCACCAGCTGAAGATAATTGTACGTATACTCTACAGCGGCTCATGATTTAAACACCCCCTCCACCTCCCAGTCCTCCTGCCTCCTGCTCTCCAAGGAGACGAGAGGCGCCCCTGCAGTGTCATCAGGTGCCTAAGCGTTTTGGAGGGTTCTAGTGACAGATTGCAGGAAGCAGCGCTTATGCCTGACGATGGGGACCACAGAAAGCAGAAATGTCTTTTTGTGCCCCCTGGGCCCGGAATGTCCACTATCTCGAGGGGCCAATATCAAATTCTCCCCTCATCATCCCCTAATACACATTCCTGTGTAAGGTCAGGGGGAATTCTGCATGAGCAAAGAGACAAACAACCCAAGGCTGAACCATACACCGTCGTCTCTTTACAACAATGTGTGTAATAAATCTCTTCAATTAGTTTCTGGGGACATGCAACGAGAATATGTGAAATCTCGACTCAGTCATTCCAATTTCATCATGGAAATTTTATAATGCACTCTGTTCCTTTGATTTTTGGCAGCATATGTTAAAAATATCACTTGTTTTGTTTTGGGTTTTTTTTTCAATTACATCCTCACGCCACAGCATGTTTCAACTTCTTCTGTCAATTTGAATCCACTTGCAGTATAAATAAACATCATTCATTCCAGTTTCTCAGTGGTGAGGAACACAGGGTATTCAGTGTCTGTCACATTACTATCTAATGCTGATTACTGAGTGATCGCCTGTGAATCCCGGTTGTCTCTGTCTGAAGGAAAATCCCCTCGAAAACCACAAAACAGGTGCCTGCCTCTGTCTGTAACACAAGCCTTCCTCAGCTGTAGATGATGCTGGTAAGCCTGGACATTACCCTTCTTCAGCTCCAACCCTCAGACCTCACCCTGATTCTCTTGTTGCTGCCTCTGTTACCTGCTGTCGGGTTGGTGCATGGCAGCCATTTTGTGCTTACCAAACAGCAGTGTAACTTGACTCCCGGTGTTATATTGGCAAGAGCAACACTAGTTGGTGGCACATGCCCATGTCTGGGAAACCAGGGCAACTTTATGTTAATAATCTGTTCCCGGTTTGCTCCAAGAAGTGTATGCATGCCATAAGAACTTCCATACAGGTGTCATATGTCCATCGGGAGTGATACCTGTCACATAATCTGTGGAAACGAGGATTTCTTTTTGAAATCTACATATTTCCCAAAGCCTGACCCCAGACTACCATCAATACTTACTACAGCACAATGACAATAGCTGCAGGCTCCATCAGAGAAAACAATCCAATACTATAATTAGGCTACTCTGAGGCAGGACAAAAATAGTGATTGCTTTGTAGCAGCAGAAAAGCGTCTACTACACTCTAGTCTGCAAAATTTAGGAGTGTGTTAACATACATCTGAGGACTTTGGGAAGCCTGATGAGAGAAGCTGAGTGTGTGTGAATGTGTGTGTTGCAGGCGGATGGTCAGTCAGGCAGCCATGCGAGGCCAGCGCGTGGTGGAGAGCGAGTGTAGGTGCTGGAACCCGGCCGTCTGGCTCCTGGTATCATTACTGGGATCCTTAGTCTTGGTGGCTGTCAGTGTGCTGCTGCGACTCGGTGAGTGTGTGGTTGGGGTTGGTGGGGCTTTTGGGGCCGGGGGAGCAATGTTAGATTTATCCAGATTCTACAAACAGGTGAAGGCTACTCTTTCCAAGCTACCTGACTGAAGGAGTCCACTTCCTGCCAAACAGAACACTTTGCGTGATTAGGAAAGAGGTGGGGTTTTTTTTGTTTGTTTTTTGACTGTATTGTTCTCTTTAACATTGTTAAAAAGAACAATGTGAAATATATATGGAAAGTTATAGGCCCAAAAAGTTTGGTGCACTTGGCTCAAGTTCTCAGTGGAAAGTCTCAGGTAGAGCAGTTTCTGACAGTATATAATTTCTTAAAGGGGTAAATTTTCATACATTGGCTCTGGACCAGAGTTTGATTGTATGAAGATTGAAACTGATTCTCAAGCTCTATCAAAAGCTATTATCCACCACTGCAACATTCAACACACTCCTATGTCCTTGTTTTTTAAACTCTTGAATATTGAAGTTCTTCAGGACTTTTTTAAATAAGGGCTATCAGCATTTTGCTGGCCAATCCAGTCTATTCACTAAATTTACTCTGAGATGCAGCATGTTTTAAAAGCTGGTTTCAAGAGAAAAGGTCACGTCTGCCATAAACTCAAACAGAATGTGATACATGAGATGATTTCTTGTGTGTCAGTGCTTAACCGCATGTTTTAGGTGTTAATAATGCTTAAGAACCGGGTGTACCTGCAAGTGAATTCCCTGTAGATGAGTGCTTTTGTGCTCACAGTTACTGTCTGCCCTGTATTAGCAGTGCTGGCTGGCTAAAAGCCCTGCAGTTACTTTGAAGGGAGCCAGGATCAATCCCACTCACTGGACGTTATGGATCCACAAATGTATAGAGAGCAATTTGTTCAAATGTGCTGACACCAGATTATTGGTTTTGTCTCTTCATTGAGCCAGCAGCTGTCCAAATGTGTGTCTTACTAACATTTTTTTGTATTCTAATTTCAGGAGACGTGAAAATAAACAGACGGGCTGTGTCCAGTAAGTGATATTTAATATCGACTTCTCTGATCCTCCTCAGAATAGGAACTGTGTCTCCTCAGAATTAAAACCAGCCTGTAACCGGCATTTGACACTGTAAACAGGTGTTACCACCTAAACCTTAAAACAGGTAGATGTATCTATATACTGTACTGTACTGTAGATGCATCAGTGCCACAAACAAATGGGAGAAGCCTGTGAATTGACCTACATTGGATGTGAAGGTTCAAAAAAGTCCCTCTGGTGTCTTTGTGAGTTGTTGAAACCTAAGATATTAGTCTCCAGGTGTCAGAAGATCCTCTGTACAGGCCAGGGAACGTCTTCCAGTGCGACTCTTGGGAATATATGTGTTGTGCTGAAACACTCACAATTCTGAAAAGAGAGTGAGAGCACAGATCCACATGGACCCTCTATGCATTGTTTAAAAAACATATCTATTGTTTTGAATGAAAGAAATGTATTTCCTTTCGACTGGAAATGCATTTTATTTTGAAAGCATTTGGTCATAAACCAAAGTATTGGACAAATTGAAATTTTAACCTGACAGTGGAGCCAGACAAAAAGTCAGGGAATCACCAAAGTTATGTTTTTATCTTGTGGGGAACATGAATGTCAGCACTGGTTTTCATGGCAATCCGTCCAATAGTTGTTGATAAATTTCCCTCAAACTACAAATCAAACTCATGGTAAAAGCCAGTGGGTCACCCAGTAGGATTCATTCTCTGAGGACCATGAATGGTAATCCACTCCATCATTTTTGAGTTTCAACTTCCTTTCCATGTTGCTAGCGTGGCTAAAAATCCAACTTAAAGGAACAAGCTACCATATTTCTTTTATTCCTGGTGCAGTACATGGTCTGAACAGGCTTCCTGTTGTGGTTTCAGTCTGTGTCTAGTGTTACAGGAAAATAGATATAGTAGATATAGAGTACAGTAACTATGGAAGGCCAAGAACCTCCTTTCAACAAATCATTTGGCCATACTCTCTCTCTCTTTCTCTCTTTCTCCCTTCTCTCCTCCTCCCTCCTGTTTTAGCCAATGGCGTGCAAACCTCTGTGAGGACGCAGTATCAAGGTAAGAATGAGTATTACAGCAACCCCCACCTGCCCAGACACTCACGCTCAGTTAAAAACATGTCCACATCCAGGTCACGCCTATCACAAAACCTATCAGTGGCTGGCTGTGTCTCACTGAAATAGAGCACAGAAGGTAGATCAGTGCCTGGGGCTTTTCAAACAAGGTCACTTTCCCAGCTCTCCATTTCCCTAATCCCCACTTATTTGCTATGTAACCTCCCACCCTCCTGCATCCACTTCCAAGGAGTCATGTGGCTTATTGTGTGTCTTAACTTGGTAGGGTTCAACTTTCTCCTGGAGGATTTCTTTTCTTGTTATTAACTATCATTGCATTAGAACATGCTTATCTGTCTTTTCACGTCATTTCTTCTTTAAATAGAAGCACATATTGTTAAAATGTGCCACAGACATGAGAGCTTTAATCTGAGAGTCTGATTTTTCAGTAAGGTGGCACAATCATAACCACACAGACTGAGAGACCCTGACATATACTGTCTGCTTATGTCTCCAAAGTACAACTGGTGAATGGACGTAACAGGTGCGAGGGCAGAGTGGAGGTGCGCTACAATGACTCGTGGGGCACAGTGTGCGACGACGACTGGGACATGGTGGACGCCAATGTGGTGTGCCAGCAGCTGGGCTGCGGGGTCGCTGTGGCAGTGGGCAGCAGCTCTCAGTTTGGACAAGGCACAGGGCTCATACTGCTGGATAATGTAGACTGCAGAGGAAGTGAGACAGACCTCAGCCAGTGCAGAAGTCTGGGCTGGGGAATCCACAACTGTTACCACTATGAAGATGTGGGTGTTACCTGCAGAGGTAAGGCCTTTACACAGCTTTCAGCTGGCTGAGGTAGTGGTGAATTCCTTTTTTATTTCATTTCAATTCCTGCTTACTTTTCATTTTGCTGCCAGAACCAGCAGTGGTGGGGGGAAAGGGGTTTGAGGAGCTCACCACGCCACCCCAGGAGAACTCTGGTTTACGTAAGTGTCGCCTGCTTTTATCTAAATGAGACTGGTCTTCTGCCAACTTGAGATGTCAGAGGAATGGATTTGTCTTTTTAAAAAAGCATAAAGGCAGACTGCCAACAAAAATGGCAAGAAACAAATATGGTAATTTTGAGATAATAAACACAGGACCATGTGAAAATTAATACTTATGTAAACAAAATGTGTATAACTACAAGCCCAGGTAGTAGACAAAGCAGTATAACTTGGAATTACTATAATAAACTTGTGTTTGAATCACACTATTTAAAATTCCTTTGTGTCTAAATTTGAAGCTGCACTAATCGGTATTATTAAACAAAGGATCACCATCAGCTCTGTGGAGCTTTGTGGTGTCTTTCAGCTCATTGTTTTGGTTCACTCTCACTGCTCCAGTACCAGACAGCTGTTTTCAGCAAAAAAAAAAAAAAAAGACTGTACTGCTCTGCTGCTCAGCACCAAATGACAGACAAAGTTAGCAAGAAGGTGCTAAAGATGGCAGTTAAAGAGCCAGATGTTTCCCTCATTAGTTAGTGGGAACCAAATCAGAACTAAATCTACAGTTAGTATTGGACTTCATTCCTCAGGTGGCCAAAAACACAGTGAATGACAACATGTTAATACATCATCCATAATTAACTTAAAAGGTGATATCAGTGCTTTTTGTTTTTCTCCATTTTGTTTCCACCGCCCCCATGTGGCCAAACAAATCTGCTATTGCAGCTCTAAACATTTGCCTCAGCATCAAATACGCACTCTGAAAACCACAAACCATACCTGCATGTGGAATTAATCTTCAGTGAAACAAGTGACGACATCAGTGGTCCAGCTCCAAAAAAGGGAATCACACCATCAGGCTGATTTGCATAAAGGTTTGAGGACAGGCGCTCCATTGTCTTTCTGCCAAATAAGTAGATCAGAGCATCATTCATGTAGACATCTGAATCCAGTGCAAATTATAAAATGCTAATAAAACTTTCATGGCTGCAGAAGAACACATGCTGAATATTCAGAGGAAAGGAACTTTAGGTCAAGTTTTCTTTTCTGTGTTTGATTAGATGTTTTTTTTTTTATTGTTCCAGGAAGGAGCATGCACACCAAAAGCACACACTCCCAAATCTAGTTCACAGGTGTTACTGCCAGATGTTACTACAAAATGCAAGGGCAGGTTTCATTAAATAATGAATGATGGCTTATTTTGTCATTGCGTGGGTTCAAAATGCAGGAATGCTCATGGACTAAACACTCAGGTTAATATAAAAAATAAGTTTATCTAAAAAAAAAAACCCCACATAAATTGAATTGAAGGGCTTCATTATTTCAGCTTTACAAAACTGTCACCAAATTTTACACAACATCAAAGGTTTTTCAGCTGAGTGGAAAGTATCTTTTGGACATTACCAGGGAGACTGTACAATGCACCTCAGAGGCCTCTTGAATTCCAGGCCGTCCTTATTGTTTGCTGGGTTTGCCTTTGTTGTGGTTGCAATGTTGTTTTTTCCCCCCTAATTCCTAAGAGGACCATGAGAGACCAGAGCAGAATCAAACTCAGTTAAAAAGTGACGTATCTAGCTAATTCTTTGTTGGCCTCCATGAAACCCACTGGGATTGCAGTGTAGCCTTCCAGATTCATGGTTTCCTTAAATGATGGACACATGAGAATGTCTATTGTCTCCATTAAAGGTGAGTTTTTGTCTGGGTCGAGGCGTAAGGTGACAACATCTGTGCTTAGTGCAATATTAGATGTTCACCTTAACTCACTTGCTTGTTTTCTGGAGCCAAAGAATGTATTGTATAGGCCCACACCCTTCTCCATTCTCTGTATCTGTGTCTCTCAGTCATTTCCACTGTCTTCCACTCACACACAAATCCTTGCAGTTACTGTTTCCTCTGATACTCTAAATCAGCACATATTATAGAATCATATAAAAACCTACAGAGTCTAAAAATATGTTGTAGAGAAAAATTCTAGCAATACTAAACTCTATAAATTCCACCCTCTCCCTCTTGGTGCAGGAGATGGCACCATACGTCTGGCGAATGGACAGAACGTCTGCCAGGGCCGGGTGGAGATCTACTACCAGGGAAACTGGGGGACAGTGTGTGATGATGACTGGGTCCTCAACAATGCCCGGGTGGTGTGCCAGCAGCTAGGCTGCGGTAGTGCTGTCTATGCACACACCAACTCCTACTTTGGCTATGGCACCGGCCTGATTCTCCTGGACAATGTCAACTGCTATGGCACTGAGCAGGACCTGACGAAATGCAAAAGCCTGGGCTGGGGCAAACACAACTGTGGCCATCATGAGGACGCTGGAGTCACCTGCACTGGTATGTTGCTCTCAGTCATAGAATATGATGAATGTAAATCAGGAATAATGAAGAAGAAAGAAACATTACTATCCTTAGAGCCAAGCTTATGTAGCTTGACCATATTTGGAGAATAAGTCAGTAAAACAGTAATGTTTTTGAATAGATAAGATAAACTGAAGGAGGAGAGGACAAGTATAGTAATGGTATCAGTGTTAGTAACAAGCAGTAGCAATGTTAGCAGAGATATTAACAGTTAAAGTTGTATTGTAGATATATATATATATATTAAAAAAAGATTTCAGTTATATTTCTGCTCACTTCAGGATCCACTACTGAACCTCCTGTGGCAACACAGAACCAGAGAGGACTCTGGGGGACATATAACACTGAAGGTATACAATCATACTGTACACTGATTATTACTCCTGTGCATCAGTATGTCAAGTTTGTTTAGCTGGATTTTTTTTCCACAGTAGAAATTGAATGTGCACTTTTGCTAGATGACCAACAGGGAGAGCCATTTCTCCCCCACAGTCTTTAAATGTGTGGCACCACAGTGCCGCAAAACATGGTGGTGAAAGTGTGCAACAGACTAACCCCACTGGTTTACTGAGCCATCAAGTAACTGTGTCCCTTATCATATCTTTCCTCCAGCGACACAAAATATTCCAGTCACCAAGACACCAAGTACAACAACTGTTACCACAACTGCTCAGACAAAAGGTAAACACTCTTAAACAGACTTCTGATTTGTAAACTCAACTACTATTACAATAATTTTTATGCATTTTTCAGGTGTATAGATTTTATTACAACACACACACACACACACACACACACTCACACACACACACACACACACACACACACTCTGAAACTACAATAATGTACCAATCTGTTTATTCCTGTAGGCAAACCAGCCATTCGTGTGATGAACGGTAACAGCAGCTGCCAGGGTCGTGTCGAGGTCCTCTACAAAAATATTTGGGGGACAGTTTGTGATGATGACTGGGATATGCCCAATGCCAACGTGGTCTGTAGGCAGCTTGGCTGTGGCCCGGCTATAGCAGCCAAGACCCAGGCCTACTTTGGTTACGGTTCTGGCCCGATCCTGCTGGACAATGTGGAGTGTAGCGGCTTTGAACTGGAGCTGTCCCAGTGCTTTCACCTGGGCTGGGGTCAGCACAACTGTGGCCATCATGAGGACGCTGGAGTTATCTGTGCACGTAAGACTTGACTAGGCCTCAGGCTCTATTAAGCATATCTTTATGACAAGCACGTAGACTGGACAGCACTAAACACAGACAAAGTCTGTATCTGTAAGCACACAAAGATCTATCTTCAGTCATCAATTCCACTGAAAGCTTATACTTACTATTCATCCAGTCATCTATCCCCGCCCTGCTGAGCTGTCCGGTTGCAATGCATGACTGTAGCACTCTGAGGAGGAGACAGCCCAGAGAGCATAAAAAATACAGTGGATGAGTCAAGGCACATCAGCCTCACTGCATGCCCACAGGCCAAAATTAATTTCTTTGAGGCTAAATCAAAAGCACATACAGACTCCCCCTTACTTAGATAACACATCCTTGGTTTCAGGTTGATGGGAAAATATGATTGTTTTCTAAATGCAATCGTTTTAATCAGTGCTCTTGAGTAATTCTGCCTTCAGTCGGTAATTAAAAATTGGCAAAAAGGACATAATCACATAGTTTGTGTGTGACAATGACAACTATAAGCATCAAAACCATCATAAAACATACAATGCAAAAAAACCTTACAAACCTTACTGTTGTTGAAATTGCTCAACAATTTCTCTGCAAAGTACGTCTCTGTGTTATCACATTAAAAGGACCAAGCAAGACACTTCCTATATTGATCAGTAGAGTAACTATAAAAGAGCCTTGGTAATGCTTTTGTGACCTGATATTACCTGAGCCCAGGATGCAGAAGGATCACTGTTTTTTTCTGCCTTCCTCTGCTTCCTCTAGCTTTTGAATACTTCAACGCAATTGGACGTGACTTTAGAGTAACAGAACAGATACCTGCCACCACCACCACACAACCCTCTCAAGGTAGGTCACATATGTCTTCAGCTAGCTCAAGATCAAGCTATTCACAGTAGACTAGGTTTCAGAAACAAGACTCTGAATTTATGTGACTCTTTGTCTTTTGAAGGAATGCTGAGACTGGTTGGTGGCCAGCACCACTGTGAGGGTCGGGTGGAGATGTACCTAAATTCCGAATGGGGCACAGTGTGCGATGATGCTTGGGACCTGCCTGATGCTCAGGTTGTGTGTCGCCAGCTGGGCTGCGGAGAGGCCACAGAGGCGCGGCTAGAAGCTTTCTTTGGGCCTGGAACAGGAACAATCCTGCTGGACAATCTGAAGTGCAGCGGTGCTGAGGCCTCCCTGCAGGAGTGCTCCCATATATCCTGGAATGTGCACAACTGTGACCACTCTGAAGATGCTGGCGTCACCTGCTCACTGTTGTGATTTCAGCTGAACCGCGCTCCCATCTCCACCATGGGTAGGAGGTTGGCGTACCAACCTGGGACTTGTATATGTAATGTAAATAACAGCTTTCAACCCTGCTGAAGGAATACTCCACCACCAACATACAAAATAACTAATATAACAATATATGATTCCATATTATGACTATCTATGCCTATTAAGCACTTTATAAATAAATATATGATATGAAATACAATGTACACAGTTTTTTTAATTTGATAAACAAAGAAAAACAAAGCTTTGAGCTGTCTGTCTCTCTTTCTTTTGCCCAAAAATGTTTAAATATTTACTGCACATGTATACTTTGATGATTAAGTAAGGAATATACTGGAGAAAGTCCATCCATTATTAATTATGTGGATAAACTGAGACATTTTTCTATTTCAGATCCACAATTTACAAATATGTATGATAAATAGAAACAAGGGGGGAAAACAAATATACTACACACCACAAGAATGCAACAGAAACATCCACAAATAAATGTGTTATATCCTGTGAATATACGGTATCCATCGACAAATAAATGATGTGTTACTTGTGTTCTGTAAACCATCACATAAATAAATGTAACTAATAATCATTTACATGTGACAAAATAAATGTTCTTATTTTTTGGTAAACATGTTTTGATGTGAAAGCAGAGATGTTTGAATCAGTATCTGCATCTGTTATTTTCCTATACATGTGCATCTCTTTAATTCTTTCTTTTAATTTCTAATAGCACATGCAAATCTGATCACTCCACGGTTTGAATTTGTTGAAAGGAGAGGATTTTTGGAAAAACAAGATGTCTTCATTTACAGGTGAGAATCAGAGATTAGGTTAATAGAGTTCGTCTGGTTAACAAAAGGTTTTACATTTTCAGTTTCTTTTGCTATTAGCTTATTTCCCTCCATAATTAGTCATTTGGTATTTTTCCCTAATACAAACAAGCTAATGGTTGAACGCTATTAGTTTAGTCTGTCCATGTTATGTGTTATTTACACAACAGTATTGATCTAAAGTTGGCCAACATTAGCTGACATTAACCACTGTATGCTTATGGTGATACCCAACCAAAGAAGGCTTTAACAGCAATGCAGATCTTTTAAATAGCAAAAACTGGCAAAGACTCCTTTTATAATATCTAATGTTTCTTTATAGATTCTGTAAATAGACTTTAAACAAATTCAGACTGTCTTGATTTTAATTTTAACTTTTCAGTTCATGACATAAAGAACAATAAATACATATTTCAGTAAACTGTTGTGACAAAATGTAGTTTCAGATTTAAAAAAAAAAAAGCAAAAGTAAACTTAGTCGCTTTGAGATGAATTCAAGAGCTTTAACTGGCAATTTGATAAGTAAAATACATTTAGTGATGCAATATCTTAAGTTGCTCATTTGACTCCTGAATGAATTACAGATATCTGTACATCTAGCATGAATGTGGTAAGCAGGAAAAAAGAAGCTATAATGACTTTCCATACTCTGGAAGGCTCAAAAGCAAAATAAGAACTGATTGATCAAACTCCTAAACGTCCGGTGTCTACAGGAACAGAGAAACAGAACGGCCTGCATAACAGGGTGTGTTTGGTGACTCATGATAAAATGACTCAGCATATCAGCATTATGAGCCTGTTTCATACCTATAATCACTACAATCAACAGAAATGGCATATCCATGGTTACAAAGGTGGTTACAATTCATAAGTGTATACCAACAAACTATATTTTAATCACATGTTCAAAAAGTTATTTATATGAATATGTAAAAGAGACACAGTAAAACGTGGAAACGTCAGGATAAATTCTTTAAAATGATAACAGACTTGCTGTTATGCTTCTCTGCCATGCAACAGTGTCAAACATGAGATATCAGCTGCTCTGTGGGCAGAGGTGTCTTTTCTTTATCAGCTACTCAGCCTTTCTAGGTGACTCAGCCAATCAGACCTGAGAACAGGAAATCTGTTTCACTGACTATCATTAGTATAAAAATCCTACGTAGAACATATGCTCTTCTTTACCTGTTACACATACTGTACACTGAAGCAACACAAAAAGATCTGTGTATCTACTGGGAGCAGAATTTATAATTTATATTATTATATAATATATTCTGCAAACAACCTTAAATAACAGTTTCTTGTGAAAGAAAGATACTGTGTATTGTGCCAGACTGTATATTGTTATTTCTCTATATCCTGGCCATACTTGGATAAACGTAGCAGGAGGACCCCTGAAACAGAAATGAGCTGGACCCCCTTATTCATCCCTCTCTCTCTCTCTTTACATCGTGCCCTGTGCCACAGTGTCACGTGACTGGGTTAGCTGTGTGGTAATCTGATCACACACAAATTAGCCATGTAAGCATAACATCATCTGATATAACCGAGGTCTTAAAGCTAGACTTTGATACAGAGCACCCCTTCAAGACAGGAACTCCAGATCAGGTCAGGCCCTAATCATGTCTGTTAGTATAGTACTGCACCTCAGTAGTGTGTATTACCACATTCCCAAAGTCTATGATAGCCCTTTGGGGGGGTGCCTTTAGGGGTCTGGGGCCCAAGTAAGTTGGCATTGGCCTGGTTAGTATCCAAGCTTTGCTTTAGGCCTGTGGTTACAGAAGGCTTCTTATAAAGTGTAATAAACCTATTCATAACCATATACTACTACATCACATATCACCAGCATATTAAAAAAAACACACCTCCTTTTCCTTGGATGTTTGAAGTGTAAACCCTTCAGCCCCTGACTGTGGGGCAATGGGCTGTACTGTCATTTTCCCCTGAGCTGCCAGGGTCGTTACATCACTCGGTGAAGACACGCCTTTTTGGGTGGTGACACAACCGAGGGAAAGTGCTCGGAGGGGGGAGGGGTGTCCCGTCGGCAGGCACACAGACAGCAGGCAGCAGCTGCAGCGGAAGGACCCGGTATCGCGACTCTGCATTAAAACATTCATATAACGACTTTTAGCTCCCCGAACACACAGGACAGCAACACACACACACACGACATCGAAAATGGTAGACCGCGAGCAACTGGTGCAGAAAGCCAGGCTGGCCGAGCAGGCAGAGAGGTATGATGATATGGCAGCTGCCATGAAATCGGTAAGTAGGCTTCCTCTGTAATGACCTTTCTCTGCTGAACCTTTTTTTTTTTTCTTATATGTGTGCGCGTTTATTATGAAATGTGTTTTTAAATAAGGCTTGTTAACGGAGCCTTGGGGCAGTAATACGCAGGCAGGGGGACCGTGCCCCTGTGTCAGAGCACATTTTTGACTTAAGGGGATAAACCACACGAAATTGGTGTATGAAAGTTCTGATTAAAGACTTCATTTATGAGAAAGACATGACTGTGAGCCTGATAAAGGACTGCTACACTGGGGTTTGAGCAGCATCCTTTTGAACAGGACTGCAAGGCCCGTAAAGCCTCTGTTCACATTTCACCACACATTTCAGTCGTATTACTTACATCCTTTGGATATAATGAGGTTCAGCTGAAATGATTAATTCGCAGTAAATCAGTCGGTTGTACCGGCGGTGCGTTGCGGTGGATTGTGGTTCTCTGAAATGCGGACTGTTTGATCTTGGGGCGGTGCCTTTGGCCAGGCTCCTTTATAAAGCGACCAGGCTGCTCAGGCTGCAAAAGAACTGAAGGAAATAAGGCACCAAAAAAAAAAAAAAAAAAAAAAAAAAATCAGACTGAGACGTGATTTTTTTTTTAGTCGTCTGAGACAAACGTGGGCCTAACAAGGAAACGAAGATCAAATGGATCATGTCGAAAGATGCGCATACTGGCGGAGCAGAGGACGAGCTAGGTGGTACCATGATGATGAGAGTGACATCGTAGGCTGTGCTGATGGTCGTGTTCCGGTTTACATAATGCTGAGCGCCGAATAATGAGCCGCGGATGTGGTGTGTGACAGCGCTTTTCTTTGGCTCGGTGTGGAGAAAGCAGCCGAGGCTCTGTGCTCCCCTCTCACCGCTCCGCTGTTGGCGCATTGGAAAGAGCAATGTTGGCTGAAGGTTGATCGCAATCGATTTGCGCAGAAGCAGCGCACAAACTACGGAGCGTTCACCTTTCAGACGTGGGTGTTGGTGGACGGACAGGTTTTCCAGAAAGCTCTGTAGCTGTCGTATTGCAGCAAACGCTCGTTTTCGTTTTTTGTTTTTTGTCTGCGAACCGTAGCATGACGGGCTGCCGTGCGTTAATCGATGCCGTGTGGCAACCGCATCCCTGCGTCCTCGACCTCTTACAGCAGGTTCCCACACAGAGGCGTGCCGCAGCATCTGCCAAGATGCAGCACAGGCCCACCCGTAGTGCACCATTTCATAGGCAGCCTTTCATCACAGCTTCACAAAGGCTGCATCTCACTATATCATCACTGTCTGGACAATACCATGGCAGAGGAATGGACAAACTGACAGGGGAAGTCTAGGAATGGAGTGATGTGTGACCAGGCCCACGCTCCTTTCTTTCAAAGCCTGGCCTTAATGTCCCTGTGGAGGCTCACATTGTGTCTGTGGTCACTAATAATCACTTCCAGGTGATAACATAAGAATTCCTAGAAGCCTTTACCACCCATTTTTATTTAATATTAAAAGGCTTGTAGTTTGGGCGTCATATTTCTGTAATTTTCATCTAAAAATAATTATAAATTTACTGTAATTATTTTTTCTAAGACATGCCTGTTTGCTTTTGTTAACATGGCCAGGCTTACCAGCAGTGGCCTCAGTGTGAACCCAAGCAATGTAGGGTTGTGTTAAATAGAAGTGAAAGTGAAATTAGTAGAAGGTACTTTTACATTTTCTATATCAGCTTCAACTCCGGGAGTCAACAAGTGAGCTGTCAGTGTGTTTCAGAGGCCGTGGTGTGCACTGCTCTTTAGGACCAGGCTGTAGAGGGGGCCGGGCTCCACCCCTTCCAATTTATGCCGAGTCAGAGAGAGAGAGAGAGAGAGAGAGCTGCCCCTCACCCAGCCAGTCTCTCTGCAGCACTGGGCAGCGGGGTGTGTCTGCTGCCTCGCCCATCATTTGAGGGGAATCCCTTGCCACTGCAGGCATGGTAACCGCGCCGGTGGCAACGGAACCAAATAACCAGGATCACAGAACACGATGCTGCACCCATCCTCGGGAGGACTGTAGCGCTTCACAGTCAGGAACCAGCCACAACCAAAACGAATGATAATGTTGATAGGCTGCTGTTAGACCTGCATTTTTACCACCGCCCTAGTAAGATTACAGTGAAACTGATATAAGAACAGCATGTCTCTCCATCATCATCATATATTAACAGCATTGATAACTGAGGAAGGAATCAGATTTACTGAGGAACATACAACACAAGTTATTTTAATTATCTGGGACTTTCACTATTTGGGAATTAAAATAATGGTAGAAATCAAAAAGCAGGTTTTTAGTCTGTGATTTCATACCAACACTAAATGAGACCCATGCTTAGTGCTCTTATGTTACTCGTCTGAATTTTTACATCCAACAAAAACACTGCAGTAGTAGGTTACTATCAGGTCATTATCATTTTTTTCCAGAGTAATTTTTACGAGCCACGTGTGACATTGCAGATTTGAGAGCAGCCTTAAATTCTGCTTGTCCTCTTTCTGTCTGTCGGGGACACCTGTGAGTGTAAGTAACTGATCAGTAATGCAGACCCAGTTGCAGATCAGATCAACTGCAGTCATTGTTGAAAAATTTCTTTAAATCTATAGCGCTCAACATTTGCTATGTGTGGGTCTCCAACTTGTTTTACAATGTGCTTCTATTAGGCTTGGACCAAGAGTTAGGAAATAGAATGAGGGTCCTGGACTTCTGTAAGAAAAAGCCACATTAAGTGATAATGAGTTTTATAGTTATTCAAAAAATATTCCTAACTACAAATTATTCAAAGGGAATTTAAAAAAGCCAAAGAAATTCACAAAAATAGCCCTGAAAAATGTTGTGCCACAGCAATTTGGTGAATGTTAGTACTTTAACAAAGTCAAATGTCCGACTCTCAAATACTGTAGATGAAGATGAAGATGATGCCGTCACAAAACTGCCCCACAGTTAAAATCTTTGCTCTCCATATGGGTTTCACCATGACCATGCCAAAACTGCCACACTTCCCATGCAACTAAGACCTACATATGTCATCAGAAACAACACGGCACAAAAGACCGTCCATTTCTTTGTGTATAATACGTACAGCAGTGCTCCTTCTAGTTACACTGTATTTACTACAAAATGTACATGCAGCTGACCATTGATGAAGAATTTGTCTTTAAGTGTCATTTTGGAGAGTGACTGTGAATACTGAATATTCATGTCAAAAAATCTCGGTACTACAGTTTGCATATTTAATGAAACTATTACATCATAGTATCCACATAGGCACATTGCCTCAGCCCTTTGATTCAGTAATGATTCATTCATAAAGGCTGGCCTAATAAACCTGAATCAATACATTCATCTTAATGTACGAAATGTATTTGCAATGTTAGGAGAACGTTACTGGTTTTCAGAGTCTTCAGAGTCTACTTGCTTTGAATTAGCTTTCACACACACATCCAGCTGGAGAGCTTACTTCTGTGCCAGGGCTTCCATCACACTTAATGAACTGAATGCATTATTCTCAGACGGAAGTTTGTTCAATACATTAACAGATACACTGTGCTGCAGCTGCTCCATACATTGTATGGATGTTTAATATGAATTGACTATGCTATATGGTGTTTTGCTGCTTTGGATAAAGAATTCATTCATTAATGATAAACTGGTGGGCACAAACATCTCTATGTCTGTAAATCTCAGGGTGCAGCAGAACAGCTAATTATCCAACTGCCTTCATTTCGAATTATTTGAGGATAAGCTGTAAAAACAGATGTTTCTTGGTTAAAGCGTTTCTTACACATGCATAATCACAGATATAGTGTAGTCCCAGGCCATATGCTCTGGATCTGGATCAGTAGTGAGTGATCCTGGAGGTCCCCCAGGACCCAGCACAAGTGTTGTGCTCGTGCAGAATATGTTTGCTCCAGTGTGGGTGGGATTGAGTGGTCAGCATCTTTCATTGCAGGAGGACTGCAGAAATGTAATATATATAAATATGACAGGCTGTTATTGTTAGTATGGAACCATATACCACCATTCTGAAATAAACCAAATAACCAAATAATATTATTTTCTTTTGTAGGCAGTTACATTTAAATCTAACATTTCTTAACATTACTGAAGTTGGTCACTCCAACATCTGATTTGTCTGTTGCTATGGGAAACAATGGAGATTATCACAAAAACAGAGACTTGATCCATAATAATTTTGGCCACCTTGGGTCCTCACTGCTTAAATCAAAATCCTTGGGCTACCTGTGTCTTATTCTCTGTACAACACGTTTTCAATAGAAAGCATTGTTGTGTGCAAGACTGATCAAAATCTCCACAGGAGTGGGTGTGAGTGGGATGGTGCCTCTTGTGGGAGATATCTTCAAGATCAAATGAGATTTATAGTCTCAAAATGTGCCCGTGATGTGAATGGCTTTTTTTTTTTTAAAAATTGACACCTATGCTGAGCTTCATTTCAGATACAATCACTGTGCTAAACTGGGAAATGGGGTTATATGCCCAGAAAATGTCTGTCTTCTCTCAGTCTTTATTTCCTGCTCTAGTTCATCCTCATCATCCTCATCTTGCAGTTTTTGTCTGGGGGGGCACAGGAAGCATCAAACTGCTGTTTCTTTATTGCTGAAGTATGAACATCCTCCTAAATCTCAGTCCAATCATGAATGCAGCCAATGTCACCCGTGGACATTTTCAGGATGTCCCGAAATGCGTCTTAACCGAGTGGTGAGTCACAAAAGCGCGATGAAAAACACCCACGTTACCCACCTACACTATAATCAGATTCATTTCACAACATCTAAGAGCTTTACTTCCATTTGCAGCAGTATGTGCAGAACTGAACTGAGCTGTTCCTCTCCAGGTTCAGCAGTAGCTTATTAACATGCAGCATCATTCAGTTGTTCTGATGTCTGCTTTTCCTATAGGAATAAGCAGAGAGCAAAAACATCTTCTCAGTGTGGAGCGCGAAAACATGTACAGACTGGTGTCTGCTTGTATGATATACACATCTCTCAGTCATCAGTGCCAAATTACCAAAACGTTTTTATCCCACACACCTGAAGTAATTAGACAATTTTACAGGGTCTCATGAGCCACATTAAAGTCCAGCTCATCCGTCATTATTAAAGCATTGTTTACATTCACCTTAACTTGCTTCCTATCTTTGTTTACACGTCGCTTCAATTCCTACTACCAGCAACTGTCGATCGCCAGAATATTGTGAAACCGATTTCACCACCCATATGCTTGTGGGTATGCAGGATAGAAACAAAGCAGGTAGCCACTTGTTAAAACATCACTCCATAGCACTACTAGTGGTCAAAAACTCCACAGGGTGCCTTCGAAGGCCACTTTACGCTGTAGGTTTTTTGGCTGTTTAAGACGTAAACTGTCTGTTGTGAGAAAAACGTGGTAAAACCTGTGATCCACGACAACCGATTAGGTGAACCACACACAGCCCATGGCAAAACTCAGACAGTGACAGAAAATTAGGAACAAATTCTCACACTGTGACTGCTGCTACGACCCACGTCTCCAAACCAACCGGTTGGAATACAGCAAAATTTTGTTTTGTTCATGAAACTGATTAATGCCTTTTTCTAAGGCATTGATCTGCTACATGAACTAGACTTCCTGAGTTGTATTTCAGTGTCTCACCTGTACCTGAAGCAACACATCCCCTCCAACACAGATATTTTTTAAAATTAGTGCAGTTTTTGGTCTGAACGCCCACTCCTGACTTCAAAATCTTCTCCCTCAGCATTCAAACATGATTCTATTCATGGATAGATTGGATGAGATGTGGCAGCAGTGTCTGCCAATATCTAGTACTCACAGATGTCGCATAACTGTGAAATCGTCTTATATGGAGACACAGTCCTCAGTGTCCCATCCTGTCAGCAACACTAACGTAGTAACAGTGACACAATTACAACAGCACAGCAATGCTTTCGAGGTACTGGCATGGTCAGCAAGGACTCTGGGCCAAACAAGGACACTGATCTACCATCTTAAGACGTTAGGCTTTACTGAACATCAGATCTGTGGTTCTTAAATTTCTTGTGTCGTAATTTTTCCTTGGTTCTTGCGTTTTTTCTTCTTAGCTCATGGTGTGAATCATCACTTGACGCTACATTTAACATTTATAGAAGAATGGTTGAAGTTGTTGCTTTATTGCTTTGGCACCATGATGAGGGTTATTTGTTGGGCATTTCATGCATCTGAGTTTACAGGGTTATTACCTGGGAAGCATGAAAAGAGTGATTTTGACAAGAGCTGGGTTCCTAGAAGATGGCCCAACCCTAAAAGTGCAGCCTATGGCACTGAGACTATGACCAAGTATTAGTAATGCAATTACCCAATAATGTCAGTGCTGTCATTGTTAGTAATACTGTTTGTCAGTATGTGATGAGACTGTAGTGACACCAAACTGTGGAAGTGAAGAATGTACAGAAAACCTAACAGTAACATTTCTTTTTATTCACCTAATGTTAGTTTATATTAACTGTATAGTCTAAACAACAGTTTAATGTTGTCTTCGGTCAGATCTGTTGTCTTTGTTGTCATTGTAGTGAACAGGCGATCCTGTCATAACCCACCTCTGACCTCTGAGAACACATCTGCCTTTGACAGCAACAGCTAAGCAGGAAAAAATGTGGGCTGAACATGAGTCTTGTACTGTAAACTCAATGTTCTTTTTTTTTTTTTTTAATAGGCCATCACTAACTAACTAACTAACTAACTCACACTGATATATTTCAAACATGTAGCAGCATGTAATAGGGCTAATTTTTTATTTTCACTTTTGGTCACATTGTATGTTGCCTGTTTCTCTGTCTTCTCTGTCAGAGAGGCCCCAGCTTACATGAACCCAGTGCTTGGCCTCTCTCCGTACCAGTCCAGACGCCTAATTAGGTCTACACATCCTTCTCATTCCTTTTGAGTGATCAGCCTTTTGTGCGTCTTATTTTTGGATATCAGCTGTAATCACGGAAAAACTACTATCATATGGTGGTGTAGCAGCAAAACAGCTACTTGAAGCTCCCCCTCCACTACCATTACTAAGACAAGCACATACACTACCTTACATCCCCCCTCCCCCTTTTTCTTAGTACCAGGCTCTTTGTAGATAAACCATCTATCCCTATTCACACCGCCAGTGACGTCAGGTAGTCCACGGCGCCTTTGTGCTCTGCTGCCAGAAAGAGGGTCAGCGGGGGGGTTGTCACATCAGGTTAGGAGCCTGGATAGTGAGAGCCAATGAGCAAGGGAAAGACAGAAGGAAAGTGTGGAACAGGAAGAAAAATGGGTAACTGAGGGACTGTGGCAAGCCTTCATTATGTGAATTGTAACCTATTAAATGGAATTGTAAGGCAGTGGGCACTGAGTTCTAACCCTGGCTCTGCTGAGGCCCAGCAGATCCTCTCTCTCCCCCAGCCCTGCAGCTCTTACTGTGTCTCTCCTGTGGATATTAATGGCCATGCAGAGAGCTGTCAAAGAGGAAGTTATTGATTGTCCTGGCTGGCCTTTGTTTGAATTAACACTCAGTTGTTTGGAAGTTTGACTGCCTTGTGTAAGGATGAGTCACGAGAGAGCAGGCGCAATTGATGAGCTTTATGGGTAGACAGAGCTCTATTGTCATCCCTGTACCACAGCTTCCGTCAGGGCTTTCTGCTCACCCTGCAGCCTACTGAAACAATGGCAGCCATGTTTATACAGACGGGTTGTTTAGGCCTCAGTTTTCTAACCTCTCTGTTGCTCCAGTTCTGACCCACTCTTCTGGTTTGCATTTGCTGTAGGTCACATACTCATTTATGCTAGTTGTAATTTATTGTACTGAGGCACAGAGCAGTATAGAGGCGAGGTTCTGCTTCAGGAATGACTAATGGGGGGCAGGGTGACTTTCTCCTGGGCTTGTAAGTGGGATGATTACGCAATGGATGCCATTTTATTGTTTGCCAGTACAGAGGTTATTTTAGTTATGACAGCTGTAAATTTTACAACATTTTGTGTAGAAACACTCCTTAGTGAACAAACATAAACGTCTCCCGTCCTGCCGGAGGCCCTCTAGAGGCTGTATTGTTCATTACAATGCAAAATAAAAGCATTCTGATGCTTTAGCTGTAACATGTAAAGTTTCACCTCAGGGTGGCTCAACAGGGATTGGTTTGTTTCCTCTGGAGAGCATGAACGTCATCTAGACATCTAGACCACTAAAATCTTTTGGGTGAAGTTGGTCCTTTGGTCTTAGAGTGGCATCCGAAGAACTGTGAACGCACAGACCATGAATGTCTGTGCAGAATTTCATGCATATCCATCCAGTAGTTGTTGAGATATTTCAGGCTGGATGAAAGTGGTGCCCTGATTGACAGTGCCATCCAAAATGTCATGGATTTAAAGCTACAGAGCCAACAGTTTGATGGCGGTAAGGAAAACTCATGGATTCTTCAAAATGGAAATCATCCAGCATGGATGTGTTCAGTAAACAGGCTGACTGACACCATCATCCTTAGGCCCTCCATGCCACCGAGCAGCTCTGACACATGACTGAAGTGAAAATGTTACTCGTGGTTTTGGTGACTTCCCATGTTTCCCAGCATATGAGTTGGTTTAAAGGTGTAAGATATTAAGTCGCTTGCAGACACTTATCTCCAAACTCAGTGCTTTTTCTGGGATGCACCTCAAAGGTTAAAGGTCACTTTCAACTGTGTCAGTGTCCTTGAGCAAGATGCAGAGTCTCTGCCATGTGTCAGGGATATACCTTATGCAGTACAACATCTGCAGAATATTTGTCTTACTGTGTTCAAAAGTTAAAAAAGTGCCATGTCAGTGTTTTTCTAACACTGTGGCAGAGTGTGACCCCCCCCCCTGGGTGGTTAGGAGTAACACGGTAATACACACAGCTTTACTTTAATGAAGAAAAAAAGAAAAATTAAATAATGTTTTAGCCATGACTGCAACAGGGCTATAAGAATGGCAGCATCGGTTTGTTGGTTGTTCTGTCCACCACTTTGGTCCAGACTGAAATATCTCCCACAACTATTAGACGGATTACTATTCTGGGTGAATTGGGTAAAAGAGTTCTTGTTCTCTTTATTTATGACCAAAGTACAACCTCAGCTGTACTGTGTGATAAGACCTAATGAGCAAATTTTAGCATGCTAACATGCTGATGGTGAACATGGTAAATAGTATACCTTTTTGAACATGGCCATTATCATTGGGAGCATGTTAACACTCTCAAAGCGGTGCAGGTACTCCTGGCATAGAGGGGCCATCCTGTCTGTTGGATCTTTTCTTATTTACCCAAAAAAAGGAAGCAGCTCTTATGTAGCTGTAAAGGGAAAGTGCTTTGTTTATTAATTTTTATCAATTTTTCTATTTTTTCAAAGTTTTGGATGAAGATACAGTGCCAGCATCACCAACACCTAAGTAAGGATCAGGCCTCTAACAGTCCCATCAGTTTAAACCCCAGAATGTAATTTTATGTTGACTGATACAGCATTCAGTAAAGGCATTGTGAAAGCTGTTCCACGTGATCGACTGGGGGCCCCTCTGCTTTGGTATGCTCATGGAACTGAATTCTGTGCTGAAAAAGAAAGTAACAACAGGCTTTATACTCAGAAAAGGTCTGTAAAGATGCCTCTGCTGCACAGTCCCAGTGGGGTATAAAGGATTAAATCCTCCAGCCAGACACGGGCCTGTCGAAACAAAACAAAACCAGCTTTCAGACCTTCGGACAGCCAATCAGAAGTCACCACTGAGGATGATGTCAGCGTGCTGGAGGCGTGGTTTTAGCCTGCTCGATGCAGTGACTGTTGTCTTGGGTAGAGTTTGTCCAGAGCCATCTGTGACAGTTGTTGCGACAGTTGTGAGATCTAATTGTTTTTTGAGTGTAGTCATTTTATTGAATGTTCTAATTGTCCTGTTTTCAGAAGTTAAATGTTTTCTATATATTTTGACATATTTGATATGAATCAGACAACTGAGGCATTATGCTTCTTTCTTCTTTTGTTTTCACAGGTCACAGAGCTGAATGAAGCACTATCCAATGAGGAGAGGAACCTGCTCTCTGTGGCCTATAAGAATGTGGTTGGTGCAAGGCGTTCATCCTGGCGTGTCATCTCCAGCATCGAGCAGAAGACGTCGGCCGATGGCAATGAGAAGAAGATCGAGATGGTGCGGGCCTACCGGGAAAAGATTGAGAAGGAGCTGGAGGCCGTCTGCCAGGATGTGCTCAACCTCCTCGACAACTTCTTGATCAAGAATTGCAACGAAACGCAGCACGAAAGCAAGGTGTTCTACCTTAAGATGAAGGGCGACTACTACCGCTACCTGGCCGAGGTGGCCACGGGGGAGAAGAGAGCCTCGGTGGTGGAGTCCTCCGAGAAGTCCTACAGTGAGGCCCACGAGATCAGCAAGGAGCACATGCAGCCCACCCATCCCATCCGCCTGGGCCTGGCTCTCAACTACTCCGTCTTCTACTATGAGATCCAGAACGCCCCAGAGCAGGCGTGCCACCTGGCCAAGACCGCCTTCGATGATGCCATCGCCGAGCTGGACACCCTCAACGAGGACTCCTACAAAGACTCCACTCTCATCATGCAGCTGCTACGAGACAACTTGACGCTGTGGACGAGCGACCAGCAGGACGACGAGGGAGGAGAGGGCAACAATTAAAGAGTCCAAAACCTCATTCTGCCAAAACAACACAACACGCGCGCTCACAAATGATGACAAAATAATAATAATAGTTAAAAAGTTCTTAGAAATTAAAAAAAAGGGAGGGTGGGAGGGGGCGATGGAACATCGGCGGCCAATTTAGCTGATGGTACTAACGCGGCTGCTGTTCTTTATTTTTCCACAAATTAAAAGTGAAAAAAAAAGTAGGAGGAGGGAAGACAATTTTAGTTTGAGAAATAACCTACAATTAAAAAAAAAATAAAAGAATGAAACCCCCTCCTTGATAGCCTCTGCAGCATTTGCCAAAATACCACTTTAGAAGCAAGAGGTATGTCATTCATCACAGTGTGACTATTGGGTAACGATACCTTCACACTGGCAGAGACTGGTCTTATCGCGCAAATGAAGCTGAGCTGTCTTATTGTATTTGGTGAGGGGAGGAGCATTCAGAAATTGAGTTCCGATGCTTGAGCAACAAGAAAATTAAGAGTAACCTTGAATGTCATGGCCTTGCTTAGTGAGAGAGGAAGACAGACAGAGAGGCAGACAGACAGACAGACAGAGAGAGAGAGAGAGAGAGAGAATGAATGAATGAGAGGGCAGACAGGTTACAGAGGTGAAGACGGGCTTTTAGGGGTGTCGAACTTCATCGCGTAACTTCAAACGTACCCGACATCTTTAGTTGCACCACACTACGATCTCTGAGTGAGAAGCAGGTTGTCTCTGTTATTGAAGATAACATAAAAAATGTTTTTGTTTGCTTTGTGTCAGGTATGTGTCCAGCTCAGTCACACAAGTCATACTATAACTAAAAATACAAATTCATAAAGTAAAGTTAGTGCAGCTTGTCCCTCTCATGTGCTGATGTGCTTTATTGAATAAATTAACTGTTTTTGGACACCTAATTCTTATTGTCAGTATTGTTGTTACAATAACAACTTCTATTGGGTCCTAATGCTTATAGGAAACGATTTGATTCACAAAAATCCAGATAGCAAAATAAAAGGAATGGAAATTTTAACCAGTGTGGTGAATGAAAATTCTGAAAACAGTAAGTGAGTCCACCCTTAGTCTCCAGTTATGCTATCTTCATAACAAGCAGTAGGATCTCTGAAAAGGCACCTGGAACCACAGACTCGATTAGTGAACTAAGTACAATTTGTGGATAGAGCACATGCAATGTTAAGTGGAAGCTCTAAAAGCAGATTTGAGGTTTGTGGATTTACTTTGTCTTCAGTGTCTTCTTGGTCAAGAAATGCACTTGCCTATTATACTGTTTCTTCAGTGTAAGATGATAACTGCTCCAATATTCTCCATAATACAATATTGTGCATGCTGGTGATGTATTTATACAGTAGCTTCAATTTATTAACTTATACTGTAGATGTTATGTATTCATATGAACATGGAATTACTAGACCTTAATCAGATTATTTTCTATTTATTTCTTTTTATTGCGATTGTTAGCTAGCTTATTTTAATCTGTGTTTTCTTTACTCCATTTGCTGAAGTACGCTATACCAAAACAGTGATTGTTAACAATAAATTGATCTGTTACGGACATCGCTATGGTGACATGCAGTTCTTGGCAAGAGTGACAGAAAGTGAAAAAAAAACTTATTGGTGTGTGACGTTCGACGGTGGGAGATCCAGACGTTCTCTGATTTATTGGTCACATCATGATAGTTAAAAGAACCTGTGAAACACTGCAAAATTCTCCTGACTACAATTTGGTGAACAGCACAATAAAGTGAAATAAAGTCTCTTAGTGCCACAGAGGAAAATATTTTTAGTGCAAGAAACAGCATATTTGTCTTGTGCCGTCCAGAGGCTTCTTCACGAAACACTGCACATACTACAGCTGACAAGAAACCACACAACCACCATTCAGTCAGTACAGAAGAGAAAGATTTCATGTTTCAGTGAGGACACTTAGTCAGTGGTGGAGGAAGGTAACAAGCAATACCACAAGTATCAGGCAGAAACAGGCTGTTCATGACAGAGTGGCCCCTTTAAATGTTTAACTGCAGACCCCCAGCCTTTTCTTTTTAGCTTGTGCATAAAAGATTTTAAATTGTGCTCACAATCATCTTGTGCAACCAGAAGTACATAAATGCCATTAGTGGACTATTACTGATGCTGTAACATTTAAGTATCATTGTAATGTAGCTGCGAGATCATTTAAACTGCTTTACGAAACAGTTCCGTTCAAAGGTCCTTGCTCCACCACAGGTATTTCTACTTATTTATCCTAAGAGACAGACTGGGCTTGCTCAACATCTCTTTCACCATCACCTTTTAGTTATGCTGTCAGACAAGTTACAGTATTCTTATCTTTCTTATTAGTACATGCAGCTTGCTGTCCTCATTTAAATCCAAGCATAGCTGTGCACAGCTCCAACCTGACCACTAATTACTGCTGTTGAGTAAATGCAGTGGAGTAGAAAGTACAACGTTTTCGTCTGAAATGTCATGAAGTAGAAGCATAAATTGAAATTACTCATGGAAAGTACAAGTACCTCGAAACAGTACTTACATAAAATAGCTGAGTAAAATGACTGACTTAGCCTTCTTTCCACAACTGTTGGCAGCTAACTTGGTTCCAAACGCACCATTTAGATACAGCTGTCCTAAGAGTGACAGTACATACATGTAGGACTGTCCTTACAACACTGTGTGAGGAAGCATGTGCAGTTCATTAACCCCACGAGGACAGATGCATTGAAGAGTCACTTACTCTTTAAACAGAAGTGAACAACTGTTAGGGAGCTCAGCAGCTCCTTGAAACAACCTTATGATATGTATATTGAAGCCACAGTTTAACGTGTTTATGAACAGTGAAATTATATAATCAGACTTCGTCATCAGTGATCTAAATGCCTGTTTCTCACTGTGAAGAAAAATACTGCATTTTATACCACATACAGACATGATACCCAGTAAGAAAAGAAAACACAGGTATAGACTGTAGATCCAAATATATCATGTCCCGCATTGCATCTTGCTGTATTTGTTTGTATTACTCTGTGCCTCCATATCCCTGCATTTCTGACTCCTCTAGGTGTGTCTTCACAAATTATTTAACACTTACCTCAGCAGGCTGGCAGATCATCTTCTCTGACACGATCAGAGATGTGTCCTGCTCACAAAGGTCAGGAGGAGGCTGCTCTACTAACCTGCAAATACAGAAATCAGTGAACCTGTGATAAAGATCCAGCTGAGCAGTTTTGTTATCTGTTTACCTCTGCTTACTGATGTCTTAGGGGTGAACTGATTCCTCTCATGACACATGACACTGAGGCTAAAGCTAACAGGTCTCAGGTCATGGTATCATGCTAACATACTGAGGCCAAAGCAAGCAAAGGAATATCCAGCAAGGACAGATTTAGATTAAGTCAAAATGCAGATCACAAAATGCAGAATTAAAGTTTATTTTATTCAAAGCCTTGATTACTATGCAATTGGTAATATCAAGCTGAAACAAATGCACATCATCTAAGCTGGGAATTTAATGAGTCAGTCCATTAAACTCTTGCATCATTCATAAAACAATGACAGGACCAGGACAGCTTTTCTACCCTTAAACTGGGCCAAAATAGCTGTGGGCAGTTATACTGTTCTTAAAATTGTTAGCCCCAAACCTTTCAACTTTAAAATTCTCATGAAATATTTAAATTTTCACGCACGTAACTCACCTGAAATACAGAAAACACTTTAAGTACAATGAATCCAATGCATCTAACCAGTAGTGACTTCAGTCACAGAAGGAGAACTAATTATTGGAAACAGGTTGTGAGTCCTAATTGGTTGAAAGGTAATCAACACCCTCACACATGATTGGACAACTCCCGATCTAAAGGTGGTGTCACTAGCCAAGCCTGGTCTGTTGCTAAGGGGAAAAAAAGCCCACCACCTGTTCTTATCAGTGCACAGCTCAGAGGGCCTCAGTCAACACACTCACCTTGAAGCCTTCAACAGATGTAGTATTTCACTGATTAAAAATGACATATTGATATTTAGTGAGTTTGTGGTTGCACTTACTCATGACTTTCATGTTTACTGAAGAGATGGCCATCACATATGGAACATTAAATGTCATTAAAAGGACAGTTAATGTTCCATATGTGACATAAAATGTCATTAAAAGGACAGTTAGCATTTACAGTAACGTACAGTGGAGTCACACCACAGAGCACGATTTATTGCAGTTTTGTTTGCATGTTAATCAAATGCTTTTACAGGTAGTCACTCTTTAACCTGGCCTGCAGTCTCTAGTCTCTAAACTCTATTATAAAATAGACTACTTATTCTCTATTCAGTCTGTTGATGTGGTTCAGCTCACTAATTGCCTGAGAATCTGAAGGACAAAGCTATTTCATGTATGTTTAGTCTTTGTTGGTCCTCGACTAATCACAGCCTGCTATCATTTCTAACCTGTGTGATGTCATCAAGAAGAAGGTGCCAGGTACCGACTTCAGGTGTTGTTCCACGAACCTGTCCTCTGTTGAACATTTCCACCCAGCAGCACCAACAGCATCATTCCTCTGTAGTCTGTCCTCTGCCCTACTGTAGAAGCAGAATATCAGTCAGTCTTATCAATGAACACAGTGTATTCAGCCAAATGAGTGGTGTAGTGGCAATTATTAAAGATGGGGAACTCTTTGTCTCTTTGTTGTTTCAGAGGACGCACTTGTGAATTTGTACCAGTTAAAATGTGATAAGAAATAAGTTCATCCTCACCAACATGAGAATGACTCACTGACTTTCAGTAAGTTACTACCACCATCAGTGTTTCATAATTTGGCAAGTGACGGCCATGTTTCCCTCAGTGAGGAGTTGTGTACAGTGTGTAGCACAGGCACAAAACAGGCTTTCTCTTTGTTTTGATTTATAGTTGGTAGAATATGATTTCAGTCCAATAAATCACAGTGTAAAGAGAGCCATCAATAGGAGGGGACACTTTTTTTTAACAGTGAGGATCTTGGTGCAAAATGCAGCTATAATATCTATTATTTCTTAATGTATATGTAAAATGTAAAATCCATTGCAAGAGTATTCATGTTGAATTTGTATTCAAAATGTTCATATTCAGATTTTTAACAGAAGACATTTTGAGATGTCCCAGCAGGAAAAGCACAGGTGTAAATAATACATTTCATGGGGGCTGCAGGCTTCAGTGTCCCGGTATTGTACACGCTGACTCAGTATCACAACTCACTGTGACACATAGTTAATGTTATTAGTAACACCCCTGCTTTTCCTGTGATGACAGTCAAAATGTCTGCTGTGAAAAAGGTCTAATCAAAACAGAACAAACACACAATCTAGTCATGATTGATTGTAAAAAAAAATTAAAGCTAACATTAATATTTATGTTGCTGACAAAATAATGGATTGACAGACTCCACATGCTGGGTTGTAAGAAACAATGCATTCTTAGGCAACCATTTTTCCCTAAAGTGAAATGTTCATTTATGTTGCCCTGGTAATATTTTCTGACTTGGAATACAGAGAGAGAGAATGTCCACCATATTATTTATATTTCCACAATACAATATTTGTTTATCTTCACATTTTTGGGATTTTTTTTCTCTTGAACAATTCTCTCGGCTGTGATGAGAACGTCTTTGGAAAATCTGGTCCTGTTTCAGCCTGAGAGCAGAGAGCATGAGGAGATCTGAGAAGACTCCAATCAGCGGCCCACTCGCTAATAGCTCTTCACGTGAGGCAGTTCCCTGACTTACGGCCTGGATAGCTCTGTAGATTGATGGGGATTGGCATGAATAATTTAGGCTTGCATTATACTGGAAGGAAATGGTGACTCATGGTAGAGGGAAAGCTGAAATGCTAAGTGGTTTAGAGACTGCTGCCTCGTCTTAAGGCAATGTCGGCCTGGCTGCCATGATTGGCAGAGCTTCCTCTAAGCTCACTCTGTAGAAGATACAAGTACTGAATACATATGGCACTGCATACATACACTGTAAATTCATATATTTTGAATATGGTGCTGAGCAAATGGACATATGTTTTGGCAGATGTTTAGAACTCTCTCACAAACACACATGCACTGTATTTTTTTTATTTGAGTCTTGTACAGTCACATCATGTTGTAGAAATGGCTCAATTAAAGCTAATGATGAAGTCGCTCATAAGCAGCTTGTTAGTCACTACAGGTTTAGAACCATGGGGGGGGGGGGGGGGGGGGGGGGCACCAGTCCATGTCCGCTATCTACCCTGTGTAACTATACAACATGCTGGAGGCTCGGTGCATAGCAGAGCACTCTATAAATAGATATCCCCTGCAGCTCTAGAGTCAAGAGTAGAGTTAGTATGTGCATTAGTGGCCTGGCACGCAACATGAATGACTTGAAGTTGACAGGGAGGAAGAAAAAGAAGTGATGAAAACAACCAGCCACTCAGTACGTCACCGGCTGTATTGCTGCATCTTTCGTTTCACCCTGCAGTGGCTGATGATTAACTGGAGGGAGATGAATGGAATTACATGTAGAATTGGCTTCATACATGCAGCTGAACAGTGTATTGATTGTGACAGAGACCTCAGCTCATACGGTTTGTTGATGTCACTTTCAAATACTGCCCTTGGCCTAGTTCCTCTATTCATACATGTTTTTCCATCTATACATGTCATGCAGGACACATTTCTTGAATGTTTCCTCCTTAATAACACAAATAACATGAAATAACAATGTTCATTGTTCGTTACTAGTTTCCTCTGTTCACATGGGCACACTGATCCAAATCTGTTTCTCAACTGTCTGATTAAGCCTCATGAATATTTAATGAAAGCAGAGAACTGAATCAGTACTTAAGGAATTTTGATTTATGTAACATCATGGCAGTGATAAAAACCAGAGTTCCTGTAGAGGCTCGGCCATGCTTCACTGGGAAACCACAAAACTGCACATATTGTACATTCATAAGTGTACCAGTCACAGGATTTCCCTGAAGCCACAAGTATACCATTTTAAAATGCACGGCCAAAAAGTAGCCATAGATTAATCAGTAATGAAATAACTAATGCATGTACCCCCATTATCACGCACTCACAAACCTTTCGGCTTCGGCTGACTTTACAGTATTCTCACTCCCGGCTAGCATCCATTCCTGGTGCAATTGTTTTAAATGACCTTGCTCAGAGTAAAGAGTAAAGAGCAAATCTCCATCAATTATGTATCTATCTGTGCATGAATAATTCATCATAGACATTCTGTGTGATGGAATTATGCAATTTGGGGAGTTACGACACATTTCAGTGCAGATGCACAGTAGAAATGGCTCTATTTCCCTGCACACGTGACACCTATCTCATATCTCATAATACCTTATTAGTTTTTCTCCACTTCAAAAAGTGCAAACCCACTCCAGTTATAGTAAATGAAGTGACCTTCAGCAGTCCTGTCTGTGGAAGTTTAGGAATCCTTCATATAAACTGAATTTCAAATAATATTATGGTATGTATCATATATAATAATAATATGATGTAATGATATAAATGCCTTTTCAGTGTTGTTTTTATACTGATTGGCCTTATGGGGGCGCTGTAATTAAAGGATAAACTGTTTAAGTAATGCTTTAGTTACAATTTTAATGAAACCTGGTCCATCCTGGCTCTGTGTGGGGATCAGACAGCCTGACGGGGGCCATACTGTTAAAGGTGAAAATTACAAACCTTAACAGGCAATGATGCAGTGAAGCATCGTGTTGGGTATGGGCTGCCTGCCTCACCCATGGGGGCTGACATGTTTCACTTGCTCTCTTTTGCATGGATGACCCTCAGATGTATAATTTAGTAGAAGACACTGTGTCATTAAGAAGCTTAGCATTTCCGTTGAGTTATTATCTTCCTGTTTTCACACTTCTAAAAAATACAGCTGTTTCCAGAGACCACTTTCCTGAAGAGGAAGGCCACTGATGTCGTGTCACCAGCAAGCAAGTAAACAGCAGAATTTGTAACTTAGAAAAAGAAGAGACTCATTGTGTTGTTCCTTCTTTATTGTCTTATTGCATGACTGCATGGTTTGTATCCAAAGACAACAGAAGATGAAACCAGTCTATTTCCTGTCCAGGGAGACCACAGCATGGTCGCTGACAGGCACTGTTCTGCACACAGGGTGGTGGTGTGTGTGCTTTCCTGGGACCTTACTTCCTTAATTTACAAGATCACTGTTATAACAGTCCACTTTGCTGTTGTCTTTAATGTGTCTATAGAGGCAGCATGAAGGGGATATGCTCAGTAGGAACAAGAAAGGTGTGTGTGTGTGTAAGTGAGCGGGAGGAAAAAAGAAAACCGTGAGTGGGGCTAAGCTAAGATTTCCTACATTCAGATGAAGAGTGTAATTACAGCAGAAAGAGAAGGCATATGGCTCTGCTGCAGATGTGTTTACACAGTGCACTCAGCTGGGGTTGGCTCATTATCAGAGACAGAGGGGAGACAGAAGAGCAAGGGCAATCCCTTGCTCTTCTGTCTCTGGTGTGTGAACAAGCCTGCTTTAGTGAGAGCGATAAGCTGCCTCCTCACCTTTCTAGAAGCACTTTGTGGGAATAAAGTGATTATTCAAATGTGTGTGTGTGTGGGGGGGGGGGCAGCTCGTCTTTTCTTCCTACTTCTTCACCACATCACCTTTGTTTTCCACTGACACAGGTATTGTGGTCTCTGAGGACTCGATGGCCGGTCTGTTCAAAGGAGCCTCAATGGTGAGCACCCCGTCAGGAGACAGGGCAGAGGTCACCTTTTCAATGTCAGCTGTAGACGGGAGGCTGGAGGGGAGCAGCACAACACGGTTAGATTATAAGTCAAGGAAACCACTCCACTAAATTTACCAAGAGCTCCTGTCTTAGTCAAAAAGCATCACTGCTGCTACTTAAACAAAGACTGACTGAAATATCAAACGCCTCAGACACCCCTGATGGGACAAAATCAGTTCCTAGACCAGTTCAGTTTGTCCCCTCAGTGTGTGCTGTGGCCCCTGGATGGCAGCAGAGCCCTATGAAGCTGAAAACTCAGACTGAGGAGGGATGAACGCTAGGAGGTGGAGGCTGCTGCTGCTGTTGCTTTTCAGAGCATGAAATTCAGCTATCAGCAGCAGCCAGCCATCTACAGGCCGGACCAACCCAAAACCAAAGACTCACGGCAGCAAAGCCACGATAAGAGAATCACAGGAATCAGAACCCAGGCCCGAGAAATGCATTTCCTCCATGAAAATTCACTGTAAAGCCACCATAAAACAGCCACAACAAACCCGCTTTTAATAGCAAATCTGTTTTGAAGTGAGTTGTTGACATATCGCATGGCCAGTAGCTTCCTTTTATCAACTGGAGAACACAGTGATCAGGAACAAAGCTAATTTGGTTTCAGCTGACTTTGACGAGCTTGTCCGCTGATGATTAAAGAAGTTGAGCTACTTACGTGTATTTCCTGGTGAAGCTTCTGGACACAAAACCGTGCTCATCCTTCCTCTCCTCGTGCTTGCCTAAGGACACAGACAACATTCTTTGACCTAAATGTGGCACTAATCTGAAAGATACGCTCACTCTGAAGAGTTATGAATAAAAGAAAAATATTCTGACGCACCAATTCTGCAAGAAGACATTTTGAATGTATTTGTAAAATGCATATTAAACGGAAAAGAAAAGTGATAAGGGGGGAGGGACGCTGTTTAAGGAACACAGCAGCAGCAAAGGGAATGATTGCATGGTGCAGAACAGATTTGAGCACCTGTTTCTGACAGAACGCAGGTTCCATAATTTTACACACGCTTAAAGTGAAACAGGGCAGGTGTGTATTACTATTACACCTTATGACTGTCATTATACTGTCATGAGTCGCTCAAAAATAAAGTTTGATAGCAGTTTTTAAATATCAAACTGAAACAGATTCAGTATTTTGAGGATTCTCAATATTTAGATGATGTTCAGTCATAAGTAACAAAAATCATCAGTTATGGCTCAGTTCAAGTACATCACAAAAAGCATAAAGATAATAAGATCTACAGGCACTAATTATCACATTATCTCATTTAATTTGTATCAGAACTCAAATGTAGAAGCTTCACACAGAGGTGCTGGTGGATTTTATCTGGACAGAGCCAGACAGGCTGTTTCCCCCTGTTTCCAGTCTTTATGCTAAGCTAAACCAGCTCCTGTTTGTAGCGTCATATTTATTGTTACTTTGTGGTTTCCTGTTACACATACTGTGTAGTGCCAGCTACATTAACATGCCATGATATTTTGGGAAATGGGCTTATCGGCTTTCTTGGAGCGAGTTAGATGAAAAGATCGATACCATTCTCATATCTGTACATTTAATATGAAGCTACAGAGCCGGGAGCTGCTTTAGCTTAGCATAAAGACTGCAGACAGCAGGGAACGGCTTTGTGAAGGCCTTTGTCGTGGTATTTTTATCTTGCCCACCTCTCATCTGTGTGACCATACCAGACACAGAAGGCCGTCACCAGTCTTAATCATGTCAGTCCCTCACAGGCTCTCAGATCCCTGGCTGTGATTCTGAAACACTGCCCTCCCTTCTGGACCAACAGAAACATGTTTGTTATGACAACGGGCTGATAAAGGATGCTTTCCTCTGGGAGCTGTCCTGTTTTCAACAGGACGACACTGCCAGTGTGAGCGCGTGTCCGGCTGGGCCAAGCAGGCACTTTTTCATGTATGAGGGCTGTAGCACAAAGAGGCCGCGCTGTGATCTGTGTACAAAACTCTTAAATGAAGCCTGTGATATCACCGTTGAACATATCATCCTCGTTCTCTGGTGACACATGAGAACCACAAGGTGGCAAATTCCACTCGGACTGAATCCCATGCTTTGTTTATCTTTGTTGTTCCTGCCTCACCAAGTGAGATATTGGCCATGGTCAGGCCCTGGACCCTGCGCCTGGACAAGATCCAGCAGTCCTTTTAAAGTAGCAGACACACTGGGTGAGTCATGGCTAAATCCCCCTAAGAGTGTGATTCTTTGTGAAATGGCAGACAAAGAGGCTGAGACTGCCTCAGAGGAAAAGGGAGCTCAAGGCTTTAGAGAGCTGAGCTATTATATGATCCTCTCCTCATCATCTTCAGGTTTGCACATTTTTCTTTGGTCCTTCATGAGCTCAGACGGAGGATGGATTTTTTTTTTCTGCCACAGTTTTTGGGCTGTGATCATCTGCGAGCTGTTGCAAAAGTCGACTCTCACATGTTGAACTGTGGGTTGTTTTGCATCTAGCGGGCAGGCATCCAAGAGCCCCCGCCCTCCTGTGTACAGGAACTCAGTACATTGTCTCAAGATGTTATGTAACTCTGCAGCAATGCATCTGCCTTGTGCTTGATGTAGCAAAAAAACAAAACACTTTTCTAGCCCTTTTCTTTTGTGTCTTTTGGTTTTGTACTGTAGCAGTTTTTCTACACCTTAGTGCAGTGCAACAATTGAGACACTCTGTTATGTACCTGTCAATGCATCTTTCCTGTTTAAAGTGTTATTAAACTGCTGCTAAACTGAGAGGAAACTGTCATCAACACCTCAGGTTTGTAATCTGTAGGTTTATAAATATAACAGGGGATCACTGAAGGCCCACCTGTGATTTCCACCACTCCGTCCTTGGTCTTCACCACCAGCTCCTCAGGTGAGAAGTGGTTGACATCCAGGGACACTTTCCAGTTGTCTTGGGTCTGCTTGATCTCTGACATGCCGCTGCTCATCTGGCGGGAAAGGGCACGAGCGTGCTGGGCCATCATGGCGCCTGGGTACATCATGGGGGTCATTTCCGGGGCCATCATGGTGGGCCGCAGGTACCCCGGCCAGTGGGTGCTGGGGAATGTGGCGAAGTCCTCTGGCAGGGCCGGCATGCCGAAGGTCTGGTCGAAGATGCGGCTGCTCTGGGGCCAGTCACGGAATGGGTCCCAGCTTGGGGTGCGGAGCAGGGTGAAAGGAATACGTCTCTCAGCCATGGCTGCTGTGTTCAGGCTGCAATGAAGAGCTGCTGGCCTCTCTGAAAATGTTTTCCCAACGTGCTGTCTGCCTCTCAGCTGAGAGCTTTTATACACACTGACACCACCCCTGTCAGCAGAGTCCTCCCGTCTGACTCGAGCCCCCCCTTAGCTCACTCCCCCAAAACATTTCTGGAAAGTACTCGCATATCTATTTGTGGCAGACATAGCACTCGAATGGAATGGAACAGGAAGGCCCCTCCCCAGTAACAGCTGCCCAGTGCACTGTTAAACCTGCCTCCCTCATGTTGCGTGTAATACCCCTTCCCCTCTTTAGACGTCCCAGAGACCCTGAAGGATCTGGAGGCTGCTCGGAAGTAAACTAGTCCTGCTGAGCACAGACAAACTCAGAGTTGAATGACTAACATGTTGTTTCTAACATGACCCTGTGCAGGCTAAGGCTGCTATAGACAGCCTCATATTAAATGCACACACACACAAGAACACCATTAAAGGTACAAAAGCCAAAACACTTCAAAAATCATCAAAGGTATGGGACTACTTCACCAGAAGGTTAATCCTCAGCTCATTTGTGAAAGCACGTCTTGGTCTACATGTGATCAAAGCACACACAACTGGATGTTATCAGATCAGTGATGTTTTCAGTAACCTTCATGTTATTAACGTCACAAACAGGGAATTAATAAGCGGTGGTTTCTCAAAGTTCCCGACATCCTGACAGGAACTCTGCTGAGATGCTGTGTTTGTAAAAGGCTCCTGCATCGCACCCTGTCACCCTGCGCTAGTACGAAGTGAGTCAGAGGCCTCATAGTCTCCCACAGACTCCTCAAAGTTGTCATCCCGCTCTGTTCAGAGTTGCTGTTGGGAGGAGATGTATAGGATTAGATCTGTTTCAGTATTACTGAACAACATTTCCCAAGAATCAAACAACAACAACAACAAAAAAGTATTTCAGAATAAATTACAAGTTTGTTCATACTTTTACTGTGGATTTGCACATGGACGGCAGACGTGAACAGTGATCCTGGCTCCAAATTGATGACTCAGTACTTTCTACTGGTATATTTTTATAAGTTTGATATGAATTGAGTTTAAACAGATATGTACTGCTTCCAGGAAAAAGCTGTATTCCTGCACTTTAAGTCTGACACTGACAACAGCCCTTTGCCTTTTCCCACCTACTCGGCTTTTGTGTGTTTCCAAACTGCCAGCACTGTAAATGAGAACATTACAACCCTAAATACTGTTGAAACTCACTCGAGTGCTGTGTGACAAAGTTTAGCTTTAAGCTAAGCAGTGCAGGTGGAGACTGACTGACATGTTTCCTCCTCTGTTTCATAGCTGTGTGAACTCGCTGCTTAGACCCTTCAGTACTATAAACCTGCTCAAAGTCGAATACTTGACTCCGCTCGACTGTAGTGAGCTCTTTGAAGGAAGCTGGACCCTACGGCTCTGTTCCTTCCTCAGAGCTGCTCATCATTCTTTTTTTCTTTTTTCTTTTTGGCTGGACCACAACAGCAGGGCCAATAATGTAAACATGAACGTCTGTCCTGACTGACTGACTAAAGCCAAATACTATGTTGTCTTGTTTCTTTTGGGGGCGGGGGTTACTGGGTTTATCTGCAAATTAATCGTTCGGGGCAGTGCTGATACCATCTGTGACACAGACTCAAAGCTCAGTAGGTTAAGTAAAAACTCCTCTTGCTATCATAAGTTATCAGCTATATGCTGAAATGTGAGCAACACCCAAAAAAAGTTCAAACACCCTGGTACTAGCTCTGCACATAGTAAAACTGACTTTCTATGTATGCAGATACATTACACACACACACACACACACTCACTCACTCACAAGAAAAACAAACGCCAATCTCAGGATAGAAAGAAGAAGAGCTCCCTCATTTGTTGTGTTTGTCTGAACAAATAAAAAAAAGAAAGAAGATGTTCTTCTTTACAGGTGTATTATACAGATCTGACCAGTGGTGGGCGTCCTCCTCATTGTGTATGTGGCGTGTTGCAGCCCTGCTTGTTGACCTTTGTGGGTTTAGCCGATTGCTGCTGAACATTGCTCGCGTGTAATTGACGACATTAGATTCCATTTAGATGAGCTAGTTTCTGGGCTCTGGTACTGGGCGTGCTGGTTTAGTGTCATGGTTCACTGGGACTTGATGGCTTGTGAGCCTTCATTAATGAAATATGTTCCACTTCTTCTTTTCCCACGATGACAAGTCTAAAAGTCTGCTGCGACAAAGTCTATGGGGCTTTACACTTTACTCTCGTGTGGGCAGGTGTTACAGGGAAATGTCTGTCCACAGAGAGACAGAGAAAGGAGGAAACCACTAAAAAGTGTCAGGGAAAATGAAAAAAGGGACAGTAAGAGATAAATCAGTGAAATTAAAGTGGAGACTCAGAGGGGGAAGCCTTTACTGCAGGGTTCGTTTTTAAGGCCATTTTTTGGGGGGTGAATTTTGGTTCATTTTCGTTCTTTCCCAATTTTATTTTTATTTATTTTATTTGATTCTTGGAAGATTCAGCTGATTTTTTTTTTTTTGTGAAACAAATATTACAGTTATATCACAGCAGAGGCAAATGGTGCTGATATCTGCTCAGTGTCTAAAACAGACTGGTCTGGTTTGACTGGAGGTGGAATAGTAAGAGCTGGAGAACGTTCTAGACCATTTCTACAAGGTTTCAAGTTTTCATTTTCTTTTCCAGGTACTGGAAGGTTCTCATCAGTGCCACCTGCAGGCAAATACATGCACTGGGCTTACAGGACAACATCCAGTATCACTGCAGCTGAAGTTAGAAGAAGGAAAAGAAAGAGGATAGTTATTTCCCCATTTGTTTCTGTTTATTGTCAGGTATAATAACTTGTACATTACAAAGAATGACTTGTAGAACCAAAGGGGCAATGCTATACTTTGAATAAATTAACAGGTTTGCAGAGTATTATAGTTGGGTTAAGTCACACTGGGAATGCAACGCTGTGTGAGTGATATGAGACTGGACGAATAGTAAGGAAGACTTTGGGTGATCCCTGATTGCTTCGCCAGTTTGTTTACCGTACTACTGAAGCTGGAGAGAGGAGGCATTACAGAGCTGCTGATGTCTCTGCTATGCTAAACTTACATACAGCACGTCTTCCTTTTGAAGCTGGTAACCAGGGGGACCTTCAGGAACATGGTGCGACCCATTATACCAGGGACTGGAGTATGTGGTGGCTGGAAACATCCAGCAGAGAAGAATAACGGACTGTCCTCTCCACACGGGGGGGTGGACGTTTTGGTTCTGCTTCAGGCCGGTCTTCTGCTTCTCAGTACAGGCAGAGCCACAGTGGCTCTTACAATGGGCCTGGGTTGCCGTAATGGCAGTCGTGGGAGTAACTGTGGGCGAGGACTCAGTTCCACTGGGTAAAATCAGAGCGTCTTAAACACACAGCAGTCAGTCTACACACTGCTCGCTAAATCTGAGAGCGAAACAAAACCTTCGCCACAAGAAACCAACTTTGTGTTAAACATGAGAATACCTCTGCAGCAATCTCATCGTCAAAGCATGAACCAGCTGCTTTACAGCTCAAGGCGAAATGCATTAAATAATAAATAACCCAATAAATAAACTAATAAATACAGTAGATCCATAAATAGCTGTGGTCAACACAAATGTGTGCATGGAGACTTTTTGCAGAAAGTTTTCCTGTACAGTACCATACAGCAGCCTCTGAAGCAGGCTACAGTGGATACACAAACAATTACCTCACTGGTCATTGCAGAGGAGGTACACACACACACACACGCACACACACACGCACACGCACTCAAACAGGATTAGCAGAATCAACATAATCATTTAAACCGGGAAAAAGACTAAAAGTACATAATACATGTTTTTCCCCATTCACCTCTGTATGCAGGTGTCTGACATACTGTATAGGTCAGAGGGAGCACAGATGCACCCCGGCATCTTTAATTTCAACAAACGTTCTCTCCTACGAGCAGCAAGTGTCTCCTGATGCATCATGCTAGACAAACCTCCTCAAACTATATGGAATATACAGTGCATAGTTTACAAAGCCAGAACTTAAAGGAGTTTACATCTATACAGACAAACCTATACAATACAATTTTAATCATTAAAAAAAAGTTTAGTTTTGATTTTTTTTTTTTTTTTTTTTGCTTCCTATTTCATCTGCTGACTTTTCTTTTGTTCTCGCTTTTGTTGATCTCTGTGCTGCTGTGAAATGGAAGTCTTTGGGGAGATGAGTGCATGATAAGGGAAAACAAGGCTCTGAAATGTACACTAAGCCATTGATGTGTCCTCTTTTTGTCTTCTACTCAGCTCCAATTTTTTAGGATACACATATAAATATTTATATAGCATATAGTTTTTAATGAATTCATTTTTGGTTGTTTTGTGGAAGAAGAGAAAGAAAGTGCTAACTTAACTATACAGCAAGATTTGTTCTTTGGGCTCTACCAAATAGTTTGACGTGTGGTAACCCATTTCCTTGAATACCTTGGATATGTGAAGACATGAACAGTGACACCCAATTTCATAGTAATGTGCTCTATCAAAATACATTTCTCCTCTTTGATCCAGGCTCTGTATTAGACAGGGATAATGGATGTGGGTCGAGGAGTTTGAGCCCTCAACTGTACAGCAGTGTGGACACTGTCAAGGGCTTTTCTTAAGGATACATGATAACTGAACAGGAGCACAGTCAGTTTAACGGGACCTCTCGTCTGTTTTTCTTTTGCCTCCTGAGCTGAGGGTTCAGAAGCCGGGGCTGTCGTAGCTGCTGCGGCTGTAGTAACTGTGGTGGCTGCGGGAGCGACTCCTGCTGCGGCTCCAGCTCCGGCTCCGGCTCTGGCTGCGGCTCCGACTCCAGCTCCGGCTCCGGCTCCTGCTGTGGCTCCGGCTGTGGCTTCTGCTGCGGCTGTAGCTGCTGTAGCTGCGGCTACGGCTGCGACTGGACCGTGACGGGCTGCTGTCGTAGCTGGACGAGGAAGGACTGGGCCGGTAGTATGGGATCGGCCGCTTCCGAGCGCTGGGGATGGGAAAGAGGGGGAGGATGGAGTGTTAACAGTTACATTAGACAAAGACAACACGTTTGACGAGTTAGTGCCAGTGGGATCTTTAGCATATGTTACATGTAGATCTGAAACACATGATGTGTTAAAACAAGATTTGATTGCTTGAGAGCAAATCAGTGTACAGGAGGTTATAGAAGTGGTAGACTTAAGATCAGTACAGGATCTGAAAGAGAGCAGCTATGTGGGTTAAAAAAAAAATCAGCCTGTTCAGCCTCTCTCTCTCTCTCTCACACACACACACTCCCAGTCACAATATAACTGCACACACCCATAGCACAGAAAAGCATGTGGTTAGTTCAAGATTAAGCTTAGATTGTCTTGTTAATAGCCACTCTCAAAGTGCTTCCTGTAAGGTAATTAGCTGTTAGCTCCTAAAAGAACCTCTTCTTCTCAGTGGAGGCCAACACCCAGAAAAATCAACAGTCAGCAGGGCGGGGAGAAACGCTATCAAGGTCCAACTGCTGCTACAAGGTGTGCTCCACCTTCCGCAGCTTTGTGGATAACTCCACCTTAGCTTTTGCCTTCTATATCTGCCATGGAAAACCACAGCCTGTTCAATAGGGGGTATCCACTTAAATACACCTTGATAGCATTTCAATCTCTGTATCCCTGTGTTACAACATTAGTGCATAGCCACAGTGGGGTGCAGCATTAGAGTTGGTGTGAGTTTCTCAGTGTAAATTTAAATTAAAGACGAAGGAGCAGAGAGAGGACAGACAAAACAGGAGGAGGCCAGGTTTACTCAGGGGAGCTCTGATGGTTTGCTGTTCAGCCGAGCTTCAGGAGTCAGACTAGAGGGGTCCTGCTGCACGGCAACTGTTACCAGGGTAACTAGCCTGCAGCAGCTCAGTTCAGCAGCATCCCGTTGTCTTGGCATCAGGACCTTTAGGACTGGAGTGGAAGATGACAAGGTACACACATTTCACCCATGTCTATTTACACTTGTATGAGAAAGTACAGAGGTAACATGGAGAGTTGTTTTTTTTTTTTTATACCACACAAACACTTTTCACATGGACGCAGGACTTTTCTCTTTACGTCTTAATAACTAACTACAAACAACATTGCAAGTGCAACAAGCCTCAAAAAGCTTCTGTGGGAAACGATAAAATGATCAAATGATAAATAAGAAGCTGGCTCACCATCAAAATATTTTGCAGACATGTTAACTCTAATTAAAACATGTTTTCATCAGCAGAGGAGGAAACAAGACACAAATATGTTCACAGTGTGGTTATAAAGCAATTCATTAACATCAAACAGGAAATAAATCAACAGAGATGAGTTCAATGTTCCCCTTTACCACTTTAATCATACTTATTTTCTGTATTGATTTCATGTCCTTATTGTTGTGTACAGCATATATCTTTTTTATTGCTTTAGTTTTTCTGTGTTCTCTTACTTTCTATCCTGCACGGAAACACTTTGTTCAATTAGATATTAAAACTACATGAAAGGAAATTGCTGAAGGAATAGTTCAACATTTTGGCAAATACGTGTTTTCTTTCACGATGAGAGTTAGAAGAGAAGATTGATATCACTCTCATCTCTGTATACTAAATACAAAGCTACAGCCTTTAGCTGTTAGCTTGGCTTAGCATAAAAGCCACATACACACACATATATATACTGGTCATGTATGTGTAAAGCAGCAAAGAGTGTTCACTTGCACTTTTTGTGTTTAGTTCAAGAACCTCTGACTTCACTGCGTCCCTCTCCAACCACACCACTACACCCGTGTAATTCACTACCTCCATGTGCACCTGCAGTTTTTCATTTTCACTTTACACAAAGGATTTAATGGATCTGAAAGTGGTTCTTAAAATTTTCTGTTGAGCGTTAGAGCAGGAACCACTTCCTTCACTTTATTCCTTTTGATTGTCACTGTTGTAATTTGGAGCTGTAAAAGAACAACGTCTTCCCCTGCACGAGTGAAGTGCTGCACAGTTATGGGAAATGTTATATTAAAGTGTGTCATGCTTTAGTACCATTAATTCCAGACATATAAAAAGCTGAAAATAAAATTCAAAAGATAAAATGTTGTGTTGGAGCCTGTGTTACGCTGGTGTTCTGCTGGAAGAAAATTTCACACCGTAGGTAAGTTGTGAATAACTGTGGGTAAAAGGGAATACTTAAAAAAAAAAAAAAACAACAAAGCAGGGTGTGTTTTATGATTGTGGACAGCTGTGTCACCTGGTGATCCTGCGAGCCTCCATGAAGCTGGGTGAATCTCTTCTCCTTTTGCGAATGGGTGAGTAGCTGCGTGAGCGGCGGCGAGCTCGGCTGTCTGTGTCGGAACGGTTAGGGCTGTCCCTCTCCCTGCACAACACACAGGACAACAACAACACCACCACCACCACATGAGAACAAAATAAAACCATAAGCTGAGAGGAAGGTGTGACAGAGAGAGCGGAGTTTCACCTGGAGTTGTTCTGTCTGTTGTGTGGGGACTTGGCCTTGCTGGGGCCTCTGTCTCTGGATGCAGAGTGCGAGGATGAACGCCCGCTGCTCCAGGAGCTGCTGCGCTGTCGGAGGTTGGGTTTGCTCCGAGACTCCTCTCTCTTCCTGCCTGAGGCGTGTGAGTGTCGTCCTGGAGACGCTGACGGGCTCCGATGGTGGGCCTGAGCCCGACTGGAGCGGTGGTGACGCTTGGAAGAGTGGCCACCCTTTGTCCTAGGGGCAATGGGCAGTTTAATACAGAAAATGTCAAATAATTCTCTCTCAGCTGCAAAGTCAAAGACGAATGATCCAGCAGTGATAAGAGCCTGAAAATATAGGCTGCATGAAGGCTCACTTTCTCTGGTGCCGAGAGTTCCTCCCTCTGTGAGTGTGGTTGTGCTGGGAGTGGGCTGAGTCGCTGCTGTGAGCGGGGGAGTGGGAGCTCTTATTCTGGCCTCTCTGGCTCCCTCTCCTCCCCGGCGTCTGGGTTACGGAGCTCCCTACAGCTGTGTTCCTGCCGTCCACACTCCCAGCCTCTCCTGCTGCACACATCGGTCCTGTTTGGCTCCTGCTGGGGGCGCTGTGGAGCTTGTGCTCTCTCAGCAGAGTGGACTGGATGCTTGCAGTGCTAGCAGTCAGCAGATGGAGCTTCTGTAGAGAAATGATGACCAACAAAGGAAAAAAAGAAAAAAAAAAAAAGAAAAAGGACAAAAGGAGCATTAGAGTGTTTTCAGGTTGGTGATTGAGTGCTACGGTGTACTTGCCAAAAGAAGGTAAACATCTAAAAGAAAAAGATCTAGGTTTTCTCCATATGGCTTATAGATAGTCCTCTATGGTGCAGCGCATGCAATACTTGGCATGCAAAACCATAATGAGTTGAAGAAATCATAATCGCAAAAACAAACAAAAAAACTAGGAAGAGGAGGAAGAGAGGGAAAAAGTAAAAAACAAAACTGTGAACCAAATAAGATTAAGAGCAGAGGCAGAGAGTACAGAGCTACAGATTTTGTAGAGTAGAAAAAGAGGACTTCTTCAGTTATTTTAGTAATGGTTAAAAAAAGTAAACAAAACAGAAAGAGAAGACAACTTGACAGAACATCACAGAAATGGAAGGAACAAAATAAAGATCACAATTATTGAATCAATCGAATCAGAAAACAAATCGTCTGCTACTCAATTTTCTCTTTCTGGATTTTTTTTTTCCTGAAGACAATTGCTGAGATGTGAACAGCGACCCATTTTCTTTGTTTTTTTTTTTTTTTAATGGTTACTCTTGTTTAACTCCCTTCTGGTTAACATCCACTTACCAATAAAGTGGTATTCCCTCCTTTAGTAGGTAAGGTATGAAGAAAAGGGAAAAGTGGGGCAACATAAGTGCATCATTAGATTCACAAAATGCAAGAGAAAAAGACACAAAACCCTTCCCTGCCAGTGACTCATGAGACAATGCATGGAAATCAATGGAAAAGAACTCAAAAGCAAAGAGGAAAACCACAATGTGCAGGGAGTCCCTCACACAGAGAGTAAATCCTCTGGGCCCAGTCACCTTCCTCAACATCAGGGAGCAACTGGCTGGCGAGAGTTAAAGGTATTTTCTGTACCTTTTTTCTCTCCATGTAGTATCTGCCACAGGGAAGGTGTTATTTTACTGCCTGACACGTTTACAGGATCTCTACCTTAGCTTCCGCTGCTTACAACCTGTGTTTGTGCTCATGGGCTCCTTGATACAAGACACTTATAGTCATCACAATAGCAAAAAGTTTCCAGTATTTTAGTTCCAGGGAGTTAGTGCTACAAAACCACAGAGAGTATTAGATTATTACTGAGGCTGACTTGGGATCAATCACATTTTATGGCAATCAGAGGTAATTTTTTGGGGAACTGACTAATGTAAGAATCCCCCAAAACACATGGTCAGTGAAATTGCATTGAATTGATAAGACAACAAGAACGTGATTGGATCATTTGAGATTTTAAAGAGGAAAGCTACTTTTAGTGACATGAATAGACTCATTTACCTTGAAGCTAATAGTTTTCAAAATGACCACTGTATTATGGGGAAAGGCTGGCCGTGTTCTCTGTTTTTCTTATTGTCAGTAAATCCCATGAAAGACCAAAATCAACAATGAATTGATCCTACCATGACAGCGTGATATAGTTAATTCCTTGGTGCCACTGAGCGCCATTGATGTCTAACAGCTGTTATTTTGAGGCAACATGCACTCACATAGATTGTCCCTTTCTGTAAATACTCACCAGAGCATCAAATGTGTATTAGGTCAAGATTAGTCCCCAACAAATGCACTATTTACTGCTGTTTGAGTCATGTGTTCTAAAACTACAGTGCCCAGCTGTTTGAGGAGACCACTGTGCCTTACCTAGAGCCACTAGCATGGCTCTAAGGACGGCAACGTCGGCCTGTCGGCCATGAAATGTTGTACAGACATTCATGGTTCCCACATTATGAATCCCAGTGACTTTGGTGATCCCTTGACTTTTCCTGTGGCACCACCATGAGGTTGACATTTTTGTTTTTTAGTGAACTGTGTTGAAAATCACTGGATAGACTGCCTTGGCATTTGGCACACACATTGATATCTCCCTCAGGATAACTTGCGACTGATTGGTGGTCCTTTGACTTTTCATCTAGTGCCATGATTAGGTCAGGATTTTAATTTATCCAGTACTTATGGTCTTTGGTTTATCAAATACCTGCAAAATAAACAACATTCCCATCAGCCTGACTTGTACTTTGTGTTTAATGCTAATAAGCAAATGTCACCATACTAAAATAAGCTGGTGAACCTGGTAAACATTATACCTGTTGAACATTAGTACATTAGCATTGTCACTGTGAGCATGTTAGCATGCTGACATTAGCATGCAGCTCACAGCACGAGTGTACCCACTGTGAGTACAGTCTCACAGTGTGGCTGTTGACTCCTGCCTTGTTTAAAAATAAAACTAGCTTTTTAAAATATTCCATCTGCAGTAGGAACTGGTAGATTTGTGGCTGAGTGCCACAGACAAGGTAGCGAAGCCAGAAAGTATAGACAGACTAACACATTGTAGGTTTAGGTCTATTCAAGGGATTTGTTAATAGTAAGAAAAACAGAGTAATATCAGCCTTATCCCCTCAACTTTGTATGGCAGAGAGCGTGTTATAATATATTCAAAACCCCTATTTTAAGCATTCAACAAAAATAGAACTTGGATAAGTGATTAAGTTGGAGTTCAGGGACTGAAACATGATGCACAGTTACACACTGCTCATTCCAAGCAGGTCAGAAAAAAAAGAGAGTAAATCTCCAAAAGGCCATTTATAAGAAACCAAATACAGCTGGCTCTTCCACATGCATAATCATGTACTGTCTGAGTTGCTTTGTAATCTAAGATACAGAAAAATCGCCGACTGATCCTTGCAGAAAGAAGAGCCGTTCTCCAGTAGAGAGAAGACAACTAAACGGTATAATAAGAAAACACACAACCACTGGTGCTTATGACAGTTGTTAGAAACAGTTGTGGAAATCAATGTGGTGAAAATCATAAGACGAATGTACTAATTCACCAACGAACAGAGAGATGCTGGACAAACAGGAATGCATTCTACCAAAACAGAAAGATAACAAAAAAAATGGAAAGAAATGGACCTGGAAGATAGGGCGGGATATTGGACTTCAGAATGAAGTTAAGGAGGAAAGAGAAAAACCAGAGCTCTACGTAACCCAATCTTTCAAGAGTCAAATCACAATTGATGAAGTCAAATTAATTTGGTTAAAGACCATTGGTAAACAACAGAAAGAGAGAGAGAGAGAGAGAGAGAAAGAGAGAGAGAAACATTGACGTCACTCAGGCTAGGGTGCTTGTCACATTCTCATCTGCATAAAGATCACGTGCGTAGGCAAAGCATTACCTACCTTCCATTTCAATCAGTGACACGTATGCAATATCAACAAAAAAAAGGAAAGAAAGAAAAAAGGAGAAAGGAATGTTCTCCGCAGCGAAATGGGAAAAAGACAATGACCTCTTTTAGTATCAAAGCTACATATTTAGTCCAGAGACTAAGGAGAACTAAACAAACCAAAAAGTATAAAGAAAATAGAGAAGGGGGGAGGGGGGGTAAACAAAAAAAATCCACATGGAATTTTAAATCAAAGTAAAATTAGAAACAAAGGATGAATCTTAAAAAAAATCTGCATGACTTGCTTTGTCTTTTTCGCTTGTACAAATAATGCAGCCATATTTGTATCAAAACAGGGTGGGGGTGGGTGGGGTAGGGGTAAGCGGATAGAGTTAATTGCCATATTAGTGGACATTCATGTAGAGTAGAGTAGCTGAAGGGAGGGAGGAGGAGGGGTGGGGGAGGGGGGGTTGTTGGGGTGGGGGGCATGCAGAGCTGGCAGAAATGAAAGAGATGAGGGAAGAAAAATGTCAGGACAACAAGAGTGAGACATGAGTCACACAGGACACAGATGAACAGGTAGGAGAGGAGGAGATGGGGGGGGTAGAAGAGTGTTGGAGGGGGCAGTCACTGCTAAGATGGACGACTAAGAGAGTAAGCACATTTGAAAGGGACCCCAGTCACATTTTGGCCTGGGTCTTCTTCAGCAGCAGCACTTCTCTATTCTGTACTTATTGGACGTCAGCCCAACTTTCTTCCCAGCAATCTTTTTTTATTTAAACACAGGCACGGTGAGAGGGAGCCTCAGGGAGCTCTGGCCGATCTGCTGTTTAAACTCTTAAAAGTGAAGAGGGAGCTTGCATTCAAAATGGCTTGGGTCCCTTTAAAATCACAATCATGTTGATAAATGAGTGAGTTGTCCTAGTTATTTTCAAGAGCCTGTGCACTTGTGTTTCAAGTGTTTGAATACATCCTTTAATAATGAGCAAGAGGATGACTAGCCCCGTTTGGGACTGTCTCAGCAACTGCATGGCAGTCAGTCTTAGATGTTTCCCGTACACAAGTGTCTGTGTGCTGCTCTTTATCAGAGATGGGGATGTTAAAGACACCTGTATTTACCAAACCAGGCAGTTAGTCCTCATTCCTGAAGCCTTGTGATATGATGGTGTGTCTTAACTCCTCTGTGAGTCTGTCCTTTTTTTCTTATGCAAACCGTGTTGTGTGGTTTTTCTACTGACACACTGTCCATCCTCTTCCCTGGCTGCAACTGGGACACTTAAGATTGGAGGAATGCCCAGTCTGACTCTCCAGTGCAGGAATCAAAATTACACCCCCAGTATACAGTGGTATTTATGCAAGTGGACAGCTGTGAGTTTAAGGCTGTGAGTTTAAGGCACTCACTTATGTAGCTGTGGACTGGGCCAGGCCCAGTTTGCTGTAACTTTCATTTCACTTCATCAGATCATGTTATTTTCTTCATTCGTTATTTTAGCACTTTTTATTTACTTATTTATTTAGCGTGCCTTTTCAATTCATATCATTCTTGAACATTATGTATATCACATTTTATCCAGTACAGATGGAAAACAGTTCCACCCTGCTTTATGCTTTATGTTGCTTCCCCTCCATGAGGGAGCTGGGTTCTAACACCCCCCCTCTGATAAAGAGCAGCACACTGCAGCTTCCCTCAGCTTTTTTTCCATGGGGAAACATCCAGGACTGTCTCCTCTATAGTGGCTGAGACGGTCCCAAACCAGGGCTAGGGTACAACTACAGGAACACAAACTGAGATGACAGATAAAGAACCAGAGCTGCTATACAGAACATTTGCTAAACCACACAACTGCTGCAGTAAAACCAGACTTCAGTGGGATCCAGGTCTGGCCCACATAACCATCCTCCTGTGCAAAGATTTCAGTTTGAGGATTATTATGACATATTTTAGCCTTTGGTGGAGATTAACAAGAGTGGGGCAGCATCACCTAATGCTACAAAGATGCTGCTTAAAAACTGTGAGCCAATTAAATGCTCCTCTTTTACTGCATCCCATCTGAATGGCTAAAAACATGAACATGGACTAACAGACTTCCCTTGCCATTCTCCACTGGCCTGAACAGATGGAGTAGAAACTATACGTCAGGGACAGAACAGATACTGCCACCTAGGGGCAACATGCATATCAACATAGTAAAGTAAAGCAGCAGAGAGGAGCGTGTGTTTAACCCCTGGTGTTTTGGCAGGAGATGTTGGACGCCTGGAGGAGAGGAGGATCTATCACTGAGCAGAGCATGTGCTTGAGAAGAAAGACAACTGTATTGACAAAAAGAAACTATTAAACATACCCAGTTAACCTACTTGGTCCGGTTCCAAAGCATTTGAGTGCTTTTTATATAACGAGACAGAAAGATTTGGGCATTTATTCATGGGTAAATACCACTTAAACTGATAAGGAAAAAAAAACAGTAATGACAGAGAAAAGAGAGAAAGAGATCAGATGAGACCTCATAGATACATGCAAGCTGGAGTGGAAAATAAGAGACATCAGTTCTCTGGAGGAAGTGTTCACAGGATGTTTGCAGCCTATTTAGATGCTTGTTCATCAGAAGAAGATTGTTTCACAAGCGATCCCTTTGTCTAAGTGATGCTTTTTGTTTTATTCCCACATAATGGCTGTCATCCTACTGTAGCACTAATGATCCATTTACAGTATGGAAGAACAAGGCTGTTTTCATAATAGCAGAAAGTCGTTTAAAACTCATCACAGTCACTGCCTTTTAGATAATCTGAGACTAACAGAAATAAACAGGGAGCAGTTCATGTGTGATTTATAACACTTTAGGCTTTGTGGACGTATTGTGAACCGTGTGTGGTGCTGGTCATTTTTTTCTTTTTCTTTTTTTTTTTTTTAAAGAATAGACGTATAAATGATTCAGTACAAAGGGTCCACTCTGTTGCATGAAATGGACTCAGGGCATGAACGGGGTCTATGGAAGACTGAAAATGCCAAAATATAAACACATCAAACAAAGAAATACAATGCACTTTGTTATATTTCCTTTTTATGTATGCGTTAACTGTGAAATAGTTCAAATAAACATATGTTATTATTTAGCTTTTACTATTGACTTTCCATTTTTGATTGCCTACAAACAGTTGCGAGAATTCGCAATCACAAATGTAAATATACAGTCGGTAGAAGTGTCCCTGTTGCTAACTAGACCACGGGAAGCAGTTTTAATGTTAGGTCCACCTGTGGTTCTGCTCCCAAGCTGTGATTGGAAAACTGGTTGTTTTTCATTTTATGATGCGGCTCATGAAAACTAATGACGGTGCTTTGCATTTATTACTGACAGGTCCACGATGCCCTCTGCTGGATAACACTGAAATTCAATACACTTCTTTGATTTCTTTGTGGTGATTTGATTTGAAAGACACAGTGAAATAAAAGATATATCTTTAAAGTTCTAATCCTGAGTTGATTTTTCCTTTATCTTTATAAACACTGGTGTCAATTTCACTGTAATTTAATGTGAAAATTCACACCGCGTCAAAAAAACGATTTATTCATCCATTTAAGACAAAAAGCTAAATAATTGTACTTGCATACATAAAAGTAAATACATACTACATTGTGTGCTGTATGTCACCTTCTTTGTTTGGTGTGTTTTTATTTAGGCATTTTAAATCTCCCATACACCCCAACAGAAACAGCAGATACCTGGTACAGTGAGCTGCACCTATAGCCATATTTTGTTACACTTAATTTTAGCGTGCTTGGATCACGACTTTCCACTGAGTAACTGCATTAATCAGTTTAAGGAGGAATTGCAGATTGTTATCACAGCCATCAGGTGTCTGATCGTGACTCTTTTATTCCTGGACACATTTTTTTTTTTTTATATTTCTTCACGGACATGGACCTCTTTGGGGGAAGCAAATGTATGAAGTAGTCACACCTCAACTTTTTGTTATTTGTCTTATGCAGTGGCAGGCCCCCACTCGGAAGAAACAACAATCTTTTTGTTCATTCATTTTTCATATTTCCATCCGAGATGTGTTATGCTAATGTTGTGCTCTGACTCAGAGGATGTGTACTGAACAGAAACACTTGAACCTCGGCTACCTTAGCTCCCTCCCTCTGTTACAGGAAACAACAAAAACAAACAAAAAAAAAACAAGATGGCAGAGGAGTCAAAGAGAGCCAGAAACAAAGCAGCAGGAGCGGCAACTTTTACACAGGACAGAAGTGTTTTTTACACGTCAAAAATAATAATGTCAATAATAAAAACTGTCCTTGGAATAACTGATCAAAGAACAAAAAAAAAATCTTTCAATATCAAAGAAGATGAGAATTCATGTCACCCAACACAATAGAGCAGGATAAAACTCATTTGTCATACAAGACTGTGGTTGATACCGTAGGAGTGGGTGGGGGGAGGGTGGGGGTGTGAGAGCAAAATAGAGGAGATTACATACATCGTGCCCTTTCTCGCCCTCGGCGTGGTTGAGTCTGCTGGCCTTGCCATTGCGGCTTCGCTGGGTGTGGTCCCCGTTGTGCCACGTGGCAGAACTTTTGGGGCCCGGGGACAGCGAGGTGCCGGACGCCTTTTGTCCGTCCGTCTTGTGCTTGGAGTTCAGTCTGGAAGAGTAGAGCCACACAGCGACACAAGAGGTAAAACACAGTCACTCCGCTGCCTGGGGAACAACGCTGTAAAAAACCTTCATCGTGAGGAAATTAGTGTCACATTTGTCAGTAAATTGTGACTTTACTGTCCAAGTAAAACATTTGTAGTTATCAAAGTGCTACCAGTGAAATATTGTACACACCTGGTTAAAACTAAGGAACTCTGATACAACAGTCGGTGACTCTTACACTTTCTTCTCACTCTGCAAATAACTTTTTTACTTTTAGTCAGTCCCTATAAGCACAGTTGGAACGAATGATTCACTATAGATCAATCTTTCTCAGTTAATCAAGAAAATAATCCACCAAGCCAACTGATCAATCATTCTGTTTACAAACGACAAAAAATAATGAAACATTTTCTGTTGATCAACTAACCGATTAATCAATTAAGTGTTTCTTTACATAATAGGATTTTTAAGTGTAATTAATAAATCCTAAATTTCTGGTAAATACAGGTCTAGAAATTCAGAAATTCTATGTTAAAATGTGACATGCCCCAATTCAAAGTACCTCAGAAGATAAATACTCTGCTCTGTTACTGGCTTTTTTTTTTTTAAGAGATAAAACACCTTGCACGCGGGAGTAGAACTCAGATGAGCTGCTCCTTTACGTAGTTATTTTCCTTAAATGAAGAAAATGTACAAACTTGTCAGTACCTTTAAAAATGACAGTACATTCAGAAACCAGGACATTTCAGCTAACTTAAAGATACAGTATATTCTGCTTTTCAAATAGAGCAGCAGGACCTCAATGTTCTGAGCCACATGAAATGACTAACAGTGCTACCCACGATTTTTTTTCATCAAACTCTGTAAGTACGGAGTGAGATATCACTTTCATTTAAGGAGGGGGCTATTATAAGACCTGCTGAGAAGCCCCATTTGTATCCTAATCTATCCCCCGAGGACCGGCAGTAAATAAGAGAGACAGACTGTCGGTCACCAGGGCAACCGCTCGACAGTCAGTAGAGCAATATCAGTGTGTGACAAAACGAAGCGTGCGTGTGAATATGTGTGTGTGACTGCGTGTGTGTTGAGGAGTCTACCTGGTGGGAGATTTGGAGGTGCTCCGGGTGGAGGACAGGGATGCACTGCGGGAGCTGCAGCAGCTGCCTTGACGCTGTGAGCTCCTACCTGGGGTCTCACCAGGGGACCTGATGGATTACAACAAATGGACGAACACCACACCACACACACACACACACATGCATACATATACACAAAGCCATGTGTATGTATATATGCATATATCACGGGGAAACACACATGCCACAGAGAGCTCAGTAGTCAATCTACTGATATGTAAAACAGCTCATGCACTGCCAAACACTTTCAATATATATTCTAATTAAGACAGGGTGCGATGCATGGCACTGAAATTGTGTTGAACTCGCACATAATGTTTAGGAGATGCACTCAGTGCTTTACACTTGTTAACATTCGCTGTGAGTCTGAGGCTGAGATAATGGGTGTAAAATACCAATATAAATTTATGAGAGACTGAACGTGACTCCAGTTGCACCCATTGTCAAGCACTGAGACGTGGGCTCACTGTTTGTTTTACTATGTGCAGAGGACAAACTGTGCTTATAGTATTCTTACACTTTGCATACTACATTTCTACAGAACATCACATTTTTACAGATAAAGAATGTGAAGCTTTGTTTTACTGAAAAGAAAAGCAGACATACGCTGTAGCTTTTTCTGCCAGCTGAACATCAACATGTAAATGATATTACTATGGTATTACTATGTGCGTCTCACCTCTTTTTCTGCTTATTCTTGTCTTTGTGTTTGTTCTTTGGGCTGCCCGATCTGAAACAGATGCCACATGTAAGATAATGAAGCTGTGTATATTAAAGCAATGGAAATTCCCTTTGTAAAAAAAACAGAACTCACTGCAGCGCTCGCCCATATGGATTGCATTGTCTTTTGAACAAATGGTACTCAACAGGCAGGAATCACAATAACACACACCTTACAAGGGAAAACTCATTTGCAGCATTTTGCTTTGATGCACACTATCATGAACTCGGTTGTAAACAGTGCTGATCATGTTATGCTGTACTGGTTTTGCCTTTCATACACACCTGTATCTCCTCTTTTTCCTGGAGCCAGATGCAGATCTACAAACACAAAAACACCACATTCATTATAATGATGATATCATGACAGATACATCACATAATATTCAACTGAATGATTCATATACATTATGCTGCAATGGTGGAGCAGGGGCCTGTTCCAAGAAGCAGGCTTACTGAGAAATATGGACAACCTGTCCAGGTTTACCTTTTACCCAGTCCATGTTCCAGATTTGATTTGGTTCTGGGAATTTCTAAATCTGCTTCTTGGAATAAATTCTAGGACATCCAAGGTTGTATTTTGAACAAATGCTGGAGGCTGAGCCCAAAATCTAATCTGTGCTGTCATCACATTTTTTATACTCCTCTTTTTTTTTTTAAACCATATTTTTACTGTGATTGTTTCAAGTTCACCTCAAAGAACACTCAGACCACATAACAGCTGAGGGTGTCTACGCTTCATTTAGCACAGACTGCAGCTCATATTTTGGATGAAGCCATTTGGATTGAAATATTTGTGTATGTTTAATGACAAATATGTCTCTACATATGAACATTAACAGCACGGTAACTATTACAAACACACACAGTGACACACAAAACCGTGTAAGGCTACAGCTACAAGTCAAAAAAGGTTTATCTCATAATATGAATATGTTCAAGATGCTGCAGAGGGATCATGTATTTTTATATGCCAACTGATAAATGGACTATTTCAGCATCTGGATCACATGCATACATCTATATGTGCAGAGATGTGCCCAGGGGAATCTCACAGCAGGCAGCTGGTTTTCTACAGGTGCTGGATAGCACACACTATTTTTTTTTTTTTTTTTTTTACAGTTTCTCACTGTAGAAGATGCTGCTCCCTGTTACAGTTACTATTGCTCCCTATTACTATAAAGTATAATGATGGGGACACCGGCCATTCCTCAGTCCTCAGCAGCTGACACATCACCTCCATATCACTTTCACCCTCCTTGCAGTTTCCATGGTGATTAGTCAGACCGGTCTCTGAGAGTTGTAGCTATTTTCCTGAAGAGCCCTACATCTCCCCTGCTGTTTCACACACCTACAGCATGCAGCATGGAGTGGGAGAGCGCGGCAGCACAAAGTGTGTTGATTCACTGAAAGGGGAGTAATAAAGCTGTCACAGTAATGTATGTGGCTGATATGTGACTCAGAGCTGTGGCCCCAGTAGCAGCCCATGTTTCCCCACCGGAGGGAGTCGTCTGGGGACCACTGTATGTGAGCTGATATTTTGGAGAGCTCATTATTTTTCTGTTCTGTCACACTCTCTGGTCACAGCTGAATCCCTCACCCCTCCTTCTAATGCAAGGACATGATTCGTATATGTATGACAAACATGCATCAAATGGGAGAGCCCCACCTGGAGCTATTATTTTAAAGTGGGCTGTATATTATAAACAAGCAGCGGCATTAATGTAAGCAGGCCAGGATAGCAGTATTCTCCCCCTCCCCTCCTAAAGTGCACCTTAAAAAGGAGCATCAAAGGAGGGCGTCTCTGGGGAGCAACCCCCCCTCCTCATCTATACATTATTCATATAAAAAAAACAGTACCTGCAATGCAGAACAGCTTTGGTGTGAGGCTGGGAGGGAGGTGTGGGGATGACGGGAGAGGATGTGGGGCACTCGGATGTGCGTGAATGGATGAGAGGTGGGAAACAAGAGCGGGGCAGTGCAGTGATGCTCAGCAATTTGGTGAGAGGCTCATTTTTCTTGTGTTGTGCGCCCCCATACAGGCTGGGTTATTAGAGCAGGCGGAGAACGAGAGAAATTGGAGGGGGAGGGCACGCTACAATTTCTTATTGTCGTTATGATATCCCAAGGCACTGCACAGGTATCTGCTGATGAGCTCTTGCTCTTTTCCTGCCTCTCCTTCCCTTCTATCTTTCTTCTTATTGTCTTTCCAAAGCACTCTTCTTTCCCTCTTTTCTTCCATTCTCTTTCTTCTCTTTAATTTTATTCCTATCTTTCCTTCTTTCATTGTTATCCTCCAGGAGACCCACCCTGGGGGGTCTCTCTTCCTTTTCCTTCCCCTGTTCGCTTCCCTTTTTTCCCATTCCTTCCTTTCTTTTCCTTCCATATTTCCTTCTGACTTTCTTACTTTCCTTCCTTCCTTCCCTTTACTTCTTCCTTTCCTTCTACCTTTCCTTTTTCTTCCTTTCCTTCTTCCTGTTTCTTTCCTTCATTTGTCCCTCCCTTCCTTTCTTCCTGCTTTCGTTCCTATGCAATAATTGCTGAATTATTGCACCAAGAGGCAAATACAAGAGAAAAATGTAACCAACATAGAAAATGTATGAAATACTCTCCATGAAAAAAGAAAAGGGCGATGTTCTTTTTAATATTTTAATAACTTTTTTTTCTTACTTCCTGTTTCTGGTTAAGTGAAACATCAAACATGTCGCTATCTCTGAACATCCATCACTGAGAGGAAGGCTGTTGACAAACCCTTGAAAAGTCAGAGCGTCTTTCTTGTGCTGACATGTCGCTGATGATGCTCGTGCATGGTATGTACGCACACACTCACCTGTCTCGCTTGTGTTTCTTCCCACTCTTTTTCTTCTTCTCTCTGCGAGTTGGTGACGAGCTGCCAAACCTATTGATGGAGAGAGGGGAATATTTTTTGCATGCCATGACTGCAGAATGAGCCTCACATTACTGCCAGATTTTGGCTTTTCACTCATCACTGTGTTACATTACATTCAGAGTTCAAGAGGATTGTTAGCAGAGGTGTCATCCTTTACTAGCTGATCAGCTGATTCTTCTTACCAAGGCTCTCTTTGTCCTCAGCTCTATTCATCTCTCTGCCTTTCTCCTCTTATTCTTTCTTCTCTTTACCACCAATACACTTCTTCATTCTCACATTCTCTTTCAGTCTCACTCTCTCTCCTTCTTTTGTTGACCTTGTCAAAAGATAATGGAAGATGAGACATGCTTTCCTAATCACTCACTTTTGCCCCCCTACACACAACTGCAGTATGTGATGGCCCGTTCACAATTTTCACACCAAAATAATTGGAATTCCATTTCATAAAATCACAGTGTAATTATAAAAAAAAAAAAAAAAAAAAGCCGTTTCCACTCACCGACTCCTTCGGCGGCCAGATTTCTTCTTCTTCCTTTTCTTTGGACGAGGGGATGGAGAGCTGCTTGATTTCCTCTTCACTCTGAATTGGCCACAGAAAGACAGAACGAGAGGGAGAGTGAGACTGAGATCGAGGGCGAGAAATGCAGAAATAATTTACAAGTGATTGCTGTAATAATCGTTTTCAGAAGGAATAACTTCCTGATTATAGTTATTTGCTGCCGTGCCGATAACAAGACGATAAGTGTATATTTTCTCATTTCCTGAGTTCAGTCTGCCACAACATACGAAATTCATGCAATACATCTTACAATGGAAATAGGAAATCGCTTCAAGGAAATTACACTTAATCTTGTCTGTGAAGTGACACATGCAGAAAGCACAATCTAAATGACCATCTGCATTATGGTTTTCAAACATAAGTAATAACCAGTGTTTATCTCTGTGAGCGTATTACTGGGCATGAGCTTTGCTAGTTGATCTGAGGAGCATATTAAACCTGATATCAGTTTTATGTTTATGGATATTATCGAAGGAAACATCTGGAGGCCGTGAGAAGGAGGTAATAGATGGTTGATCTAGTTCCTCACTTGAAGGCTGAGAGCTGGTCAACACGGTATGTGTGTTTAAATATGTGCTTTACCTGTTGTCACTGTTGTAATCCTGCTCATAGTCTCCATCTTCATAGCCAGCCAACTCAGGGTCCTCTTCATAATCATCAGGCTCATAGCGTAGGTGGTTGACCCTGAAAATACAAGAGGATCGTGAAGATGAAGCGTGTGTCAGAGAGAGTATTGTAAGAAAGAGTAATTAAAAGTCTGTGTATACGTATGGCAAACACTGATTTCCATATAATTCTCAGTAGAGATTTCACAGTGACAGTCTAACCAGAACAAGAGTCTCCAGCCATGCAGGCAGCTCAGTGAGGTCGTACGTAGGTGCTTTGAACTAAATGTCGGTGTCAGCATGCTAACATACTCACAGTGCCAGTGCTAACATGCTCATGTTTAGCAGGTATAAAGTTCAGGATCTTAGTTCAGTATGGTAGCTAAGTAACTATATACACTAAGAAAGACATTTTACAGTTGAAAAATCAAGTTGTCAGTGCTCTCTGGTGGACTTATTATGTGATGGTGACACTGTTTCTAAATGACCTCAAACCTGATTTGGCATCTCTGCATTGCAGTTCCTTGTTATTTATCAGTCTGATGTGAGGCAATTTGATGGTTATTGTTACAGAACCTATTCAAATGCATATGTATAATTGCTGAATCACTGTTAAAATGACCTCTTGTAAAAACGCATAAAGGTATTTGTATCCTTTGATGTCAGACTGTCCACTTGAGAGCACTGCAGTGTCTCAGTGTCGGAGATTTGCATATTGCAAACTGTTCTTAGTGGAATTTGTTATTCTGAAAAAAAAGACAAGCGTGACCTTGTCCTCATTGCAGTTTGGTATGAGAGGCTGGTGGGCGAAGGAGGAAGATTAGCCCGATTAGTCTGATGTGTGGAGTCTTTTTCCTGAGCCCAGAGTAAATACATTCATTTAAGACAATGGAAACGGACCATAGAGCGTTTCTTTATTCATCACTCACACACTAAACATTTTATGGCTGTAATTTCTAATCTTCCCTCACCACAGCTGTAGAATATCATCATTACTCACACTCCGACAGTTCAGCTTGTGGGATTCATATCTTCCTGCTTGTTTTTCACACATATGTATTGTATATACAGACAGATGGCACCAGCCTCCTAACTAATCCTCCTGGCCCCACTTCCCCCTTCCCTCTTATGTGGCCTCCTCTAATCTACCAAATCTGACCTTGCTGGTTAAAAAAACAAAACAAAACCCTGATAAAAACAGCCACACCACAGTGATTTTTTTTACCCTCCCACAGTCCCACCTTGTCACGTCCCAGTATTGTTACAAACTCAGCAGGTCATGGTCTGTGCTCGCTGGTACTTTTCTACCCAGCGATGTAATATATGGAAGTCTATGTAGAGGTTGTTTGGATTAGAGCAATGATGATGGAGTCATAACCTTGATGACTCTCCATGCTGCCTCAGTTAGTTAGAGATAAAAACAGGCAGGGGTAATGAGATGAAGTGTTACACAAAAACAAGTTAACAAAGCAAAGGATAAGTGCATCTGGAGTGAGGACATCAAACACACATGGGAAACAGTATCAGAGCAAATTTTACATCAGATCAGGATAGAGAGGATGGATGATGTAGAAAAAAGACAAAATAAATGGTGTAAAGTATCTGGAAGGGCAGTGTGGAGCGGGCTTGAACAGGGAACAGGCCTGACGGTTTGTTAGGAGGAGACGAGGAAACAGAGCCCTTAATTGGCTGAGCACCACTGGGCACAGCAGGGATGCCAAGTGCCAGCAAAATAACCTCACTTCACAACGACAGCCTTTTCTGCACACATGCATGGAAAAGTGCTTGAGCGAGCTCAACACACACACACACACACACACACACACACACACACGCTGCGACACTTGCTCTAATGAATAAACTTGCATTACAAAAATCATGTAAATTTGAACTTGAGCAACACAAAACCACAGTCTGAGAGAACAGAATCAGCTGAGGAGAGAAGGCCGCATACGGTCAATACGAAAATTGAGGACGGAGTTGAAAACTGCTGTGGAGCTGCAGTAAACACCTCTTTTCAATGGCAAGTAGATACAGCCTGCTGTATAGTACAGTTGCTTCTCTCCTACCCCCCTGTGCTCACATATACAGTAATTAAATACAGCTGAATTCTCAATAAAGCTGCTCTCATTTACATGTTTTTCTGTTTCCGTTGTCAGAAAACGGAACAAGTACGAATTAATGACTGAAACGCAGCTCATTAAGATACATGTTAACCAGCAGTCACCAGCATTTCCAAGCTGAAGCTCTGCTCTGCTAAAATCCTGACTTTATAACCAAGAGTCAAAGACAACGGCGGTGCTGTGATTTGGGCTGTATTTACTTGTAAAATGATCATTCAGAGAGAACGTTTGAAGGTCATTCACGTCTATATCAGCTGCTGTGTGGTCAACTGTTTTTGTGAAAAATATCCCTAAAGGAATCTGAAGTACATCTAGCGACAAAGGCACTAAGTTGGCATCACTGTCTGCAAATGTTCCCATGATGACCTAATAGAAAGTGTTTGCACAAATTCATGTTGAAAGAGCAAATGCCAGTGGCCACACTCCACTGGCTGACTGTTTGTATAACTTCATCACTCAGTCAGCCAGTGACAAACATTCACATTTATAGGTCCGGCCCAGCTGCTGCAGTCCAGCCTAAAACTCTGACTTGGAAACTGCCTACGAGTGGATGGCATTTCAGATAAATTAAACACTGCACGTTGACAGGACTCATTTTATCACTAAAATAAAAAGGGAGAGTATCTAACTTTTGTATATTGGGCTGAGAGGAGGGAGACACACAATGCTCTGAAGTACAAAATCCTATACATCCCCCTCTCTACTTTGTCAGTTTCAGTTACTCACTAAATTCTCTTTAAACAGTAGATTTTGGATTTTGCCTCTAAGGCTACGTACAGGCTAACCTGCAGACACTACACCACTTGTTACAGTCACTCTTTTTTTAAACAGGTGCCAGAACTGAGCATCAAATCAATATTAAATTTACATTCGGCGGTAAAGGACATAACTCCTTGTAGTGAAGATGCACACACAGTGTTAATCAACAACACAGTAAAAAGTCTTTATAAACAAAAGTTAAATGTGATGTGAAGTAGGGTGTGTTATTAATTACCATACAGTTACCATTAATTTGAAAAGCGTATGACCACTTTTATGATAATGTGCAATTTTCTACATTGATATAAATGAGTGAAATGTCAGTGATGGCATTCACATACTTTTTTATTTTTGACCGCAATCCAATTCATAAGAAGATGAGACCTCTGTATTTACACTACTTGATGAATTTACATTTAAAATCTCAGTTTGGCCTTTGAAAAACAAAAATGTCCATTTCAGCTGCTGTTTAGCCTTTTGCCTCAGATTAGTGTCCCTGTAGGACCGGGAATGAAGCACACTGCCAAAAAGACCAATTAACAACAATTGAAACTATCTAGTGGTCCCCATGCTTAGTCATTAGTGATAAATCAACTAATTCCCCATCCTGTCTTTAATCTCTTAATTGATGCCATGCTCTAATATGCCGGAGACATCTGTCCAGTCTGTTCCTGATCAAGACAGCGTCCCTGTTAGGCAGATGAGTGAGTGTCCCTGTGCTTAATGGTGCCCTGGTGAGGGAAGAGACTCCCTAATTCAGCCACTGTCCCTGGGACCTGGCAGTGATGGACTATGGCCAAGGTCCTCCTCAGGGCTGCGGCACAAAGTAGTGCAGCTCATTCATATCCCCACTCAGACAGCCACTCTGCCACCGAAGGCCCGGATATATTTCTATCGCTGCAGAGAGTTATAGTTTGTTATTCTGGGGGGAGGTAGGTGGAGGTCGGATTGATTACTCCTCAGTGTGAGGGTGGGGGCAGATCTAGTTGCTGCTTTATGGTGGTCATATTAAGATGAAGGATTGACTGGGCTGGGAGTTTAAGCTGAGTCAATCAATTCTGTGATCATGGGGAAAAACCTTGATGTTCTGTATGCACCCAGATTCCATATCTGCACTACAGTCAAACAGCAGCTCCAATTCTACTGAAATGAAATATATTTCTGTTTCATAATAAAGAAAGCTGGTCTCAGACATTTCATCAGAAATTGAATGGCGATGCAAAGCCCAGGGTCAGCTTCCCCATTGATCCTGCTCTGATCTGACAGCCTTAGTGTGTAAGCCTGAATAGCTCTGAGAGGTTTTACACACTGCATTCCTTCTCTCACTCTATGTTCCCATCCATTCCGCAGGAAATCAATGTGGGACATTGGTAAACAGAGTTATGAGCTGGCACATCCATGCTCACTGGCTGTTTATTGCTAGTGTGTTAGAGTATTATGCTACAGCTGAGGGGCCCAGCCTGTCAATAGTACTGGTCCCTGTGGAAAAAATGGCATCAGACTAAAACCTCCCCGCTGAGCAAACTCAAACACACTGAAGGAAGCTGTATATCTGAGGTTGTAATGGAGCCTCCTATATATAAAGGACCTGAGCTGCAGAAACAAACCAGAGCCCTAGTTTCAGAGACAGAGATGAGCCGTGACACAGCCGAAGCCATTCGTGTGAAATCACTGCCACGCCCATGATTAGTGCTGGCTGTTCACCACAGTGACTGAGGCCCTCATAGACCCACATTAGCTAATGTGAGGGTCTCCTGATCTATTACCTATTAATGAGGGTGATTGTTGATGTGCTTATTGTTGGTGACAGTGAGTATCAGGGGAGTCTGTCAGGGTACAGTTTTGACCAGGGGGCCAAACCATGGGTTAATTGAGGCATCCTTGCTGTAATGCTCCAGATTTAGACACTTTACTTGTAAAGTCAGAATGTTGGGCACAGGGACACTCTGTGGATTAACTCAGAGAGGTCTGTAGTTCAGTGTGTGTGTGTGTCTGGAGTGGGTGAGTGTGGAGGATGTGGAGGAGTGGGGGGATAACAGTCTGCAAATTACAACCTTTGCCAGTTTTTCTAATCAAGGCCTTTCTGCAGAGGGAAAGTTGCAGAATTTGAGGCAAGTTTTGAAAATCCTATGTGGACCTGACTCAGAAGTGCCCTTGAGAGTGAACTTGTGAAAAGCAACACAAACAAGGTTTTCTGTATCTTTGTAGTTTGCCTTCTCTGGGCCATAAATGTTTATTGTTATTATTATTTATCCTACTGTACATTAGTGTCCTTTATAGCTCCCTCCCTCAATCTTCCTCCTCAATTCAGCGTGGTCTAGTTAAATGTCAGACACCGACTGAGGTGCAGAGGAGGGAGAATCATTAGTCCTGTCTGTGAGACAGGAAGCATCAGCGTCATTACCAGTCATTAGTTCACAGACAGCGAGACACATCGCCACCACCACACTGGTTCTCTCAATCATTCACACATACTGTAATGATGGACTGACTCAGGAGGGCCACCGCACCCACATCCTGCTGTTGCAGTTTCTCATGTTTTTCAGGGCTGAAGCAGCGGCCATTGTGAATGTGTGTGTGTGAGATCTAGATGTCGACCACACGGGCATTCATTCATTTTGATTCCTTCTTGATTCCTTCCTTCCATCTGTGCTTGCCTCAGATGAGATGTTCTCCCTCCCACCCCGAGCTCAAAGCCACACTGTGGCTTCACGCTAAACAAATTGATAATTATCATGCCAATCTTCCCCTCATTGGCTTCCAGCAGAGTTTAGAATACACTTTAAAATGGTACTGATCATTTTCAAAGTAAAGAGGAGCATTACCAGTCAAAAGCCAAAGATTCAAATTAAAATTTATTGCACCTTTGCAATTAAGGTCCATATTCTTTGAAACTGACTGCCTGAAGACATTATTAGACCAGCAGGCCATTTCTCATAGCTTCCTTCAAAATCAATTTCGCTTTGCATTTGTTATTTATTGCTTCCTAGTTTTATTGGATTCATTTGTTGTAAAGCATTTGTAATCGTTTTGTAATTAATAGATACAATGCAAAGGTCTTTGGGTTCTTTAATAAATTTGCTGAAAATAATTGTGTGAGGGAAAAGGAGGGAGGTAAGGTGAATAACACACTATGGTGCATGTACACTAAGGGTGTAAACAAATATAAATTTGTTATTTTGACTTGCACAGATACAGTAATGAGCTCTGAAAGGATATGAAATACTTCTTCATTTTTCCTGTATAATTTTTAATCAGTTCTCACCATTAGTTGTGCAGTGCAGGATAAAGCCTGACTGATATTTCAGAGGTGTTATGTTGTTTTTTCAGCTGAAGATCTCAGAAACCAGATCCTTACGCCCTGAGCACCTTGACAGTAGACTGGAAGCTGATGAGCTAAAGCTAAAGGGTCCTTCTAAAAGTACATCAAAATGGACCAAGACAGTTTTTGGTCGATACCTTTCTTATATATTTTGACAGACATTTCAAACAAACTTTACTTTCATCTGGTCATCCTCCCATAGCTTTTTCCACTAAACTGCTGCTCTGTTTCCAAAACTGATTTCCACCTGGACCGTTATACAGTTTTTATTTTGACAGTTCAGGCTTACTTTTTTATTTATTTATTTGTTTTTTTTTTGAAGGTGGGATTCAAATACTACTAAACTTATATATAGACATATGAGGAGAATAAATAAACTAAAGACAATTTCCAACAACCCCTGATATAAATCATGCCATCTTCCAGTATAAATCTGATTACCAATGGTGGAAAGTAAGTACAGTTACTCAAGTACTGTACTTATGTACAGTTTTGAGATGCTTGAACTCTTTTTGTTCCACTAAATTTCATAAATTTAGTCATTTGTTAATTTGCAGATTCAGAGTAATAACACAAAATATGATCAACAAATCAATTATGCTGTATTATAACAGGCTAAGATAATACTTACATTGGCTGAGTGTGTGTGCCCTCTCTGGTGATAACGCCCTCTTTGTCCATCAGCATTTGTCTGAATGTGCTCACTTTCTGTCGAATCTCTTCTTCTGTGTACCTGAGGACGGACATGAAGTCGTAGCAGTTAGTAAAGGAACAGACATTCATCAGTAATCTGCTGCTTTGACTATTCGGCTCAGTAGAGAGCAGACAAGTGTGAAGTGAATCCTTCTCAGTGTTAACCACAGGCTGTGTGAAGACCTATGAAGATACTGCAAATCGAAGCAGCAGCTCTTAATAACAGTCCTGAATGCAGCGGGAGCACTGGTGAAGCTAACCGTCATTCGTCATATCTGCCAGCTGCTCGTGTAGGAGCCGTGTCATCCCCTGCTATCACACAGAGTCTGAACAAATGTCAAAGACTGTCTTCTGACCGTGTCCTGACCAAAAATTACACTCAGCCGAATGATGTATATTCTGATGACTCACTGTCAACTTCTCCCGACCCCGGCGGGTTACTTGTTCAGGCCTGGACTGCACGTCATGTTTTATTCTGCAGGCGAGCGCCGTATAACTCGCTGACTTGAGAGGAACTGAGGGGCAGTGTGAGGAGCTTTCAACAAGCTGACACAGACAGAATACTGTGGACCGCTGCAGTGGCACATGAAAGAAATTACTGTCTGTGTCACATCGTGGATTTGTATTCATATTTTTTAACTCTGAAAATCTGGCTTTTCTTCATTCAAAGTGTGTTGCTGCGGTCAGTGGGTGCAGCAGAGGAGCATCACCAGGATCAGTTACACTTTAATTCACTGTGATCTTACTTGGTGCAAAACATAATAAATGAATCAAAGAGTCCTAAAATGGTTTATGCATACAGATTTGAGCTATATCCTCCCAGTGTGTGAATAACACAACTGTAAAAGTGGTGACAGCTGTGCAAGGGACACAGTAATAATTCAACCAGCCTGTCTGAACAAGCACCACAGAGGGAATGAAGTTGATTCTGTCCTCTTCTATTCCACAGATCCTCAGAGGAGAAGCTATGCCAGTCTCTGACAGTACATGGCCTTTTCAGTGCACCGTACACCGAGCTGATCTCCTGGTGTATTCGTACCATCGTACACACATTCTCCACATTCGGCTCTGGATGTGGTAATGAGCTGTAATGAGCTACAGAGGCAGAGGAATATGAAGGGAGAGAGGAGGATTGAGGAGGGAGGGGAAAGGCAGAGAATTAATAAAGCTGTGAAACTGTGGCCAAGAGCCAGGCATCACAGACTGGAAGGCTCTACCATTAAAAATATACTGTAGTGTCCATATCACGTTCAACAACAACGGCTGTAGCTTCATATATACAGATATGAAAGTGGCATCAATCTTCGAATCTAACTGCAAGAAAATGAATAAGTGGATTTTTCAAAATGTTAAAAACCTTTAACTGAAGAGCAAAAAACTCAAGAACAAAAAGAAAAATCATTATCTCTCAATTTACAACTTATTAGATGATCTGCATTTAGAGAGAAGTGATAAAAACTAATTATAAACTGAATATAATAGAGGTTTTGTGGCTATTATAAAGGAAAATATCTCTATCTCTTCTACGCCATCATACCTACAGTATGTACGTATACAATATATGATACAACATGAGGACAGCCATATATGAACATCTCATTCCAATACGTGGACATTAAATCAAGAGCCTCCTCTCCCCTGGGCTTTCCACATGTCGGCTCACTTATCAAAATGCTCAACGGTTGGAGCTGCAGCAGGGGGTGTGACACACGGAGGCAGTTAATGTGCTTTTAAAACCCTTAGCACCCGACTGCTGTGATTTGCATCAAAATTTGTTCATTACTCAATCAAATCTAAACACACAGACATTATACACATATTTTAAGGTCTAGTGTGACTTACACTTCCTGAGGATATCATTAGCTCTGTTGCCAATATGTTTCCATTATGTCCATTGTGTATAAACATCTGTTTATACACAATGGGAGAGGGCTGGGAGAGTCGGGGGGTATTAGACCTCTTAAGTCTCTCTTAAGATTCCTCTTAATTGGAAATAAGAGTCCTGACTCATGCTATGAAAAACAGCACCAGACACAAAAGACTTTTGGACGTGTAATTAATTTTCCTGTTTAAATCTGGCGTGTGAGCTCTACTTGCAATAAGTAGAAGTATAGAGGAACTGTCCATCATTCAGCGCTGAGACATAGACTCTAACACGACAACAGATTCTCTTTCTCTCTCATAAATGCAGCTCATGGCAGGACCAGTTTTATAAGAGGGGATTGTAAATGAACCAGTGGCTCATTTCAGCGTGAAAATGGCATTAGTCTGAGGAGTGTTTACTTTTCTCAGATTAAATATAGCAGCCAATACCATGTATTCTTAGCCGAGTGCTATCAGCACATTGACGGTGCGGAGAATGAGATTAGGAGAAGTGTGATGGAAAGCTGTAATAGCTGGAAGATGGCCCAACAGAGAAGAAGAAGCCAGCCGGTGTGACAGCACCATCAGGTCCCGCTGTACGGCAATCTCTCAGCCCAGCGGCTGTCAGCTCAGCACAATGGAGGCCACAAACACGCACTTTATATTCAGGGCTTTCCGTGCGCAGTGCAGGAGCCATCACCATATGTTAGCTGCTTCTAGACGACTCTACAGCAGGGCCTGCGTGCTTTCAGCTATCTGCTGTGGACTGAAGAAGGGTGTACAATAGGAAACTGGTTGTGAAAATGAACGTGTTCTGGCCAAACATGTGCCATGACCAGAGGACTTTCTCTCTCACATTGTGCTGATGATGGTGAGGATGTCAGAGCGTGCAGGTATCTCTGTTGACACTACAGCTAAAGCACAAAAAGAGGAGTCAGAGCATATGGGACTAAAGCTTCTGTTGACTCGTGGCCTTAAGAATCACTTCCTCCTCCTTCTCCTACTCCTCTTTCTCTGTCTTCCCATTGACTTGCTTCTGAAGCACAGCACAGCTTCACAGCATGAAGCACAGCCAAGCGTGTTTCTTTTTGATCGGTCTAGCTTACCAACCAAAGTCAGTGCATACCCAGCACTGGTGCTGCTTCAACAGAGAACCTGGAGTTTAGAAATATAGGCCAGAAGAATCCCCCACAGCACCTGAACGCCTGCAGGAACTTGGTGAACGGTTGGCAGGTAAAAATCTACGGACAATAAGTCGTCTAAAGAAAAAAGACCATGTTTATGTGAGACTGAAAACTCTTTCTTTCCTGATGGCCAAATGTGTGTGCTGCATTTAATATAAGTGAGGGAAAAAAAATCCATAATGAGCTCTGAATCAATCTGTGTAAATGGCCATATATTGGATGTTTGTCAGAAGAGATTAAGATAAGCACACTAAAACAACACATCTCTCCTCTGCACATTTAATTAGCACTTCTTGCAGCTGTAAAGGTAGCTGCTTTCTGCCTAACGCACCATCTGTTCTGCCCTGACACAGGGGAGGGGCTGACTGGAGCGGTCATTCTCAGCAAGGCTGGGTAACATGGAATTCAGATTAAAATGAATGTTGTGAACACTGCACAGGACATTTGTATATTTTCATGTCTGTGTTTGTATATGTGTATGAGGCCCAGAGTTAGCCAAGTGGAGCCAGATGAATGCCATTTAGCCCAGGCCCATTGCCTACAGCATGCAAAGTCCCAGTGAATAGGACGGAAAGAGACAGGGGACATCGATCAGAGTGAGGGACTCCCCACCACCACAGCCATGAAAAATCGCCACAATTAAAGAACTTGATTGGAGTAATTAGACAGCTCCGAGCGCCCACAGATTTCCCCCATTAACTCATGATCCTGGAAAATGAATAGCTGTGGCCCAGAGACCATCCTTACGCTGATAATCATCGATTTGATGAGGACGTGCCTACGTGTTGGACGTGCAGTTGTGTGTTTGTGCGTGTGTACTCCTCCTGACTGCCAGCGATGTCTCTGCATTTGGTGTCTCAAGAGCCTTTTTCCACAAATCGTCCCCAGGCGCTGCTGTACACCTATGAAACTCTGCAGCCATCAATCCCGCCGCAAAGAGTACAGAGGCTTAGTGATGCCAGTGTAGTTAGTAAGACTGAGTGGTGTTGGGAGCACGGGAAGGCAAACCCGAACACCCCCACATTTCTATTTCAGGGGCAGAATTAAAAAGACCTACCGAGTGCCACGGTGAAGCTGCCATAGTAGTTTAACTCGCAAGTGGAGAGGATTTTCAATTGAGGCTCTCTAGAGTCATAGATTTTCTGGTTAGATAACAGTTTGATATACCAGACAAAATGTAGCAAAGAAAAGAGTCCACCTTTCTCTCACTATATAAAGCTGTCCTTTTCACCTCCTCCACAGTGTAAGCAGATCAGAGGTTGGAGCACCACAATGTGCCATTGCCGCACTTTCTGATTGCTCATCTTCTCTAAGACCTTCTGTAACAACAGCATTTGAAGCTGCTCTGTCAAGCATGGACCTCTGTATTGGCCTGGGAGACCCCCCCCAAATAACAGTGCATAAAATGGGTCATTGTTCCTGAGATGCTTTTCCCTCCAATTTTCAGTCTTTGGCTTACAGGAAAACCTCCATCAGAGCAGAGATAGTTATTTGCTGTGGCCTCCGAGGCTCTGAGAGCAGCTCTCTTAATAAGATCCTAGCTGCTCACATCTCTTGCAATTCAAAGTGTCACTGCAGATGTTACCAAAGCAATACGTGGAAATAGTGGCCAAAATGCAGCAATTTAGCTCCCTCTTTCCTTTCTGACTGAATTTACCATAAACTGTTCTGTCCTGAAACTGATTTGCTTGCGTGCACTTATGTTCATGTAAATGTGCAAATTCAGTCATACATCCGTGCTGTTGGGTCTTTTTAAGCCTGTGCCAGGCACCAACTCTCTACTCTCTACTTTAAAACAACAGATATTTAGTTTTCAATATAAACTTGTGCATCTAATTTTTCTGCTTGGTGAAGCAGGGACAACAATATCTTCTCTACTCCCGCTTATTTAAAAAAGCTCTTACCATCGGTGGCACACATACAGCTTCACGCATGCATTAGACAGGCCAAATTATTGTGTGTGCGTGTGCATGCGTATTATACAGGATTCATGTGTTTAAAGGAAGCCCCATGCAGCCTGCAGTTTAGACTGAGTGAGGCCCTGTGAACAGAGCTCATTAAAAAGCTGGAAAAAGGCTCAGACACCACAGGAGTTTGAATCATACACAATCATTATGGCTCAATTAACGTGGAAAAACACCCGTGAAATCGAGACTGAACTCTTGCATGCAGAGCAGCCCAGAAAACACTCAGTGAGTTATGTTATCATAAAGTATCCAAAGTTGTTTAAGAGTAGACGCTGAGCATTTTTTTTTAAAAGCGTTCGGGATGTTGTTGACAGTGTGTCAGTTATGAACCATCTCCTCCAAGAGCTGCTCTAACAGATCATGCCTCATTCTCTTCCAGACAGATGTCATGTATAAATGGCCCGACGTATGTGTCCTCCAGCCCATCTAATATACATAAAAAAAGGGCAATGTTCCCTGCAGCGGCGGAGCACTCAATGCATCAGTGAATGGGAGAAGCTGCCAGGTCTTGGATAGCTAAATGAACAGACTCCTTTAATTGCTTAGCCTGTCTAATTGGCTCCTGGGGTGAGGCCATCACTCATGACAGACTATTTATCCTGGTCTTATCTCTGGAGAAGAGCATGACTGGATTGGGGGGGTTGTGTGTCAAAGAAAGGAGGGGAGTGTCATGCTGGCAGGGTTACAGAAGGAGGCAGGCATCCAACCTGCCCCCCCCTGCCCCCGCCTAATCCTTCACTGAGGCCTCAGTCAGGATGGGGACTCATGGGTGACGTAGAGGCTGAACCCTCTGCCTTAAATCCACAACAAATGAAAACAGACTCTAGCCACCATCTTAATTGTGTCTAATACCTGGCATTGCTCTCCCTCTCTACCCCTGTGTTTCATCCCCCGCTCTATCCCTTAATCCTGCACACATGCACACGCTCTCTCATTTAAAGAGGCACATTAGAAACTGGAGAGGCTGAGCTCTGCTGAGCCAAGCTGGCAAATGAGATTCTCCTTTTATTATAGCTTAACAAGATGAGTTGGGTCTGTCCAGAGCTTTAACACTCAGCTGAGTGGTCGCCGTCCTTCAAGTGTGACCGTCTGCCAGCCGAGCCCATGCAGACTGAGCGGTGAGTAGAGCTGGTCAGTGTGGGCGTTTGGTCTCCTTGTGTTCTGTCATCATTAGCCAAGCTGCTGCCTGCCACCACACTGTTCCACTTGACATCATGGCTCTTTTACATCACTCTCAAACCAGGGGAAACTATGTCTACTCTGTTTGTTTGTTTTCGGAAACTCCAGCAGTTCCCTTTCAGCAGCATCAGTCCACAGTAGTGTCACCAATACCCTGCAGTCTTAATGAGGCCCTACTGCCTGACAAACCCAGCCATGCTAAGGGAGGAAGGAAAGGGTAAATAAGTGGGTAGAAAGAGAATCCATCTCTATCTTCTCAAACCCCCCCCACAGGAATACTGATTTCATTCCTCTCCATACCAAAGTACAATCAGCAGGAGGAAAGGTAGAGTAGAAAACATAGATCCTACAGTCTGTCACGTCTCTTATCTAGCCTTAACCAAAAAAAAACAACAACAACAAAATACTATATACTAAAATACTAATTAGCTTGCCCTTTACTCAATTAAATCACCTTATAATGTCATTAATAAAATGTCACCAGGCATCAGTGGGAAAGCGAGTGTTCTCTGTACCAACGCAGGATCACAGAGCTTGTCATTAATTACAGTCTCAGTTAGCCTTGAGGTTGCCTGCGAGCTGTGGTTATTCAGCAGCAGTGTGTGTGTGTGTATATATGTGTATATATGTATGTGTGAGTGTGTGCAAATTGGCCTGCGAGAAGCCCTCAGATTGTGGATTTGGACTGACTGCAGTCACTACAATTTCTATGGACACAGTTTTAAAGCAAACTGAGCTCTTCCTAACTTTGCGCTGGAGGACACATATCATGCTAATGAAACTGACTACACTGGGATGGCCTTTGTTCTTAACTGACTGTCTCTATGGCAACCTCACTAATGAGCATTACTTGAGGATAAGGCCATTAATGCAAAGTTCAAGTGTTGGCTGCAAATAATATGCAACAACATCAAGGATGAGTAATGTTGCATCTGTGACACACACAAGATTGCGAAGTAAAATGGCTGCTGGCGATGTTAAGAAGCTCCATGTATCTCCACGTGTGTACCCTAAAAATATTGGTTTTATGTGTGTGTGGCATTTTAATCTATGAGGTAAAATTAATGTAACTGCTACATGGTGCAAGTGTGGTCCAAAGTGTTCAAAGCACATCATTTTCATGTTTTAACAAACTACACACACAAATTCAAAAGCTGCAATTCAGGTAATATGCACTCTTTTTCTAAACCATGAGACACTTCTATCTTTTTAAATCTTTTCTCACAATTTTGAGGCTTAAATTCCCTGCACACAGTGGTTCCTGTCATAACTAACTCCCACTGTTGGTTTGGGCACATTTAGAAACCCCTCAACACACACATAGTTGCTCAGCAGGTCTCTTCTTCTTACCTGACAGTGAGGATCTTCACCACCTCCCCGCTTCTCCACAGGTGCCCAACCATGTCAAGTCATTACTCCCAGTCCAGAAAGGAGGACACGATCATTCACTGGGTTGTTAATTGTAAACACTGCCATTTATGTAATCTGGGGCAGCTGGCCAAGCAGGAAGTACCCAGGTCTCTGCCAAAATAGTCCCTGTAGAGTCCTTCACCTAACACTGATCTGTTTCCTGTGCTTGGAAACGGTTACCTCAGGACCAGAGCAGCCTCCCACGTAAAGACATTAATTAAATTTGTGGCAAATTCATTCCATGTTATTCCTTCCAACACAGACCTGTCAGAGCATTACACAAGAACGCATCGCTTTTAATGGGCATGATTGGTCATGAAAGCTACTGATAACATCTCCATACCAAGCAGCTAAAAATGGTCATTTTACCACTGAAACACAGCAGCTATGTACCATTTCCTAACAGAAACACAGTACCTTGTGTTTACTCTCCTCCTCTGCAGCGGCTTGTTTTTTTCTTCTTCCCAGTATTGCGATGAAAATGACTTTTGGCAGGTAACAGATTTTGAATGCAATGTTTTGGTGCAGCTTGTGAACTCAGCACCCCTACAGGTACATACCTGTCAATGTCAGGTTCTCTACTGCACACAGAATGCTTTCATGGCTCACACTCCAAAAGGCTCCCCAGTAAGTGAATTGTAAAGAAAAGATAAACAACTACCGTTTCAGTGAAAATAATAATGTCACTTGACATCAAATACCCAGTGCAACTGAAGTGCTTACTTGCCTGTAGAAACAACATCCACTCAGTGCAACGTAAATGTTTTTGTGCTTCATACATATCAGGCCTCATGCAAAAACATTTTTGTATTCTTATCCCAAAACTTTTTTTCTGTGAGGTTTGCCTGTATGAGCATTTCAAATTGGATAAACCAAACTGCATAAACTTGTTATTGGTGGCTCATCCCATTTACTTACCCCTGCTCCTCCATCATCTCCTGCAGCTCCATACATTTGAGCTCTACCCTCCTCTTCCTCTCATGATCCAGAATCTCTCTGTGTGGCTTCTTCACCAGGACAGGCTCTGCTGTGGGCTCCTCCTCCTCCTCCTCCGTACCTAGCTGTCCCTCCTCAGCTTTAACTTGTAGGACTGCAGTTGGCGTGGGTGCTCCTGATCCTGCAGCTGTTCCAGCTCCTGCTCCGGGGACCACTGGTTGGGCCATCCCATCTGCACCATCCTTAGGAGATGGCACCCTCGCTGCATCGTACATGATTACTGAACTCTGTGGAGACACAGGTGATGGAGAGAAAAAGATCAGCTGAGGAAAGAGAAGGCAGAAATTGTCAGTGGAACACTGACTGTCTTAGTCTCATTTCATGTTCATGATTGAACGTCCAATCTTTCCAAGATCCCCCATTTGGGAGGATTTTGGTAGTTGCTGATTTATTACTGCTCAGTTTATGGTGGTGAGAGTTAGTAATTCTTATACGCATGGCACACATCTAATAAAATAAAATATGAAAGTAGCATATTTTTCATTTCCACCGCGTGGAGCTCCACAAAGGAACCTTTTATTGTCCCCAGAAGCCCATTTGACAGCCACAAACCTGTCGACTGATTGCAAATCTGTCCACGCATACACACGCAAATTTGTATTACACCGTATTTGGACAGACAGCAAGCCACAAACATTTAGGGACTGGACAATACACACTGAAAGGTGAGCCGTTTGTGATTTGATGGTAATAGCTCTGGACACGCTGCAGTGTTTCTGCCTGAACTGAGCAGTACATGTTGCAAACATTCACACACAGCAGCATACTGTACACACACTTTGGATCTTGAGTGCATGTAGACGTGCATTGCCTGCGACAGCACTGACAGCAACTTCTGCTCTATGAGTCAACAACCTAGCAGTGCCTAGAGGCTGGTTGGAAAGGGAGGGGGGGGGGTTGAGGGTCTGAGTTGATTTTCTCTTTAAAACTCTCTGATCTCCTGGACCAAACCAAGCTGTAAACCAAAGTCATATCCCACACACACTGTACATCAAGACCGGTAAAGAAGGATGGGAGTGGGAGAAGTCTGTAGCAGGAAAACAGGTGACAGTGGAAAATGTGGAAAGTACTGATCTGTCTGTGATATAACCCGACTAATTTCATGCATTCTTTGTTCGCGACTTTCTCGACCTTTCTGTTTCTGGCTCGTTTACTCGTGAAATAATGAGGCTGTCATTTTGGTGAATAAAAAGTCGTCTGGTACAAGTGCTGCATGGACTGGGCTCTGATAAAGACGGATCGCTCTGTTAAGGCCAGTATCGAACACGCGGGAAGAGCGGGAAGGCCTTCGCGTGGCCACCAGCCTCGGCCGCCCAGCTCCTCAGCTCCTCTCCCTCCACAACTAATGGCTTCATTTTTCAGAAAAGAGCCAAAGACGCCCAGCTGAGGCACTTCATCACTGTCACACATGGAGACAGGAGGATACTGAGGCTGCACGGACTACATTTACATCTTCTCCCAACTTATTTCATCTCATTGCTGTGAGTGTGTGAGCAGCTTGAGTCATGCAGGAAGGTGGTTCTCTCCATTTGAGCTGGTTCTGAAAGTCTTTGACTGGTTAATGGGGATGTGCTTGTTTTTGAAGTGCTGCGTGCTGGTAAACGAGCCGTGGATCTGTGCGCAGCGACACGGCTCTCGGCTGACAGAACAGGTGGCAGGACAGCAGGAGGTATTATCGCTGAATCTATTATACAGTAAATCAGCACTTGATATTCCATGACAGTGATCTCTCATCTGCACACGCTCGTCTGTGGAAGATTCTGAGGAGAAAAGCTCTCATCTATCAAAAGGGACTTTAAAATGACATTCAGGTAGACAGGAGCAGTGCAAAGCACTTCTGTTCGAGCTTGGAAGAAAGTCTTTTTTTCTTCTTTTGCTTTATTGATTCCCCATATTTGCAGAACTCATTGGAAGAGACAGTCCACCGGCAAAAAGACAGAGCAGATTGACGGGAAAGTATAATAAGACAAATAAAAATATCCACTAAACAATAGGGGAAAAAAGAAGTGAGAAAAAACAAACAAAACATCCTATCAAACATAACGATCAGCCAGGATTTAAAGTATATGCATCTGTGTGATCACAGACAGTCATTTTTACGCTCCTTTACCACTCGTGCATCCCAGAGATTTGACAAGTGACTACATTTCATCCCTGAATACAACCAAACAAGACTCTTCTCAACACAATTTGCATTTATGAAAGAACTTTTTTCAAAGAAAATAAACTGTTAATAAGAAATTCAGCATCACTCTCTTGAAAGCACAATCCAAACTTGATGCTCTCTAATCTAACAGGTGGTAAGAGTTTGGTCTCTAAAGTCACTAAAAAGATCTCTACATCTGTACTGCAAAAAGATTAAAGTCTCAGAAATTCATTAGATGGGAACTTTTCATTCATAATTCATAAGAAGCGCACTTCTTTATCTTTAGGAAGAGATACAGAGTCTGCTGCGGTCTGCATCTTTCAGTCAGAGGGGAGGACCATGCTTTATCCCAATTGTGCTGGACATCATGTCCTGGCCACTGTGTCGCTCCTTGTAACAAACCTCATGATTTTCACTATATGCAAGAGACCGAACATAAGAAGCTGTTTGAAATTCAGCTGTAACAAGCATAAATAAAGTGAAGATACTGTCTGGAAAAAAAGGAACCTCCCATCACAAATGAGATTCTCCACAATGCCAAATGTGTGTGGGGAGTCAGGAGCTGCAGGCCATGCGCCAGCCTGTGTTAAATGATTGCTGTAAGTATCCAGCCATCTCATTATACTAATGCATCATTCCATAGTCATTCCTTTTGTTCCCAAGAGGGGGGGTGGGGAGCGCAGAGATCTGTTCTCTTTCAAGTTAAAACAACTAAATCATTTAATTGTGTAATGGAAAAAAAAATCTGAGCATAAAGGGAGACTTGTCAGTGAGCTGATAAGGAAGCAGAGCACACAGTTAATGGTGTGAGAGTCCTCTACAGGGACTGAAGGTTATCTGCGGTATTAATGGTGGCACCAACCTCTACAACTATTATTGTAAGGGAGTATAAGACTGTCATATCCCGACAAACACTGCTTGCAATTAGCCATCATGCTAAGTGACGCTGTTTAGCCACATGCGCTAAGTGTCACCATCACTTGTTTCAAATCACAAAGTGATAATGTGTCTTGAACGTTCAATATTCCATTTTGGAGCAATGACACTGATTGCTGTTAGAAATAAAAGAGCCATTAGCTCACACCCTCTCTCCAGGGAGTGAAAGAACACTGTTCCTGTTCTTAACCTTTGCTCATGGTTTCCTGTGCTGTCTGCTTGATTGGATGCTGCTGCTGCTGCTGCTGCTGCTGCAGCGGCGTCTGCTGTGTTGGCTCCGCAGCCTCGTTGTCTGCTGACATCACATCCCCTATGCAACAAAACAAGCCTGTGGTGTAAAATAAAGAGCCAGTCGCAGTGGATGTGCAAGGTGCCTGTCTGCACTAAATGTCGAAGGGTTGCTGTAATTTCCATACCAGCATCATGATCTCTCAATTACACAGTCGCTGATGGCCCACGCAGGGCTGACTCATCTGGAACATACGGAGAGATGGAACACGCACTTAAAGCTCAATTATTAAGAATAACATTCTCCATGGCCACACAGTGAAAAAATCTTAGTCTCATTAGCAATCTAATGTTGCATTAGGCTAATGGGACATTAGAGAGGGGACTGCCTGGACTTGAACTGCAGTGTGATTATGGTGATTTTTAACTAGATGAACCTTTGCAAGTTGGCCTCAACACATGTATGCACACTAACATCACTACAGTCATTGCCAGTTATATTGATGAGCGAAGAGTTTAGCAATATGGCACTATGAATTTTTCATTGCCTGTGTAATTTTTCTGTACATATGGATCAGCTCCATCACAGCAGGTGGATTTCAGCTCATTCTTTACACATTATGCTGAATGAACATGGTGCTTTTTTTTTTTTTACGTGGTTTATATACGCAGCAGGGCACTTTCAGCACAGGACATATGCACGGCCATCTGTACATTTAGTCTTGATAAACCTTATAATGTAAATACTACAGAGACAGCGCTATATGTACAACTATGAGAGAGACAGAAGGAAGTCCAAACATTGAGTATGTGAATGAATTCTTCATTCTAATAAATATTCTTTGCAGACATAAATGAATATTGAGCATAGTGGGCAGTGGTTGACTACAGTCTGTACTTGACTGTAAGCAGGAAAATTCAGCCAACATTGATTGCATTTCATCCATAACACTGACATAACATCAATATGGAAGGTTAAAAATGTACTGTAAGTACTGCAACAATCCAGCTTCATAGCAGGAATAATTTAAGATCCCTCTTATTGTCTTCTTCTGCCTCTTATTTTGAGGCCTAATTTAAATCTATCGATCGGTTAATGGAGCTGACTTTGCAATTATAGTGGAAAAACACACAAAGACAACAGCTTGCTGCATTTTTTTTCAAAATCTGAGGCTTGTTTAAGTGGATTTCATTTCACCTGCTACACTCCAGAGGAAAAAAGCAGAGAGGTGGGACTGGTCTCGGGGCCATGTTCCTCTCTAACAGCCAACTCCCTCTCCCTCCCTGACCCTTTGCCCCTCTCTCATAGCACGGTAGGGCACTCTCTGTTGTGCACAAAGGCTCCAATGATTGGATCTCACTCAGCGGTGGCTGAACCTCATCCATGATTGCAGGGTGGCAGTAACAGGGGGCCTGACCTTGACTGAGAGTGGCAGAGAGAAGCTGGAAAAAAAAACATCCTGGGTGGCTTTCTCTCATACTTTTTTTTTTTTCCTCTGTCAAAAGAAAAATACTCTTAGTCAAGGTATGTGTTCTAGATATAATTTGTGTCTTAGTAAGACCCGACTGTACTCCTTTCTCTCTCTGGTTCCTATCTCCTGCTTTCCATCACACCTTCCCTCCAAAATAGTCTGCCCCTTGGCTGGAAGCTTGTGTTTTGTTTTTAGCACTTTGGCACCCAGAGGATGTGTTTAGCTCTCCCAAGGTCAGCTGTCTTCATTCCAGGCACGTTGGATTGCTGTTGGGTGCCGGGAAACAAGCAGCCTCAACTTTTTTTTAAAAATTTCTTTCTTTTTTTTTTTAATCGTAGTTGGATGGACGGTGCATACAAAATGAGCAGTGGAGGTATCAGGAATGGAAACAGAAAAGAAGGCAGAAATAGTCATGAACAGCGACTCTGTTTAAATGGGGGATCAAAAGATCTGACTCATGTAATTTCTTATTCACTGCTGTTTACCGAAGCTCTGCGATTCCTGTTCATACAATTTAACAAGTCACAATGAGACCAGACTAACACTAGAATAGAGACAGACTTCAGCTGAGACGCTGGCACATTTTCAACAAACAGCTGCTCTGATTTGGTAGATTCATGCCCAGGCACAGCCCACCATTCAGCTAACTTTATTAAAGAGACATGAGGTTAGGCTAAGAATGAGCTTCTATAAAGTGCCACACTTACTTTTCTGTTTGTGCTTTGGGAGCTGTGAAATAAGAGTGAGGCTTCAACAGCAGTTGAGAGAGATTTCTACTCTATCAGGAAAAAAGAGAGGGGCAAAGCAGAGGAGGGAATGACTGCAGGAGCCTGGTTGATGCTTCTGTGCTAAAGTATGCCAGCGAAGGCATTTAGAAATTGCAAACACTCCTCTCAGATGCAAAAACTGCACTTTCATGTGTAGAGCTACTGGTAAGAGCCACTCTGTGTATCATTTGGAGCTGAGCAGACAACACAGACAGGATGATAATGTCTCACATCGACATACTCTGAACAAAGGAGTGGTATGAGAGAGATACAGAGTAAGATAAGGCGAGAAGGTGGCAGAAAAATCTTTGTCCTTCGGTGGAGAAACATCCTTGGCAACCTCAGAGACAGAGTGTGACAGAAATAAACCAGCCCTGTCCCATTTTCAACACAGAAAGAATCCTGTGCGTCACCTCAGATGAAGACAGCGATGCTGTCTATACGGTGACATCTGGGCCCGTCCTGGCACACAGTTGAGCTGTGGGTTGAAAATCAGGAGGAACACATGCTCGACCTCAGAAAAGGGCTTTGAATAGTCTGCTCTGGTTTGCTCCTCGGGGATCGAACTCTGCTTTTTTGAATCTCTCCTTCAGCAGGTTTGTGTCTGCTCCAGCTGGCTTGTGGCACAACTACATTCACGCTGCTCAAACTCATAAACTCCACTGTGTTGCCATGTGCAGCGTCTCCGGGGAGAAATGATTAGCACAGGACTGCTTGTGATGCGATTAGAGGGGTCACTGGCGGGGGAGAGTTGGGCTCAGGTCGGTGTGCCTGAGTCACTCCCTGCCTGTCAGTACACTGCACACCACAACACAACACATCTTCCTCACAGCAGACACTGAGCATAATTCTAGGGAAGGGCATGTGAAGATGAAACTGGTCACGCAGGATTACTCTTTCTAAATTATCTTTAACCGTTTCTCTCATCTCTGCTGTGTGACAGAATTGCAATGAAATTATTTTATGCAAAACAATTATTTCTTAGTAAATCTTTTCTATGAAAAAAGCTAGTGCAACAAATTAAATACATTATATCTATATATCTATATATATAAAAGGAAATTTTGTAGCAAAAGACTGAATGGTTTATATTTCCAAATAGGTTGGGCCACATTTCCTGATAACAATCAATCTTGGAAGTTAAGAGCATTATCTTCTCTTATTGGGCATTTTTGTCTTTATTGGACAAGACAGAGTAGAGATGAACAGTAAAACAAGGTAAGGGTGAAAGGGATATAATGTGTTTATTTAATTGTTAGCATTTAAAAAACATCTGTGTTCCTGATAAGGGCAAGGAAACTTAAATACATGTAGTTTTGGTTCCTCCTGCGGGTTCTGGATCTTGTTAAGATGCTCTTAACCTCCAACGAGTAACCAGGAGTCACTCGCTATCTATGTCTCTATCTCTGTCTCTATGATGTCTCTATAACATTTCAAACCAACTCTGCCACACAGCCACTTCAGTTAGAGAATATAACCCTGCTGTCCCTGAAATATATTTTACATTAAAGTCAGCAGATCTCATTAAAAGTGCAGTCTGACTTTCCTCTCAGAGCCACATGAGGAGCTGAAGACAGAACTTAAAGAAGTTACAAAAAAAAGGCCAGTTTTTCTTTGCGATATCATTTCAGTAGAGTCCATGTGGACTGTACTAATGGATTCAGTCTCGATCACATGTCCTTGCTTACTCAGCAGATACAACTTCAGTTGCGTTTCAGGTTTCATCAACTGCTTTGGCCTTTGTTCCACTACTCTAAGCCCAATATTCTTTCAGCCAGCAAAGCAGTTTTTTTTTCTCATACTGCCACAGTGTGCTTTTGAGAGTGGACTGAAAATCTAGCTGCAACACAATACTGTATGGTGTTGAAAACCTCTTTCCAAACCCAGTATGGAGTCTTATTACATTTTGTGAATGAGAAGCAAAAAGTAACTGAGGCAATAAATTACTCTCTTTCTTTCTAAAGTGCAACTCAATGCCAGGAAGAAAACATGATGTAAAAAAAAACTTCCAGGTGACTTATCTTCCTTAGAGGGCAGCCGAACTTGGACAGTGGCATTTACTATTAAAAATCACCTTCTTTTATCCAAGGATCGAGATAAGAGCAGCTTCCTGAGCTGTGTCTTTCTGTCCCTGTCTCTCCTTCTTGCTGGGAATGTCAGAGAGACATCTGGAGATTAGCCTGCCTCATGCACTCTCCATCCAATCGGACCAGCCATTATAGAATTTATCAATTATCCAGCAGACATGCCAGGTCTAAATTAGCTCATCACCATACCAGCAAGGGCTTCTGTCTGCAGCTGATGTGTTCTCATAAATTCAACTGATCTCCCACAATCATTATTATAAATTTTAAAAGTTTTCCTCCTCCTGACTTAAAAATATTCCAAAGTAGCTGAACTCACAAGTTCACAAAACCCATCAGCTACAATTATCCATATATTATTATGATATGATTATATAATGTATGATATAGTGTTCATATCCAAAAATATTTCCATGAATTATCATCATCCTGTATGATAACGTTCAAAATTAACTGCAACTTCTGGCTTGACTGAACAGGAAAGTTCCAATATAGGTTTTTCAAAGAGGCAAGGAAGCTGGAGCCCGTCCATGGCACAGTCAGCTTCAAAGAAAAAAATCTAATTTAAAAAGTTAGTAGAACCAGAGTTCACTCAGTATGGGGAGGTCTAAAAGTGGTAGAGTTTTCTCCTCAAAGGGTCCGTGGGGAGTCAACAGGAGGGTTACAGTATGAGCAGTAAAGTTTGCAGCCCAGAGCAGAGGTCCTCAAACTTCAAAACAAGAGGCAAAGAGACTGCGTGAGGTGAAAAGAGGCAATTAAGGCGCTTTGCTGCAATTTGTGTCAAAAGTTGTACTTCTCCTCAGTATCAAATCGGAACACACAGATACGGTACACATATTTTTAGATTCAGTGTGACTTACACTTCCTGGGGATATTGTTATAGCTGATGTCCATGGAGATTAAATATCTATAAATCTGCTGAGAAATCATGGAAAAAAGATGCTGTGTATAAATTCAGAACTTGCCTGAGAAACATCTGTTTTTTAGTTTTCTTTAGAATCAAAGTACTCCAGTGATACTTGTCTGCACAGCTATGGGAACTGCAAATATTTTTTGACAATGCTGAAGCTCACGTCCCATCCACATGGCTCCTGAACACTGGCACTATCCCCTGTCTGTGCATATATAGAGATTTGCCCTGTGTTGAAAACTGGTTGATTTAACCGACAAGAACGTCAACAATTTAAAATAGCATCCAGGGAAGTCACCAGACTGCTCCCCCCGCGGGTGCAGTTGTCTCGATTCTACTTCTGAAGCAGTGTCCACAGTGTCAGACTTTGAAAACCCCCAGCCACTTAGGGCTCACAAAACACGAACTCAAGCGTGTTTTCATCACAGGTGGCCTTCACAGTCTGTTATTTAAAACGGAAGTAGAAAAGAATTCTCACAATATTTCACAGTACTCCACCTTTTTAATCATGTTTGAACACCGTATGCTTTGAAGACATCAGAAGAAATGGTAGTGATATGGATGAAATCTCTCTCTTAACCAGCTGCCTGCTGTGTATGGGTATGTATACGGTTGATTGAGCCAGTCAAAGAGAGAGTTGGCTGAATAGAGTCGGTGCCTGCAGCAATCTGAAACCAATCTCCAGACTGCTGCAGCACAGAAATGAGGCTGTTCTCTTTTCCACCTGCCTGTGCTGCTGCTCTTTAATTGACACAGCACTCTGAAGCTCAGAGCGATCAGCTTCCTGATACAAAGTGATGCCTGTCAGTTAGCCGCAGACGCTCATTCCCTGACTGCGATCACCCCTGGACTTCAGGGGCATCACTCCGAAACTTCAGCACAAAAGCACCTTCACTTTTGCCCGTGCAGCAACTGCTTTCATCCCACATAACAACCTCTTTCTACCAGTGATAGCAAAACAACAACAACAACAACAAAATCCCTCAAACTTTCAGACAATGCCCCTTTTTGTTTCCCACAGGATTAAAACTTGTCAGGAGTTTACAGAGGTATTGTTTTGCTCGGCGCAGTCAAAGGGTTGGTTTTAAATACAGGTTTGCTGCCTACACCTTTCCACGATCATAATCACTGGCTGCAAGCAGCCCTCGACTGCCATCGCACAGCTTTATGCATAACAGAAATCGTGCTGGCTGATGAGTCATGAGCTCAAACCTCTGCTTAATTACACTGGGGACTCAGGCTCTCTGTCACTTAGCTCCAGGCCAATGAACCAAATGATTTTGCTATTAGTTCCCTACGAGCTAACGCCCAGTTTTGTTTGTTTTAGTTCACATGTTCCAACCCATACGTTTCTAACTGATTAGTAAAAACTGGGGGGAAAAAAAACATAAATCATGACATTTCTCATTTATCAGAAATTAACAGCTGGGGGTGTAGAGATCATCATGATAACCTGATCCTCATCAAATATTTAATTTAGTAGAATTCTCTGTTATTATTCTCTGCTAAGTTTCATTCTCTGTTCTTGGTTTTAACAATCTTAGTCTTAATAGTTTTACTTTTATAGTGGTAAATAAAATTACACATGTGGCATGAACGGTCCAAATTACTGAACAACCTTGTGGTTAATCTGGTGAAGACTTACAATAAAACGATCCATTGCACAGTAACACAGACGGAAGAGAGTCAAGGACGGAGAAGGCACGATGCCAAAAGAAACCTAGCTGTATTTACTCTTCTCTGCTGCTTCAGAGGGCTCTTGTACATCTAAAACTATAAGAGCAGGGATGTGAGCAGACACTCCAAGCTGGTTTGTTGACTTTAAGAGCTACGTTATGTTGTCCTTTCTACACAGCGGTTTCTCACAATGAGTCAAAATGTACAGTGTATCATTGAGAAAACAACAGACCATGTAAACAGATCCATTATAAACAATTTGTGAGTATGAGCTACAATTAAGGTTAATTTACTGATATGGCGAAATGTTCAGACAGCAGCCAGGGCACTTCATCTTCCTGTAAAACACGATCAGTGCTTTTGTTCCCTTAGTTTGAAATACCACTAACACATCTTTCAGTTTCAACTGGCTGGCCAAATACACAAGTAAAGCAATTACTGCAATTTACTGCAATTTAATATCCATAGTAATCAGTCTCTCACAACAACAAGACAATAGTCTATAACCGTGATAGCGGCTTTGTGTTACGGCACTGTATCGCTGCCACCGTGACGATCTGGATCTGGATCTTGGGCAGCGGTTCAGCTGTTCCATGTCTACGGCACAAGTGAGAGCTGAGGGTAAACTCACATCCATTCATTACTAAAGGTTTTCAATGGAAGAGAAACATTCAGATCAGGGCCTCTGCCTCTTACTTGCTGTCCCCAGTTGACAGAAGACACATCCAGTTCCATTTCCTTGCAGACTAGTAAGATTGAAATACTCGCATCTGCTGCTGGAGTATAACAAGTGGAGCAGAGCCAACAATGCATTTCAGTCCTTATTAAATGTGGCATGTTGACTGAGATGCCGCATTCTTATTTATAGCTACAGCCTTATGTGACATGTCCATATGTACCACTGCCTCCTACACCACCTAAGTAGATGGTTTCTTGGCCTTCTGACATGTTTAGTGGCTTTAATAATATCCAGTAAAAAAAAAGAAATTCTCTTTTCTAGAGTATTGTTCGGTCTACTATCAAAATATATACAAAACATTCAGCAATTCTCTTGACAATAACCAGGCTGGTGTATTCAGCAGGGTCACAACCAGTTGAGGCGAAATGAAAGACCAATATTGATTAGTAAAGTACACAAATACATTGTATGAACATTTGCACCCTAACTATAACAGCTGGAATCATGTCAGTGCCAGTGGTGGACTTCTGGTTTCAAACGGGAACTGAACGATGGTCTACTGTGTCAGAGTGCTTTGTCACTCTTTATACTCCATCACCTGACTTCCTCCTTGGCTCCCGTCATAATTACTACAGCAGCTAGAGGTCACTTAACAATAAAATTTAACTATGTGTTGTAATAAGCTGCTGGCAAAGATGACCTATGAAGTAGTTTTTTTTTTCAGGGGAACAGTGTCGGGTTTTTTTGTCCAGCCAGTTTATATATTATGATCTTAAATACCAGTATGATAAATGATTTTTAGGATAATCCCTAAACCCTTTGGATAATGGTACATTTAAACATTAAAAGTCTTCACTTAAATCAACAGATGTAAACTTTAACAAGAGAGAGGTAGCATAATGTTGCCATGGAATCAGTGAGCCATGCTGCCAGCTCCAACTTGAACACCATTTTATAATTCTTATTTGATTACATTTTGGAAAATTAAGAACACCAAATGAGCTTGATTGTTCTGTACAATTTGATGTGTTGACAGATATCAATACATTTGTCTTGTCTTGAGTTTTGAGGATTGTGTTTTATCTATAATTTCTAACATTTATTTCTGATTGTCTCTACGCCGGCTAATTTCCTGTTGTTTTTAGAGCACCTCAATGCGCTTGTTCCTTTCACCTCACTCAGTACCTTTGCCTCACGTGTCTCCCTCTACACCTGCCTTACACTTTGATAGCCTCTGGAATACAGCCTAACCATTTTATATGTGGAAACTGCCCTAATAGTACAAAAGTATAGTAAGTTATAACAAGCCATATCAATTTTTACCCACCCAATCAAAGAAAAAAAGCCCAAATGGCTGGGAAAACATGTAGTCTGGCAACACTGACCAGCACATGCCCAAGGTATCGATCAAAACTAAACCTAGAATCACGACAGCGGTAAATATCGACCTGCTGTTCTGTTATTAGATAGCCGGTCCCCTCGGAAAGAAGGAAGCTAGCTGACCTGCACCTCCGTCTCAAAGCCATCGTATGACCCCTTTTTGTTCTTTATATTAAATTCGACATGTTTACTGTCCTCATAAGCAGTCCAGTCATGTGACAGGGCTTATAATGGACAAAAATGAGACGTCTAATACAAACAGTGCTACACAGCTGGAGCTTAAGATAGTCACAGGAAGAAGAAAGAAAAATGGGTGGTGGAGTTCAGGTTGAACAAAGGCAACTACACACCATTTATCAGCAGACTGTGAACGTGTTTTACTGGCCACCACTATAGTCAATGTTTTACAAGAGGAAAGAAAATCTCCATTATTGTCAAAAAAAGACAATCAGACAATCAGGAGCTTTAGAGGACTGAGTACAGCACTGACTTGATTTAACAGAGAGAGTGATTAAAGGCAAACATAATATCTGATGACAGTGTCTCCACCGTTTATCACTGCAGCCATGTTATTAAAAGCCATAACAATAGCCACAGTTATGCTTTGTGTGTGCGGCTAACAATTTCAACAGTGTGCTTTTTCTAACGCTTAGGAATTAAATTTGTGCACTGGTTGCTATGGTAATAAAATAATGAATTTTAAGATGCAGTGTCTGCCAAGAGCTGCAACAGCAAACCAAATGATTTTCTTCCCAAATATTTTCTCAAGTTGGCTTCTGGAGGAAGCTTAAAAAATCTTTCCCCAGGCCATCAGGATATAGATTTTGGAAGAAATGCACTGAGTTGCTTGAAAAACGATGTAGAATGTAATAAGTGGGAGAGAGGGGGGTGTAAGTTTTGTTTTTCAGTGTCAAGCGACATTAATGTGACAATCTTTTCTCTGATCATAACAATGGCTCTATCAAGCTTAAATCATCTTTCACATCAGCTTCTATGAAGGTGGATTTAATCCTGCAATCTAGTAATTACTGAAATGCCATTCATTTCATTACAGGCACACACAGATCCCATGATGGCCGCTGCCGCTCTGCTCAGTGGTTGAATCAGACTTCACAAGAGGCATGAGCGGCTGGCTTGTTGACTGAGCCCTGGCATACACAGCTGTGAGCCAAGGGCTCCTGAGTCACGAGCCTGCACGCAAATCAGATGCTGTGTTCTCTTCTCCAACTCGCATGTTGAGACACAAAAAAGCAGAAAGATGAAAGCAGATAAAAGAAGGTTAAGGAAATGATGGCTGAGGATCTATAAACCTAATGGCTATAGATACAAAGTTAAATTAGTATTACATGCTGTAACACGTTGATTGATTGACTGTTTGACTTCATACAATAAATTCAAATACAGTACACAAATGTGCATACAGTACTACAATCCATCAGGATAACGCAATAAAGTCACACGGCTTATTTCCATTGTGGTCCTGAGGTCTAGGCTAGAAAGCAGGAAGGCAAAGCGAGTGAGATGTATATGCAACTCTTACCCCATGTTACCTTAATACACCTAATAAAAAGGTCAAAATTAGACAATCATAAAAATAATCAAAACTACACAGATTCTGACACTGTCATGAAAAAGATATTTCACTATGCTAACATACTCAGCAGCAGCAGCAGCAACACTCAGAGAGGGAGCACGTTTAATTTCATTTTGGGATTTTATTCCTTACCTCCCCCCTGTATAGAGAAATGTGCTTTGCTTTTCAGACAGGGCTGTTTGAAGTTAAATACACTTGCTCTTGTATTCTGGCCATAAGAGTCCTGAACAAACTGAAAATCCATGATAAAATAATTTGGATGTAAACCTTGTAAAATCTTATAAACCATAATAAGTTTTAACATTCAACAAGGAGCTAATTCAACTCTTTAAAATGGTTTGGACTAATGTGCTTTCTAGAGATTAAGGACAACTCTCATTAGTTTGTTCTGAGCTGTTTGAAGCTTATCCGTTCAGGATATGCAGGTGGCATTAAACTAATAATGTTGCTAATATTCTCATGGTTTCTTTATCAAGGAATTTGGATATTCCTGCCAAATGATGGTCCACTAGGCTGCTCCAGATGAAGAGGAGAGAGGATAATGGCCCAAACATGAGAGAGAAGAATGAAAAGAAAGGGACTGCTACAGAAAATGGAACAATTTAATGGGAAGAGGAGAAAAAGTGTCAGTGAATGAAAGGGACTGTAAGAACATTCTTTTCCAATAAAACACTTCAGAGGACAAGATTTATTGCTCTTTGCTGTACTGTTGGAATTGTATTGACAGGAGCAGTTTATACTGTGCCTTTTAAAATTAACCAGCATCTGTCAGAGCTAAAACTAACATGTGGAGGGCTGGTAGCGCTGCCTCCATAGCTTGTTAATTGGTGAGGCAGCGCAGTAAGATGGAGACAGCTACACACAGGATGTTCAGCAAGCCAAGGTAAGGCCGCAACAACAGTGTGACATGTGGAACATTGACAAGCAACTGCAGAGGGATTGGACTGGTGCATGTATCACGCAACAAGCTGAACTTGCATTTTCTCTTAATTAGAAGAAAGTTCTTTTTTTGGCAGAAATGCCTGAGAGAGTTGCGAGATAAAGTAAAGAAATGAGAAAGAATGCAGCAACAACAAGCTAATTAGCATGAGAGCTATAGGATTCATTAAGCAGACCTCCTTGATGAGCAAGCTGGACGAGTATAGCCCCAAATTAATTCCCTTATGTTCCCATATGTGTTTGCAACTTTTAGCTCTTTAACTACAAATAGCATATTTTTCAAATAAAAAATATCTGAGGTTTTTCAACTGTATTTTACCTACCAGTGGTTTCCAATCATTTCTGTATGAAAATCAATTACTGGACTGAAACAGTGGAGGCACTTTGACCAAACTTCATGTTGACCATAATTGACTGGACAACTCCAAGTGTCAAGCTTCTGCTGATAGATTTTCATGCTATATGGAAGTGAATGGGAGAGGATAGGATAGGATGCCCACAATGCTAGAAAAATACATTGAAATGTTCGAAAACCTGATTTGTAGTAAAAAGATCCTGAAATCTAGGTTTTAAATCAACATATTTCCCTATAACATTAAGTATTCATGACTAAATAAGCAACTGCCAAAGTTAGAGGAAATAAAACATCCTGTGGTATTAATCATTAAGAATTTAACACTCAAAAATTCAACTAAACTGCTTCAGAAGGACTGGGTTAATTAGATTTGATTGACAGTAGCGCTACAACAATTCAGTCAATTAGTCATTTCTTTTGCAAAAACGCCAAATGTGTGATGGCTCCAGGGTCTCAAATGTGAGGATTTGCTGCTTTTCCTTCCTTCCTTTTTCCAAAATTTAAGTCACTGTGGACTCTGAGAAATTGTGAAGGCCATTTTTCACTGTTTTCACATGATACGTCAAATAAATAACCAATAAAGCAAGAAAATAATCAGCAGATTAACCGATAATGAAAACAACTGTCAAAGCCACGGCTGACACACACTGTCATCAGGCGCTGCTACACATGTCGCTAAATTCTTATTGGTTTACAGATATCATGTGACATCACCCTTTTCTAACTGAGCTCTGCCCACTTTTCATGTCATGTCATCATCTGCCGTTTATCTGGGTCTGGCCCAGGTTGTGGAGGCAACTGCCACCCAGTCCACAATGCACCGAAGTCCTACAACACAGGCAGGCAGTGCCACCCGGAGTGGGGTTTGAGCCCCACTCCGGGTTTGAGCACGACTACCAACTGAGCTAACCGAGCGGCCTCTGCCCACTTCAAACCAGCAAAAAGAACAAAGAGAAAGAAAGAAAAACAGAAATCTCAGATGTAGCAACCCATCACTCGTGAGAAGCCAGCAGAGAAAATATGTTTTTAGGGCCTTTGAATGATTTCCAGTGACATTCTGTTATGGTCTTTGTTAAACTGGAGTTTTTGACCCATTTGTGTTGTGTTGTAAACAACCCAGTCTCCTAGAATTACATTTCTATACAAATAAGCTGTAACAGTAAATAGGTTTTGTAGGAAACCTAACTAACTGCGACCAGATTACGTTTTCTATAAACGTAACGAGATTTAATTTGCGTATTTGGGAAGTATGTTGATATTGAAACTTTCATCAACGTATTTGTTTCCCACCAAAATATTTGATCTTATCTACTTGCATTGAATGCAGCCTTGTTAATCTGTTTTATGGTTATGTGTAAGCACTCACAGCACTTGGTCAAAGTTAATGAAAGATTTTTTGTTTAATACAGAAGAAGTTCACAATGACTTCAGACACAGCACAGCATTCTTTCCCTAACCTAACCACAGACAGGGCTGTGGATGTGAAACCACCTTCTGGTGACTCCGCTGTTGTTAATAAACACAGCGCTTCATTCATTGCCTCTGCACATAATCCATCAAGCAATTACGTTTCCTACAAAACATATTTGAAGCTTAGTTGAAGAAACATACAGCGTGAGCCGTAAATACACATGGTGGCCTTGACAAATCAATGGCAATGACAAATCCCCAATCTATTTCCCTGCATTATTCCCCCTCTTCACAGCAACCCACAATGAAATGACTATTTCACCGCAGAGTCGGCCGTTCCTGTGACATCTCAGGTGAGTTACAATGGCAGGCTTCCACCTCAGCGTGTCTCCAAGGCAACACTGACGTTCTATTTCAAATTAATTTGGACAGTAGCGCTTTTATAAATTGAGCACACAGCAGAGGCTTCATTCCATCTTCAAGTGAAGAAAAAAAAAAGATACAGGGCAAAATGTCAGTCCATTAAAGACTGCTCTGCTCTGTGTGCCTCTTGAAATCATCAGGCAGTTGTTTGAATGTAGCAGCAGGCGTAATTTATTTGATTGTGGCTGTTTGATGATGATGGTAAAAATGCTTGTCGAGTACCAGTGGTTATGTTTTCTATATTTGCAGCAGACGTCCCTCGGTGTGAATAAGTAGGGTTTGCCTGTGCTTCAGTCAAACACTTGTAATAGAAACAGGGTGTAACCTGTCCATTGAAATTCCCCGGAGATGACCAGCTCTGCCTTGTAGCATAAAGGGCTCTATTTCACAGCTGGCTGCCTGTGGACGTAATCATCTATAAGAATAAACAGCGGTGTAATTTGCATACATGCTCCACTTAGCGATGTCGGCTGGTGATATCTAGATTCGGGCCCTGCTGCTGGCCGACGCCGCCTTCCACAGCAATAATAGACCAGACACAGAAATGAGAGAGGACAAGTGTCACTGATGGCGGCTTTTCAGAGGGAGTACACTTTGTCACCTGTCATACACTGCCCTTCTCCTCACCAAGATAACACACACATACTCACACACTATAAATATACCTTTCCCCTTCCTACCTTCTGGTCTCTCTGCAGTTCATTCACAGCAGAGAGACTGAGACTGAGATTGCGAAATGTGCCTTCTTCCCTCTCTGCGTTCACAGTGTGTACATATATTTCTGCTCTGCGCTGTATGTGTAGAGATGGGGGTTGGCGTGCAATCTCCGGTGCACGTCCACTGGGACTGCGCAGCAGCTTGCTGACAGATCGGGAGCGCTGTCTGATGCTGCACCACAGGAGAGTGATTAGGGAAGGTTTTGTCATTTTCGCTGATATTTTTGGACACCAAGTCTTTATTTCTTTTTTTTTTTTTTTCCCATCCCCACCATCACTGACAGGTCCTCTGTGTGTCACGATAAGGAAGCATTCTCTTCATAGCATGGAGACACACAGTGATTAACTAACGCTAGAGGACAGATTGCTTCCACTGAATCAAGGTCAACCTGCAAAAAGCCCTGTTTTGACAGGATCTCTCAGTAATGGCTCCCACTGAAAAATGCAAAGCTTAAAATTGGACCTGCGTGTGCAGACAAACACTACAAACCAAACAGCCTCTGAAGCCAGGCAGCCAGATGAGGGCAACATTATTCTGGCACAGATACTGACTGAATAAAAGAGGAAACAGAAGAACACTGAGTGATAGAAAGACAAAGAGAGGATGTTAGATGGAAAGGGCCGTGAAAGAGAGATTGATTGATTGATTGATGGAGGGCTGAGACCTCCATTATCTCTGATCTTCTGTGACCTCAAGCCCATCGTTATATCATAAGGAATAAAAAGATCACAGAGAGAGAAGCAGGCTTCCATCAGAGGATGAGAGGGGTGGAGATGAGGGCGCACTGACAGATATGTCACTGACAGTGATGATGGCCATCTGTCATCAGCTCCTCACACACCTCACCGCCCTGCAGAGGCACGCGGACGGGTTCACACGTGCATACACGTAAACACCCGTCGACCCTGCAGCAGGAGAGAGAGACGGGTTTTTAAAAAATTCATTTCAGCTGCTTCCCTCAAACTGTCAAGGTGAGACAGGTCACTCCTCCACTGTGTAGCTCCTAACCCTGTCTGTGCTTTTATATCTCAATCTGCGGCGCTCCCCTTTCAGTGGCCATGCGTGAAGCGCCTGGGTCGTGGCAAAAGGCAGATAACATGAGACAAACCATAATGCCACAATGGACATCCCACCTCTCTCTGCCTGCTCAGATTTCACATCTCCTCTGGCCATCTGTCAGAAAGGACTACGTGCTAGTGGGCTACGAAGCGGCAGATATTCAAGCATTAACACAGGCTCCGCCGCACTGCCCCTGGAGATGATACATGCATGCATGTATGAATGCAGCAATGCCTTTGATATCTCATGAGGGCAGTATTTTCTGGAGGTCCAAAGCAATGTTTGTGGGATAATCAGTGTTGAAATGTGTTTACATGCTGGAGGAAGGAGCTGATATGGAGTAAAATCTTCAAAAAGCATGGGCTTCTAATCTGCAAGCCCGGAGCAGGATTAAGGCACCTTTCAGAGGAGGCATCCTGCTATAATCCCCAGCCTCTGTACAAATAACAGTTTGTATATTCATACACACTTCTGTGCATGAGCTGAGCTGATCAGTACGGAAAAGTAATCAGTGAGGGAGAGTGCAAGTGAATACCTGTGTTAAAATGAGCTATCTTTTACCACCGCAAGCTGTTTAAAGGTTATGTTAATAACATTAAGACCATCCTTTTATAGATCTAAAGTGCAGAGAGGTCAACAAATGGGCTGTTCCAGAAAAATCATGATGCATTTTAATTGGTCAGTCAGTTACAAACAAAGTTAATTTCCTCATTTTCCATCTCAGAGTTGTTGACACCAGCAAGAAGTGCATTCGTATAGCAGGCTGCATCACTGTTGTTATTACTGTGGATTTTTATTTTATTCCTCCGAGGGACCTGCAGTGATGCCTGTGACTGGAGGTCACCTTCATCAAAGTCTAGTTTGACATTTCAACTCAATAATAAAAGCAGCAACTGCACACGAGCCCATATAACACTTTACACTGTATAAAAGTTATACAGTACGTCATATGGAAAATTAATTTTCATGCCATGCAGGACCTTTACATTTTGTCAAGAATGAAGGTCAAGAAAGTTGTGGCTGGTTAACAGCTGTTGTGACGGGAAGAAACCTTTTTCATAGGGTGAAGAAACACACACAGAGACAGTGATATGGAGCATAGCCCATCAGAGAGGAGTCCCTGGCCTGTTTGCAGTAAAACTATCTGTCTTCACTGTGTGGAAGTCGAGTTGCACTGTCTGCTCTCCTCTGCCATCCTCGTTTGCAAGCCTATACCTAGAGACAGGCTGCGGAGGCCAGCCAGCTCTCTGCGGAGCCGAGGACAGCAGCAGATCCAGCTTGTCAGCACTAGACACTGGTGCCTAGAGGAGCCAGCAGACTGAGAGTTGGCTGGAGAGAGGGTTGGGGTGGGGTGGTGGTGGTAGGGTGCTGTGAAAGCACTCATAAAGGTCAGCTGAGCTGGCTGCTGCTCTTCCAGTGGGCTAGCACTTGGCGCCTCAAAGGTTAGACAGACCCTCGGCTGCACCAGAGGTGATGAACACAAGAAATGTCACCAACACCAGAGCAGCTCCAGACAAAGTCGATACTGACACGGCAGCAGCTACACAGAAGGCTAGAGCCTTTGTTAGAGAGCCATTTCTGACAACGTGGAGGATAAAATATCCTTCTATGGAGGCCAGGTTAGAGGAATAGAACCAGATAGGGGGTTTTCCTACTTGTTTTTATGTCAGTCATAAGAGTGGCCACCTGTTCGGCTGCGCTGGTGCAAAAATAACCTAAATGATGAACACCCGCAGTCTCCTAAGTGTTCTCAGTGGAACAAAGCAAAAACCCTCACCTTTGTCTGACTCTCTTACTTTGCCCTCCATTACTTGCAAAAGTGACAGCACTGTAACATCTGCAACAATAACATGGTCCCCAAACATTAGGGGACTCAAAGTGGGACAAAATGGCTAACAAGTCACAGTATCACCCCCTCAGAGTCACAATCCTTCTGCAGCTCCCCCATATGGGCAGCAGCCATGATGGACTTATTAATCCCCTGGGAGGCAGGGGACAGAGGATGAGTGTGTCCAGGCTTGCTGTAATATCCTCTGGCCAGGCACCGTGTCTATCTGTGCACCGCCCACCCCCACTCACTCCACCAGTGCCATCTGTTTCCTGCCCAGCTCTCTGGCTTAAGTCCCTGCTAAGCCTTAGTCTCTCCTGCTCCTCTTGCATAGAAAATTTGCCCAAGTCAGTCGCTACGACATCTCAGACAGAGCCTCTAAATGTATAACCTTCAAGTTAGAATATTAAGCATTACAGTAGACAATGACAGTCGATCAAGTCAAGTCATTTTTTTGCGAGACGTAAAAGCAATAACTGATGGTAAGATGGTTAGAAAATTTGGGTTTCTGAGTTTGTCAGTTTGATTTATCATAAACAACAGAAAATGTATCTTGTCTGTCAGATCACCATTGTAAGATGTTTGATTCATTTTGACAATGTTCTGCATGTTTGGATTGAAATATTCAAAACAGAAAAATTTTGAATCAGAGCAGTTTTCATTCCTATTCATTCTCCAGGAGCCATGACATAACACGACACAACATCCTGGCAGTTATAACTGTTTACGCCTTGCTGTCAGTAAGCCACTGTCCGTGGTTCCTTCTCTAAAAAAGGATGAAATGTATTAAAATGTATAGAAAGCTGTGTGTACACTGCATATCTAGGCTATTTTTTAAAATTCAAATCCTTCTCTCTCCCCACTGTTTCTCCTGGGGCCCCGGTTCTTATCGAGCATCACAGCACGTCTGCTCTGGCCATTTCAGCTCCCTGACTGTGAAGCCAGCACACTATAGATCCTCTCATCTCAGCTCAGGACATTCCCTCAGAACTGACAAGCAAACGGCTGCAGAGGTGTTCAAAGTTATTTCTGGGATTCAGTGTAGCCTAACATTTGTGAAATATCCTTGTAGACTTGATGCAAAAGTTAGAAAGATGTGCTTATTCACTTTCTGTGGAGAGTTAGATAAGAAGATTGAAACCACTCTTTAGCTGTATCTGTACAGTAAATGTAAAGCTATAGCCTACAGTCAGTTAACATATCTTAGTATGAAGACAGGAAACAGGGGGAGACAGTCAGCCTGGCTCTGTGGAATGGCAGCAAAATCCACCTACCAGCACCTTTAAAGCTTACAAATTAACATGATATATTTCACTACATACTCGTAGTGTAAAACGATAATTTGCTGTTTTACAGGGGATTATATGCCAGACCACCTCTTGGCTAGGAGCGGTAACTTCTTGGAATCTCCTCTGGTTGCCTGGCAACATGTCTCAGCCAAGAAACAGTCTGGCACATAACCCCCCCCCCCCTAAAACAGCAAATGGTCATATTTACACTTTGGTTTTTGGACAGATTAAGCAAACAAGATAACATGTTAATTATAGTAAGTGGATTTTGTTACCTTTGGACAGAGCCAAGCTAGCTGCTTCCCCCTGTTTCCAGTCTTGGTGCAAAGCTAAGCTAACTGCTGGCTATTGCTTCATAGTTATTGTACAGATATTGGAGTGGTATTGATCTTCTCAACCAACCTTCCATTAAAATTTTCACAAACTGTCAACCTATTTCTTCCACAGCCGTCGGTAGCGTGATGCAGGAAGACCTGCAGCATGAATAGAAATTTAGCGTCAGATTCTAACACACTTACCCTGCAGATAACAAGATCACAGATACATTTCATTCTTCACTCACTCACTCTAATCCCGCCCATCTCTCACATTCACATTCCCACTTTCTGTTGGTAATCGTATTTGTTGCCACTGAATAAATGTCTAACATCCTCACAAACCCCACCCTTTAAACAGCCGCACAATGCCAAAGCTAGATGGTCATGGTCCAATGCCTTGAGTGCTTTGTATACACCTTGAATTGTATATTCATCAATGGGATGCAGATGGGTTGAATATAGGATTTTGAATTGCTGTCTGTCTGTCTCCAGTGAGATGTATGACCCCGCACGCTTTCTAATTCATAATGTGAGCTTTAAAAGAGCCTATAGGGTTCATGGTCCACAACTTTTAGATGCATGCCCCCAAGGAGGTAGATTCTCCTGTTTCTCCCTAATGGAAAAGGCATTGGGCATGAAATTTCCCCTGACAGCTGAGTCCTTTAAACCCAGCAAAAGATCTGCTGTACACATTGGGGTTAATCGATGGGGATGGAGGACTGAGGATAGAATACAGATGAGAGTTAGATGTATACAAGAAGAAAGACAAATCATCAGAAACACTGCCACGGTGCCACGGAGTAGTTTGGTGCTAGCATTCATTTGGCGCCGGCCTGGCACCCACGGGCCACTTGCCCTCAGTGAGCAAGTAAAGGTCAGACACTTCTCCTGTAGCACAGCTCTACAGGAGAATAGGGTCACCAGAAAAACACGGTACACCAGGAGATTACATGAAGCATCCTGTGGCTAACTGCATTTGTTGTTGAAATGTATTCTTTTGAAAAACATGACAAATTTATTGTTTTTTACTTATGAGAGAAATAAAATAAAAGTTAGTGCTCTCCAGCACGTGATGGTGGTTGAGCCAGATTCATGTTTGAAAAGATGTTCAGCTGACACCCATTTACATCAAACCCTGTCTGTCAGTTAGTTAAAACCAACAGAGATCTAGCTAACTAGCAAAGAAATTATTAATAGATTAAAAATTGTGCCTCTGTAAGAGACACATTTATATTTCCTTCTGATCTTCCTCGTGAATCCTTCAGCTCAGTATCTTCTGAGATGAGACTGGCCACACATTCTCCCCGCTACAAAACACTTATCAACCAATAACAGCACTGCGGCGTATCAAAGGACTATAAGGTCTACACTGCTGATGTAAGACAGCTATAAAGCCTGTAGCTTCCTATTGCTGAGAAAGCCAGTATTCGCAGTAATACCCATTCAGAATGGGAGTCAACAAAAGCTCTTTTATGGCTATTGGGAGCCTCAGAGATAGAAAGGCGTGTGTCTCAGTGTGTCTCTTTTATCAGATTGGTTAATATAAGTGGGTCCCTGTGGTAAATAGCGGCACTATATTGCCAGTGACAAATGCTCTGATTCAAACACAATAGCAATAGTAAAATGTCCCACTTTATCTCCATCTTCTCACTTAAGCCCCTGCCTGCTATCGCAGCCCATGTAACTTAACAAGGGTGAAGCAGCAGCCTCGAAGGAGAGCAGGGCCTCAGCATCTATTCACCTCATACCTCTGCGTCTGCCTCTGACAACATACCTATTTCTAATTCTTCCAGCAAAGGTCCACTGGGAGCAATGAAGCCAAACATTCTCCCAAAAAGAAATTGGCAGCCGGGGTCCATAAATGTTCACTGGCTCTCTGCTGTGTGAATTGCTGCAGCCTGCTGCTGGTGTTTGGCCTTGCTGAGCTCCCTGAACAGCTCTGTTTCACTGTACGTGTGTTTTTGTCTTCTTTATTTGAGCCGCAGTCTTTTTGTTTCTGGTTGGCTAGCTCATTATGACTGTGCTTTTCTTTTCGGATCGTATTCTCTTGAGCCTAATGTTAGTATGTATGTAGGAGAAAAAAAAAAGTGTGTTCTACTTTAACAATACAGAGAATTTCTGCTGTGACTGCAGCAACAACTGGAAACTGAATTCATCTGCTTTAATCAGCCTTATTAGCATAAGACCCTGGAAATGACATAATTATACTTGGGACTGAAGTTCACACTCACACACTGATTGTAGAAGAAGACGTTTGATGGTGGCATGGGCAAAAAAATGTCATTATAAAGGAGCTGGTACAGTGTGGCCATGTGAGAGTGCGTGTAAGAGAAAAGGGGTGTGTTTATTAGCCTGTTATAAACACGGTGTTACACAAGTAAAGGAGGTGTTACAGATAAATCAAAACTCTGACAAAAATCAAAGCTCTGGCTTACAGATTACCACTGTCTCTACTTCAAATACATGCAGCTCTCTTAATATTCATTTAAAATTAATTGAAGAATTTATTGTGATGCAAGACTTTTGAATCACAACCAGAAAAGTCGAGTATTATGAGCCTTTATCCAACTGCTGGTGAATTCTGATAAAGTCCTTTCACAGAGTTTCTATACCTCCTATTTTATATATATATAAAAAAACATGACTCAACCCAGTGTTACTTAAAGCCTCAGGAACATTTGCTGGTAAAAACTGAAGAATAAAATTGTGAAAGGAACAATACACTATTGAATTCCTATAGGCAAAGCCATCCCTTTACTATGACTAAGTACTTAGGCCAGGAAAGAATAAGAAAAAAAATGATTCAGTTACAAAAAGCAATCGTTTCATTTTATGATTTCATGTTGGCAAAATGGCTCCAGAACAGATGCTTTTAGTCTGCAAATATAAAGCATGCAATTGTTGTTGCTAAAGCTGGTAAAACTATTCTGCTGAGAGAAGTATGCTGATCCTTTACTTATGTAAAAGTACCTATGCAACAATCTAACATTACTAGTACAAAGAAAGGAAAAATTCAGTTTTCTATGTATCTTAACCTGTAAAATAACTAGCAACTACAGTTCTCAAATAAATGTAATGGAATAAATAGAACAATATTTCCCTCTAAAATACAAAACAGCATTAAATGGAAATACACAAGCAAAGCAGGAGAACTTCAAACCTGCACTTAAGAACACACAGACTAAATCACATCTATGTATAACACACACACTGCTAAAATGAACTAAAAGTGATCTTGCCAACAGCAGAAGCAATTTTCCTCCCAGAGATCTTGATGAACAGGCTTCCCGTGCTGCCAGTGCTTTCACTCTGTATATTGGATACAATTAGTCTGGGTAATTGCTTGTGGTTGCTTAATCAAAGCGGTGACAGAGGTTTGGAGACATAAAAGGAGGTGACAGTATGAGATGTTAAGAGGATGTCCTTTATTGACAGCAGCAATGTGTTACTTCACCACGCCTAACGTGCCACTCAGAAGAAAAGACGCTCAAACGTGTCTGCAGAATACGCACAGCACATCTGACATCATTAGCTTTAACCAACCAGACTGCACCTGAATGCACACAGCCTCTCAACACTCTCCACCTAAACATCATGACAGAGTGCAGACATTTAAGTCAGAGCTTTACTGCCAACGAGACATTCGTGCATTGCATTCATGCCGCTGAGAGGTTCCTGGAACAAAAGCATTTAACCATAACGCTGCATTACTTATTAAACACGCAATCATTTATAATAAATGCTTTTGTATGATTACTTCTTTACAACATTTACAATAAAACAGTGTATGCAACAGTACACCAGTCTGTTGGTACTGCTCATTCTCTGACATAGGTTGTTGATTTTCCACTGAGGAGGTCTGTCGAGCAGCAGATAAGGACTCCCTCCTTCCATATCAGTCCAATATCAGGTTTAAATTCACAGTCTGGGGCTGTGCCTGGCAGACACTGTCGGATAGAGATCCTAAATAATTCACGATCCACTATCCATGTCTATTACCTGTAAACTCTCCCTCAGAAGAGGGTAGTCACCATAGATCCATACGGACTGCTCTGCTGTTTGAGGGGTACAGCCATGTTAGGCTCTCTCAGTGTCGAGCCCATGTTACGGATGCGATTGGACAAACAACGGGTGTTCCCTGCTTTTGTCCTGCCTTTTCTTTGTTTCTAACATCAGTGCCTTATTTTGCCCAATTTAACAGGAGCCTGCTGCCAATTTCTGTTTGTAATAGAATTGCTAGTAAAATCTTTTGGCATATTCTATGAATGTCCACAAACATCAGGACATCTCATTATTCAATGTAACTGACTGGTGCTTTTGGGAAAAACAACCCAGTCTAGAAACTAGAGACTGTCTGAACAACATAACACGGCAACACCAGCTCATTTCATTTTGTTCTTCTTCTTTTTATAGCAGCTGCAGAGTGACAATACCAGTATATCAAAAGCTCAGTGAAAGTGTGCATATAAGCTGATCCCTGAGCCTGTATTTATCAAACAGCCCTTGCTACCGGAAATGAGGTTTATATACCACTAATTTGCAACAGCAAATACATTTTGTGTGAAATGTAATCTCACCCCGATTCCATTTTTTAGCCACATAATGAGAAAATGTTGTTAATTAACATGTGGAAAGTCGCAGAATGTTGAAACTGAACAAATTAGGAAATGTTCACTGACAATGTATTCCTTTTTTCCCCAGTATGACATTGCAATACAATACCCCCTCATGGCAGCTACAAACACAGGATTTTTGATAAAGATACCAGATGTTAACTGATTAACTTTCGAGGCAAAAAAAAAATCAGATGATCAAATATTTGATGATATTCGTTTTCCTTACACATGACAAGAATAAAAGGTTTTGATAAAGGTCACTTGAATTTGTTCTTTTTGTAACCAAGACATGTATTGAACAGAACATTTTACATCTGAAAAATAAACTTGTTGTCCAATGAGACATTATCTGTACTGGACAATTTATCGAGTGGGCGATAGTAATTGAGAATAGCATAGCTTTAGCATACTATTTGCATTTGATCTGACACTGTGCTAGGACGCTATATTTTTGGCATTTACCACAGGTATCAACAACATGAATAAAGATCTCACACATCATTAGCACCAGAATTTCTTTCCTGATCCAGTCTGCTTTTCTATTTGTTTCCTATTCCTAATTATTTCCTGATATATCTTCCCCATTTATATATTATTTACATACATATTTACATATTTGTTAGTGTTAAGTGGACAATAATCCAAGTTACGAGAGCAGTTAAAGGGTAAAGTGAAGCTCAAGCTGTTGGAGAAGTAGCTTTGAATAATATACATATACTCAGGTCTTTCTATTAAACTGGCTATTTATTATTTACAAGAGCCATTTACTCATAAGTCTGACTATACTGAACCAGAGAGAGAGAGAGAGGGAGAGACATTTATCAGCCACCACATGCACACGCACTGACACAGTTTTACATAATCAGAGAGAGAACATGATTGATTCACCCTCCCCCATAACAGCTGTATGACTCTCTCTGACAGGGAGGAGTGAGCTGATGAGCTGATCTGAACACACATCAGTCTGATCGCAACACAAACACTGAAATAACAGCGTAACTCAAAACCAAGCACAGGTATGGTTTTTACACTGAGGTCAGTCCACCGGCACGCCAAATCAGAGCTGACGATAAAGGGAACAAACTGTTATTTTAGGTCTGACCTGCTCTAAATAACCAGTGACGGTGCGCCGACTGCAGCAGGCAGGGCTGATAGGAATTCCCAGTATGCCCCGCAAAGAAAAGATGGAAAAGGTCAGAGCCAGCATTCATCTTCTCAGCACAGTTTTTGCTCGCAGGATCACCTTTTCCTGCTTTTATTCCTCTGCGTCCTTGGCCTTTTTCCCATCTCTCTGGGGTAAATAAATGGAATTCTGCCACGCAGCGCAGCCCAGCACTGATGACATTTTGTCATCTGCTGGGCTGCTTTCACTCACAGCAAATCATTGTCACTCATTTCACGCAACCGTCAACAATACTGTTATCCAGAGCAGTTAAAACCATGTTTATTCAAAAGGCCGAATGTGATCCAAATAAATGCTGCAAAGATTCAGCGTGATTTAAACAGACCATAAAAACTGCAAACTGAGTCTTGTAGGAGATTATACCAGATATCAGTTTACTCTTGTAAATACTGTTCTTCATGGGTGAGAGAGAGGTTAGTAATTCACCTAACAAGCTATTACTGAGGCTATGTCTCATTTCCTCTTGTGAGAGCTACTCCCTGAGTCATCTTCTTATCTTTGCCCAATCCTCTCCACCACCTCACCCACTCAGGATTATGACAGCTCTGGATGGGCTGCTGAGAAGATTTCTCCCACTCATTCTTCTGCTTTATCGACAGTATCTGTCGCCGCAGTAGGATTTAGTAGGCTTCCTGAGGAATACTAAGAAACAAAAACAACCATCAAACAATCATCTCCTGCACAACAAAACCCTGCCCTCCTTGAACGGCTACGTGCAATCAAGCACCATCTTGAATAAGGAATTTGCCGAATGTGTGTTTTGTAAACACGTGTGTTTAAATCTCTTGTGGCAGTCTTTCCTATGTGGCAGGTCCCACGAGAGATCACCACAGCTTCCCTACGGACAGATATCGCGCTCTGGTCCACTTCTACGAAGACAGACATTATGGCTGAACTGACAAGGGAAAGGAGGCTGCCTTCGAGAGAAAGAAGGAAAAGCGCACAGAGCTGTCAGCTGTTCACAAGCAGGGTGGAGGAGACCTAGGCTATCCACTGGAAGTGGGTTGCAGAGGCTACAATGGAACATCCACCCAGCAGCTCCTGACGTGTCTTGGGGTCACAGACTCCAAAGACCTGGTGGAGGAGGCAAAACAAGCAAGGTTCTGGCTCTGGCTCCAAAGAAAGGACAGGGAGTGGGGAAAGCAAGGATCCTATGGCTGGCTGCGGTTGTCAGGTACGGAGACGTCTCTACCGCTGCTCCACAACCTCGAGATTTTCTGGGATTAAAGGAGCAGAACATCAGTGAAGAGTGGTTCCTGGCTGACGACCCTACAGCTGGCACAAAGGCACCATCTGAGGTGCGTCAGGCAGAAATGCCCAGCAGGTGGACCCACCTGTGCTCACATCAACTCATTAATTTCTGTGGCTTTCACACATTGAAGGTTAATTAGCTTATATTTCTTCTTCTTCCACAAGGCTGCAGTACTGTTCCCCTGAACCCATATAAAAACTAGATTGTGCTGCCATTGTAAAGAATCTGAAATCCATTTTTTTTCTTTTTAAATGGGCCTAATTTTACAGAAAAATATATGAAACATATACTTTTATTTATATTTTAATGTTTGTAAACCTTATTAAAAGATATATTTGAGCATGAAAACTGCAGGTAGATAGATAGTTTAGTTTTGCGGTAGAAGTCAAAGTATATTCTTCTCTGTCTGTATAAGTGGTGTATGTTTGCTAAAGAGGGAATGGGGAGGATGTGTGTGTGTGTTTGTGTGTGTGTGTGTGTGTGTGTTAGTCCTCTGGAGTCAGCACGGCAGATGGTTTTGTGTTGAGGGTGTGTTGGGTGCAGCAGCTGCTCTCACTGCGCCTTTCTCCATTCTTCTCACCCTCACACCCACCCACCCACACATGCACACACACACACAAACACACACACAAACACGGCACTCCTGAAAAGTACACCAGGATCACCTGATGGAACTAGACACTGATCCCTTCTATTATTCATCAGCTGACCGAGAGCAGCGACATGACCACCCTAATATGCTATAAATTCCAAACACAGCGCTCTCCTGGCTTCGACCATTCGCTCTCTCTCTCTCTCTCTCTCTCTCTCTCTCTCTCTCTCTCTCTCCCTCTGAGCTCTCTGGTGTACTCTGTACTCTCCTCACCGACGCAGCTACAGTTTGTCATACAAAAAGCACCATGCAGACTGTGACATCATTCTCAAATTATGAGGGGAAAAAGGCTGAGCGATGAGCGGAGTGAGCGCAGGAATAAAAATGAAGCATTTTTCACTGTTCGCCCTCCCCCCACCCTCTCTTTGTCTCAGTCTCTCTCCCCCGTTCTCTCTCTCCCTCCCCTCCCCTTCACCTCTCCTCTCCTGAGGAGGAACTTCAAAGCTGCTCTGAAGTCAGTGGGATAGAGGAAGGGGATCCCTAGGGGGACAGTACCACACACACACACACACATACACATACACACACAGCCCAAAGATGGCTAACAAGCAGTCAAACAGTGCCCTTTGAGCAGTAACTGGGTGACAGCTTCAAACGGCCCCAACTCGAAAAGATCGCTGCCATTTCTCATGACTGTATTGACTTCAATAATGCAGTTTTATCACATATCTCTCTCTCATAGACACACACACACATCTTTGTGAGGGCACTCGTTGACAACCCTAACCATGCGAACTAAATGCCTAACCCTGACACTTAACCTAACCCTAACCAAAACCCAGTTCTAACCTGAACCCTAAAACCAAGTCTTAACCTTCAAACAGCCCTTTAAAGTTGTGAGAACCAACCAAAATGTTCTCACTCCGTAAGGTCTATACTTTTCTTGGTCCTCACAAAGATAGATGTATGCACCTATACACGCACACATGCACTGACATGCATGCACACTCCATATCTAATAGAAAATGTCTGGTAGAAAAGAATGCACTGATTTTAGAGGATAATAATAATAACATTTAATTTAGTAATAATAGATCTGAAGATACTAATGAATTGTAGATTCTCTAATTTAACAGCTGCAAAGGACAAGGTTCATTAGAAACACCCTCAAACTGGAAAAAGTAGGGTTGAATTATTCAGCCCTTAGTGCTTGATCAAAATTTTATCTAACGTTTTTCCGCGTCTTGATGAGGATGAATCCAGGGCTAAGCTCCCTTTGATCAGAAGATGAAGCAGGCGTTCGCTTGATCTTCCAAGTTGCTTAAATGCTTTCTACAATGGCGGGCAACAAAGAACCTAAAGTTACATTACACACGCACAGATTACCACTTAAAACTATCGAAAGGAAAACGTAATCACTTCTGAATGTCAGGTGTGACATTCATAAGGATGAGAGGACGAGGATGGGCTCTAAAAAGATGTGCTCAGGTTAATCTTGGCATCTTTCTAGGCATCCTCATAAAAGAAATCCACGGTCTGATTTGGTTATCAAAATGAGTCACACTCTATAGTTACACCAGCCTGCTCCAATATTTGTTGTAGATGCAGTGCAAACGGTACACAAATAATACGATCTCCCACAGAGGTGAGTATTGGAAATACACAAAAGAAAAAAAGGAAAAAAAAACAACAAAAAAACAAAACAAAAAAAAAACATACGATGATACGTGTGCTCCTTCTGCAAGGTACTGAGAAATGGGATGCAACATCAAAAGCAAACTCCATAAAGAATCAGCCACTGAGAGTGTGTGTGTGTGTACTCAAAGGACTAAAGGATTAAAAATGGATGCGCTCTAACATGGGAAGAGTGGTGTGCTATTTTGTCCACCTGAGCACGGTGACACAAGCCCTGCTGCAAAGCCAACGGCTGGGGGTGGTGGTGGTGGTGGTGGAGGTGGAAGTTTTGCTTATGGGGATAGTTTATCTCAGGTAGTCTTAATGGAGGAGAGGAAGGTGCTGCATTCTGCCTGTGAGTGGGCTGCTGCAGGTTCTGATGACGGCAACAATACACCACAACAATAGCACAGAGCTCATAACAGCCTCTTAAGGGCTGCAGCCAGTGGTGAGTGTGCTGCTGGGTATCGATCCATATCAGACCAGGGTCTTATAGCAGCTGCTAATAAATCTTCAAGTACAAGAGGGCTGGAGGTTTTAGCATCAGGATATCTCTTATACTGTCTGATAGGATAGGAGGTGAAACTGTAAATGAACTTTCAAATGAATCACTGTGATTACTACAACCTCTTTATATTAATTATATAAACAGGTTGTAGTCTTTACAACGTGGTCTACATAACTTCCTTAATGTAGCCATGTTGTAAAAGGCAGGCTTGTCTATAGTTGAATTTTATTTGATTTTCTGTGCAGCTGTTCATTTTGTCTTAGTTACACTAAAGAGGGATCAATTCAGATTGTGAGAAACGCACTTATTTGCTTTGTTGGTGCATCAGTAAGAGATCATTTACAGCTAGTCATTATCGTAACCGTCAATCACGAACACACTGTGACTAAATAATGAGAAAAATAGAGTGCTACAAAATGGTGTTCAGGGCCAAAAAAAAAAAAAAAAACAATTTAAAGGTTTTAGTCGCAGAGTAGAAACAGCCACCAGAACAAAAACCAATATGGTGTAATTTGAAAAATTTAAGCTTCTAATTAGCATAAAATGCCTCAAATATCTTTGTAATAAATGTTGACGGGGTCTAATTTCTCATGGTGGTACGAGGTCTAGTTCAATCTCCTACTCTGACCACCATGATAAGTTTGCTTTAAAAAAAAAGAAAAAAAAAAAGCACAACCTCCTGGATGCTTCACTCAACTGATCCAAAATGATAAAGCAGTAAAACTTAACTCTTTAATCAGAAATACTCCCAAAGTGGATTTGGATTGGAGAAAGGAACTTAGACTGACAAGCTTTTTAAATAAAGCATAAAGGAATTACCACCTGCAGTGATACCATACAGCCCAGATACGCCGTTGCCCTTATCCTGCCTGCTCAAATGCAGTTTCAAGGAGAATCAGAAAGTAATGTTTTAGTCTGATGTTCATTTTTCTTGAGAATCTGAGTCTATTTGGCACAGCTGTCTTTGAATAAGCAGAGACACCCCTGCTGCGCTCTTACATTGCAGTAATTTGTATGCTTTTTATGTCTTATTTATATATATAGGTTATTATGTTTTGACACTTGGCGAATGGTACTTGCCTGAATCACTTGAGCCTGATAAAAATCCTAACCTTTACATGCTCCACGTGCCACCCGTTCAACTGCCCCCCCCCCCACCCCACACACACACCGCCCTCGAGGGTTCACCAACAGCAGCTTCGCCCTTCAGGAGAGCCAAAGAAGAAGGAAGTAGGACAGGAGTAGGAGCAGTGTGTGTCTGCCAGCGGGATGAGAGGAGAGCGCAAGGGAGGTATGCACTGACAGTGGCTTCATGTGGCGAGGAGGGACAGCGAGGAGAACCGCTGAGATGCTGCAGACTGGGAGGATGGGGATGGGGGGAGATATCACTGCTCATCTAGGAACAATGCGAATGTAGTGCAGGCAGGAGACAGATGCTTTGTGGAGAAGGACAGACGGCAGAGGAAGATAGAGTGAGAGTGACTGACATTTCTCCCCACACCTCTATGAGCAGCCAGATCCTAATACAAGCTAATCCCTCTATCAGCCTCTTACCTCACCTGGGCCTATCTCACCAACAGATACACGGCAACAAAATGGAAGACTGCTTTACCAAAGTACACTCAGTATTTTAGTTTGGCCAGACAGGCACGGTGGTGCTCCAGTCCCATGCAGCTGAGTATTTGGTCTGCACTGTGACTGTCCTGTCACTCACACAGCTCCTGCTGACGTTTCCTTTTTCATCCGAGCAGCACGTCACGAACCGAGCGCTGATTTACAGGGTGCTCATAAGGGCTGAGCCAAGCAGTCATCTCCTATGTCGGCATGGACTGCAGCAGGCATTTGAATCAATATCTGAATTTTGGACGCAGTTGCATTTTATTAAGTAATCTGAAGGAGCATGGATGATGAGGTTTTGTCAACAATTAGGGGCCGCAACTAACAATTTCAGCCCTCGTATCAATATGTTGTGTCACAATTCAATATTCAGTGTATTAGGAAACAGGTCAGATCTAGTCACAAGCACTACAACTATCACTTTACTTTCCCTGTACAGACTTACAGTGTGTTTTGTTCATCTTATGCATCATTATTTCTGTAAGATTCAAATACAACATTATATTTTGCTTGTACATTTGTTTTGATATTTGTTATATTATATATCAGGATTTCATGCAGCCTGGAAACACTGCAGAAGCCACCACAGCAAAGGAGTTAAACTAAGCTCCGTCTGAACCTTTAAAGTGTGATCTAGACGTTCATCATTTCATCTCTAACCCTCCCCCTTAATCTGAGGCTGCAACTAGCAGTTGTTTTAATTATCAATTTATCTGCCTGTTGTGTTCTTGACTGATCATTTTGTATATAAAATATCAGAAAATAGTGAGAAATGATGATGACAGAATATACGTAAAGTTTTCAAAAGACTTGTTTTGTCCGAACAACAGCTTACAATCATGGATGACAAAAACAAACAAACAGACAAAAAACAACAAATCCTCATATGTCCTAAAACGTTTGTCATTTTTGTTTTCAAAAAAATCACACAAATCACTATATGATTATCAAAGCAGTTTCTGATTAATCTATTATCTGCATTAATCCCTGAAACATCTGCTCTTTCAAATTACCCAGACGCTGACAGAATCTAACACTCCCTCAGTGCACAGTGAACAGTTTACAGTCAGGCTGCTCATGAGACCTGACACTTCAGTCTACCAGCACTAGAAGAAAGGATTCACAAAATATTAATAAAGTGACAGCAAATGATCCCTGTCAGGTGTCTCACTTATAAACAGAAGAGCAACTTCTTCAAATAACGTGTCTGTGAGTCAATCATTTTTAAAAAAGCGAGTACAGTGAGTACAGTGTAATTTTAAAGGATTTACTTTTCATGCGACTCAAAGGACAAAAATTGGTTAAAATAAAACAGCCCTTTCACTGGAATGACAAAACAGTACATGACCACACATGCCCTTCAGTCTTTGTCTATTTACAAGACGCTAACAATCACTCAAAAAGTGTTCAGCACAAAGGAAATGACCATATTCAGCTCTGAACAGAACTCCGTTCGAATTTCCGCTTCTTTTAGCAAGTCCCGTTTCATCTCATCCACAGCCACGCGTTTTTACATGATGTTTATTATGTTTTCTGCCCTGTGTGCCAGCCTTTAGGCGCTGGGTAATTCCGCAGCTGACACCGCGGTGTGTAAAACTGAGTGGAGGCGGTTTAACCACACAATACGCCCCTTAGTTCACAAAATGGCAACAATGTTCCGACAGCGACGGTGATATTAAATGTCCCACAGCTAGCAGAGGGGGCGGGAGGGTGAATAAAGAGACGGCAGCTGGCCGCGGTGTAGCGGCGGAAACGGACGACTTATAAAACACAACCATCTGCAAAGCGAGGAGAGGTTGCCCAGCAAAAACACGGTCTCCGACCAGCTGCGTGTTACTGTGGGGTGCCTCTTTATCTGTAGCAAGCGAAGCACAGGGTAAATACAAGAAGCTCAAAAAGAAGAAGCAGCTAACGTAAACACCGACTTAATACGGTCATACAGTATTTATGAACCAGGAAGGGAAGGAGAGCTCGTTCCTCCCCGCTGATGCCCGTTATTATCCCTGCCTCCACCAACTTGATCCTATTTCAGCTTCTTCGTAAACTCTTACCTTTCCTGCAGTCTTCTGCCTCGTAGCTGCGGGCGTTTCTGGCGGATATCGGCGGGTATTTTTCTTTATTTTTCTGTATTTGGGACTGGTGTCGGTGCTGGTGCTGATGCTGAGCCGTGTCTTCAGTCGCTCCTCTTCTGGGTTAGCTAGTCCGCTGCCTTTGCTCGGCTTGTGGTGCTGAAGTGGACAGCGCACCGAGGAGCTCTGGGAACAAAAAAAAAAAAGAAAGAAAAAAAAAAAGCCCACACTGCGCTTCTCCCGCCCCGCCCGCGCCCTCTGTCGGCTCGGAGGAGCATCAGCAGCGCGGAGCTACAGGGATTCAAGAGCACTAGGAGAGCGCCACCTAGCGTGATGATCCCACGTTGTTTCTGTGTGACAGACTGTGCCACACTGGGGCAGTTCACTTTCTTATTTGCAATTCATAAACACCAAAAGGCTTCTTTAACACAATATGTTTCTTGTTATAGTTTAGTACAAAACTTACAACTGATGCACTGACCACTTAATATTCTGAAATACCACTATTCATTTTCTCATATTTTCTCCTAATACATGCACTGGTGTGTGGTACACAGTATAGCTTAGTCATATATCGCATTAGGTAAAGGTCAGTAATTGAGGGCAATAATACACAGAAAAGATAACCTGAGATGTCAGAGTAATAGAGAATAAATGCAGCTGTCAACTGATGTTACCAAATTATTTCAACAGAAAATAAAGCCATTCATCACAGTCACAGTACCTGACGTCTCCTTCCACTCATCTGAACTTTGGCTTTGCCAAAGGAAATAATTTTGAGGCTGAGAAATAATCACAAGTGCATATTACAACTATGTTATGCCTTAATCAGAATGTAAGTATATATCACATAACTCCTATGACTCTTGGGCGTACTGAAATGCATTCTTTTTGCAGCGGGTGAGTTTTATTGGAATATAATTATTAACAGTCTTGGGGCTTAGTGTTGAGTCTTTTTTTTTTTTAATCATTCCAGGCTCTCCTCTGACTCGTGGTCTCCTGCGCATTTTGGTGGGTCCCTGTTAAGTTCCACTGAGTCTGCTCTTCAGGGTCACATTGGGTGTATATTGTCTCGAGTGGGGGGCTGTAAGGAGTCATCCAGGGCAGCAGCGGCGCCACCCTGGGTGACAGCAAGGGTGGCCTGCTCTGGCAGTAGGCTGGGGTCTGTCAGGATGGCTGTGGTGGTACTCAGGAGACGGAGTGAACTCAGTACCACTGGGGGAACACACAAAGAAATGACAAACACAAAGAAATGACAAAATATATACATATATATGTAGCAATACAATTACACTGTGGACTCACTAGGTCTTAGGGCAGGCAGGGAACAGTGTTGGTCCAGCCAGGACAGAGTGGATCTACACAGGTCCTCCACACTGGCAGTGGACACCATTCCATTATAGGACTCAAACAGCGGCTCGATGATGATACTGAACTGACAGTGAGTTGAGGAAAGACGTTTGGCTCATCAAAAATGTGACATGTGGGTTAATGAATTTGAGTCTTACAGAGTTTAGAAGATAAAGTTGGTGTTAAAGTTCTCAAGCTTTTATCCCAGAAAAGAATAAAGCCAACAATGTGTAAGTCTGTCTGTCTGAACGACATGAACAATGCCCATGTTCATGGTAAAAAGGAGCATATCCAGTACAGTGATGTGACTCACTGATGTGTTTTTAAACATTTTTGGACACTGGAGCTCTATGGCACGGTGGAATATGATATATAAAGCTTTGGAAACACACACAAACTTGTTATTGAAATCAATATATTGTTGGTTTTGGTCTTTTCATATGATTTGTTGAAAGTGGAAAACAAAAGAAGAATTAAACTAGTGGCTGACAACAAAGAAAATCAGTGGACAAATATCTGATAATAATCTCTGGAGGATCCATAGCAAATACCTTAATACTCATGGAGAGGAAATACCCTCAAGGTGTTTTTTGTGCAACACACAAATATGATAAAACCATTATCTAATCTTCTTATCTTGCCTGCAGGCTAACAGCAGCAGTAACAGATTCAGTGGTTATTAAGGCCAGAGTTATGTATTAAATTTACTTTTTTTTTTTTTGGCAACACACAGACATTTGTTTTATCTGCCTGATTAAACTGACAAGCCCGACATTAATAATGTGCTCCTTTTGAATTAAAAGTACCGTGTTACACTCAAATCTGTACAAAACCCAGGTTTGGAAATTTACCATATGTACTGGACCAAAGTCTCCATTTCAGAGGACATTTTCCCTGCCACGCTTTAAAAACATTATCCCCTCTCAGTATCTGTCCAGATTGGCATAACGCTCAGTGTAATTATCTCATTTGGATTCAAAGAAAAAGGTTTTGGGAATAAAACATAATTTGAAATTCCTCCAAAGTCTGAAGAAGCCAAACGATGCTGCAGCCAGCTACTGTACTGAAACATAAAAACCTCACACAGGAATAGATGCGTACATTTAGTACACAACACTTGAAACACTTGCACTCTTGTAATTTTTTTGTATGTAGAGTAAGTAAGATTTTATAGTCCTGTCTCTGGAAGTGTGATGTTTTAATTAACCTTCGGTAGGTTTACATTGGTAAAGATACAATCCAGAACTTCCAGTTTTGCAGGGTTTGTGCCTGGACGTACTCTCTGAACTTCTGCCTCATGTGGTCAAAGCGCTGCCGTGTGATGGGCACACCGGTGGCCGGTAGCTGCTGCTGGCACGCACTGCATGGATAGACACATGAGTCAACAGCCCCCATAACACAACTGACAGAGAGCAAAACCAATGAACCAATGGCTTCTAAACAGCTGTATGTCACATTAACAAGTACAGTCCTAACTGCAGGGTACTTTATGCACAGTGCAGATGTGAACATGTATTTATCCTGTTCCACTAATGATAAAACATTTCTTTGTAATTAATGCAAAGTGTTCTTCATCACACACACACATATAAAGTTGAGTTTGGCTAAAGGTCTCACTTGATGGCAGAGTTGAGGAGCTGGATTTCCTCTCTGAGTCTCTGAGCCTCCTCGTGCAGCTGAGCTCTCTCCTGCTGCATCTTGCTGATGTACTCAGCCGTCTTCTGCAGTGTGGTGGCTTTGCTGATCTGTGCCAACAGACAGAGGGATTGCCACGTCAGCCATACACCACAATTACTCACAAATACTCAATATTACTGTGGCTACATCGCTATTAATAAGGTGTATCTTTATCTGCATTTACATGTCAAAGTTTTCCAGTTAAATTCTTCATTGGATCAACTGCTCTTTGGTGATGCTCTCTGCCTCCACCTCTCAGTACATCTATCTATAATGCAGCTGCATGTCTTCTCACAGTACCTTTATGCTTGGCTGAGAGCTGAGTGTTGTCACAAGGTTGTGTAAAGTGTCAAATCCCAGTTTGATGTTGAAACGCCTCTTCTGCTCCGCTGAGATGTGAGTTATCCTCCTGGTCTCTGTTTGCTGCAGATAACACATCTTAGAAATATGTACATCGCACTGAGGGTGACTTGCTGGGTCAACAATTACTTTCCTATACTTTTCACATATTTAGCACTCAACAGGGATGTATGCATTCATATTCAAAATAATACTCAATGCCATGCCATGCACTGTTTAAAAACACTGAATGAGACAGGATGTCCTACCTTACTTGATTCTATCTTTCCATAACCGGAGAAGCCTGACTGTGGGGACTCGGGGTTGGCTAGAGGGTTTGGTGGTGATGTTCGTCCTGGATGTTCTGGAAAATTAACTAAAACAAACAGATAACATTAAAAAAATATATTTGCAGGTAAATATTTGATGAAATAATGATGCATCTGAATGCGTTCATTCACGAATGACTTATTTACATGCACTGCTGTGTCTCTCCAGGACAATAATGTGATTGAATTGTATCAGTCACATATACTGTGGCTGTGGATGCTGACTTCTACAGCAAGCTTTATTTGACCAAACCTCCCTGCAAGATCCACCCACAACTGATGAGAACATTAAAAAAACACAGAAAATCATCAACGTGTTGAAAGATTCTATCATTTTATCTTACACATTATGCTGTGTGATAATTATGGAGCTCCGAAACTGACAAAAGGTGCTAAATGGTTATCAGACAAGTCACAGAGAAATACAAAGCCTTTTCATTTTCTTTGAGGCTCAAATCAGTTGGTAAAAAAGGGGGAAAAAAGCTTTTTACTGTTTTCTTAAGCACTAATCATTTTATATTTTACTCTTCTATCTATCTTTTACGAACTCATATCACTCATAACTGCTTTGTTTTCCAGTTCTGCTTCGGTCTGAGCAACATTGAACATTTATCTACAAGTATTACCCATTTTCCCCATGAAGAGTGTTTTAGTAATAAAGGGCTGTGAGTTTTTAGGACATTTGTGTTATGGGCTGTAGACTAATGAACTTTAAGAATGAGTCATGACTAAGTCTGTAGAGCTGGTGTGGGAAGACATATTCTTATTTTTTCTTATCATTATTTTGAGCACAAAACACACTAATTCACTTATGCTGACAGTATTGCTGCACAATAAACCACTGTATTTCACCACTATCCAGTTAAAAAAAAAAATCTCAGTTTTTTCTGCACACCATTTAATGTTTATTTACTTACACTTAAAGCTGCTACAAATTCTCATGTACTCACTTTAACCATGTGCCTGCTGAAACTCCCTAGACAGTATCTTGAAGTATTAGCTTGGAGCACTAGAGCAACCAATGAACCAGGGATACATGGATCATTTTGGTGTCTGTTTTCCCATCACTTGGCTGCTTCACATGTTAACATCCCTGAAACGACCTACAGTATATTTCTTGACAAGATTTGATTCCTTAGTGCATTTGGAAAAAGCGAGCAGTTTTTTTGCTTCAGTGTCTTGGAGCACTGAGGGCCTACCGGTTAAGTTGCTCCTTTCGGTGCCATACAGCTGGACGGGAGATAGTTTCTCAGTCTTGGGAATGAGGAGGGTGGTGGCGGCATGTGTAGAGCCGTGGGTGAGCGGAGCAGACACAGCCAAGCCTCTGGAAGTGCTCGCGTGGGGTCCGCTGTGACCCAGGGAGGCACTCTGGCCTTGCAGAGGTGCCAGCACTGGGATCCCTGCAGGCCAGCCAGCTCCATGCTGCAGCTGCGATGAAGCTCCTCCAATATGTGCGCTGCTGCTCGACTGCTAAACAACACACAACCTCTACTCAGACTGCCTTCTCACACAAATGCAAATATTCGTCCTCAGAGGGAGTAAATCAAGCATTTAGCATTTCTTGTTTTTTTGTTTGTTTAGTTTCTATAACTCTTTCACTGGAAAGATAATTGAATTTAAGAACCCCTCAGATAGAGTTCAACTAGACACTTAAATATAGACAACTTCATGTATGATAATTAACCACACTGTAAATTTCTTTAATTTGAGCCAGCTTCCATTTAGGTTAGCTGACCAGCAGAGGTCACTCGAGAACAAATAATTACATTTTTAGCCACAGTTATCAAGCTTGTTATGATTATCTTATCCATCTAACTCTTGGCAAGAAAGAAAATGAGTATATTTCCCAAAATGTCAAACTATTCCTTTAAGTTAATGAATTATTTGTTGTTGAGATGCTGTGCCGAGCCAGTTACTGTGTCAAAATGTGTGACAGTAAGGGTTAGGCTCACCACAGAGCTGGGAGATGATGACCTCTGACCTTTGGCTGTCACTACAGTAGCATCAAATCCCAGCGATGGCTTCCCTGAAAGCACAAAAACCAGAAACATGATCCCACTGTTTTATTCTCATTAATAACTGATGTTAAGGACAGAACGAGGGAGAGAACTGACTCACGTTCACGGGTGCCGGAGGAGAGCAGCTTAGCTAGGCAGCTAGTGGGTGTGGGGGTGGTGGACTGGGGGCCAGACAGAGCTACAGATGGACTAACCGTCCTCACTCCTCCTGTCTTTTGCTTGTGCTTCCCTCTGACCCCTGTGACAGCCACCTGCTCCGGGACTGAGAAGCAGTGGGCTGCAGTGACAGAGGGCAGCGCTGCCAGGACCGGGTCGGACACGGCAGTGGGGTAGCTGAGAGAGTGGCATGGAGTCTGGGGGTATGTGTCCCCTGAGTGCAGGAAGCCTTGACCCTGGTGCACAGAGCCCTGGCCCCCCACAGACGAGGCGGTGTGGGTAATGACAGACGAGGTCACGCTGGTCGTTGTGTAGTAACCAAACTTGTGGCATGGCAGTGGGTACAAAAAAGGAATACTTGCAGTGACTGGCTGCTCAATGCTGGTGGTGAATGCTATAGAAATAGGTGGATCAGAGTATGACTGATGCCCATATGGCATGGCTCCTGATATGATGCTGGATGTGTTGTATTCACTGCAGTCCTGGCCTGGCCTGGCCTGGTCTGGTCTGGTATCGGATGAGGAGGGCTGAGGCAAATTGTCAGATGACAGATTGGGCTGGAAAAGAAAGATTCAGTCATTTTTACTGATTAAAAAAACACTACGATTACTTGCTAATGAAATATTTCTGCAGCAACACATCTCACAAGCAGGAGGAGCTGTAAAAGGAGACATACCTGAGCAAGCTGGCTGTCAATGAGTAACTGAGGAGCTGTTACTACAGGGGAGGGAACTGGAGCAAACGCTGTGCTGGATGAGCTCTCAAAATAGCCACAGTCAGCAAAACCAGTCTGCTCAGTGGGCTGGCCCCTGTAGTTCATAAATACATCTGAGAAAACCACACACATGCTGTTAATCAAACTGTCAGTTAGAAAGAAACTTTGAGCACTGACACTGGACAATCGACTTCAGTTCCTTTATGTAAGCAATTTATATCATCACTGAGATGTAAATCTCTCAGCATAGAGGAAACACAATGACAACAAATACAATGCAAACAACAAGAAAATTATTACACTGTACTTAACCTAAAATATATTCACATAGCTTGTTTACTAAGGTTCAGCTGAGCCAAACATGTCTTAATTATAGTCATTTATCTAAAAGCCAACTTCAACAAATGTCAGTGTAAAAAAAAAAAAAAAAAAAGGAGGGTCAGGTGTCCGGCCTACATAGCTGAATTCTAATAGAAATTACAATAAATTACAAAACTACTACGGGTGAATATTAGATTATTAGCCTTGTTATGTTCTGAAGAAATCTGTGGAAAAATCAAAGCTGATTATAAAATGTATAAAACAAATTCTGGCATAAATTTCACTCTCTGGCCACAAAAGCTGTGATTTTGACATGGCTCAAAGTAGCTTGAAAATATTACTGTCTCTGTGCAATTTGACATCACAGTCACGGCAGGTCACCCTCCAAAACACTGCGAAGCTCTCTGTGAGACGTGGTCACTCAAGGTATTTGCTTTGTATCTGCCAGGCCACATATTTTCGGAGCCACACTGGCAAGTGATGGTGGCAAGATGCCATCTGTGATTAAAAACCGTTTCTCAGCATTTAAATTTACTCACTTCAAACCAAGTTTTAACCAGTCGAGCCGACAAATATTAACGAGACCCCATCTTTTTAGAACTGAACCCCTATCAACATTAACATGTACAGTATTCAGAATCCAGCATGAGACAAGCACTGTAAATACAGGAACAATGTGTTGGACAATCTGCAGATACATACCAGTGGGTCTGTGTTTTCGTCTCAGTCAGGAGAAACTACTGGCTGAACATGCTGTCTCAGACAAGTGATCTGTATTTCCATCTAAGAGGAGCTCCGAGACTCCGAACACATTTAATTCATGGCAGTGTCACTCTGACAGACACTCACCAACTCCCTGCACCTTGTGACCAAAAGAGAGGCAGACAGCTGATCCCTCAGGACACTGCCAGTGTGGTGTACTGAAGCCACACACACAGACACACACACACATTACAACAGAGAGCAGCAGGTTGTTTGTGGGTTACAAAGGCTGACTTGTAGCCAGAGGGCTGCTGGGTTGCTTCACTGAAAGTCACACACACGCCAGAACAACCACAGCCATTGTATCCCCAAGAAAGGAACTAACCTCCAGCCTGCTTCCTCCCTGCTGTATGAAGCTCTTCTGCTGTCTGTGTGCTGCTGCAGGCTAGCGGTCTGCCCTCAAAACAGCAGAAAAAAAAACAAACCCTTTCCCTGCTTCTAACACTCGAAGGGACGTATCAAAGTATGAACTTAGAAAAGGATTCAGGAGTCATTCGTTAGAGAATCAAATATGCTGCAGCCAAACAGAACTTATTCAAACTGTGGCATAGATTAACTGGTGCTCAACATTTTGTCATAGGTTTACTTCACCGAGACGTTTTCTAAATCATTAAATAATTAATTTTTTTGAACTGAAAGTCACTGTGAAACTCAGCAGAGCAAAGGGGAACTGCAGAATTAGATACTAATTCTCTCTGGGTTTGTCACTGCAAGTGACCCCTTACATATTACACACAGTCATTTTTACATTTGTTGTAAAAATACAGATTGCAGAAGCTTCAATTAATAATCACATTTATTTGCAGGAATCTGTGTTAAAACCCAATGGTAAACCAAAACCTTCAAAGAAAGTTAGACTTCAAAATGAAGCAAATTAAGAAATGATCAGGCTGATTTTTAAACAGAGGTCATCAAGACCTTGTTTTGGAGAAGGAAATTCCACCGTCTCCCAGCCCATCACCTTATGTTCCACTGCCTTTTTAGGTTGTTTCAGAACAAGGGTTCACGGTTAAATACATCCTCTTCCACTTCCCCATTCTCCCAGCTTAACCCTGCCTTTGACCCCCCTTTCACCTCTGAGAACCAAGTAATATACCGCGGACACAGCACACAAACAAAGGAGTGTGATTCGAGAACAGATTTTTTTTTTTTCTTTTGATGCAAAAGCCCCCGGGAAAAACAATAGCCTCACACAAAAATGCAAAATAGCAAATCCCTTCATGAAGTAATTTCATTTGATTTAAAGGCTTAATATCTGACTGAATGACTTTTTAGTTTGACTTTGCTGACGTGTGTCTGAGAGGGACAGAAGGAAATCAAGATAAGCGCCTAGGATTATGGCTTGCCATAAGGACACCAAACTCTCAGGCTGATTTAAAAAGTCTTTCAGTTCAGACATTTTATATCTGTTATAAAATATATTTTACCGCACTGACTCATGTATCAGACTCTTACTGAATAATTAACTATGCTGGGCAGAGATGAGCAGTTGAAACCTGATGGATAAAATGAGAAGCCAAATCAATGGGAAATATTGATCTGCTGCCATTCTATGACAACGTATGAAGATCCCACCGGAAGACAGACAGACAGACAGACAGACAGACAGACAGACAGACAGACAGACAGACAGACAGACAGAGACAGACAGACAGACAGACAGACAGACAGACAGACAGAGACAGTAAGTAAGTAAGTACCTGGTATATCCATGAAATCGTCCAAGTTGAGCTGCAGCGGAGTAAGGCCTGGCTGGATTATATCAGCATTGCTCGTGTACGCTGAGGAGGAAAAGAAAGCAATATTAGACATGAGAGAGAGAAATGCATGTGAATGCATCAGTCAGAGTGTGTGTCTTGTGTGTGGGTTTTTTGAGTGGTCATGTTTCATCATTGGGAATTTCCTTATTTGTAGGGTGGGTTCCTTTGTCTGTCTTGATGACCCATGTGACTATAAGCCGCACAAAGACACAAAAATGTGTCAGTGGCACAAAAAATCTTAAATCCCCCAAAAAAGGATTTTTCAAAATAGTTCAACATTTTGGGAACTACGCTAATTTATTTTCTTGCTGAGAGTTAGGTGAAAAGATCGATGCGTCTCTAATATCTGTACAATCAATATACAGTGGCAAGAAAAAAGTATGTGAATCCTTTGGAATCACCCGGTTTTCTGTATTAACTGATCATAAAACATGATCTGATCTTCATCTAAGTCACAAGTACAGACAAACACCATGTGCTAGAGCTGATAACACAAAGAATTATAATCTTTACTATCTTTATTTAACACCCTGATTAAACATTCACAGTGCTGATGAAAAAGGAAGTGAACCCTCAGGTTTAATAAGTGATCAAACCTCCTTTGGCAGCAATAACCTCAAACAAGCTCCCCGTGTAGATGCAGATCAAACCTGCACGACATTCAGGAGGAATTTCAGATCATTTCTTCTGCTTCAGCTCAGACATATTCTGAGGATGTCTGGTGTGAGCAGCTCTCTTTAGGTCACTCCACAGCATCTCGTTTGGGTTAAAGTCCAAAACGTGGATCTTCTCTGTCTGAGATCATTCTGTAGAAGATTTACTTTAGTGCCAAACTTCTACAGAGCTTCAGCTGACAGACAGTCACCCTGACATCATCCTGTAAGATACTTTAAGAAATTTGAGAATTCATTTTCCCCTCGATAACAGTGAGCTGTTCAGACCCAGAGGCAGCAGATCAGCCCCAAAATCACGATGCTCCCTCCACTGACCTTCACTGTTAGGATGATGTTTTCATACTGGTGTCTGTGCCTGTTCTTCCCAAACAATCCAGCCTTGGATTCATCAGTCCACAAAACCTTTTCCCAGTAGCATAGTGGAGCATCAGGGTGCTCTTTGTAAATTTCAGACACACAGTGATGACTTTCTTTGGATAGAGCAACGTCCTCTGTGGTGCCCTACCATGGACTCCATGCTCCATGAAGCCATGTTCCATTTGAATATGGTAAACTCATGTACAGAGATGTTAACCAGCTCCAACAACCTACACTGTGAATCTTTGATGTATTCAATATGGACAATAACATTACAATGATTTGTGTGTTATTAGTTAAAATAGATTGTGTTTGTTTATAATTGTAACTTAGATGAAGACCTGATCATGTTTTAACACAAACTTCTACAAAATGCAGATAATTCAAAAGAGTTCACTTACTATTTCTTGCCACTGTAAGTCTACAGCCCACAGCTGGTTATCTTAGCTTAGAATGGAGACAGGAAGGAGACAGCTAGACTCACTCTCTCTGAAGGAAAACTAGTGGTATTATGGATAGTTATTTGTGGACTATTTGTTAGCAGGGCACAGTGAGTTCCTGGAGTCTTGCTGTCACTGTGAGTTAGCCATCAACCAGAGGTAGTAACTACAGCTGGGCAAGAAATTGGCTTGAGCTTTAGCTGAGCTTGGTGCTGGTATGTGGACATTGTTTCCTTTTGGACAGAGCGAGTCGAGCTGCTTCCCCCTGTCTCCAGTCTTTATGCTAAACTAAGATAACTGCATTGTGTAATGTAATCTTATATTGAATTGAAAGATGTGAGAGTGGTATCAATTATCTCAGTAAGAAAACAAATAAATGTATTTCCCTAAATGACAAATCATTCCTTTAAATAGTCATGACTAAATAAGCAGGAAAAATAAGTGTATGTATAAAAATATGGGTGATTGATTGTAATTGATTTTTCCAACTGAGCCCAGCTCACTTCAACCCTGTGAGAGGAAGTCAGAGAAAAACACAAACTACAGAAAACTCTCATGGGAAAAATACAAAACTGTTCAAACTCTGGCAGAAATGTTAGTTTTCATCATTTATGGTGAGACACTGAAATTTGGAAAATTGGTTTTCAGGAGCTGTAAAACATTAAGCATGACATATTTCCAAATACTCATACTGGATTTTCACAGCTCACACATATATGTGAGATGTGATGTAGACAAAGTTTATCTGCGCATGGCAGAGATGTCATAAATCCAGGTTTATGGATTTTGACCATCATTGATAAAAACAAATGAAGTAGGGATTCATTTTCAGCCCAAAAATGCATTCACATGATGAATATACAGTCAAAATGAAGACGTGTCCACCTGTTGTTCATCCTTACTACTAATCACTTCCAGTCATTTGACACTGTATTTGAGACTGATCTGAGACCAGTGCAAAGTCACAGCTGAAAGTCAATCTGAAAACTTCAGAGCGCGGACTACTCACTGTTGTGTCGGTCACTGGCCCAGGGACATGGCTTTTGTGTCATGGTGAACAGGGTGTCGGAGATGTCGGACAGAAGGCAGTCCAGGTCAAACATGTGGGCCTCCACCGGTGCAGCTTCAGGCTCCTGGTACATCTGACTGGACCATTTCTCCAGCTTGGACTGGCAGATCTGACCCTGGAGCACATGAGCCAGAGATCAAAACACTTCATAGGAAGGAACTTCTATGAAGTGATACACCCTGTAAACCCCTGGTGTATCCATTAGAGGGCTCCCTGAAAATAGGACTGAAAAGACCTGAATGCAAATTGATGCACTGATGGCATTTGGTTCTCCCCACCTCTTTAAGTCGGCGTTTGGAGCTCTATAGAGACTGTGAAAAGGTAATAATGCCCCTTTCAAAAATAAAAAAGCTGCTGTTTGTTGCATTGAGAAATGAACACAAAAAGCTACATAATATGCCAAGATACTTCTTGTTGAAAGTGTTAGTGATGTGAAAAATTAATGAATCCAGTTGCCCAACTCTCTAAAAAACAAATATCAAAACAGCAAACAAACAAATCACATTCACAAAAACAAAAGTACACATATAGCTACTGTTTCACCTCTATTATCACATCCAGCCAGACACATGTAATGCTTCTAATAAAGGTTTCCAAGTGCCCATTCTCTTCTTGAAACCCAGTTAAATAAAAAAACACTCACAGAAAATGAAGCTCTAGACCCGGTTCTGTTCCCTCTGTGTGAGATGCTTTGCTTCAGCCTGATCTTCTTGGCTTTACCCTCCACTTCTACGTCTGAGGCCACATTTATAGGGAAGCCCAGATGGAGCCGGAAATTGTTTTGATTACGTCTAAGCACACGACATACCCTCTTGTAATTTGTTTATTTACCTCTCGATTTGTTTTCTTTGAGGGAGACCATAAGTGAGTCCAAGTAGAAATGAGGTAAGATTATTGTGTGCATATGCATGCGTGTGTGTGTTTGTGTGTGTATACAGTGCAGGATGAAAAAACACTTTTGACATATTGTTCAAAAACACTAGCCCATCACAGGTTATCATTATGTTGGCTTTGTTCATTTCTTTATTTTGACGTCTCACCATTTCAATAAGAGCAGCAGCCTTTTGTCCCTGACCTAATTTTGGCAGTCACATTCACGTGCTGGCAAACACGAAGACCTGAAGCCCCTAACAACACAAATTGCTGTCGCCTTGGTGAGGAAAAAAAAACATACATGCATATGAGCGACTCCAAATTTCACACTTCCGATGAGCAATATTTACATTTTTTGAGGGCTTTCCTGCAACGGGGGCGGTCCTTTGCATTAAATTTAACAACGCGGTGTCACAATGTGAGGTGAGATGAGATGAAGAAAAAATATGCAACATAAGATAATAGATTAAAACAAGATTTTAATGCCAGAAAACACTTTTGTCTCTAGCCATCTAGACTACTACAATGTATTACTGTCTTTAGCTTGTATAAAACACAGTGGCTTGTGTCCTGCAAGAACCACAAAATATGAGAACATTACCGCTATTCTCACCTCCTTGAACTGGTTACCTGTCATTTTCAATTGATTTTAAAATTCTGCTGCTTGTCTTTGACGTACTGGTCAGCCTTGCCACCACTGCCGGTAGTCTCAGCTCTCTGTGCCCAAGGCAAGGCTTGAGACAGAGGGTAGCAAGGCATTTGCTGTACAAGCTCCACAACTCTGGAAAAATGTTCCATATGCTATTAGACAATTAGACAGAAAACTTCAGTGTCATCTTTTAAAACTCTTTTAAAGGCTGATTTTTATGTACAGATTTTCATGTACACATTCCGTGTGTTTCTTTCTTTTATTCTTTTATATATTTGTCTATTTTTCTAACTTGCAAGAGTTCTGTTGCAAATGTTGTTCATTATTATTATTATTATTATTACTATTATCAGTAGTACTTCTGCAGGTGTTTGGTCCTAAACCAAAGTAGATCTACAGAGCTGCTGCTGGTCTGGTTGCAGATCAATAGTAATATTCCATCATTATCAGAGTACAAACTTCTCAGAGGTTGTACAGTCCACTGCTACTGTTGAAGCACATCTTCCCGGATACACGCAAAAGTTATGACTTGATTCAAGAGCCTTGATGGACTTTGTTTCACTCTGAGAAAGACTGACTGAGTTTTAATATGATGACTGACAGTATAGTATGTAAGAGTAAGAGTCTGTGATATATTTGCACACACAATGCTTTTGAAACATGATGCCTAGTCTAACGTGACAAAACGGCTTTCCCTGCACAACTCAGATTGTTAACGGTTGTATGAAAATAGAGCTCAGACTGAAATTAAATGGGAAATAAATTTTCAAATTAGGCTTTAAGAGCTTGAAACTGCTATAGAGTATATGACATTAATATTCATTACAATAACAACACCTACAATAACAAAATGGTTCTGATGTGTGTGTGTTTTTTTTTCCAGCCACTGCAGATCATCTGTTAAGCCAACGCGGAGATAACACCTTGGGACAGAGCATAAAAACCTGGTTTAGTGATCCTTGACCTCTCAGCTACATGCTGATATGAGCCCTTTCATGTGCCGCACAACACATAAACACTCTGAGCTACACACAGACAGTCAGACAGTGTTACAGTGTAACCTTAACCCTCGTCGCAGTGGTCTTAGGTTTGACCTCAAAGAAATTCTGAATGAAAACAGATTAATGGTGATGCCAAAGTTGAAAGGGGTAACAGCTGTATAGCTGTGGCTTGGAACATGGCACATCTCATATTCTGTGAGAACTATCATGAATGAGGTGCTTCCCCAGAGTCCCTCCCTCTCTCTGCCCGTCTCCTACCTCTCCTCTTTTCTTCCTGATCTTTTGTCTCTGCCTCTGTGACGTCCCTGTCACACTGACTGCCCCTCCACTGCTCAACTTTTACAAAGCGCTGCTCGAAGTAGGTCAGATTTGATTAAATGACATTAAATTCTGCAGCTATTTCACTTGAATAAAGAGGTACTGTCGCTGCCGGCAAACAATATGTGTCAGTTGCCTACAAATGTCAGACCACGTCGTTTTGCATGTCTCTGTTTCCTCTCTATTTAACCAGGGGAGGCGAAATCAACACGCTAAAAATAGCCGCTTTGGTAATTATATGTTGAACTCCAACTGATTTCAAAAGTAAACAATGCTAGCAGGTCACAAACACACACATACACACACACACTCACACTGACGACCGGATCAATTAGCCAACTTTAGCCTCCCAGGGCCAAAATCAATGTCTGCCTACCTTAGAGTTGCCAAAACATATATTTGTCATACCTCTTGCAGCATTGATAGAATATCATCCTTCTTTTTCTGAAGCTGCAAAGAAAAAGAAGAGAAACAGTTTGATTAATCTTAAAATAATCAAAATAAAGAGTCATGGTAGCAGCAGGTCATTTTTACAACATTCACTGTTGTAGCTTAGTGTTTAAACATCCTAACATTTGCTATAATTAGCACTGAAGACATAGAGCATCTGAGGCTGATGATGTCTTTAGTTGTGTATCTACTTGGTCATAAACCAGAGTACTGGACAAACTGAAATCTGACCTGATGATTGCTCAACAAAGTGATTAACAGTTCATCCTGAGGGGAACATGTTTGTACCAAATCTCATTTTCACAGAAATTCATCCTTGTTGTTGAAACACTACAGTCAACGTCACAAATGCCAGCCTTATGGCTGAATCTAGGGGAAAAGTCAAGGTGTCACCAAAGTCCTTCGGATATATTATCTGGGAACCAAGAAGGTCTGTACAACAACAAGAGCTGAGTTCTCAGTTCTCACCCTCTTCTTATAGTAAATCCTCCACTTGTGATACTCCTTGATCACCACCTCGATCCTTCGCTTCCAGTAGCTCCCCTCTAATACAATCGCCTGTTGACATGAAGCAGAAATACAAAGCATGAAACTTTCAGGACAGAGTAAATCGCACACACACATTGAGCCTCATTACACAACATCTAAACTCAGTAATATAAACGATAACGTTTTATTAAGTGTCAGGCAAATCTGAAATAATGTGCAAGCTTGTACTTCATTAAACCAATTTGATTAAAAATTAATTTTCCTGTGACACAAATTACTCACTTCGGGCTTTCGATGTGCATCAGCCTCAGAGCCCTCCAGAGGGGTAACAAACCCACACACTGAGCTCTTTCTCTTCTCTACATCTGAACGTAGCAGAGACAGAGACAGAATCAACAGATTTGCACCGAAAAAAATGATTAAGATCCACTGTGCTCACTTAGTTGTTGTTTTTAATTTCAGTTTCAGTTGCATTCTGTTGTAATGTCATCCTTCATCATGAGCGGAGAGATGTGAGTGAGAGCAGGTGAAGAGTGGTGGACTCACACTGGATGAACCAAGCTCTCCAGATCGCATTGTTCAGACGGATCTTATCCCTCCACAGCAGCCGCAGACCCTTAAAGGACTTCCACTTTGGTGAGACTATCTTACCACTGCAAAAGAAAAAAAAAAAAGCAGTCCTGGTTTTGGAGCTGTTTTGTGAAATTCAAAAATATATATATATGATTTGGGCAATGTTTAATGCCCTGTTTTTTCCCCCTTATGTTAAAAACAATTAGAGTGACAGGCATGCAGAAGTGACACAGTGAAAAAAAAAAAAACAAAAAAAAAAAAAAACAATCACTGGCCTTGCTGCCACCTCTGTTGGAAACCTGTCCTGATTTTGACTAATAGAGCCCAATCAGCTTCTTCACCAGTACACTGTCAGCCTGTTTGCACTTTTTTCCAGTGCCCCTCAGCCTGCTGAGTGCAGAGAAGAGGCCGCATAATGTGAAGTGCTTGGGGAGTTGCTAGGAAGCCAGAGGGAATCATTTTCAACATGCTTTTAACAGAGTGACATCGCTGCATGTCACACGCTCCGAAACAGCAGAGACAGCATTTTACTGAAAAAAACCTGTCAGGGGAAGAACTAATTAACACCAAGCTAGTTAATGACAAACAGCTGTTAGCACAAATACATTCCACTTGCTCCACATAACGCTGTATACACACTTGGATTCATTTAAAAGTAAAAAAATAAAAATCCTTTTTGCTGAATTTACATATGTCAAGTTTTTCGTGTCCTTAAAGTAAAAGTCCTTGAGGTCAATGTCGATTTTGTGGTCTGATTTTACTGGTAACCATCTGTTGTGCAACTATCATGAAAATATAAAAAATACAAAATTGAAGAAAAAGAAATTTTTTTGGGCCAAAGGTTGATGGGAGCTCTTCAGAACTAGCTGGTAAAGCAGAACTGATATTTTCCACTTGTTTTGAAGAGAACAATGTTCCTGCAAGAGCAGGTTCACTCCAGATATTCAGGGCAGGGGATAAAACTGCTAAAATAAAAATTAACATCTTATATATTCCCAGTTACAGTGTCTGTGAGTTATAACTTAGAATTAGAAAGACCTAGCCTAAAATAAGCATGGCGTGAAGTCAAAGCAAAGGGCTAACATTCAAAAAAAAAAAAAAATCAGGGGCATCATTTCAGGATCTTCTCTCCTTTCCCTCAGTTACACTGTAATCTTTCCAGTGCTGCCAACTAGAATCAAAGTCCAGTTTTTAGTGAAGATTTTCCAAGCTGTTGCACAAGAGACTGAAAAGTCCCTCTTTTCAGCACAGTCACTCATTACCACAACCTTAGCACTTTTTAAAAAGGAAATTTGTCGAAAAACAGATAAAAAGTTGTATGTGGAGCTCTCTGTGTAAACTTTTTGCAGCACTTTTTGCAGCACTTGCAGGGGGAAAACTCTTATCAATCATAGACTTATTTTTTCAAAATAATGTGCTGCTGTGAGCTCCAGATAATGAAAACAACTCATTTACAGATCTATTCCCACAAATGAAAGGGGGTCGTCAAAGGGGGGAACATAGAGAAGCAGCTTAAACTGAGCTGAGGTGGGTTTTATACTGTCCCTGACAAAAACCATAGAGACCCACCTGTAGGCCAGGGACATGCACTCAAACAGGCGGGTCAGAGTGGGGTCGATGCTCAGGCTCCCGGAGCTGAGCGGGCCGTAATGGTAAGTCTGGCACCACGTCCTGTTCACCGTGTCAAAGTCATATTTCAGAGACCCCCCGCTTTTCCTCCGGCGGGGCACGGAGTCGCTGTGGGGGGACGACACCATGAAGTGTCCGCTGTGGATGACCTGGGTGCTGCGGAAGGAGCCGGCGGACGGTCCGGTGCCGGCCACCCGAACAGGCTCCCCCTCCGGTTCAGAGTCCGAGTCTGAGGAGTCCGGGATCTGGGTCTCTCCAGCGGAACAAACTCTCCCTTTGCCCGCCATGGTGCGTTTTCATTCGGTATTGACTAACCCTTCCAGACAGTGAACTTTCTCCTCAGATGACTCCTCCCGCTTCCTTCAGATATCCCAGGATTTCTTCTAACCAGCGCTGCCTGCGAACATCTGTCAGCTGAGACACAGCTGTCCCCGTAGCAGCACACCTTTGAACACAATGTGTGGAGGCCGTTGTGTAAGAGCACTATCACTATGTCAACTTCCCGAGGGCGCTAATTATTAATGGACTAATCCTAATGGGAAATGAATCATTTGAAAACACAATAATACATATTGACTTTAACACATACTGTACCATAGCTCAGGTAGAAATATTCTAATAACAAACTGAGTGATTAAAAGCTTTTAACATATTATTTAAAATTTCAACAAGCAGGAGGTGGAACAGTTACTAAAATTAAATGCAGATCAACTTTACTGCTTAGATTTTGATTATCACCATTCTATGCTACTTCATTCTTCTCCTCCACTACATACAAATATTGTACTTGTTACTCCACTACATTTCAGAGATGCACTTACTTTTCTTATTTTCTAAAACAAATGATCAGTTCATCAAATACGACGTATTGTGAAAGATTAACTATCCAGCAGCATATAAATACATTCCAATACCAATACTATAGGAACATTAGACGTTTAGATTCATATCCATCACACAATACCAACATGCCCAACTGGTCTCAAATTCATTCTGCAGCAAGACAGTGAGCCCAAACCTACAGCCAGAGTCAAGAAGAACAAAGAGCCCTGCAAAAGATGGTCTGGCCCCCACAGAGCCCTGATCTCAACATCATAGAGTCAGTCTGGGATTACATGAAGAGACAGAAGACACGGAGACAGAGAAAATCAACAGAAGGACTGAGGAAAGGTCTCCAAGACACTTGGAACAACTTACCTGCAGAGTACCTGGAAAACCTGTGCAAATGTACAGAGGAGAACTGTTGCTGTTATAAAGGAAAAGGTGATTTTGTTTTTGTATGAAGTTAAATAACAAAAACTATTCATGACATTATTTTACACTTTACACTTAGTGCCTAAAAATCTGCACAGTCATGTGTACATGATAAAGGTAGCAGCCTGACTGGTGCCATGTTGCATGAGTACTTTAACAGATAATCCAAGCAATTTGTGCTGCTAATTTTTATGTACTCTCACTTAAGTAAAAATGAAACCAGTGAAAGATCAATACTTCTTCCACCAGAGATTACAGCCATTGTAAAATTCCATTAGACCTTTCTCATGTTTGAAATAAAAGAAATGTGATTGTGTTTGTTCAAGACTGAGCTACATTAACCTGGTGAACCTTTCAAATTTCTGACAAGACTCACTGATACAAACCTGAAATGTCTAAAATGTTGTATGTTGCTGAACAACTAAAAACTTGTGGCTCAAATGAACAGTTGGCTATAATTTATATAAACCTTAATCTGTCAACAGCTCAGTCACTACATATACTTGAAGTTAAAAGGTTAATAGAAGTCCTTTATGTGACTATTGTGAAGTTTTAACAGGTACCTTTTTCATGCTGACTGGGGCAAATATTGCATTTGTAGCACAAGAAACTCTCCTATTTGAGAAGCTTTGAGTTCAATGAATCAACTACTTCTGAGTTTTACACAAGAATAACAGAGAAAATTAGAGCATTTAAGGAAAATACTGGAACAACTGAAGTATTTTAACACAGGATAACACAGTGGATTTCAATCTTATCTGTAAACACAGAAAGCTTACCCACACCTGCTTTCCTTTAGGGCGAAAACCTACAAATGTGAAACCTGTGATAAATTTAAACATTTAAATTAAAATAAAAACATTTTTGATCTGCTTTAGTAATTTGCTAGGTTCTAATAAAGGTCATGTCTGATTTACTTACATAAAAAACCCATTAAAAAAAAAAATAATCCATTTATATCAAACTGTTTTAATGGACACAAACCTTCCATTCTCTCAACACACACTGATATATGCCATTCAAATTTAGATCTCATGTGTTACGGTCTGACAGTCAAATCAGTATTAGTCAAAATGAACTCCCTTAACAAGCCAGCTAGAAGCAAGACTCAAAGCAAGATTGCCAGAAGCTGTCACATACACTGAAGTGAGGACTGATTTCGTGAACTGTTTCCTCTTTGGTGTTCTGGTTTTGATTTCACATCTTGACAAAGTCACCCTTTGTTGGCTTGAGGGAAATTAAACATTCATAAATACTAACTGAACCATACTGAACCACTGCAGTTAAGACAGGAGCTGTAAAATTGAGAGGCATTCCTTATAATGAGGGTTTCTGCACATTGTTACGACCTGCATTATTTATGGCCTTCATATATTTACTTTAAACAATCTAATTTAAGTTACAGAACAATGGATTTTAACAAAGAAAACACATATGCAGCCAAGTCTTTATGTGACAGTTGCTGGCAACAAGGCTCACTGTCACAGACACTGTCATCAGTCTCTTTAGATCAATCATTCAGTGCTGCAACTTTTGTCTTTGTCTTACTGTATCATCATATGTCCAACTTTGCCAGAATGTGTGTGGAAGAAGAGTGAAATTTAACTTATATCTAACATTAGTTACATTTGACAAAACCTTGGAGGTCTTCCAGGAATTTGATGTACTCCTGATGCTCAACGGCAGTGCTCAGCTCCATCAGTTCATCAGCAAAGGTGTTGTCGATCCCGCGGTCGGCCAGGAAGTCCATCAGGTGGTCGTACAAGGCCTGCAAAACAACAGTAACAAATCAGTTGTCAGTTAAATTCAGTGTTTCGTCTACCATTATATTGGTGGGTGAGACTCCCCACCCCCATTGAAGATCAAGTTTATTTTATCTCATTTTATTTTCTATATATATGCCAAATCACAACAGAAGTCATTTAATGACACCTTTCTTATAGAACAGGTCAATACCTTGTTCTTTTATTAAACATATTAAATAGCCTTATGTTATTTATCTCTACGTGGTCACACGTTTACAATTCTCCTCTGCTTTCTGTATCTCGCATGGTGGAGTTCTGCTCCAACGTGCGCGCACACACAGGTGAGCACACTCCCACCAGCGGACAGAGCGCGCATGTCGGAAAATACATCGTGTCAACCACCAGACAAAATATCTGCATTTTTTAAAAAATGCTCCCAGGGTGGTGAAGATGGCTGTAAACCTAGGGGGGAAATACTGAAATTGATTCATGTTAAACACAGCTATTCTCTCCATGATTAACTCTGAGTTAAATTAATTATAAATTAATTATTGTAATTATGTACTGCCTCAAGTCTTACCCAGTCTAGAGAGTCTGTGTTGAGTGTATAGCTGGTCTCCTTCCAGTCTGAATCTCCCTCAGGCTGGAAACTGACCTCACGAATGGCAAAGATGTCGCTCTCCTCTTCTCCTTCACCATGACTCATCTACAAATGCAATCAAACCCAGCTTTACTTTTTAGATTCACAACTCAGTTTTCTCAGAGGAAGGTCAGGGACATGTCATGCTGCTACTCATTATATTATACATCCGGCAGGTTTGTTTCTGTATAAATGAATGCAGCTCATGTTTACCTCATCCTCAGGAAAATGGCAGTCAAACACCAGGGAATGTTTTGCAGCTTGTTTTGTTACTTCAACAACAAAGTTGGGCGTTGACACAATTTCTGGCTGAGAAGAGAAATACAATCATAAATTTTCTAGTTTTCAAATTTGAGTGTTAACAGCTTTAATTGGGCAATTTTTCAGGTCAACACAGTCATGTAGGTCTGACTTAAACGGGTGACCACAGGACTCTGGTGGTTCACCTCTTCTTCTGCTGACTTCTGCTGTCCTTGTTCCATCTCTTCCTCAAAGTTGGGAGGGATGCTGTTGTTGATGTTGAATGTGACAGAGATTCTGTATAAGAGAAGACACATTGTAAGCTCATTTAGTGTATCATTTTCTCTACAATCCTTAGACAACAGTGGTATCACCAACAGCTGCAGCCCTACTTTTCTCCAGAAACATTTCTTGAGAGTTTAGCCTCTGTGCCATTCAACTCCAGCTCCCACCCTCCAGACATCTTAGGCAGAGTTTTGTTTTTCTGGATCTTCTTCTCTTCTTTTATTTCATCAGTCAGGAAATCACCAAATGCTTTGTCACCTGTTTGACGTACAAGATGGGTTAGATAACTTCATCCTGGGACACTACCACAAAGTACATCTAATGTTGCTAAGCTTTCATATAACAACATTTTTTTCAGTTTTAGGACTAGTGAAAGAAACTGAACTGACACAAAACACAGTATGACTTAATTTCATACACCTACACACACAATACAAAACTAGGATATTTTTAAGAACCATTATACATTTTAACTGTTGAAAGGAACTAAATCTGTCAAGGTGAAAGCTGTTAGAGAAGACATCATGCAGTCATTGTTGTCACAAAGACCAAAACTAGTTGTGTTAAATGACGAAATGTCTTTATAAACAAAAAAGTGATATGTTTAATTCAGCATCATCATAACATATTGTCTTTATACCTTTAAAAAAAAGCTGTTCTCTCGCCATGCAACAGTGTCAAACTAGCTAGCTAGCTTAGCTTGTCTTCCAAACCATACGCTACCTTCTGTGTGCAGTCCTCCACATCCACATGATACCGAGGGATGAAGCCCTTTTGAAGTAAACAGTTTCGGCCTGTATCCCGACGAGGCTCCGTTGCTGTTGAGCATCCACAGAGACCGGGTGAAGGGCCGAGCTGTAGCCGAACTCGGAAAGCGCAGGGTCGCGCAGCTGAGCGGCAGAGCTCGTGCTGTGGACGTGGTGGCTGAAGAAACGCGGACAGCGGCTCCCACCGCGCGGACGACCGACTTTAGCATGACTGTGTAAAAATATTAAAGCTTGTAGAGACAGAATAAATTAGTTTGACAGCACACAACAACCGGCTCCCTCTCAGTTACTGCTGCTTCTGGAAGATTACAGCAACACACGTGTGGAAGGACACATTGACCTACCGTAACTACGAACTTTGACCCGGAAATAATACTTTAAAAACGAAAGAAAGTAAAGTAAAATTGTTGCCTCTATCTTTAAAATTCCTAAATACGATAAAGATTGTATGTAATATATACGAATAACTAAACTAAATTATTAAAATGAAAAATGTTTTTAAGAGAATGGGTAATGGTATGGTCCAGCCTATGATTCCGGATTCCAGCCCACCCACTAGCGCCCCCTCGTGGTTTAATTAAAGCGCTCAAGTTGAAGAGTGGGGCTGTGTGACCTCAGCAATGACTGGAAGGTTATAGCTCATATATCTATCCCTGAAACAACACAAATCCTCCATGATCCCTACATCTAATATAAAATAAATACAGTACCTGTCCACAAGAGACGACTGGACATGAAAGGTTATAAGATTCACATCATCACATCAAGGACAGTCTGTCAGTGTCTTTATATCGTTTGGCATTCACTGTGGACTGCAAAGGAAGAATTTCATTGTACAGGAAAACAGGTTTCCTTACTGTGCACATGACAATAAACACTTTGAACTGAAGATCCTCAGTTTTTGCACAGATTGCACATTAAAAACTAAATTCATTTGAAGAATTGTATTAACTGTCAGTATCACCAGAAAGGTGTATGAAAGAATGTGACAAATTGATGAATTAAATATCCACTTAAAAAAAGATCTATTATCTATCTAAAAGAGAGAGAAAAAACGATAGAACGATAGAACAATAGATGATAGATAGATAGTCTAAAACAAACTAAAGTGCAATAGATGGAGTAACCTGAGCTCTGCCTTATGCGCTTTTTGTATCATCTTCTCAGCACAAAGCCTGAACAGCTTTCAGGTCTGAAATTCTGCAGCAGCTCTCAAACACACACTCACAGATCTCTGGGACTATTCCTGTGCCAAAACCAAGCAGTGGAAAATTCCCATGTTCCTCTTTAAATCTTTCCTCTCCACATACAGACTTATGCTCTGAGGCAGTTGGTTTATTATTTTTTATTAGAAACGATAACAACTGTGTGTTATGTAAGATTATAACAAATCGTGTTAAATATAGTTATAATAAACTCATCAAAGGCATGCATTTAATCTTAGAAAGTATAGAACAGTACATGCAGACCTGTGAACTGTCTACTTTTCCTTTGCGAATGAAAACAAAAATCTTACAAACCTCATGGGCAGCACGATGTGTAAGAATTTCAGTAACTGAACATACAACATGTATCAAACAGTCAGCCTGACAGTTCTCTACAGCAACCCCAGATGCATTTGGTGTTTGATATTTTGCAAAATTAGAAATACTTTATGTCATTTGTTCAGGTTACAGTATATATTGTACAATCCTGAGTCCAGTGTAAAAAAGACAAGAGGAGAATCCATCCTAATCCTCAACATGGTGTGATTTACATTCTACAAAGTACGAAAGACCTGAGTGATCAGATCGTTGACTATAATCTCCATGCATTGCATACATTTGTTGTCAGCATACATCTGCAGTTAGTCTGTGCAGGGTCTGAGTAAGGATCTGTGCAACACACAACAGCAAAGAGGAGAACCTGGAGAACAAGGCATGCTACTTCTCCTGACGTGCATGTATTTGTGGCTATACAGTTGTAGATGTGAAAACGGTCATGCACACGTTAACAAGACAAGTGCTGCATGTAGACTACGTAAAACCATGTCACTGTGACATTTGAAAACCTTATATTTTAATTATAACTTTGGTCTTTTTCATGTTTCTTGTAATTATATAACTCCACAGACAAAGCTGCTGTTCTCACAAGTATAAAACCCTTTCAGATCACTTTGTATAAACCCAGAAACACACAAGTTTAAGATGAGATTTCTTCTCTTAGCCTCTGATAAACTAACATTTTGCAGGCAGAAATCAGACTGAGAACTTGTCAGCATTATTCAAAACAACACTGAAAAGAACAACTAACCAGTCTGCATTAGCTTTCTGAATCAACTTGATGGGACAGTAGCTTAGCAATTAAGCACAATGTTTGGTGAAATCAATTTGATGTTGAAGAAAAAAACGAACAGATAAATCATATCAGACCAAGACATTGCCTATTTAAAGAACTGTGCTTCAGTGAGGTTATCTGTGCTGTTAAAACACATGCAAATGTTGAAAGAACTGAAGCATGACACCTCAAAAAGAATCTCCTTTTCAGGTGTTAAACATGTGGCCGAAAGGCGAGATAAAATACTATCAGGCTGAAGAAACAGAGTTTATAAAATCTGAATTACAGTCTGGAGGAGGTCGTGGTTGTGAGGCCTCAGTATGCAGATTTCTGCTGCAGTGACACATACCAGATGCTTGTCAACTGGGAGGTAGTGAAATCCAGAGAAGTTTACAACACAGAAAATGTTCTCTGCTTATTTTTGTAACAAGTGTCTTTATGCAAATTCAGCTTTGTAAAGAGGATACATTTTCCCAGTATTATTGTCACTGGGTGATTTGAGGAAGGTGTTCAGTTTCTTTGTTGGTTAGCTCTTGGTAGGGTGGAGTTTGCGGCCAAAGTACTCTGGCGCTGCTTCCAGCAGCCAGTCAGCATCAACCAAACAGAGGTCTCTCATGTAGCAGCGGGAGGTGTGCAGCAGCTCATTGAAGACCACGTATGCAGGCTTGGCCTGGAAAAGGACAGAGGAGGGGTGGATGGCCACAGGCTGGTGGGTGTCCAGAGCTAAGTAGCTGCCGTCAGGTTGTAGCTCCGCAGCGTTGACGAACATCCCATGGGAAAGGCAGCGGCGAACGTTCCCTGTGTCTGCCCCACATGACTCCAGCTTCAAATTCAGCTGGTAAAATACAAAGAATTTAGTTATCAATAAGCTCAAATGCACTGCCCTTAACTGTGACTTTAGACATAAGTATTAGTATTAAGTACTAGTTAGAGTTTAGAGTGATGTCATGTGGTAACTTGTTTGGCAGAGACAGTGTGACTGTGCTCGGGCAGGTGTACAGGTGAGAACAGAGGCACGTTAACAGTAAAATGTGAATGTAATATGTCAGTGTACAGTTTGTGAGAAAATAAATGTGAGAGTTATCTGCAGCTCCCCCCATCGCTCAGCGGTTAGAAGAGCGCTCCGCTGATTTAGCGTCACACTCCTGTAGCACTGCTGGACTCATCATGATGGATAGTATTTTTTTAAAAACAAAAGTATTAAAATCAATGCAGCAGAACCAGAGATATTGTCCCGTTTATTCCACTCATTCTTCTCCCTTGTCCAAACCAGTCGTCAGAGGCCTGGTAAGCTCACTGCTTTCTAACACCACTGCCTCAGTTTTTTTTTTTTCCCCAAAATTTTCCCCAACAGACGCTGACTCAAGTGACTCAAATTCCACTTAGCTCAGCTCATTTTGGAGCCACAAAGGCATTTCTAAAACTTTTTCATATATGCAGTCATTCTTCCCCAGGACCTGTAAACAGACTTTGATGTGGAGTTCCCCTCCATACCATAAAACATCCTCCTCACGGACTGAGGTAACAGAAGCAATCGAAGTATTATTCATATTTTTAAGTCTAATATTATTTATTTCCATAGTTGGAAAAATTGAGGAATCGATGGAGAATCTTGTGCACAGGTGTTATAGGATAATGTGGGTACATGTGAAAGTTAAATGTGATATTAACTTCAGGTGGTATTGGCCCAGGCTCACAGGGATTTACCTTAAGGCAGATTTCTTTGAGTTGTGCCTGGACCTCTTTCACCAGACCCATGTTCCTGCTGTTGACAAAGTTCTCCCGACACCACTCCTTTAAAAACAGACATACACTGGATTATCAGGCAGCTCAGCCACATCATCTGATTTCTGGGTTTTGCTTAGTCACAAGTATTTTTTTTTCCTCTGCTCGTCCACATACACTCACCTTATTACCACTGACTTTCTTGAACGCTCTGTAAATGTTGAGGAGAGTCATGTGGTCTCCTTCGCTGGAGGTGAATTTCTTGCGTGCTGCGAGCACCTCTTCCCTCCTGCCTTCAGGGTTATACAGTACAGTGTCCACTGACAGCAGAGACACGATGCTCAAAATCTCCTCGGAGCAGGAGTAATCCGGGGACAACAGGATGGTCTGTGAGACAGAGCGAACGAGGCAGGAAGTGTTACACCAAACTGTGTCCGATTTATAAGCATGTGAACCGTGTGGCGCTGTGGGCAACAGGCTGTCACTTCATGTCATCCTTTATTAAATAAACATAAACATCTGGACAGAACCCCTGAACACAGCATCTATTTGTGTAAAGCACTTCTTCTTTTTTTTTTTTACCTTGGCATATCTAGGCTCCAGAGGGAAACTTGCCATCTTCTTCCCCAGGGCAGTGAGGAAAACCTGCCCCTCCTTCCTCTCCACAGCTCCCAGCAGCTCTAAATGCTCCACAGCAGAACGAACGGCCTCTGGGATAAACAGAGCAACTTACTATGACCTACCAACCCCGAATGACCAGAGGAGGACAGTGATTCATAAGCAGTCGCATCTTACCTGGAGAGGGCTTGGACATGAAATCAAAATTCATCACATCTGGAATCCCCAGGGCCATTAACTGCAGCATCACACCAGCTAAGTTACACCTGCAGTAGAGAGACACATACACATACACATACACATACACGCACACACACACACACACACACAGAGGGAAAAAACACAAGGGAAGAAAGGGCCATTCAATCACACTGACCTAAATGAATCAACCTATAGGAGAGACTCAGGCTCCTGCAGATCAGCACATACTGTACTGTGATTCATTACCTGTATGAAACACAGAGTCCTACCTCTGGATCTCAGGCACAGTCATGGGGATGAGGTTGTCAAATTCCTGCTCGGTGTAAAGACGGTAGCAGGAGCCGGAGTCCTCCCTGCCAGCCCGGCCTGCTCGCTGCCATGCCTGCGCTTTAGAAACCCGCTGCACTGCCAGAACCTCCAAACCACTTTCTGAGAGTCAAACAACACATGTACAATAAGACAACAACAGAACTGAACAGAAAAACAATAAAAACCGCAGGATACTGTTAGTGTTATTGTTAAAAACACTAACAGTAACCAATAACACTATTTCATCTGTCTACACTCAATATCCAATAATGACAAAGCAGAAACAGAATTTTGAATATTACTGATATAAGTATTCAGACCCTTTACTCAGTACTGAGTTGAAGCACCTCTGGCAGTGGCCATTCATAAGCTCTGTCAGGCTGGATGGGGACTGTTAGTGGACAGACATGTTAAGGTCTCTCCAGACATGATTGTTTGGGTTCAAGTCAGGGCTCTGGCTGGGCCGCTCAAAGTCATTCACAGAGTTGTCCCTAAGACATTCCTGTATTGTCTTGGCTGTGTCCTTAGGGTCACTGCCCTGTTGGAAGGTGAACCTTCGACCCAGTTTGAGGTTCTGAGCTTTTTTAATACATTTGCAAAAATGTCCAAAATTCGGTTTTTGCTCTGTCATTATGGGATAGAATTAATTTACACAAATTTAGTATAAGACTACAACATGAGAAAATGTGAATAAAGTGAGAACTTTCTGAATGCACGATATTATTCAGAGTTTCATGAGATGTCAATAGAATGCTGTTACAGTCAGGGCTCAACAGTGTGAGCTGCATTAGCACCTAAAAATAGATGTGTGTGAACCGTAAAATCTATTTAGGAGCACGTGTGTGAAAAAGCAGGCTCTTTTTTTCTTTTACAGTTGAAACGTTAATAACACAACAACAACAATGATGATGATGATAATGTGGTCCCTGCGCTGAACACATTATCCGTTCGTCAGAGCAGAGGGCCCTCGAGACTCCTCTTTTTCTGTTTTCACCGGCCTGAGCAGAAATAATGTTCTCACCACGTCATTATATATTCTTTAAACTGCTTTGGGTAGTTGTAGTGCTTGTAAATGGCTCCTTGACTCCTTTACTAAGGAAAAATACATTTTCACTGTGATCCTAAATTTTGTGTGAGGACTGAACTCTCTTACCAGGGTTGAAACGTTTGGCCTTCACCATCCCCGTGTCTATGACATATTTGATGCCAGAGATTGTAACTGACGTCTCAGCGATGTTGGTTGAGAGGATAACCTTCCTACAACCCTGGAGAGAGGTAAAAGGGACAAACGGATAAAATAACAGAAAATAATGAGCCACTGATACACCTGGATTTAAAATGGCAAGAAAGCAATTCACCATTGAGTGTCTCTTCTCCTCTAGAGGAACAAAACCAAGAAAGAAATTCAACCAATCTCTTTCAAATGACAATGTTTATTAAAAAAACCTCAAGATTCTCTAATAAAAAATTATGAAATATTATTTGACTCATACAACGTGTGGGAGTCCTTTAAATGTGCCTTTAGAGGACACAGCATTAAGGCGGGGACATTTGATGGAATAGAGGAGATTAATGGACGAGATAAATAAACTGAATAAAAGGCTGGATGAAACCAAACTGCCCTCCCTAAAAACGACTTATTTAATAAATAATAAGCAACTGGAAATGGAGAATTTATACTCTGAGCGTGTAAATGGTATTATCAGTACATCTCGCACCATTTGGATGGAAAAAGGAGAAAAATGCACTGCTCATTTCTTAAGATTAAATCAAAGCAGTTCTGCCAAGAGAAACATTGTGAACCTCTGTACCATAAATGGTATTATACTTTCATCCCCACAGGAAATACTGTGTGAGGAGGTGGATTATTTCAAAGCATTGTTCTCTCCAGTAACTCTCTCCAGACCTGACACTGATTTTTTTTTTCATGTAAACTACGATCAGATACTTTCAGTGCATCAGAAACTAAGTTGTGAAGGTGAAATTTTTAGAAGGAAGGTCACTGGATGCCATTAATTCTTTCCCCTCTGGTAAATCACCTGGGATCGATGGCAGTCCTGGGTTTTCAAACTAGTATAAACATATAATTTATCAAACAGTTTCACCCTATTTAGAGGAGTATGTCAGGGGTGTCCGCTGTCTCCATATTTGTTAGGAACATTTCACATATAGCATCCAATAACTAATAATTTCATTTATATTTATATCCTTTAATTAAACACATCCTTTTGTCTACACTAGTCTGCAGAGCTCTGTTTCTCCTGTATGATTATTGTTGCCTTTACCTTGGGAGCTGGCTGGAAGACCCTGAGTTGCTGCCCTGGCGGCAGCGACGCGTACAAAGGGATAACGACCATGGGACCACAGCCGTCAGGCAGATGCTTCGCGATGTCCCGGCACGTCCTCGCCAGAGCCTCGATTTCCTCCTGACCCGTCATGAAGACTAAGATATCATGGGACGGAGGTGCCTCCTGTATGCACACAACAAGACTGTGTTCTATTCCAGTGTCACAAAGAAACAGTACATGAACATGTACCCAGAAAACCGTTTACACACAGGTTTGTGTTCCTTATAATACTGAAGTAAAAGGTTTCTATGGTTTTGATTTAATCTGGAAATACAACCAATTAGATACTAGGGATTCAATAAGAAATATCTGATTTATCAGAGTCTGCAGTATTAAGCAACACTAAAAGAACATAAGATATTAGAAGATGTAAGACATCACTAATCCAGTACAACAAAAGTTTCTCTCTAGATGAAGGCAAATACTGAAGACTACCTGATGGATCTGGAAGACAGACACGAGTGCAGCCTGCAGGTAGTCTGACTGAGGCTGCTTGGTGTAGTAGATCTGAATGGGATGCTGCCTCCCCTCCAGGTACAGTACAGGCGACTTGTTGAAGTACTCAGAGAACAAATCTACATCCATGGTGGCCGACATCACTATGACCTGTATTACAAAAAAGGTAACAAAAAATAAAAAACATATGCTTCAGCAGATCAACACGGTAGAGGCAGAAAATGAGCTTACAGGAATTAATGTAGAGCAAGTTTTTTTTTTAATCTCACAAGCAGTGAAGGGATTAGCCCAGGACTTACTATGAAAGTTAAATATCTTATTGAAACCAGAGCAGCTGCAACTGTCTTCCTACCTTTAGGGGAATCTTATTAAGTTCTCTGCGTCTGCGCTGAGCGGTCTTAACCACGCCGAACAGTACGTCAGTGTGCACGGTGCGCTCATGAGCTTCGTCCAACACCACCACAGTGTAGCGCAGCAGTAAAGGGTCTCCGATGGCCTCACGCAGTAGCATGCCGTCTGTCATGAACTTCAGCTTTGTCTCGGCGGAGGTGACATCCTCAAAACGCACCGTGTAACCAACCTGAGAGGAAGTTTGATGTATTTACTATCAAGAGTCCATTGAAACTTAGCACTGATTCACTTATATCAACTCACATATCCTTCTCAGGTTTGTAACATGTTGATAGCAACCAGAAATATAAACTCCACATATTATTCCACATATTGAGATTATGCTATAGAATAAAAACAAAGTTCATTACAACAACATTCAGCTGTGTGTTAAAGTAAAGACTAAACACTTATGTGGGAAACACGTCTCCTGTGCGTACCAGCTTGCCCAGCTGAGTCCTCTTCTCCTCTGCCACCCTTCCTGCCAGTGAGATGGCAGCAACTCGACGGGGCTGAGTGATGGCAATGATGCCCTGTCGTCCAATGCCAGCCTCATACAGATACTGTGGGATCTGAGTGGTCTTCCCAGAGCCAGTCTCCCCTGATTTATACAGGTCAAGTTAGGGATAGTACAAGTCACATGTAGTAAAATGTAGAATGAAAAAAACAAAACAAAACACGCAAATAATTCAGGCTTTTGAAGAGATTTACTATTGTATTGAAAATCATAAACCGAAACGGAGCTGTACAATATTAAAGACAAGATATTTTAGAGTGGGTTTGCCCTTTAACTTGAGTTACACAGCAGCGGCTAACGCTGTAGCAGCATTAGCTAACAGTAGCTGTGAGCACTTTACCTATGAGAATAGCATTGTGAAGCTGTCTCAGTTGGTTCAGCAGCTGAGGTTTCGCCTGGTAGATTGGAAGCTGTTTCCTCTGGACGTCTATCGGAGTGGTTGCATTTCCCTTTCTAGGCAGCAGCATTCCAGGTTTATTCTTATCGAGGCGGAAAAAAACTGACCCCGGCTTGAATTTTTTAGCCGGAGGAGGGTCGGGGTCGTGGGGCATGGTCTAGAAAGAGTGACTCTGATTTCAAAACCTTTGCGCCTTTTTCTTGAGGTTCATTTAATGTAAAAAAAAAAGAAAGAAAAAGTTTTCTTCGTGCTCACTGACAGACACGCAAGCGTCACTGCGGATGTTTTGCTACCTCTGCAAGAACGTGCCCACGTGGTTAAGCCAAGCTCGGCGCAGATGTTTGACGTCACACCTCCGATATAAAATTTAACCCGAGTCTGGTCTATCAGGTTCAAACCAGGGACAATCTCATTGTTTTGTCACGGTGCATAATGTTGCAGTCACACCCTTTAGTTTTATTTTTTATACAAACTTATTTTCTCATATGTAATTAACCTATCTTAACCACCTCTGTGGAAGATTTGAAATACATAAATAAAAACAAATTAAAGAAAAAAAAAAAACAATACAATACACATTGCGATATGTATTTTTAATATGTATACATTTAGTGTCATTATTAAATGCAAAACATATGTTAAAAGGATATTTAGCCTTTTGTCCTTGAGAACTGAATGAATTGTTTTAAACAAATTAAAGAAAAAAAAAAATACAATACAATACACATTGTGATATGTATTTTTAATATGTATACATTTAGTGTCATTATTAAATGCAAAACATATGTTAAAAGGATATTTAGCCTTTTGTCCTTGAGAACTGAATGAATTGTTTTTCCATGTGACGTGAATTTTCCAAACAACATCAACACACTGAAAGCAAAGTGAAAGGGGTATTGAATTTCATTGTGCCAGTACTAAATACAAAGCACTGTCATTACATTTCATCATGAGTTGCACAGGAATTTTATCTTCTTTTTTTTAATGAATACACACTGTCAATGCAAAGAAACAATCGACTGTTCTCATAATTTAAGTCAGCTTCTAAGCTGTAATTGCCATTATAAAACAGATTTTTCTGAAAATACAGAAATATTGAACCTAGAATGTATTAACACCAAAGTGCCTTAAAAGTAAAAACATATGAATGCCTCACATCTATGGTGCCTTTTGAGGTGTCACATTATTGTTATTATTATTTTCCGTTTTCTGAAATGCAGCAGTCAAATTTGAGGACACATTTCAAGCACCAACATGTCATAAAAGGTCAAGTAATGTGGCAACACACACTAAATGATGCATCTAATATTGTGAAACCAAGGAACTGTGAGAACATGAATGGATCATTATGACTGACACATTGCTGGCTCATGCAATGTTTTTGATTTCTCCTTTTAGGAAAAAAAAATTCTTGGTATTTCTTTGGAAAACAGTTTGTGTCCTGACAGGACTGTCTGTGTCTAAATCTTACTGTGGAAGAACAAAGCAGGTGTTCAGTATACACACTGTTAGAAGTCTTGATAGCTGCATTACCTAAGCTGCTGTAAGAATAAACCACTCCTCCAAACCGCCATACAGCTTATTTACATGTTTTTGTTTTGCACAGGTTTGCTTGTGACAAAATTAAAGCCTTGCATGACTCTGCCACATTTGCATTTGTTTGCATTCCACTGACCGCAATGTGTCTGTCATGAGCGGCATTTTGTAATTATCTGATGTTCCTTTTTTCCATTTGCACTGCTGTAACCTCTGTAACCAGCAGTTCTTTACTGCAGATGAAAGGAGTAAATTAAGCTAATCTCCAGCTTACTTGCTTCATAACTGCATCCCATACTCCGTCAATATTGACCAAGGTATCAGCCTGAGACTTAAATTCAGTTTGTCAGATGTCTGTTGATGACTAATCACCATCAGCCTCAGCTGTATTTTTTGTTGTAATAGACTAATCTAAATGTAATATGGTAAACATTAGTCCTGCTGTGTGTTAGAGTGGCTGTAGACTCTGAGGCTGTGTCCCAAATCACTCCTTCATCCTCTCATTCATTCATTGTGGGATGGTTTGCAGAAAGTGTTCGTGCCTGAGCCCATGGCTGTTTCAGAAATCACTCCCTCTTTACTACAGAATGCACTACATTTACTGTCCGACATTTTAATTGAGTATCAGTTCTCTGATGTGTAAATGTAACCACTACACAGAAGTAGTGTTCATGGCATCTACACTACTTTCTACAACTGTCAGGGATGATACAAAATGACCGAGTGTCCATTATATGGGGGGAAGCGAATGAGTGATCAAGACGGTGATTTTGGATACAGTGATTGACACATAATCTTTTGGTTCCTTGCAATCCTACCAAAGTCTAGACATGGCCATTTTGCGGACCTTGCCAATGTATATTTATATCTCTTTTGGAATAGGCTTAACCAGATTTAGATTTGGATTTTATACACGATTCCAAAATAAGATGTTCCATTCACTAATCCCTGGAGATTAGAAAACACAAAACACAAGTGAGAAAAACATTTTCCAGATGGAAAACCTTTTATGTAATATTCTTAATAGTTCAATTTAATTCATATTGAAATGGAATGGTACACTTTAAGTAGAACTGTGCGTTTGCCACTTCCATTCCTCTAAGGGTGAAGATTAGAAATGCAAAGCACGTCATATGGAGTGAGAAACCCAAACTGTTTCTCTTTGTGCCCCCACACAAAATGATGATAAAACATAAGAAGGCTTAATGTCTGCAAATGGTGACACGAGAGTGGGCAAACAAGCTGAATTGTGGAATATGCACTGTGTTTGTGTTGAGCTTATGTGAGTTCTATCTCTGCTGAGCACGCAGGAAGAGAGTGTCAGTGGAGACGATAAGGTTTGATTGCACACAGAGAGGAGGAGGTCCAGTGCTTGTGTGGCAGCTGTTGAGTTATTTGAACTTGCAGCCAAGTGAAGACTGAATTCCAGAAATGTCTTTTCACTAATTTAGAGTGCTGTGTGCAACAAAAGAGAGACGAGAGATGCAATGAAAAGTCAAATGATGCATCGATAAGGTGAATGGGAAGATGCATAAAAGACTGAAGAGAGTGTGACCATGTGTAGAGAGAGGAAAGAGAGAGAGAGAGAGAGAAAGAGAGAGAGGGAGCAAGAGGGAGCAAGAGGGAGGGAGAGAAAGAGAAAGCAGCGAGGGAAGGAGGAAGTCCAACACTTCAGGACTTCTCATGAAGCGCTTCAGACGTCACTTATGAGAGGAGGTAGAGGATCCTCGCCACTAGAGAGGAACAAGGTAGAGGTGACCAGGAGGAGAAGAGGAAGTGGAGCCTGGGTGTTTATATGCGAGTAGGGTGAGAAGAGAGACCCCACTCTCTGTGGGTCAGCCGATGACAGAAGATGAAGAGCCAAATTACCAATGCTCTCTCTGACTTCTTCTTTGAGTATGAGACCCCACGCCAGGTGCTGGTGAGGAACAGGAGGGTGGGAGTGGTGTGCCGTTTGATCCAGCTGGGGGTCCTGGCTTACATTATTGGGTAAGACCCACACATTCAACCTTCTCTTTATTTTGCTGTTCAGAGGGGAAACAGGCAGATTGGAGTGCAGAGAATATTCGCATTGTTTTACATGTTTCAGCTTGCTTGGAGGAACACGGTCTGATACAGGAATGACCACTCAGTGTGATCCTGCAAATTCCAGGAACTTTAGTTTCTTGTCGGCTGTTTAGAGTGACTAAAAACAAATGATGACTTCATGTTTTTCTAAAATACTTTAGATAAGACATCTTATTCGACTTTTAGAAGGTGCCACCATTGATCAGAGATACATACGGACACTTACCTAGATACTGTTGATACAGCAAACAGGTATCGCAACAAAAAGTATTGACTGACTGCGTGAATGGGAAAGACCATGAGATCACAGGAGATATTATTCTTATTATCTGCCCTTATCAAGCTGAGGCAAAAAAAAACAGCATGCTTGTTAACTTACGCATCTCAAGCCATTCATAACCTCCACACGCTTTAACATGTTGGAGTCATTCACTGGAAAGTCAGTCTGAGGCAGGGAGAGCCTGTTTATCTCACTTCACAGCATATAGGCTTCTGTTTTTGTTAGTTTGAGATCATGCACACGCTGTTTGTGCACGCGTATGATTGTGTGTGTGTGTATGTGTGGGGGGGGCTATTTTTTTTCTTCTGCACCTCTGAGCAGCAGAACCTGAGGAGCTGTGTGTGATGAACACGCTGAGGCATATGCTAACACAGATAACAATCAACTGCTGCCCAATTCACTGCCAAACAGCGTAAGGACGTGTTACCTTCTGCTGGTGATGTTGATGGTCATGACCAAAAATGTAACAGAGAAAGACAAATTTAAGAACATCTTTTCTTGCTAATAGCAAGGTTGTTTTTTTTTTTCTTTTTAAAGGAAACAGCCTGCTGATTTAAAGTGATTTGAAATGGCTCACTGCTGGTTTCTCTTTGTGGTTCCTGTCTTATCATGGTGTTTTTTTCGTGACAATTTCCGGCATCAAAAAAGTTCATTATGGTAATTTCTTTAATTTCAAACCGTGAAGAACTTTTTCTGGGAAATATGATTTTAGTTTCTATTTTGAACCGTTAAAAAGAAAAAAGGGAGCGGCTGCAGTGTGTTTCCATTATCTCTTTTGGTATCAAGGTTCTCTGTGCATGACAGACTCTTCTGCCTCATTCCCTCTGTCACCTGCCTTCTGCAGCCATCAGGCCACATTAAGGCTGGACGGGCATGAGAGGAGATTTTCCTCTTCAGGATGCAAGCAGCAGGCTGACAGGTCGGAGCAGCAGACAGGCAATCGATCAAAAAATATAAATATAAATCAATCAAAAGTAAGTCTCAAATATAAAAGACTAATTTAATAGAGACAAGCAGCTACAGCAAATCATAATAACTTTTTTTTATTTCATTTCCATCTTGTCCCTTTTAAGTTGACAAAAATGCCACTCCACTGTTAGCATTTCAGAGTGAATAGCTGGAGGTAGATTTTTTTTTTCAATTTAATTTGTCTTTACAAAACGAATTCTAATCTCAGCGCCACAGTATGCTGGGAAGAAAAAGCACTACGCACATCAAGGAGCCTCCTCCCTGCCTCCCCGTTCTCCTTCTGTCGGAGCAGATACAGATCTCACTTAGACTGCTGTTTTGGAAGATACTTCTATTATTTCATGCTCATGGGTTCCTTTATTCCGTTAATGTGCTCTATTTTTTCCCCACTTCCCCTTCAGTGAAATCTCTAACTTACATAATGTGATTTGCCTAACTGATAGAAGTTGCGGCTCTTAGCTCATTGTGCATACCTTACTTCACTCTGCAGTTGTTGAAAGATGTTTCTGTCCGTCTGTTGCTGCAAGGTGCTTTCATTGTGCAGAGACAAATGAATGCCTGCTGCAATACATTCTGTTATGTAGGCTTTCTGCCAGGGGATAATTGCCTATCATACCCTATAACCCTATATAAAATAGCTCTGCATGTGCGAGTGTGTGCGTGTGTGTGTGTGTGTGTGTGTACATACAGTATCTGTCCAGTGCACACCAGCTGTTACTCATACCTCCTGGCCACACACTCAGACTGAGCAACACAATGAGAATCTTCACTCTGCAAAAATCCAAACGTACAGCACTCGAGTAGGAAGCTGGTGTCTGCTTGATTGGAATTCTTTTATGTGATGAAGGATTCAGGCACTTGCTCTTGATTTAGTCAACACAACTGCAGTTTTTCCCCAGAACAAGTTTGGAATATTTAACATTTGGTGCATGAAACAAAAATGTCTTTCTTCCACTGGCGGAAAAAATAGTCAGATCCTTTACCTAAGTAAAATCACCAATTCAGTAATGTAAAAATATTCGATTACAACTAAAAGTCTTCCAGTCCAAGTAAAACTACAGGGGTAATATTATATGAATACACTTTAAGTATCAAAAGTACTTGTCCTTCCTATACATTATTTAATTTGTACTTAATTACAGTACATAAGTGAACGAACTTTAAACAATCAGTATTCTTGGGGGAGGACTGATTACATCTATTTGCACTGATACACATGCAAGCCGACATTTTAATGACATTCAAATTTCTCAGACATACCATCAGATGTTCTCTGCTGTCAACTGGGAAATTAGCACAGTAGAGCCACTGACTGCAACTGTGACCATGCATAGTATTTACTTCCTCCTTGCACTATTGTCATTTCCTCAACAGACATTTAAGAGTTTGCTGCAATCCTCTGATTAGTCTGAAACTTAAAGCTGGTAAGTTACCACCTTGAAAAAAATATATTCAGTACTGTGAGATTCAGTATGTCTAATCTGTCCTAGTGGTGGTAAAGGGACGAGTATGACGACCATGACATTGCACATCCACAATCACTTGCGCATGTGTCGCTGTGAGGTGTGCTGCTGGCATACGGGATAGCTGTGCAGAATGTCAACATCACCCATATACATGCCCTTGCCTGTGGAAATATGTGTTTGAATGGGGTGGAGTGGGAGTCTGAGGTGCTGACAGGCCTGACAGGATGTTTTGTGTGTCCCGGACAGGTGGGTTTTCATCTACGAAAAAGGCTACCAGTCCACAGACACAGCAGTCAGCTCCATCTTCACCAAAATGAAAGGTATAGGCTACACCAATGAGAACGGAAATGAGAGAGTCTGGGATGTGGCCGACTATGTCTTCCCTCCACAGGTTGGTGACTGGTTGGCTGAAGCCCTCCATGCATGTATGAACATTTATGGCTCCTAATGGTGACATATTTTGTTTTGCACCTGGAACAAGTCCCTTACCACTGTTGGGATTATATTAAATCTGGGTCAGAGTCTGACGTCATGACGTCAACATCCACAGTCCATGATTCAAACTGACAGAGTGATTAAACATCGGCCTGAGTCAGACCATGAATGCTCATCGCCAGTCAGATTGTTACAAAGTTCAAGGCACACATTTAAAACATCCGTGTTGGCTTGATTTTATGCCAGTTCCAATAACATCACGAGGATGACGTACACACAGGTTGAGAGCTACTAGTAGGTTTGTAAATTTGACCCTGATGATAATCTGGCTTTGTCAACATCAAAGTGCCCCCATGCTTTCCAAAAGTCATTGCGTGCCTCCTGTACTGAGAACTGAGCAAACAACCTACCAAAAGGGAAACTCTGGTCAAATATATTTTGTTTACCTAAAATGTTGCTAGGTCCTGTTATCTTTTTGAAAGAAATAAAGAAGACACAATGAAGGTTGTCATGTTTGCTTTGAGGTGTGGGTGTGGGCCTTGTTTAATTCAGTGGGTTTAACACATGGTTTGGTATGATAAATCCAACCAGCAAGATAAAAAGGATACTTCAGTACAATGCCTCACACTTTGATCAGGTAGGTCTTACAAACCTGTTCATCTTTATTCTGAAATCCACCCCTTTGTCTGTAAGAATTTCCCAGATAGTCATTGTTTTCTTAATTGAGTTTATCACTTTAGCGGATGACAATAAGCACCAAAGGAGTATATTGTTGTATGGGATCAAGCATCTTGTTTCCTGTATCCCATTATCAATGATTCCACCGATACATCAAGTACTTTTCCATTGACTGAAAGCTGTAAACTGGGGGAGAAGCTAGCCTTACTCTGTCCAAGGGTAACACAACACGCCCCACAGCACCTGTAACTGTGTGTCCAGACAGGGTGCAAAACGAGTTTTGTGAGTACACACAAAGAAGAGCAGAGAGAGAGGAAAACATGAGTTCTCAGACCTACAGACACAGTACAACAGACAGTATGTGCATCTATTGTTAGCTGGTTTACATCTAAGACCTGTATGCTGGAATCAACACAGGGTGCACGAACGGTCCAGCAGGCAAATTTGTAAGAAAGATGTAAAGCAAAAATGTGCTTCGCTTTCTGTATGAAAACACTCAGAGAAACACGCAAATTAACAACTATAGCTTTTCTATAACCTTCCTCACAGCAGAGGAATAGTCCAGCACATAACCCCTGAGAACCAAACCAAAAACAAGTTTTTATGATCAGATTAAATAATCGAGATATGGCATGAAGCGATACTTCGTTTGTTTTCACTTTGCTTCAGAGTCACATTAGATGGTTGATACCACTCTCATGTCTTGGAAACAGCTTGCCTGGCTCTGTTATACAGTGTCTAACACCTCAAATACATAAATAAAAAGTGTGTAATTCTGTTTAATTTTTTAATATTATTTTTGTGTGGGTTAAAGAAAGGAGATAAAACATGATAAAGGTGGAGTTAGCGATTCTAGAGAAAGACTTGATATTTGAACTCATCAGCAAAACAAGGATTTATTCGAATTTTTTTTTTCAGTGCACACGCAGAATGGACAGCTAGCAGACTGTGAGGAGATTTTTGCGGAATTTGACCAAAAGTGTACTGGATCAGAATCCCTTACTCCACCTTTAATAAGTTAGATAGAGCCAGGTTTGCTGTTTCCTCCTGTTTCCCATCTTTATGCTGAGAAAACAGTCTCCTGGCTCTAGGTTAATACTTACGATACAGATATGAGAGTGGCATCAATAGTTCATCAAAGGGTTTTGTTTATAGGTGTTTGTGACATTCATGTTTGACAGGCTGCCCTCAACAAATGTTGCATGTTAAATTACAACCACTGCACAGTGTAATTTTATAGCATAAAGAAATGAGAATTTAAATAAAAACTTTAACATATTCCTTCTTTTCCACCTAAACCTCAGGGAGACTCATCCTTTGTGGTGATGACAAACTACATCATAACTGAGGGTCAGACTATGGGAAAGTGTACCGAGGTATGTGAAAATGCTTCTTCTGTTTTCATTTCTCCTTCTTGCTGATTTTTGTCTTTCTGTTTTCTCCCTTTCCCTCAGACTTATACACTTCCATAAATAGTAAAACAAAACGGAAACTGTGTCCATTCCAAGACTGTTTGTGTAATTGGGTAATTGTGTAGCTGTCAAATGGCAGGAAAGAGTCTTTTTAAACTTAATGGCTTCAAGATGACGCAAACAGCGGTTTCTACGCTGCAGAAAATCTAAATAAGCACAAAACAATTTTCACCTTGTTTTCACATTTAAAATGTTCTGTTTTTTTTCACATCCACATTTCACCCTTGTGTACACACACTGACCCCAGTCTCTTGTTTATAACAGCTAAAAGACAAGCACAACTGCAGCTCAGATGCCGACTGTGAAGGAGGGAGTTTCAAACGTACGGGACATGGTAAATCCTGACGGCCTGACAGTGTGTGACGTCAGCAGTCCTCACTGAATAACCGTCTGTCTGCCTATGGCCAAACTCACATCAGTCCAGATCTCTGGCCTCTCATTATTTTGTTTTGTTTTGCCAGAGACAAAAGCCCATCTTAAACCTCTTAAAGCCAGTGACAAAACTGTGATGTACTGAGGGAGGTAGAGGATTGTGTCAGGTTGTGGAGCAGTGTATTTGCAAAATGGGTTGTGGCTCTTGAGAACAGCTACAGGACAGAATCACACAGCAGAAACTAAAATACACCAGATCTGACTCATCACTATCACTGTTAAGGTAAACACTTAGACATAAGTCGAGCATTGCTCTCGTCTAGCACGGAGAAAAAAAAAGAACTGATGAAAATCAACAACCCAAGTCCTAGCAACCAAACCCACTGTTTTCATTATTTGACTTTGAACACTGAAGCATCCAAGTAAAACCCTGCCATAAGCAAGTAGACACATGCATGTATAAGCACAGGCACAGATGTTACATCAATGCTTGTGAATATGAGTTGACACAAAATATAAGCACACAGAGACATTAAATTCATATAACCATTCAGGCAAGAGCTTTCTTTAATAGGTCCGAACATACACAGTATTGAAGGTGAGTTCAAAGAGCACTTACATAAATTTATTGTCCTCCATCTGTCCCAGGGTTAAATCCTGAGCCTTTCAAGTTCTCTGTGTCCCACATCACCTTCAATAAGACCAATGTTAGCCAAAGCTTTAGATATGTCTGTTTCAGACCAGTCAAATTCACCTTGAGGTGCCAGTGTCCTTTTAGAGGCTTCATACTGTGTCTATGCTTGTAGACAAGTAAACATGGTGGGCGCCCCTATAGCTATAAAGGCTGGAGGGCTCTGGTGAAAGGTCAGAGACTGAAGCTGAGCGACCAAAAGCCTGTTGGAGAACTGTCTGCGAACTCATACAACACATGATGAGAGAGACTGATACTAACAAAACTAATCACATGGAGAGAAATGACATGTTAGGATCAGGGCGAGATAAAGGAAAGAGCTATTTCAGCATTTGCTTTGCTTGACTTTATATCTTGCTTGCTGCTCTTGATGTTAATTCAAGATATGGTGAAAACTGGAGGCAGAAAACTTCGAGAATTGCTTTAATGTTAAAGCTATGCCTTTTTTGTTGCTTGAAACACATTTGCTCCATTTTTAATTTTGTCACACTGATGAACTCTAGTGTGTTTCTGTTTCAAGGGCAAATGACGGGAGTCTGTGTGAACTCCACAAAGACCTGTGAAGTGTTGGCTTGGTGCCCTGTTGAGGACGATCACAACATACCAGAGTATGTGGAAACACTGAATTATTCATACTTCAAGCTGATACTGACTTGTAATTCATGTGATGATTGAATTTGTAGTGATTCTGTGCCATTTATAAGATAAAAAAAAAGTCTTTCCATGACAAACAGAATTTGTGATGATTTATCCTGAATACTTGTATGAAGCTCCTCAACATACTCTATTTGATTCTTTCCTTGTTTCCATTCCAGTCCACCTCTGTTGATGTCTGCAGAGAACTACACTCTATTCATCAAAAATTCTGTAACTTTCCCCTTATTTGGTGTCACAAGGTGAAGGACCTCATTCATGTCAAAGTACATTTAGCTCAGCAGATGTTACAAATGTGATCAACTCTAGATAAATAAGTACAAAAAAAGTCAGGCTTTGGCATATGTTGTTATAGCACACAAGCACAATGTTACACCTTATCTTTAAATGAGATGGAATGAGTATGAAAAGACAGATAAGAAACCTGTGATCTCTTATAAATTAATAAAACTTCTTTTTAAATCCACATCAGTCATGCTGTAGATGAGGGTGAAGGATAAAATTATGCTTTTGAGTGTGCAACGTGGACTTTGCGCTCTAACACCCAATTGTGTTTTCAGGAGTAACCTGGTGGAGGGCATTGATTCCACATACATCAGTAACTGCCTTCATCATCCAGACCATGATCCACTGTGTCCAATATTCAGACTGGGAGACATAATTAAACTTTCTGGTTTTAATTTTGAAACAATAGCCCGAGTGGTGAGTTTACTGCATAAAATCTTTACTCAACACTGAGTGGATAGGAATGATTTACAGGTGGATGAGTAGATTTCCATTCCTTGCAGTCACAGCTGCACGTCTTTTGGTGTTTTGTGTCTTTTATTTCTCATGTGATAATGGAGACTTGTATGATGTTATTATGTGCTTGTATCTTGACAGGGAGGGGCCATTGGCATTGTGGTTGACTGGACATGTAACCTTGATCTGGATGTAAAACACTGTAAACCAAAGTACAACTTCCATGGTCTGTATGGAAACCCTTCTGAGACAGACAAAGCGAAAGCATCAGTGGGCTACAACTTCAGGTGTGTAAATATACTTCACTGAATGAACATGGAACTTATGAACTTATCATTATGAAGTAAATGTTGATTGCACAATGTAATGGCTATAGAATAAAGACACCATCAGCATCTAGACTGGTTCCCTGTAAGCCTCGCTGTCACCACGCGCGTAGGAAATCTCCCCGGAAAATTAAGGCTTGATTTACAGCACAACCAAAACAGGAAGAGAAGAGAAAGTGCAATTGTTTTCCTCTACAGCTACTGGTAGCGGAAATGGTGGAACAACCAGAGAAACTGTGTAAACTCTACCAGGCAAAATAAAAATGTATCAAAGAAAACAAAGTAGGTGAGGAGAGGAAGTGATAGAAAATTAAATTAAACATTCTATTATATCAGTAAGTACAAGACAAAAACTGGAAATAGCTCTCCTAGCCCTGTTTTATGGGATGTTATAACACCACATAAACCAGTGTTGTTCTACTTCACTTTATATTTTTTGTGGAGTAAACAAAATATAACATGTTAGTGAGCTATAGAGGTGTTGGTAGGGTTAGGGATGCTTCTCTGTGTCCAGTTTTCATCCTAAGCTAGCTGTCTCCTGGCTGCAGCTTCATGTTTATCTGCTAACTCTTTCATATCATCTAACTTCTCTAACTCTTGGCAAGAAAGCATGGTAACCAAAGTGAAGACCAAGAGAGGTTTGATACTCAGGCGCCACTTTGATGATTTTCAGTCATCTCTTGTTTCTTGTAGATAAAACTGCTCGGTTTGGACTGCCTGACAAATATTAACAAAATACAGTTTATGGGAGTTAATATTTCACATTGATATAGTGTCATATGCAGTATACACTGTTTTGGCTCAACTCATTTTCCATGGACTGAACTGAACTCGCTGGTTCCTGATGTTGCTCTGCTTCAGGTCTTCTGAGTTTGCACTGAGTGCTGACAGCTTTGAGTTTATAATGTTTACTCGCCCCACAGTAAAGCAGCTTCATGTGGCTGCTGAGATTTGTCTCAAACTGTCACTTGTTATTGTTTAAGGTCTTCTGAGTGGATAGTCCGCTCTCTCTGCTCACACATAATGCAGGCAGAGTCATTACCAGGCTATTATTTATATTACAGCAGTGCTAATTGGCTGGAGAGCTGTAGACTATAATTACATGGGTAGCTTACAATTTTTCATTGATGGAAAGGAATTAATTTATCCTCTTCTAATGGGATGATTCAGAAAGAGGGTGTGAAACCTTTTTTTTTTCTAGTTAAATTCTAAAGACTTAAAAAAGCCCTGATGTTTCACAGTAGTTTATTTTATGGGAAATATGTGTTATTGTGCAGGTTCCTAAGTACAATCTCAAATGGATGATAGGAAATATGTGGCCATTGTAAATATTTACCAAATGCTTTGTCCAAAATACTCTATGTAACATATTTTAGGTACGCAAAGCACTATTTGGAGGACAAAGTTCAGAAACGAACCCTTCTCAAAGTGTTTGGGATCAGATTTGACATCATTGTGCAATCACTGGTAAGTTCTACATTTAAATATTTTTATTTACTCAAACTTCTGATTTGAGAATTAGAGAGAAAAAAGAACATGTGGATAATCAGAACTCTGTCCTTCACAGGCAAGAAAGTTTGATATCATCCCAACACTGACAGCTATAGGCTCTGGAGTGGGCATTTTTGGAGTGGTATGTTGTAGCCTAACTCGTACCTGCAATAACTGTTTATTTTTGACTGTGCAATACTTTGAATGTAAAATAATTTATTAATTCTGCTTCTTTCAAATATTTTGTTAGGCAACTGTAGTATGTGACTTGGTGCTGCTCTATTTGCTGCCAAAAAGAGAATTTTACAAGAACATGAAATTCAAATACACAGATACACCAGCACAGGTAAGTTCTACATCAACTAACCATCCAGTGTAAACTCTGCTGTTATCATTTTTAACACAAGGTGGTAGCAGAGAGGCATTTACCAATATCAGTCCATGCAGTCACAGAGCAGTATCTAGCTGTTCTTTATCTAAACATCTTTTGGAAGTGCTTCAGTTCTTGTGAAGGAGTGCTACATACTAGAACTGGAAACCCCACTAGCACACAGGAGCAGTAAACTTCAGTAGCGACCACATTAGTGCAGTGTTTATTCCCATAACATTTGTGAGCGCTGCAGAAACATCTGTGCTTGGTACAGTACAGCCATTTATCTGATGGAAGATGAAATCTCCTCATATCCCACCCACTCAGCTTCCCTCTTTAACTGAAACAGGCAGAACATTTTGTATTTGCAGCATGACAGCGAGTCGCTCGGTTTAGACACAAGCGCCTATTACACCCTTGAAGCAAATGCAAGACAAGTCCAAGGCACTGACCAGTCCAATGTGAGTGTATGTAGAAGTTTAAGACAATAGGCAGTTTTTTTGAAATGTACTCTGTCATGTGATGATTTGGAAAATTCTTTGGCCCATTATCTAATCTTTTTGCAGGATCCTGATTCAGAGGCAGGTAGCATAGAGACTGAGGTATCTAAAGTAAGATATTTTTTTTTTTTTTTTTTAAGATTAAAGCCCATTTAGTTTTTGTAATGCCTGATGGCTGATTCATCTATTTATCTGCTGTTGTTGTGTAGAAGTGACCTGGGGCGCAAACATTCAAGACAACGGCCAGTCTACTTTGAAGGTGTATCACACTGGGACCCTGCACTAGACCCTGCAAGACAACATGCACTATAAATGGACTGAAAAAGGACTGGGACTGAAGGGACAAAGTCAAATGACATTGCTCTGTGTTCCCTCTGTTTCTTTTTGATGTCCAGCATCTGCTACCAACAACATTCTCCAACTTTTAAAGCCATCCTGAGTGACTGTGACTCTTGCTATTGATGGTGTAGCTCAGCCATATGTGTACTTTTTTGGGTGTAGCTCAGTTTGCTTTCGTTCATACTCTGGGTGTAATCTCTGGGTGTAACTGTTTCCATACCCAGACAGGTGAAAGAACAATTTCTGGCACTTAAGTGCTCCTGTGTGTACACAAATCATCCATAAGTCATCCATTACCTCTGTCTCTGTCTTTGTCATGGCAAAATATACACACATGATGTGTGGATGTGCCACCGTCAGAGTGATTCATCCCTTGTGTGCACCTTGTGATTGACGATTGAATTTAATAAAAGTGATATTCCTGCTATTTTTCTTCTTCTTTTTCAAGCAGTCAAACAGGAATACAGGAAAAATATCAAAAGGATTCAAATTTTCTTTTTTTTTTTATTGTCTCTGATTATTTGTAGCTGTGTACAAAAAGCATGCAAAAAATAGCTTCTTTATATATATTGGTACATATTTACATTGTAACAACTGCATTCTATAGGGACGTGCCATGCATCTGTTTTTATATGAGCGACTTATGCAGGCCAGTGAGTACATTCAGAGAAATGCACAAAACAACACTGAACTGACATCTAGAAACACAGAGACAGCAGGCACCTTCAACACACGTGTCAGGACAGTCACATAAGATACACGGCAGCGATTCGACTCGTCCCTGACTTCATTATTATGTACAGACTCGCTCTCCCACACTCTCTCTCCTTTGGATATAATAACAACCTGAAATCAAGAGAAATTAGTCCTGTCAGTCATTTCCTGTGCTGCCACTGTAGAAACTGCACCCAATGATTTTTCTTGTGTTTCACTGCTGTAACAGTACTAAGCTAGAAAGAATTTTGAGAGTGCAACCTCTGCCAAGGCTGCACAGTGCAGTACATTTTAAGCCTGTATTCTGCACTCAGACACCTGCAGCAAATCATAATGGGAAATGCTTGAGTTTTGGAGAAACCCCAAAATGTGGAAGTATCAGGGCTTCCTACAAGGATGAACTGTCCTGTGTTTCAAAATAATCATATAGGTGACCACTACGTTATGGCCATTTAAATTCATGTGCTGTGCTGTAGTGCCACCACCAGGCAAACAATTAAACAGGTTCAATCAGCGGGTTGATACAGTTGAAACAGTATAAAGCCGGTTGCAACTGCTTGATGTTTTCAAGAGGTATGACAAAACCTATGGAAAACTCAGAAAACCATTTTCTTAATGAACTTTTGTTTTGCTGAAAATGTTAAGGTTCAATCAGATACGTTACACACAATTTAGTGAGGTAAAAAATCAGTGGGAAGAGTGGTGGTGTAAAAATAAATAAATAAATAAATCACAATGGTGGGACATATCTGTAGGTGGAAATCAGTGTGGCCTATGTGGATTGACTGACACGTTGGACTATGGAATCCAGGAAAAACAAACAAACAAATGTTTGCACTTATTTGCACATATACTCAGTTCAGGAATAACAAATGAAAAACACAAAAACATAAAAGGTTTATAAGTGGTGATGTTTTCTGCACCAAAAATGAAACAGTTCTTTATTAGCCCACTGTCTAATTTTCCACAAAATAGTGTTAGGCCTATTCATAATCTTTGAAATAATTAATATAAAATAGCTAACTATTAAATAACTGTTGTCTGGATACATAAAAAAAGACCAGGCTGCTCCTATGCACTGAACTTGGTTCATATGATGGGATTTACAGTGTTTTATCCTTTCAGCAGTAAAACTCAGTTAAACCACATTCACAATTCTGTAATCATATAGATATGCACAACAGAAACAGCTATTCAAAACCAATCATGTTGCTGCAGCTGCTACAGCATTTTAAGACAGGTAGGAGAATAAATTACTGGAAAACATATTTGAGTGTCATTAGTAAAAAAAAAAAATCTCAAAAACCAGGCAGCATCGCTGTGACATGCAGATCGACAGCAGAGCAATGCACCAAAAAGCACAGGAGCTTATGAGAACAAACCGATACACAGTAAATATGGTCTTTTAAAGGTGAACCACAGTTTTTCTCTTGATCATAAACTGTACAATGTGTCATGGCTGGTAGGCACCAGCAGTGTTACATGTAATCACAATAATTTTAATATGCATTTGTAAGTGGAAAAGTGCAAATATTTAAATATAAGCAACGTTTTAGCTTAACTTTGAACAAGGACAGCTAAAACACACACACACACACACATAAGGATGATTGGCATGAGCGCTGTAACAGCAGGGGAATGAGCCAATAATGCACTGATGATTAAGACCACAACAATATTGCACCTCTGACACTGACAAAACATCTGTACAAGCACACCAATGTAAAGCTGGCAACACCTGGATTAAAAATTAATTCTTACAAGAATGAGTGTCACATAGCTTTAAAGCAAATAAAATACAAGACAGCATTTCATATTTTTTGGTTGAATCAGCCCTTCATTGAAGGTTACCCTACAAACAGACCTCAGTACTTACTTTCACTTACATCACCCTGAACACAGAGAAGGACAAAAACAGAAGAGAAGCGTCATCAACCACAACCCTTAATTTTAAACTGCACACACAGACATTTTAGACAGACATACAGATTCATTTATCATATTCATATATCCTGTACAAACCGATCAAACCGAACCAACTGTTTTCCTGAACAATAAAATAAAAAAAATATATATAGATAGATATAGATCTACATTCTCCAGTACTGATTTTATTTCCCTGCTTCTGTGAACATAAAGCCCTAAACACAGAGGCTCAGTCACTACATGTCATATACTTTTCCATTCAGACTCCACCAAGCTCTCTCCATCCTTTGTGCTTCAGTTAGTGTCCTTCACTGGAGGATACCAAGGGCAAGATTAATAGAGGAAATGCAAAGCACTGCACTCTCTGTCTCTAATCAGCCACACTGGGGAGGGCACTGAAGTGGATGTGGGATCTGTTGTTGTTGTTGTTTGCAGCCTGCGCCTAATCATGACATTGAAATGCTCCTTTTCACTTCGGTTCAAGTGATCAGAGCACTTGGCCAGCAAAACATGCTTTCTTGTTCAATGTGCCAGGCCAGCGAAAGAGCAGGAAGGAATCCAAATGGAGTTATATAAATATTTATCTGACGCAGAGCTGCTGTGGAGGCAGAGATGTTCTCACTGAGTTCAGCCGGCAGAACAAAACAATGATTTCCATAATTTTTTTTTTTTTTTTTTAACTTAGCTAACCACCTTGAATGGTAAAGAAGGGACTCACATCACAAAAAAATGTTCATTCCCAACATTACCCAGCTCTATAAGATATAAGCTTGCATGGCTAGTTACGACCTCAAAAGATCAGCCAGGCAAAAATAATTAGGGACTGTGAAAAAATTACTAGGGGACGGAGGTTAAATCTTAAAATTTCATGAGCCTCTTCAGCATTAATATATTATTTGGACCCTAACCTTGACTTAGAAAAAACAAAAACAAAACTGCACCACCTTTCCCCCTAAAAAAATATGTATAATACTTAGTTGGTACAACTTGTTCAACCATCAATAACTAAAAGAGGCAAAGCATAATGCATTTAAGATTATGTCACTTTAACCTTAATATATTCAACAGTAGCCTCTAACACCAATTTTATATTTGACATTTAGCTAGTAAATCTAGAGACAGGATTGTTGACAGGATTTGGACCCACTATGTACGCCAGAACCATCATTCACAACTATTTAATTCCCCCTTTTTTTTCAATCCCACTAAGGAATGATAAAATAAGACCCTTCCCTGTGCTCTCAAAAAAAAAACAAAAAAAACATACATAACCCTGACCCCCTTCTGACCTCGGCTTCCACCTAAATAATTTGTGTACAGTCCTTTCGCCTGGATAACGCTGCTGTATAAGCTGATTCAATTTCAGCTGCAAGAGTGCTCACTGATGTTTAACATGGACAATAAGATTATTTATGCCTTTAAATCAGCTCTGCATCCAAGAATGTTAATAATAAGTTCTAATTTGGGATAAACTGAAGTACAGGCGGTCTGAGTAGTTTATAGTCCTTTTTTTCAGTCAGTTCACACTGACCATCAAACAACATGTACTTCAAAAGGCTTCACGTCGAACCAAACAGCACAGTATGATATGGAGGGAAAGAGACAGCGTTAGAAAACCAAAATCTCCATATAAACAACACATAACAGTAGAAGAAGAAGCGTGAAAAGACTCCGAACAAAAAAATAATTACACACCACACAGTAGGAAAGTCACTTTTAAGCAATGCAAAGCCACTGTGCTTTCTGTGCGATCACTGCCAGACGGCGGACTTCCTGTCCCTCCTGTCAGAGAAGTTCAACCACGACTGTGATGGCAGCAGAGGAAGGAATTCAACCTTTATAACCTCGCTTCAAAATAAAAGCTGCTCATGGCACATACACAAGAGGACTGTGAGACGATAATGCTGAAGATACCTCAAGACGTCTATGTACAATAATAAAACGACTGATCACTGATCAGAAATCAAAAGCCCTGTACTTTACTGAAGAGACAATATAGTGTCATATACATGCTGAAGTCTGTGATGAGTAATGAAGAGGAGTTTCTTTTCATTTCATCAGACTGGCTATGACTGTGACAGGTGGCTGTGGACAGCCTGATGATGAGCCACAACTATTCACCATGCACACGGTTTAAAAAAAAAAAAAAAAGAAAAAAAAAATCAGTTTGACTGTTTTTTTCCCACATTACAGTGTAATGCAAGCTGACAAACTCTTCTCCTGCAACAATAACTGACTGTTACTGATCCAGAAAACAGTCAGTTCCTCTTATCTCTTATCTCTTCACTGATGCCAGTCACAACATTAAGTGGATGAGCAGGTACAACAAGCAGCCCTGCAGATCAAACTTAGTGCCCACAAACTCTGCAGGGAAGGAGACGTTTCGGGGAAAATGTGGGTAAGAAAGGATAGACTGGAAGCAAAAGCCTGAGCGAACAAATCTGAACGTTAACACAAGCAGCGGATCAGATTCCAAACCTTGAGAGTTTCCTCCCTCAATGTACAGAAGTCTGTAGTGTGTCGCTGCTTTGAGGGGAATGTGTGGATGAAAGGGTGAGCACGATGAAACGGTTCAAGCAAAAGGATGTAAAGAGGATGGAATTTAAGACAAAGCTCTGTTGATGAGAGACTCAAGAGGAGGGCTCGTCTTCATGCAGGTCCTCCAGCTCTCCTTCTCTGGGGCCATCTCCTGTGCTGCCCTTTCTGAAAGAAGAAATGAAAGACAGAAAGAGAGAGAAACAAGTCAACGTCAGTATTTTCTTCCGATTATTTCAAGCTGGACAACCTCAGCAAGGACAGAGATCTAAATGATCACACTGTTAAAAAGTCTATGCTTTCTCTCCAAAAGCAGCGCAATCATTGAGGTTCTCGTCCCTGCTTCGTTACATGACGGATGGTAACAATACAAAATGCTTTATCCACGTAACACAGCAGTAAATGACAGCAGCAGGGGGATGAGAAAACTCTCTGAGGTAACAGCTGGGGAGGGGCTGATCCATCACTTCTCATGATGGGGATAAGCAAGAGTTGAGGAGTCTAAGATGATGACAGGCACAGCGGCTGGTAGATGTTGGACAGACAGCGTGTCAGACTGTAATGCACAACGTGTTACCTGAGAGAAGGGTGAAGTTTTAAAGAGGGCCGGAAGGGCCACGAGTCCCTGCAGCAGAGTGGGAGAAAAGATGGAAAAGGTCACAGGTAAGAGGGCAAAGGTCATCTCAGGAGGTCAAAGACATAGTCGCAGGTGGAGATGACCTTCCCTTCCTACATACTCCAACTCCTCAACATGAAGGTAGGAAGGTAATTTTTTTAAATTTTTACATTGTTAGTGCTGAGTTTGTCAGTCACTAATTATCATTTTGATAAAGTGACAGTTTCTAAAATGTGAAAAATTTACCTTTATTCTGATTTTTAACAGTGAGATAAAATAAGCAATATTAAAAGACCGTTTACTCATCATGGAGAGTACACCTCAGCATGTTTTTCAAGTTCTGAAACTGAAAGGGTGCATTACACACTGATGATTGACACCACGGGCAGACAATAAAAAAGAAGCTAAAGACGCTATCACCTTGCACTATAGGAAATGTAGGATCCAGTGTTTTTGGAGCTTGACTCATACTAGGGATTAAACGTAAGGCTATCAGCCTCTGGTGTTTTGATTTTGAGCATTCTTTATGGAAAACCCCTTTCTTCACTAAAGGGAACAATCATCGTCGGCAGTTTTAATCAAATCATTATTTTTAATAAGTTCTGAAATCTTTGCATAATTAGTATGAAGACAAGATCAAGGTCAGGGACACTGGTGGACTTCAGCTCACCATGGTGTTTATTACAGTTAAGACCGCATTACCCATAAATCCAGTTGCTTCCGGACAAGAAAAAGGACACTACTTGCTGCTACTTGAAAGGTCTTGTTTTTTCATTTCCCAGCAGGGGGCAGTATTGCTCCAAACTCCCTACATGTCCTCTGAAAACACCTTTACCTCAGATAGCAGCTCCCAGCTCTGCCTAGACTGTAACAAGGGAAACCTCGACCTAGATAAAGAAGAAAAAAAAAAAAAAAAAAAAAAAAAAAAAAAAAAACAACCTAACAATAGGAGATTTGAGTCTGCTCCACAACCAGCGCTACTGAAGTCTGTCTTCATGACAGAGTCTGCTGGACATGTAACACAGATTACTGTCCCAAGGGCACCGGCAGTACAGCAGGGACCAGCTATAGATGCTCCAATGTGCCCTCGGCTGTGTATGTTAAAATTGCATGATGGGATAAGACGACTCCTTTCAGTCGTTGTAACAGAAAGTCCAAGGTCAGCCTGAGGCACTGGTGGATCTGTATCATTATTTGTGACTCTGAATCGAATCCTTCTACCTTTCAAGGCTGGAAGCAACACACAAAGAAACACTTAGAAAAGCTGTAAGCTCCACTGCATTCAATGAAAGAATGAATTATGGTGCTATGGCAACACAAAGCAGCAGCTGCTGCCGCAGGAATGAGTGCTAGTTAACCTGATACAGCAGAAAGAGGAGACAGGTGTGAATTATCAATCTATGTCAAAATCTCAAGCAATCTTGGCAATAAGATGGACCCTGTGTGGTTTTGACTTTTTGTTTTTCCTCTTCATGGATAAGATATGTAAGAATTAAGTGTGCAAGGGAGGCGTGGACATGCCCGGCTGCTGGAGTGTGTGTGCTTACATGAGCAGGCTGCCAGGTGCAGACATGGACCTCTCCTCCCTCCTGCTTGGACATTCAAAGGGGTTACTGAAGGAGCGCTTCCTCAGCATGGCTTTTACCAAGATCTGAAACATTCCCAAACACAGGAACGAATGTGCTAAATTGTTGTTTTGAGCTTGTGGTTGTGCACTGAGAGTAGATGGATTTCCAAGCAATGTCATCGAGAGACTTGCACACAGGGGGTAAAGCAAAACAGAATATATATAATAGTTCTTATGGAGAAATCAACGTGAGAAGGTAATACATGGAAAATGTTTAACATTCAAAAACCTCTCTGCTAGTTAGGTAGAGTGTATGACTCACTGTTCAATCATGTATTGATACAGTTTGTCATGAGTGAAGCTTTGCTATAATCCCATATGATATGTTAACTAGCTAGAACCAAAAAATGTTCATCAACACAAGGCTTTCAAAAAGTTTCGCAAACACAAGTAAAAGATCAGCATATACATTCGCCTCTAAAACGTAATGTTACTGCTTTCCAGTAAATTTCTTTATTTCTACATAATTAAAATGTCCATATATGAGCTGTCATGACATTGTGATGGCAGACTAAGGCGAACCTTTACTGTTAATAACTGCATGATATCATCTTTAATTTGGTAAGCTTTTATTGTTCAGGGTTTTTTTTTAAGAAAATACATCGTCATTTTGTGAGTCAAAGGATCAATTTAATAATTTCTGTGCATGCCTTTGCCACTATATGAGCTTATCTCCAAATGAATGTAACGTTGTGCCATTTATGGAGCCACACAGGGCAGACTCTGGCTTCCTGCTTTCAGGGAAGAGGTTCCTTTACGGTGGCTGTAACGGTTGATTTGAATAATACTTAAAAGTGCCGTAAAGCTTTAACCTTGCTGTGCGGTAAAGATGACTTAAAAGCAACATTATGCAACTATTTTACCTTCAAAATAAAAGCTTCAAAATCCCTTTGATGGTACACGGTGCCGTTTTCATTCCCACTCCACGCCCCAAATGAGGGATTGAAAGGCTTTGTTTTCTGTACATGAGCTGTTAGCTTCTAGTGATATGCTGCTTTCATCACCCTTAACTGCTCAGACATGGAGCCCAACAGAATTTTATGCGTCACTGTAATCACCACTTGTGGGTGCAGAGCCTGCTGTTGCCTCTGCTCAGTAAACGTTACATAGTGTTGCTTTACATGGTGCACAACGGAAGGAGAAGTTAAGGAATACACAATATTTATACTGAGGTATCAAGGTGCTTTTTTTGGATTTCAGTGTTCAACAATTTGATGCAGCCTTGTCCTCTATGAAGGTAAACATGGCTGTGTCTTGAAATGTAAAATTACTTCTTTTTCTTGGTCTCTTGGTCACAGAGGAATGCAGTTGCCACTCTGAGAGCTGCTGAATGTATCTGTTATGACACAAAAGTGCTTGGTGAATAGAGGACACTCACCACTGCAGAGAGGCTGGGAACAAACTTGACCGAGTTCTGGATGTCCTCCTCTGTCACCTCCACCGCAGAGCAGTGCTCCTCCTCCAGAGGCAAAGGGTCGGTGCCTCCCTGCGTCACCCACTGGTCCATCTAAACACATACGCATAAAGACATGACAACCTGTCTGACAAATCTGTGATCAACAGTTAGTCTGTATGCAACTGAACATCTCTGTAGGAAGCTCGGCTCCCTTCCTTTGATTAAGACTTTGTACTACACAGAATGAATATTTTACATTGCTACTGAGCATTTTCTAAAGCAAGACATACTTGTTTGGATTTATAAGTGTGAATGCCTCTGTTTTGATTAATTTCTTTACGCTCCAAAAAACCAACTGCAAAGACTTAAAAGCTGCTTGAGACAGATAATCCATCAAAGTGACTAAACCAGCCGAGTTTATTTTTGTCAGTGTTACTTCATTATTGAATGCACTGGTTTGACTTCTAAGGCCGCAGATATTCTGTGTTTTCTTACTGTCACCAAATCTGATGAAAAGACCAAAACCAGCTATGTCTGTCAATCAGTACTTTCTGACATCCCCAGACTGTCTGTTGCTTTCAGCTCCAGTCATGGGTATATTCTTTTTTTTTTCCCAAAAAGACAAAAAAAGTTTCTTAAAACTGCTGGGCACTGTAGTTTTTTTTTTACCAAAGTTACTCAAACATTTCTCGCAATTATTTATACAGGACAATGGTGTGTCTGGGATATAACCTACAGTGCCTGTGTTCACCAAACTGAGGGAACATATCACCCAGTGTAATGGCTCACTGATGTATTTATACTTCACTATGATCATTTCATTGTTGGTTTTGGTCTTTTCATATTAAATGTTGACAGTAAGAAACAAATTGAACATCTGCAGAGACTTATGATGCGTTCACATGCATTAATGAAAAAATACAACTGACAAAGATTTACACAGGAAGGATGTTTATGTTAATGGGTTATGGACCTGAAGCAACTTTCAAATCTCTCAATGACTTGACTTCAAAAATCAACGAGTATACTATAGTGTAATAATCTGAAATCAGTGATAGTGAGAGTAAAGTGTAGCTCTCAGTCAATTCTGTTATCTCTATCAATTGAGGCTTTTCTGAGTTGCTTCTTGTATTCTGTGTTAACTATAAGATGTGATTGTGTGTGACTGCGTGTGTCTTTGCACACAAGGACATGCATGATGCCTGACAGCCTAATTATCTCTTGTTCCATAAACACAGAGTCTCTGGTGAGAAAACGACTCACTGACACATGGTTAGACTGTGTCATGGAAAAAAGGTGGGGAGCAGGGAATGTCATCTGTCCATGGCCGGTTCCTGGACCTCCCTACCCCTCTAACGCTGACTGACTCAGCCCAGTCCTCCTCAGGGACAAACAAGTTTCATCATGCCCTGGAGCAACCCAGCATGTTTAATGAACCCTGCTGTAGCTATCACAGCAAGGTCAGAGTCTCACGAGCCAATCGCCGAAGAGAGAAAGCACAGTCCTGTTGTGTCTGAACAAGAACAGGGAAATTCTCTTGTTATGATCATGTTCATGTTAGCTGCCAGTCATCCTGAACAACAAGTGACTAACCCCAAGGTCTTATTTCACAACTGCTTTGTTCTGTACGGTACCTTGATCTCAGGGATGGTGATCCTGGTGTCCGGGTTCTTATCCAGCATCCGTAAGATCAGAGTCCGCAGTTCTTCACTGATCTTTGGTCTGAATGAAACAAGATAATAACGTTTCACTCTACGAACACTCTAAGACAGTGATACCCAGATTACCTCTATGACTGTTCCTGAAATACAAGAATTCTGGTGAGTTTCAAAGACAATGACAAAAAAATTTATAAAAAAAGACAAATTAGGTTTATTCTAAATCTACAAACTTGCCAGTATGAATGTCATATTTGAGAACACCAGGCACAAGCACACATAAACACATAAATCTAACTCAAGCATTTCATAGGACCCTCACAGCTGGACACAATGCATGATGGTTACTCTTTTTTTTGACTGAAGCTGTGATGATGATGATGATGAGGGTCTGATGCTGCCTTGACATGTCATCTTTGGAGGTCTTCCATTGGCTGATTCAGTGCTTGAGGGAGGGCATTATGGGTAGACATTGTAGTCCTTACTTTAAATGTACTACAATTAGACGTCACTGTATAATAAACTTGGATAAACTTGACAGAGGTATATGTAAGAGATAAATGGTTACTAAAATGACTTGATAAACAGTTGGAACAACATAAAATGCTGGTGTCAGTGAAGGGGTTCTTGAATCCACCTGACAGGGCTTGCGGGGGCATTTTGCGAACCACACTGGAACAAAAATTAGGAACAAATGCAATATAGGAGTAGAGGTCATTTTCATCTCAGTAAAATAAGTTTATGGGAGCTCAGTCATTGATCATAATGGCAGATGCAACACTGAATGCACTACAGCTGCAGTATAATGGCCCTATCAGAGCTGACAACAAGGTGCTGCTAACCGTCATTGATAGGTAGAGTGTGGAGATGATTTCATTAGGTGTGCTATTCTGTTCAGGAGGAGGGTGGCGTTTAATGAACGAGCTTTCTGCACAGCCATGGAGTCCCTCGAGCCTGCTGGGGGAAGACACTTATCATTAATGATATGACACTCTGTACTGACACATACTCCAACTGCCACTCAAAGCCCCTTCACATGTGCTGTGTTTATACTTCATCACTGTGTTCCCTCAGTCTATCACCACGGGCCAGCCTCTTCCTGGCTTTTTATCTTTTGCTCTCTCACTGTCTTCTCAGGATTATTCACCCTACGAGACCTCCGTGTTTTTCTTCGGGCAAAAGGAAGGTAGAGGAAGCACAGCAGCTTGTGTCCAAGCTGCTGATGCCCCTGATTGCTTTTTCTTTTTCAATGCTTGTTTTGATCACACGCAGGTGACATTTACTATGTGCTGGCACTGACTGCTGTGCCAAACTATTCATTTATTTTGTAGGTGCAATCTGTAACTGGAAATGAAAATAAAATGGTTTTGTGACTGAGATACAGATGAGAAGGCAAAGACTACAGCTGAGGACTGGAGATGGCTGAAACAACACTGCTGTGTGTTCTATAAACAGGAGGAGAGAGAAGGATGCAGGAGGCGGACTTACGTTTCTGGGAAATCCACAGGCTTCGTCCTGATCTTGTTGTGCAAAGCCAGTATGTACTCGTCAATAAATGGGCACTGCAGAGGAAGCAGAAAAAAAGCCAGTGAAAAACACGAGGGAGGAACAGTGAACTGTGCCAGAGAAAATCTGTAATCCCTGAAGAAAAAAAAACAAGACAAATCACAGCAGCTTCTAGTATTCATTAAAAAGAATGATGCCACTTGACCTGTGCAGTATCAAACATAAAAAAAAAGAAAGTGGTGATAGTGTTCCTACTGAAATGCCACTCTGTGCTGTTAACAAGCATTGAAGTCTGTGAAATGAGCACTTTCCCAGCCTTTACTGTTACCTTTTATGGACCAGAATTTTTATAAGTGACTGAGGGACAGAAAATGTGCAGACTTGCCTTCCCAAAGACGAAACAGTAGAGAGTTACTCCCATGGCCCACACGTCCAGAGCCTGTAGGAAAGTGGCAGTAATAGTACTTTAAACACGACATAATGGCAAACAGACTGCAAAATATTCTTTTACACTGAAACTATCCAAACACCTGCTTACATAAACACAGTGCCCTAAATCAATACATGCCTACGGTGATTTATGAGACATTTTAAGGTTATTTTCTGAGGCCGTCTACCACCAGACACCGTGGAGATGGATGTGTATGATCCGCAGAGGGAGCACAACAATCCATCAGGCTTGTTGTCTTCCCCTCAGCCTCTCTCTGCCTCTATTCGGTGTGCTCAACATGTTCTAATTGCCTAATGTTCTACTGGGACTGACGACTGAGCGTTTAAGTGACATATGAGTGTCAGATATTAAACATTTCTCCGCTGATGTGCACCAAACGTTGGTGAATAACGGACACAAAGCTCTCTGGAACATGGCTTGAACCAATCCAAATCAGGAAGAGGGCAAGCCTAATCAGAGAAAAGGAGCCACTAAGACTGCATTTATTTCTTGAAAGCTTGAGGAAACAGTAGGCTGAGGCACTTGAATGGCTCTTACATCCTGATAGTTTTTTTGTCTGCAATCAAATATTCTATTCTGGACCCTCTTTTATGGATATGCAAGGTCCTTCCTGAAGCAAATCCATCAGTCTGCCTTTGGTGATTACCACTGTAGAGAGGAACACGACCTATACCAATAATGCTGGAGATGAATAGGATGTCATGGTTGAGGCTTTGTTGGTAATTGTTTATAAACCAGCAGGCAGGGTTGATTCACAAGCCACAAAAGATCACTCAAATCACTCATTCTGCAAAAATCATGGAGGAATTACATCAGTCAGCTCTTTCAGTTGTAATAAAAAAATAAAGCTTTGTGATAAATTGGTTTGCAAACAATGTGGATTCAGTGTAGAGGCCAGTGGTAATCAATTCCATCATTATGGCAGAGTGGTGGTTTATCCTCGATAAACATGATCTCAATGTTATTGTAAAGTAGAAACAGTACTGCATAATGGTGTGGATCATTCCCAAATCAATAACAGGTATGTAAAACAGATTGAGAGCCTTATTCCTCCTGTTTACTCTGGTAATGCCTTTGTTTTCTGTAGCATCCTGGTTATTAATACCAGCAAACACAGAGGGGAAATGACTGACAATGCCAATTTGCTCCTCAGATTAGCAGGCCAGCAAAGGTCTGAAAACTCATCTTGGTTTATTGGCCCTCATTTTTAAATCCCGATGTCAAGGCTCAGGGCGGCACCTGCAGCTGCTGTAGCCACATCAATTTCAAACTCAGACACACACATCAGACCTGCACAGATATCACACCTCACATTTATGTATGAATGTAGAGTTAACTCACTTTTCCGCTGAAGCTCTTGCGCTGATCTGACAGGGTCTCTGGTGCCATAAAGGCAGGAGTTCCCGCTGTGCTGGACAGCAAAGCGTCGTTTCCCTCAAACTGGTTGCTGACCCCAAAGTCCGCGATCTTCACGTGGCCGTCATCCCCCAGTAACAGGTTGGAAGGCTTGATGTCCCGGTGGACAATCTTCTGGTAGTGCACTGAAGACAAGAAAGCAGATGTAATTTGCAAGCTTTTTAGAGCTACTATAATTAAAAGACTACACAACATCCTCCTAATTTTGTTATTCTTGGACCCTCAGCAGCAGTGCTGCAAAAAATCTAAACTGTGGTGCTGCAGAAAAGCTCAGCCAGTATCTAAAATTTAAAAGGCTTCTCCCCTGAGGGACGTGTGAATGAACTCAGTAAATTTCATGCCAATCTGCTTCAGTAAGTGGAGTTTGATTATTTCTTCTTCTCTTCAATCTTCCATAATATAAACTTGTCTTTTTTTTATTGAAACACCATGTCATGGAGCAAGATGGTGTTAAATGGAAGGTGATGGAACACCAAAATCATTAAGGAGTCACGCTGCGAGGAACATGAATATCCACAGCAAACGCGAGGTTCAGTTTGGACCAAACACAAAAGTAACAGTATAACAATGTACAAATACTCCACAGTAAAAGTCCTGCATTCAACATCCTACTAAGGTGCTATCCATCAGTAAAAGTACAGAAGTATTTACAGCAAAATGTTCTTATAATCATGTGACAAAAAGATTGCATAGAATGCATTGCATTTTCATCATTTCAGCAGAAAAAAGTAATAACCAAGATACAGAGGGAATCTTGGTTATTAGAAAACATGTATGAGACACAAACCATGATTATAGCAGTTAAGAAATGATTACTTTGACCTTGGTCTGATTGATTGCTGCAGTGAAAGAATGATGTGAACACGGTGAACTGAAGGTCATCTAAGACTGAAAGTGATGTACGTCTCTGTGCCTTAACAGTTAACAGCCATCTGGAGTTAAGCCCTGGATATTTCACTGATTAGGTAAGTGGTGCCTTCTTGTCTGAAGAGGTCTTATTAAAACATGAGGCACTTGACTTATTAAAGGCCTTGGCCATTAAACGTTGTTAGCTCTAATAATACTCAAATTAAAGACACAACATCAGTGACCAACAGAAAGACTGCTGAGATTTATATTTCAGGCTTATTTAGGTTTTAGAAGACAAACTATTTCACTTTCACTATATGATCTGTCCATCAAGAGAAAATCATACATTGACTACTCTGGGGGTTTGTTATAAAGCAACTAAATGTTCAATATTAACTAAATAAATAATTATAATATAAATAGTCATAGTCATAACCCTAACCCATCGTGGAAAATGAATGAATGAAACAATGTGTTAATTTAAGAAATTAAAATTCAACTCAACACAGTTTTATAAAATGCTGCTTTATCATTCTTGTTTTCAAAATAAGAATTCTCTGAGTTTTTATTTTATGGTAGAAAAGATTATTTCATTGTCATTTTTGATGACACGCTGTCACCTTTCAGCCAGTCAGATGCTCCTGTGTCTCTGTGGTCACCTAAGCCAACAGCAGCTACCTAACACAGGCTCTTCACTTTGAATTGAAGGGGGTTTATGAAGTCAGACAGAAATGCCAATAATATACTGTTTAAAATAATAAAGCAGGCCCTTTTTTAAGGGCATTTTTTGAATTAGAATGTCTATAATGAAAAATGAAAATGAATAACAAAATATCATTTCATAATAATGAGTAGAGTTTGAATAATTTCTTCAATTATTTTCACAGATTGGCGGTTCATTTATATATTTCACACAAATAATTCATATCATCATTTGTTTCAAAATGTTTTTTGTTTTTTTTCATTTTTTCATTCATCCAGGTTTGCAGTCACCAAAATTATGATTTGGAAACTCGTATTGTTTATGTGAATATGTGTTCCTTATCCACAGTCCATGGTTGTATTTCTCAATAAAAGCCAAGTGGTGAGAAAATTGCTTTTCAGCCACAGGAATGTGGTTCATCTGCTGATGTACCTTTGAGCAGGAAATGTAACTGAGCCTCAAATATGACCTCTGACCTCTGAGGTGTATGAGGTGTAACCACTCACACAAAAAAAAACATTATGTGGAAATACTGAAAGTGTATACTGAGTCTCTAGACCTCAGAGCTCAGAGAGAAGCAGCAATGATCCCTTATAATTAGGCTCATAGCCCCGTGAAATGGATCTAGTACAGCAAATGACGACACAGCTTGAGAAAAAACGTTTCACTAAACAGAGGCTTGATACTGATGAGGTGGACAGCACACAACTGCAAACCCCAGGGACATGGAATTAGAGGAACGCTTTGTTCCTTCAGATAAAAATGGAAAATAATACTGTATTATTCTTTTTTTAAGAGTAGTAAGAGAGCATAGGAAAGGTACAGCAGTCCAAATGTTTCTGCTTTTACACCGTGAGGATCATAAAGAGGTTTGTCAAAAGAAAAATGGAAAATGGTGATTTTCCATTTTCTGATGCTGCCTCCATAAATAAGGTACTTACAGTACTCTATGCCAAGGATGATGTCTCTGAAGTATAACCTCGCCTGCTCCTCTGAAAAAGGATTGCCTGTGGGTACCTCCATCACTGGACTACAAATCCATGCAGGCAGACAGGAAGTGTGGAAAAGAAACAGACACACAGACAGCGAGGCAGACAAATCCACGCATTACATGAATCAGTTGTCATCAGCACTGGAATTTGACTCCAAATGTGAAGACACACGTCCAAACAGACAGTACGCATCCTGATCAAACAGCACTGATGCTCACAGTCTTACAGTAAAGACCATCTTCGTCTTCTCCCCAAAAACAGCTCAGTGTCTTTCTGAGTGAGTGTATGATTCCATTTTTCATTATGCATCAACATTAATATTCACATTTGGGATACTGTGTTTCAGTCCCCCAGTTTAACCTTGTTTAAAAGATAACCCTCTCTAACTCCACCTGTAGCCATTTATATGAACACAAAAGAATCATATCACAAGAAGCAGAGATTAAAAAAAAAAAAAAGAAGAAGATTTCATTAAGAACAGCATGAGCTGAGCAAACACTATGTGTTCAAACCACGGCCACATTAACCTCCTAGTGGGGCCCCAGGGCAAAAATTTGCTGTCCCCTGGCCCCTATTGACCCACCATGTACACAGCAGTTTCATTACTTTCCCAGGCACCCAGAAACCTACTACTACACTAAAGCTGAAATGATTAGTCCATTGACTGAAATGGACTGACTAATTGTCAAGTAATTTCTAAGCAACAATTCACTGCTACCAGCTTCTCAGGTTTGCTAGTTAGCACTAAACTCAACATATTTGTTTTCACTGTTGGTCAGAGAAAACAAGACATTTGAAGTTCATGATGTTCACTCGGGCTCCAGGGAATAACAATGGACCTGTTTCATTACTCTCACACATTTTTTACATGAAACAATCAACTGATGATTAGAGAAACCTTTTGATAATGGAAATAATTGTTGATTACAGTCTTACAGCAACTGAGCTCAGGACTGATTAAAATAAGTAAGGGTGTAAAACTGAGGAAACAAGATGGAGGGCTGAGGATCATTGATTTTGTATTTTGGTGGTGCAATTTCTAACAAATTGATCAGATCGATCAAATCATGTAGGAGTGAACCTGGAGCCTTCATAGAGCATTTACCCACTTTACTCTGTTGATAATCCTGAACTGTTTTTAAGTAAGTTTGCTTTTTTAAAAGGTAAAATATCCTTCACAACATCTTGGTGCCAAGAGGAGTTGTTTTTTTTCATTCCCCGATTAATTTTGTAATCAACTGTAGATTAACTAAAATGTTGAGAATTTCAAGGTAAACCCCACTTCAGTCTGATCAGTAAGTTGCACTTTCAAGTTCAGTTTCATGTTATCAGTTGTAGTGTCATACAACTGAAGTATCAATACAGATAATAGTAAGAGCGATCAAAGTGACACTTCTGCTATTGTAACACTAGGAGGACAAATATTAGTTATATGTGTTAGAAGTAGTAGAACAAGTTGTTGTGAGGCAACAGAAATAGAAACTGTAGTTGTAGCAGCACTTTTAGCTGCAGCTCATGTATTAAAGGACCAGTGTGCAGGATTTAGTGGCATCTAGCGGTGAGGCTGCAGACTGCAACCAACTGAATAGCCCCTCACCCCTCCCTTTTAAAGTGAAACTACGGTGGCCTTCGGGTAGCATAAAAACATGAAAGGCCCTCTTCAGAGCCAGTGTTTGGTTTGTCTGCTCTGGGCTACTGTAGAAACATGGCTCCATAGAATAGGCCCTGCTCCCTGTGCAGATACGAAGGGCTCATTCTAACAAAAACACAGTGATTCTTAGTTTCAGGTGATAACACACCAATGAAATCATAATTATGAAGTGGAGTTGTTATTTTTATGAGAAGCAGAGGGCAGTTTAGTAACGGCTGTCTATCAACTTCCTCCCAGTGGCAACATGAGAGCAACATTATGAAAAAGCTAACAAATAGCATATAGAGCACGTCTTCCCATTAAAAGGCCCATATAACTTATTTATGCATATATGTGAAAAGGCACCAACTTCTCCCTCCCACCTCCTTTCACTGACAATAAAAGAAGGTCTCAGATCATTAGATCATCACAAATCGTTGTAGGAAGGAGCAGCTCATGCATCAGAATCTAAAATGCTTACAGGGTTGACTGCCACTGGTAATAACTGTGAAAACCTAAGAACATTATCAATCCCTTTGAAGCCTGGGATGGAACAAACACCCGCACAGTGTCAGCCTGGAGTAATGAAGGAGAACACTGCTGAAACCGAGGCAGGGATGGAGGGATGAAGAAATGAGGAGTGGAAGGTAGTGGAACAGAGGGGATGAGTCTTAAATTATTAAAAAAAAAAAGAAAAAAAAAAAGGACATTTTCTCTACTCACCCCTTACGCATCAGCTCAAACACTGTCAAAAAAAGGGAGGGAGAAGGAAATGTGAAAACATAAGACCAAACAGTTTCTTATTTATTCATTAACAGTTGGGTTTGACCACTGCTGCCACTGAGGCAACACCCCAGCATCACTTTATTCATTGTCAAGAGCAGTGAATTAGCTGAATGTGCCACATTAAGCACATCAAGAGTTTGAAGTTTCACACTCAGAGGTGTCCTAACTGTGACCTGGCACTGCTAATGGAAGGTTTCTGCATAATGTGTGAGCCCTGAGGTGGTGTGGAAGGAAGCAAGCATCTAAATTATGAATTAGTTATATGAACACTTGTTGGTGGCATATGTGTCAAGTGCCAAAGGCTGAGGGAGGGCAAACACAGAGCGAAAGATCTGGACAAAGAAAATATGATATGCGTACCCATGTGAAGGTTGTCCTCTGCAGGATCATCCAGCACCTGCAATTTCAACATCATCATCACGATTAGAGATTCGTCAGATGGAAACCTCAAAGGCCTATAGGTACAGGTGGGTGTGAACAATGTACAAATTACACTTGTGGTATTTCTCTGGATTATTTAAAAAGCTGACAATGCATTCAGTACCAAATTAAATGGTCCTTTTTCTTCCTAAAAAGGAAGGAGGGAACTGTGATGACTGTGCCCTTGATACTTGAAAATTACATTTTGGCCTTTTCCTTTTTCTCATGAGAAAGCTGCTTGTGGTTCTCAAAATTCTGCTCAGTTTTCCTTTGTTGACAAAAAATGGTTTTGTTCTCTCATGGTTCTCTTGAGTCAGTAATGGTTGGGGCTGAAATGAAGTTTGAAAAGGCTGCTACTAACATAACACACCCAAATCTCCAAAGGAACTACTGACTGTTGTGGTTGCATCATGGTTAATGTAGGCACCAGGTTTTCACAATAAAAGAGGAATGTGTGGAATAACATAGAGGAGATTTCTGGTTTTGCTGCATACATTTTGATCACTCACAGCTCAAAGCATGTGACACGCAGTCCATCTGGAGCATCTGTTTAAATACAACACCCTGGTGAATTTAAATTACCACAGTGTAGGTAACGTCTGCCAAGGACACGGTACTGGAAAAACAAGGGCAGGAAATCACCTCTAAAGCAACAGGAACGTAATTTACTCACCCAGTCAGTTTCAAGTCATGAACAGTCAATAGGTGAATGTTTGCTCCTGTTTGCTTAAATAAATACTGTTCTTTTTGCATTGCACACTGTTTTTCCCTCTTTGTTATAAGTAAAAAGGACAGAAAGCTATAAACAGTAAATGAGCTGTTGCTGTTTGCAAAGTGCAAACCATTAGTAGCAAAATGTTTTTATTTGTAGATGTTGGCTAATGCAGTGACTAAGGTGCATTAAAAGTGTATTTTTACTCTTGGGGAAACGATAAAGGAAAATTAAACTTGGGATTTTAATATAAGTGTCTGCTCTCATAACAACTGCACGCCTTGGCGAGTATGGGGCCGGTTTTACTGTCTCTTCCCAACCATCTGTGACAAATGACCATATCACTTTCATCAGTTTTAATCTGTTCCACTTGGCGTGGGCTCTAATGTTTCAAAACGAGTGAAAACGTCTATTCATAATGAGATGGACTGGACTGCAGTCTCACAGGAACCAGTTGGATACCCATAATGAATGTGATCCTGACCCAAGCACAGCCCATTTAAATGGATGAACAGAGAGAGATGGGGATGTGGACTGGGGGGGGGGGGGCAGGTCTTCCCATTGCCTATGTATGCCCATTATGTGTGTGAAGGCGGACAAAGAACGTGATGAGTGTGTGTATGTGAGTTTTCTGTGCTGGAGCGAGCACACAGGAGCAGAAGTACTCAACTTTTACTGAAAAACTCGACTGTATATTGCTGGCACACTCTACATCCAAACAAGCCAGACAGCTTTCCTACTGACTGAGTCCCTGAGCTTAACTCCCAGCCACAGCGGCGGTGCCCCCGCCATCTGGCCAAGATTGAAAAACACTCTGATGATATCGCGAGGGAGCGACAGGCATCTTGAGTCACATCTTCAAAATCGGCTATCATATTTCATAAACAGCCGCCTCTGCAGAAACTGAAATCAATCCGTCTTCAAAATGTCCCAACTCAGTTTGAGAGCGGTGGCTGTTGTAAATATAAGAATCCATTTACAGGGTGGAAGCTGTGGTTGTCCAGAATATGTCACCTAAATATCATAAAGGTCCAGTGACAGAAGTGTGATTGATGTGCTGGATCTCATATTTCCCTCCTGTTTCCTGGCAGCACAGGGTTTATCCACCTGTTTGGCCCAACTGATATGACATGAATACAAAGCAAGAGTCAGGGTACACAGCAAGAAAGGTTATCTGAAGATACAGTGGTAAAGGATTATCCTCACCACTAAACATCCGGCAAAACTTGTGGACTGAAAGAGACAAAAAAACAACTGCAAATGACACAGCTGCCTTCAGAGTCTTGTTATTGTTTTGTGTATCTCTGAAGTTGTTTTTTCTTCTTCTTTTTTTTTTGTTTTTGGTCATTTGGCATCTTTTTGTGGTACTTTCACATATTCGTATTTATGTTGCATCTGCTTGTGGTCTTTACATTTTTTTGTAGCTCCCATCACAGCTGTCTGTGATTCTCAATAGTCAGCTTATAGTTGTTTTGTATCACTTTGTGATGATTTTGTGTCAGGTCGTGGTTGTTTTGCATCTTTTTGCGGTTGTATTGTGCCAATTTGTTGTTGTTTTGCGTCTCTATGTGTCTTTGTAATCATTATGCATCTCTTTGTGGACGTTTTGTGTCTCTTTTTAGTTGTTTGCATCTTATTTGTGCAACTTTTTTGTCTCTTTTTGCATTTCTTAGTGGCTGTTTGTGTCCTTGATCCCGTTAGGCTGACTTCCCAGCAAAAAATCTTATCCACAACGCTAACAAGGCAACTACCTTTTACCTTCTGAGCCTGTGTAAGAAGCCGCCTGGCCTCATTTGTGAGTGGTGCCAGCATGACAGTCAGTGTCTGTATTTACTGCATGCAGAGCAGAGACGGAGCAGAGGAGTAACATCTGTGCACTGCTTGAGTAAATGAGCATAATGTTCTCCTCATGTTTCCATATTGTTTTCATTCAGCAATTCTGTTTGTTTATGCTGTTGAAAGATAAAGTTATTCTACTGATTTAGCCTTAAATGGGTCGTAATTGCCCAAGTAGTGGAGAGAGGCACTGCATGGATTTCAGTATGGTATTGTTATGAGCCATAAACATTCATATTGTGATTAATTTAAAGAAATGCGCAATAACGTTTAGAATTGTATTGATATTTCAGTTTGGACTAAAGTAGTGGACCAACCAGCTGACATCGCCATCCTCAGTACTTTACTATAGCATGGCTAAATACTGCTGAAAACACCTGAGAACACATTCTTACCAAGTGTGCTTGAACATTTTCAATGTAAAAGGCTTTTTCAGAGAATCTCATTATAACAGTTTAATATAAAAGAAGCAAAATAAAATATAAATACTGCCACACCTCCTTTGACCCATCTCCTGCATTAATGCAAATGCAAACACAGCAGCAACTTACTACTGCATGCTCAACAAGCAAAAGACAGAGGAACTCTCACCTCCACCAGCTTGACAATGTTGATGTGATCCAGTTTTTTAAGAATGGCAATCTCTTGGTAGACCCTCTCCAGGGGTCCTAAGATTTTGGGCTGCTCTCCTTGGGCTGCCTTGGGTCCTCTTGGGGGTGGGCGGCCTGCAGACAATAAACCACACACACACACACACACTTTACTAAATGATTCATTTAATCACGATTCAGATGTTTCTCTATTGTGTGAAAGTATGAGCAACAAGAAAATAAGAAAATACAATAAAAATGTGTCAGGTTGCCTGAGAAAAAGTTCAGTTTACTCATCACAAAGTGTACTACTACTACAGCAATACACTGTCGTATACCTTTGTACTCCCTGTGCTCTCTGATAGCAAGGTGTGAAATTAAAGGAACAAACCCCAACAGGAAACTACTCGAATGGTAACGTTTAGGTTACAGATGATTTGGACTGTTCTCCACAAAGCTGTAACAGCAGCAGACTGGGTATAACAATAGAGTGAAAAATTATAATCACCACTGTAGAACTGCAGACATGCAGAGCTACTGAATAAACCCTTTTTGGTGCTGACTTAAAAATACAAAAAAAAAAACAGCGTTAATCAGAAATACAATGTGCAATATAAGAAAGGCTGGAGTGCAAGAAGAACCACGCAAAATGTCAGTGAATAATAAACCCAGCAGAATGATGATACAGACAGTATGTACAGATGGTAGAGCAGCAGTGTGTTTGTCTGTCACACAGAGGTGAGCTGTTGCACAGTGTAACAGTGATCAGGAACGATTTCCTGAAATCTTCTTTGTCACAGCGGAGCTGAATGAGTCTGTTAGAAAATGAGCTCCTCTGCCTCTGCAGTGTGTCGTGGAGGGGGTGGGATGGATTGTCCATGATGGAGAGCAGTTTGTTCAGTGATCTCACTGTTCCTCACTGCCTCAAACGTCTCCAGGTTCTAAGCAATGATGGTCCCAGCTTTATTGGTGAGTTTATTGATCCTGCCGGGGTCTATGGCACTGATGCTGCTCCCCCAGCAGACCACAGAACAGTAGATGGCACTCGCTACTACAAACTGGTAGAGGATCTCCGGCATCTTGCTGCATACACTGAAAAAAACCTGAGCTTCCTCAGACAGTAGAGTCCGCCCATCCCCTTCTTGAACACAGCATCAGTGTTGGCCTCTCAGTTCAATCTGCTGTTCAAGTGGTCCCCCAATTCCTACCTCTGCACCCATCATGATGACGGACTCAGTCGTAGTCATTATGTATCCTAAATGTTAATAGACCAACCATAATCAGTTATAAGTTTCACAATGTTGTATCTTTGAGGGCCACACCAAGTAACTCTTCAAGAAGAAGGGATCTTAAGTTTAAGAGACGAACACTGCTATTAAATCGCCTGCTGATGAGAAGCATTTGTCCGCCCCTATATTCTCTTTATGTCCATCATGTTGAATTTTGTCACTGCTGTTCCTCTTTTTCTTTCAAATGTGCCTGTTGTTGTTTGTCTTTTGGCATTTGCTGTCACAGTTTTGAAACCTGGTCTGCTGTACACAATAATTTTGCAACACGCCTGCAATCTGGTGCAGATGATTTCACCCCTTTGGCGCTCTGTTAGTTGTCTCAAGCTGCTCGTATCTGCAATGAATACGAGCACTTTCCCATGAAAACGTCTCAAGGAAGTTAAAATAATCCTTCATGGGAAAACATACAGTCAAATTATCTTAAAAAGGTGGTTTGTAAGCTCTCAAGCTATGTTTAGCAAGATCTATGGCACTATGCAGAAGGAAATAACTTACAGATGTGATGCAACATTATTTGTACACAGAATCACAATTTGGTTGCAAGAAAGTGGAGTGAAGATGTTAATTTTTGGCATTTTTTTGGAATTCAACCTCATGTGACACACCTTCATAGCACTATATGTTATTTCAGGGTTAACAGCCCTTGTAAACTCTCATATAGACAGCAATGTCCAAGTATGTCTCACTGTGGTGTGACTCTGTCTGTCCTCACTTTCAGGAACTTGTAATGCTGTTAACAGACAACAGACGGGTGCCGGTCTAAAGAAAATCCTGGAAGGCGTCCTGTGGCTCTATCTGGTATTAGATGGAATTGGTCAAGGCCTTGCTGCCAAAATCCAATCCTTCTCTGTGGGTTACTTCCTTCATCTCTTACCTTCTTTGTTTTGTTTCATTTCATTCATTGAATTCAAGAGAATAGAACAGGACTTACGTGGAAATCCACACTGCTTCATTAGCTTCTTCTTGGACACCAACTTCATGGCCTAGGAAAGTGAAAAATGATTCAGATCACACAGTGTGATCACATACAATTAGTATGAACAGTGAAGGAAGCCAAAATCACCAGTCATTAATCAAGAATTGACTTATGTGACGTATACCAATAAAATAAAATGAAATAAAGTTTTAGTTAACACTTAATGTAAATGGGACCATAAAGATGTTAATTCAAGACACAAGCTTCAGCAGCTGGATTTGTTATCTGTCTTATCCTTTGTAAAAGGTCTGGGGAATATCTGAACAGAAAAGTCTGAAGCAATGGAATCGTCTGACCGGTTTCGCAAGGATAAATGTGTGTGTGTGTGTGTGTGTGTGTGTGTGTGTCTGAGAGAGACAGAGATAGAATAAACTCCAGGTCATAATGATGTCTGGTTATGAGGGACTGGTTATGTAAAGGCAGAGAGAAGAAAAATAACATTCACTGCATGTAGGACAATCCTCAAACCAACCCCCCAAAAACAGTAGATCCCCTTCGCTGTCAGAAAGTCAATGTGAGCTCAGTGATCACTAATTCATGTTAAGGTGGGACATTTCACCACAAACAGATTCAGTGATGCACAGCTCTGTAGTTTCTTTTAAAACTGTGGTCGCCATGGGTATGACTGTGCAGAAACCAGCAAGAAAGCATATCCTTCCCTGTACACAGTTTCCATGGTGTGCTGCCTGTGTGTGTGTGTGTGTACAGACTTGTGGGAGGGTGCTTAAGGTGGGGAAAATAAATCATCTTTCAACCACAGAGTCATCAAACAGTTAAAGATTGTCTAAGAACATTCAGAATATTTGTAGCTACAGAGGCTACAGGGCTCATTTGTCCATAAAGACACTTTGACAATCACATTAATCATGACCACAGTCTGATCTGAGTTCATTACAGACTCTGGGACTGATGGCTGGCTTCCCTCGAAAAGCTAAATTCTAACTCTGTATGTAGGTGTAGGTGCGTCACCAGTTTTACTCACAGTATCGGAAATATCATATTTTACTGCTTAGTTCTCTTCTCGTTCTCTATGTGTCATTTAGTTTAGTGTTGATTTTATTAAACCTATATCTAGATATGTGTAGATGTTTGCCATGTAAGTGTAATAACTGATATAATTACAGTTTTAAATATATATATGTACAAACACACACACACACACACATATAATTACTGATATAATATCTTAATATTGAATTTCTCCTAGTTAAATCATAAACAGCATATCAAAGTAATCAATGCTGGAGCCACTTTAAACCATAATCCTGTTTGATCTGGCGACAGCTGTGGTTACAGGTGGTAACAAAAGGCTGGTTTACAATAAGAAGAACCCCGTTTTCCAACATCTGTGTTTGAGAAAGAGATGGGTAAGTTTCCCTGATTAATCCAAGGAAAAGAGTCCTCATCACTGAATCTTCCTCTCTTGTACGAATGAAATATGAAATAGGGTAACACGTAAAACACACATTTGCATACTGCGTCTATCAGTCACAGGCTCGAGCTCTCTCCTATTGCGCTGTTGAAGCGTTCAGAATCATTTTCTCTGACAGTTAGCATTTTTCAGACGGCCTTTTTGAGCTCATCATCTGTGACAGTCATAACACTTGGCCGTTTGACAGATTTTCTCTCTGCTTCATTTCATGAATTTATTTCCTCGTGGCAGCAAAACACGTTACACCAGCTTTCAGAAACTCCTGGGCTAATGAAACACTTTTAAGGCTGACTAACTCTGAAAGAGTCCCTCTAAACAGACATGAGTGAAATCACTCATTACTCTGGCAACATTAAGGCTACGAATGACCCATTACTCAACACTCTCTGTAGAACTGTGCTACTCACAGTACACAGTAAAATTAAAAAGCAACCCCGACTATTTCAAAATTAATCTCCAGAAAAATATACCGTCTGATCTATATTTTCTGACTTCTGTTCTCTACAGTACTGTCTTCTCTGTTCACAGTGCAGCCAAACAAAGTCACATAGTTTCTGATGCATCATTCCCTGTGATACTTAAACCTAATGGGCTATCTTAAAAAAAAAATAAAAAAAAATTTAAGAAAAAAAATAGATTAGAAAAAGCTTAAAATGATCATCTTTTGTTTTGCTGACACATTTTGTTGACATAAATAAATATACTTCTATGATAAATACATCGCAATACCTGTGACTGCTTCACACCTTCTCACCTGTTGAGCAATTTTAATGTGAAAGCAGCAGCAGGAGGAAATGCTGAGTCCTGGGTGCAAGTGTGTGTGTGTGTGTGTGTGTGCGTGTGTGTGTGTGTGTGTGCGTGTCTAGTTGTGTCTGCTGGATCTCGGTGTCTGCAGACTTTCATTCATGGTAGCAAAGGAAAGGAAAGACTCTGTTCCCATTTCTGAGAACAAGAAGTATCTGCTAATAATTAGCTCTTTAAATTCATCTCTCTTCCAGTTTGAAATGAGTTGAGCAAACGCTGCATGAATTAGGTTTACTTTAGCCCCCCGAGGCTGATAAATGGCATCATCATGATTGGATGCCTGCCAATCAAGTTGTGAGCATGGTAATTATACGAAACAGGGCGCCACGACACAACACATGCCTGATTCAAAGGCCCTTAGTGAATCTGCTGATATGTTGGACAATAAAGCCTGGTTTCCAACACTCACTTGGACAATATTTTTGTGTTAATACATAACACTGGGAAGAATTAGTCATCAGTTTATTTTTATCCCAAGTCAGAAACAGTGCCATTTCCATTCATTTTAAAGCTGACCACTGCTGCTTTATCAACACGTTAATTCATCAGTGTTTTCCTTACTATGCTGATGCCAAGGATGAGTATTTAATTAAGTGATACCACTTAATATAAAAACTAAATAATTTCAAAACAGTCATTTCTTTTTCACAGACAGTTGTCACTTTATTTTATCTTAAAAAAAACTTTCAAGTTCAGTGAAAGCAGGTAAATACAGGTGAAGTACTGGAACCTATAGGAGTCAGTTAAGATATTATCTTTCCTGTGTGGTATCTGTGTGTGTGTGTGTGTGTGTGTGTGTGTGTGTGTGTGTGTGTGTGTGTGTGTGTGTGTGTGTGTGTGTGTGTGTGTGTGTGTGTGTGTGCGTGTGTGTGCGTGTGTCTGTGTCTGTGTGTGTGTGCATGTGATATTTGTGCTGCTCCACATACAAAAATCCAATCAGTTCTATATAAAACCTATGCAGACTGTCAGGAAATAGGACCACCCTTTCATGTCATCATTACTTATCTCTTCCTCTCCTGCTTCCTGTCAGTGTTATTACAGAGTCTGCTATGTTAGCCAGTCTGTCCCGGAAGGTAACATTTTCTATCAGTGTCAACAGTCAGCATCAAATACAAGAGCAGTTCCATGGAAAACCAGAAACAAAAACAGAGAATAGAAATCTAAATGTAGACACATGCACAACGAACATAAAAGCTTAACATACTTTAGAAGGGACAGAATGTAGAGGTCAAAAATGAGCTGCACTGTCCTTCTATTAATCTAAATGAAGAGATTAAGAGATTCTAGGCAAAGAGCAACTCTCTGAGGCTCCATTTGCACCTGGTTTCTCTCATACTACAACACTAACACCGTCTCCCACAAAATACACTGCTGCTGTTGCTAATTTGTAGTGTGTAGATATAATTAAGGGAAGGGTTGCTCACTGCTGCATGTCTGACCAGCTCTGCAGGTCGACATCATTTAAAGCTGCGTGTCATTATTCCACTGCAGAGGGAAAGTTTATGTAAGCTCTCCCTTGTTATAATATTTCACTTATCTTAGTTAGGCCTTTTCTGTGTCCTTACATAAACTCCTGTTGTTTACTGTTCTGCACCAGCACATTTATAAGCTCCCATTTTAATACTGGGTTGTGTTTAGCTCTGAGCTCCTACTGGCTCCAGTTCAAAAGTACATCTTAAACCCATCCAGAGTAGGCAGCTTAAGTCCACATGACTCATCCAAACACTTTTATTGTTGTTACTGTACAGGGCAGCTTAGTTATGTTAAAACATAAAAGAGCTTACTGAGGATGGGCTGAGGCTGCCCAAGCTTTTACGGGAACAAATCATCTTGATGGAGAGATGACCTCATGTCAGTGTGCCGGCTCATACCCAGATTCTCCCACATAAACTGGCATCAAAACAGCAACCTGATATACAGAGTGAGAGCTCTTAGATGCACCTTAAGTAGCACCAGAAGTCACTCTAATTTCCATGTTTCTTCCAAGGTAAGTGATGCAGTTTGAGGGCATGTAACTCACAGCTAAGCAACAAGGTGGAAGGGAAAAAAAAAATCAATAGCCCTGGTGAGATCCTGTAAAGCTCCTCTGTCTAGACAATAGATGCAGGAAGAATGGATGTAAACTGAAAAGAGCCGTGGCTGTGCTGCAGAGGGACAGCATTTCAGTAAATGATCAGAAAAAGGCTGAAATGTAAGAAGACTGCCTTGACTTACATAATGTTTATCATCATCCTCATTGTAGGCAAGTTTGACCACACCATAGGAACCCTGCAATACAACAACAGAGAGATTTAGGTTTATATATGGACCTCCTAAATAAAAAACGACATTATGAAATAAATAATCATATCAATAAATCGTATAAATGAGCTAAAGGTGTGTGAGATAATCGGAGAAACTATCAAAACTCAACACATTAATATGAAATATCATATCATCATTCATTTTTATAACAGAATTTTATTGGATTTCATTTTTATCTCATTTCACCTGACTTGACATGGAATGAGTTATCGGAAAAAAAGGCTATTAGAATCACATAAGGATGAAATTATGTATTGTAATAATGAATTGAGTTTCAGAAATGTTTAAATAATTTGACAAGTTATTGCTTCATATTTTCCTACAGTGCGCCTGCATGATTTTGGAGCTCCACACATTACACATTAAAACTAAGTAGTGAAAAGCAGAACTGAGGGATTCTGTTAAGATTCCTAAAGCCTCACTTAAAGAACAGACGGCAACACCAGACTGACAGAATGTTTTGAAGGCAGCACCGTTTCCATTCAAAAACAACATCTTTATTCTTTGACAGCACAGAACGGCTCCTCCCACACACACACTGCCATGGGATGTGTACTTACCATCATAGTCAACCCCCCCACCCTCACCCTTTTTTTACTTAACAGCAAACTAGAACCATAACTGCTTGAAAAGCAGATCAAACATTGACACAAATTAAATCAACAGAGTTATATCACCTTACATGCCTTTAACTGCCAAAATTGCCAGCTGGCTGTTCATAAATGACTCAGGGTTTAATCGTCCCCTGAACAAAATTTCTTCTATCTTCTGGACAGAGATCTATTTGTGGGCTTTAGTCAACACATGGTAAGAGTGTGAATTCTTCCAAACATCACCTAACATGATACTCATTTTTTACTCTTTAATATCTAACAATAGGTCTACTGTTAATAAGCCCTTTAAATACCTTTTGCTAAAGATGAGTATCTATACATCACTTTCAGCATATGCCTGGCCTTGCTGTATACAATCAGTGAATTCACTTCAATTTCCATCTCTAGTGCTGCTGCAATGAATTTCCCCATGTGTTAAGTCCAAAATTAGTTATCTCCCAGTGTCGCTTTTTTTTTTTTTTTTTGAAATGCAACACTTGAGCAGATCTGGTAAGCTGTCAGATTTAGTAAAGACAAATGCTGCAGCTCAATGTGCCTCCTGTAAAATTTGAAAGATTACTAACACTAATTCTGCCCCTCAAAACACCGACTATGGCACTTTGAATTTGGCTATTTCGCCTTTCATTTCCTCCTTATTTGTTACTTGTTATTTCATGCTTTTGTCACCCTGAGACATTTTTATCCGGGCTGGTGATGTCAATCTGTTGGTCGGTCTGTCCACTGCTGCAGTCCAGACTGCAGTGTTTCCCATATATTGATTTATTTGTGGCAGTATTATTGAAAGTATTAGATATGGCTCTCTACACAGTGAATGGACAGCTGATGTGCAAAAACACACCTTCCTGTCTGCATCATATGATATTACACTAGTAAAATTGAATAAACTACAAGTCATATAAAAAAAGACAACTCGCAATTTTAAGTGTGCATGTGCTGTGATGGCTGCAGTGCCCGTTTTCTCAGCCAACAGGTAAATTGAGCAAAGGGCCAATCTTCCCCAAGCTGCTGCTATTTTCCCAAACCACTTGAAATTGAACAGAGGTAAATGGCAGAAATAGGACAAACTCACCTTTCCAATCTCACTCTTCAGCTTATACTGGTTTAACTGGATACAGTCCTGTGAGGGTTGAAGAGAAAAGGTGAGGACATGAGATACTAAATCACCAACATAAATATAATCAGCAATAGATTAAATGCTTTGCATCATCTAAAGCAAAGAGAAACGGGACAGTCTTTGGTACAGGAACAAAATGTTCCCACACTATGTGTGTGTGTGTGTGTGTGTGTGTGTATGTGTGGTGAAAGTCATTTATTTCTGAGATGTAGGTAACGATGCAGTCTGTAGTTTCTGTTTACTGTCTGCAAATCCATTAGAGTGCCACTGCTTAAATGGCTGATTTGCAGTTCCATAGCAACCACCGCTACAGCACAGAGTCAGCCAGGGGCACAGCAGAGGAGAGGAGACCACAGCAGGACAGAGAGGAAGGGGGTGGGGTGGGGACAGAGAGGTGAGAGGAGAGTTTGGTGGTGAGGAGAAGAGGTAAGCTGAGGAGGGGAGGGGGGGTGCACAGACAAAGTCAATGAGCAGAAAGTGAGCAGTGATTTAAGTGCGAAAGAGAAGGGGATGGAGCGATGGAGAGAGAAAAGGGAGAGAAAGCTGTTCTCTCATTACAGTTGGCGGGGGGGTGAGGGTGGGGGCGATGGCTTAGTCTGAGCCAGACCAGTGCCTGAGGCTTGATACTGGAACATGCTTAAAAGGATGAGAGGCGGTAGGAGAACACAGATGTAACATCACAGACTAGCGTGGCAAGACTGAAAGTACAGCTCCAACTCATGGTGTAGGACAGGACTTCACTCACCACCAGGCAAGGTATTTCAGAAAAAATGATATTATATAGTGGGTTATGTAACGTGCTGGTTATGTAGCTTGTACTGAATATTACTGTTGGTGCTGCAGGAAATGTGAGGAGGGTTATGTACTGTAGGGTATGAGGGTGTGAAGTACTGTGGGCAGGGATTATGACAAAGGGCGAGAGATAGAATAGAAGATGGGGGTTTGTGAGGTGAAGCAAGCAGCGCGACTCAGAAAAGAACTGCTTTGATTTGTTAAAGTGAGATAAAAGAATAAAGAAAGTAGGGCGGTGAAGGATAAAGGGAAAGGCAAATGAGGAGAATCCAAAGAAAGGAGCAATAGGAGGGATTGTCTGAGAGGACTTCCACTGGGTTCACAGTTTGCTGGCACATGCTCAGTGGGCGCTGCATTGCAGTTAATACTCTGTCAGGGCTGATGGATAAAGAGGGCCATGCAGAAAGCCTAAATACATCAGCCACATGCACACTCATAAATTAAACTCAAATGCTCCGCTGGGCCACAATAAATATTTAGAGGGCTTTTTTCTGTCTTACTGTCACGTCAGACTGTTGCTTTACATTAACAGTGCAGCTCCACTGTCTTCCCCAGTATGTAACACACCCATCTCTCCGTCCATTACTCAACAAGCGATCAATATCAGTGCATAACAAATGGACCACTGCCACTGGTTCGAAAGCAGTGACCACGCATTTCATTCTTATGATGAAAAATGAGCATGTCTTCCTCAGGAAGTATGTAATAAAAATGGGAACTTGTGTCTGAGTGTAATTAAAGCCTGGAAGTGTAAAATTATTGTCCCATCCTGTCATTTTAAAATCAATTTTGATAGAGTGGCATAAAGCCCATGGCAAAATGAGACCATAGTAGAGGAAGGTGGTTTATTCAGTTTTATTTGGTCTCACACTTTTTGGACCCCACAGGGTATGTTCTGGTGCAAATGTCAGAAATGTGCAGAGCTGACATGTGGCAAAACAAAAGAAAATCAACTAAAACAGGGAACATAGCTGCCTCACTTCACTTTTTTTATAGATAAAATATGAAAGTAACACATACAGATTCTGTTGTGTGCATGTATCCACTATCAACTACTGCTGTACTTGACAAGAATAGAGATAACCACGTCATTTACTGTGCTAATGTCCTATGAAGAGGAACAGATAGTAACATTCACTGTTGCTCATGGGCTGGCTAAAGTGACTAATTTTGAAATTTCTTCAGCTGTTAGCTTTAACAAACAGTTAGTCAGACATAACAGATATGAAGCAAAAGGCTTTGTTGACTTTTCAAAACAAAATTCCAAAAGAGACAAATCTGTACATATGAAAATGGGTAATATTAATAATGACAAAACATTGCTAACATTCACTGTTCACAGTTATCACAGTCAGTTCTCTGGTATATCAATTTTCACTCTCATGGTAATAACTATTTGTCTTGCAAAGAAAACAAAGATGCACCGCCTGTGAAGAAGTTGCAGGTGGTGCATCTTTGTTTTCAAAGTGGCTGTGAACATAAACACAAACAGAAGGGAGACTCATCTGTACAGAGCTGCAAAGTGACCCTGAGAGTCCTCACAGAGTACTGAAGTACAGGACAGTGTTTAATCTTACTTTGCCAACCCTCAGCGCCCATCTGACAAACTGGAATGATGATTCTTGTCTTGTCAGGCCTTTCACAGTATGTCCTCTATTTGTCTCCCTTAAAGGACAGGTTCACATGTTTTCAAGTACTATTTGGAAAACAACACATGCTTTTATGTACATTTAAAGCACTAATGGTTGTTGTAATGGCTTTTTCTCTGATTCCAATGTAATTGCTGGGGGGTAAAATGCACGGTCCCATTTCTGTGCAACAAATAAGTAAAATATTCAGCCAAAGCGGAGTGGTTCCTTTGCAGCCAGTGTGCAAACACTACTATGTACATATCAGCATGTGTGGACTGGTTTATAGTAGGATCTCTTCCTCCTTCTCATTACAGGTTAAGGTTGGGGGTGGGGAGGGTGAGGAGAGTTGTGTATCATTTGCATTTATAGTCTCATAAATTGGATGTTATGGATCCCAGGACAATGGCTGTATAAATAAACGTGTGTTGATATCCTGTTTTGACATAAAACATCATTCTCACATATGAAGGCATAGATTTAACACCATTTATTCTTGGTAGTTTTCCCTGGATTTTCTTAATCCTAAACTTAAAACCACAAAACTGAGGAGTCATTGTGTTATATAATTCATCCTGCTTTAAAATTACAAACACCATGTGTACAAAACAGAGTGAAACACAATAACAAATGTGATGAGAAAGTCAGACGTGAGAACCAAAAGAGTTTTCTGCAACACAGCAAGAAAAGCACATAGAGTAAGAGCCTCTGTGCTTTAATTAAAGCATTATATAAGCTATACACACAGTATTTCCTCATGTGGTTTAGTGCAGGACTTCCCAAATTGTTCAGTAGGGTGGGGATGAGAACATTTTTTCCATTAACTGCATTAACTGCTGTTAATAATAATAATAATAATAATAATAAAAGGGAAATATGTATCAAAAATTAACCAAGACTACTAAAGGAATGTGAATTAACAGTTTTGACGTTATGTCAAAGACGTCTAAGTATTGTACTGCAGAAACATTGTTCTCCAATTCATGCAGGTTTGGCAGCATTTCAACTACTGCCCTATGCTGAGGCTGGATTAAATCAAGCTAACGTTAGCTCAGTGTGAGGGAGGGGGGGTTAAAGCTTGGTTGTGATTGGCCAGTGAGCCCAGTCCCAGAATGCTCTCATGCGCACCCTGAATGACAGGTAAACAAACTTTATGGATTTTTTGACGGTCCACCGGCTCACCAATGGGGTGACCCATTGGGATTTGTCCCTGTATGCCCGATGGCCTGTCTGACTATGGCACAGGAGCAAGGGACGAGGCACAAAAAAGTGCACTTCCTTGTTTCTTCTAATAGGGATGGACACCCCAATTTTCTGGTAATATGCTGCCCCCTATGAATTCAACAAATGGCCAATTATTTGTTGCCCCTTTAACAGTGAAGAACAGTGAAGCAGAAAGAAACTTTTGTTGCCCAGACTGTAAAGATGGACAAAATGAAATTCCACAACCAAAAGAAAAAAAAAAAACATCGGTGCTCATTGCTTGGTATATATTCCTCCCAGGCTTTATGAAACGTCAGTCTAAACTGATGTTTGTGCAAGAAAGAAATGTTGCTCTCTCCACTGTGCCATATTGTAGACCCAGTGAGAGCAGGGAAATACAAGCAACATGAATCCTTTTTATGGTTCAGTGCAAGAGCTGCAATTCCATTTTCAGATAGGAAAGGACACAATGACAGGCCTGCGAGTCTGAGGCAGCAGTCTGTTAAATTCAGAGGGGTTCCACATCCTGGCAGATGTCATGAATTTTTAATGTTCACTCTGAATTAAAAAAAAAAAAAAGTCAGTGGAAAATGGAAATTCGGGAGTCACCCACTTCCACATGATACTCCTACTAGTTTTCATAGGTTAATACAAACAGACTGATTATCTGTGTTTACAACTGCATGTTTTCTATGTGATGTAATGAATAAAGTTTTTTCTTGGGATCTAGATCTAATCTACCTTCTTGCAGAGAGTTAAACTGTAAACTCTATACAACCAGCAGCTGGTTAGCTTGCCACTTCTTAGCAAGTATCAACCATGTATGGAAGCGCAGGTATCTGAGCCCATCTACCACACTGAGGATGTATAACAGCCTGGTCCTGGCTGAAGTGCCTGAGGTGGTACCATGGGGTCTCCAATAGCTGACTGCATTACAAGTGTCTACAGTCATCAGGGCTATAAGGCTGTTTTGCCCCTCGCCAGGTCCGATTCACCTGCAGAACCTGCCCTACTGCTCTGGGAGCCTGGAGACCGGCCAAGAGCCATAAAGCCTGAATCAAATTTGAAGGCTATAGGCTGCATGCAGTACACCTCCAGGTCTGATCTGGTGTGTGCATCAGTGTGGGTTTGTCAGCTCTCTCCTGTCTCCCTGAAACCCTGGAAAGCAGGCGATAAAGCAGGTAGTTTCACAGGTTTGACACTATGAATTTCTTTTCTGAATGTGCAGTAAAATATGTCAGAAATGCAAAGGCATGTGACGGGTCCGGCATAACAACCAGCGAGGGGAATGCCTTCACCGAGCCAGGGGGATGAGAGGTGACTGTGTAACAAAATGACCAGGCTATGTCTAAAACTACAGTGTCTAAAATACAACAGGAAAGGTGTTAACTGTCACCAAAGTTGTATCATATTTTCCATCATTTATACAAACTGACATGCACACACAGAAAAACAAGTAGAGCTGCTCCACATGACAACCATGGCAAATTCTCAGCTGCTCCCACCCCCACCCCTCACTTCTTCTATGGTGTATCCAGCAGCACAATGCTGCCCAGAATGCATTTCATGTCTGTTTGATGAAAGCAGTCAAAAGTGCTCTTGTCACATTTACTGCAGAACACAATGCTCTCACATGTCATTACAACACACGTGCTCACAGTGCAGAGCACTGAGTATTATATAGGCTGCACATCATGACAGAAGCTGGGATAATGATGTGTTAACATAAACCAGCAGAGGCATGTTTCTGTGATCATGTGTGCTAATGGGAGACTACTGCACACACCTCACGCTTCCTTCTCCCTGCCTTGTTCTCCACTGACCGCCTGCTCCCCTCCCTTTGGTGATAGAGCAGATATATAAACATGCCTGGATCTAGTTATGATAACTGCTCTAATAAGCACAATGGAGCTGCATTCTCTCAGGTTGTGTGTCACTCCCTGCTATGTTGCCACCTGTCACACCCAACATGTCCACTATTCCAGATCAGAGGACTGTAGTTGGAAAAAAAAAAATGTTAAAGATGACCTTTTTGATTTTTCTTTACTCTGTCTCACTGTCTCATCTATCGTTTCTCATGCAGTGAGGTCTTTTAAACAATTTAATGATTAACAATTTTAATAAAATATGAATTAAAATTACTTTCTCACCTGAGAGTCTGAAATAGAGACCCGTTTTGACTCCACTGTGGGCCTGCGAGCCACACGGGGGGAGATGTGTGTGTAGCCTCCTCCAGTGCCTGACGACAGGTAAGTACCTCTCTCCTGCAACGACAACTTCCTTCCAGTCAGGTGAGGCCGCAGCGGATGAGTCCTCTTGGCCTGAGCCCCGTCCTGCTTTGCCCCACCGTTCCTCACGCCGTTGGCAGCTGAGCTGTCCGAGTCGTTGGTCGTCATGGCAGCCATGATGTCTGTGAGACCGCTGGTCTGTTTGTCAGAGTCAGGGTCCAGCCTCTCACAGCCAGGGTCACTGCTTGTAGCCATGGCGGGTGGGGAGATGGGAGCGGTGCAGGAGCAGGTGGCGGGGAGAGTACTGGGGGTTGCCCACCAGCATCAACGTGACCCGGGCCAGCCTGTGAGCACGATGTTCAGGGTCTCACTAAAGCTGGAACAGAGAAGAAAGGACTATGAGCTAAATCAGATGTAGCAAGAACAGCTGATCTACATTATAACCACATCTGGATAAAGAGAAAGAATTTTAACAGCAATCCTGGTTTAAAATGCTTGTTAAATAAAATGGACAGGATTGACTGGTGTAGAACTGCTGTCCCTAACAATTCACAAGTCATGGCTCTGTGAGGTTGTATGTTAGGATGACATTAGCATGTCAAGTTGCTCACAATGACAATGTTAATAAGCTGATGTTTAGCAGGTGTAATATTTACCAGATTGTCATCTAAGTTGAGAGTGTTTGTGTGTTAGATGAAGACATCGACGATCATCGTATCCACATTACAAGCAATTTTCATTTTCAGATTTCCCTGGAATCTAAATGCTGCTTGTCATGCACAGAATACTGTAACTTTATAATAAACATACAGATTTATATGATTGTTAAAGCTGATTTAGTCCATATTGCCAAACCAAATCAATGTGAACGACATATATATTTTTGCTACATGTAAATTAAAACCTTTGACTTATATTACAGATCGTTGGCAGACCACATCTTGCAGCGAGAGCACCTGTGAGACTGAAGTTTAATCAAGCAGACAGTAAAAGAGAAAATGTCATCTCATCTCTGTGTGGGTGGTCTGGTGGGTCAAGTTACCTACAGTAGACATGCAATCATAAATTGAAACAAATCTCCAGATAAAACCCAGCCCAAATGCTGCAAAACTCATTATGCTTTATGCCTTTGGTCATGGCTTCCTGTGTCCCTGTCAAATGCTTGTGGGTGGACACACAAAGAAATACACACATAAAAAGAAAAAAAAAAGACTGAAGGTATTACGTACATACACTATGTGTGTGCGTGTAACCAGACATTTAGCGGAACTTGTTTATTGTGCTTTTTCCCTTTCATCTCTAATGAAAATCAAGTCAGCGGCAGATTGCCACAGACAGAGAATATCAAAGCTCTTGAGTACATCTGGTTCAGGTTTTGTTCTGCAGGTGGAAGAACACAGATATGCAAAGTGTGCCTTGCACAACCATCCAAAGAAAAGAGCCCTTAAATCCCTAATCCTCAAACAGTGTCCATTCACGTAACAGCAGGAATCAAGAGGAAAAAGTGTGGTGGTTGTTTTGATCCCATAGGAGCCACCTGGGTCTGTATATATGCCATGAAAAGACACAGTCTGAAGAGAAATAATGGAGCTAAATACAAAGCAATTCTGTAGGCATTAGAACGGGAGTATTCAGTTAAATGGGCCATGTTATACTATTCCTGAAGTGTGTCAGGTAGGTAGAGCTTCATATTCAAAAATAACAGTGTTCCACTTCATCCAGGTGGGTCGCACTCATTCATGCATTTACACAACCACAGCTCAGCACTAACAGCAGTGTATCACATATTTAACAATGCGAGCGGCACAGAGATGTCGGTCAGTCGGTTCAACACTTTGGCCCAGAATGAAATATCTGGACTTTTTAATCCACCAACACATCAGGCCAAAATTTCTATATACTCACAATTCATTTCCAAATGTCAGCACATTAACACACTAAACTAAGATGGTGAACGTGGTAAACATGATACCTGCATGTTAGCATTGTCACTGAAAGCATGTTAGCTCAAACAGTGCAGTGTCACAGAGGATGACTGCAGACATTTACAGTTCAGACCCACTGAACTCAGCATGAAGTAAAGCAAAGTTTCCCCCTTTCATCGCTTTGCAAGGCATTGTGGGATTGCAGGCAACGTGGGGCTGCTATATGGGAGAGGCTGAAAGCTGAATAATGTTGACTTTATGCAAATGAGGGTGAAATTTGCCTGGAGGCTCCACAGTGAATGGCTGAGACAGCAGTGACACAGGAAGCTTAGAGTTTACATGCAGTGGATGAATGTCCATGGAGTCAAAGATCATTATTGTAGTTTATTTATATATATGTATATATATATATATTTTTTTTTAAAAACAGCATTATGAAGAAACATGGTGGAGATGCAAAGTCTTTACAGTGAATGCATCTGCAAAATATTCACTGACACTGTATTTCAGTTGTTTTTCAGACAGCACCCTCTGATACAATATCTGCTCAATACATTATACATGATTGACCTTTGTCATGGTTATGTTTAGAAACCCCAACCACCTTCCACTGCAAATGGAAAGAATGTACCATTTCCTTCACTGGAAAAAAACAAAACTGAATATAATCCAAGCAGCGATTATGTTTCCCTGGCAAAACAATTAAGAGTATCTGGTACTCGCATGGATGAGGACTGACAGGCACAGCACGTATTTTTCTTACAGTGAACAAGAGTTCAAGGGACAGAAGTACAAACAATGCACGAGCACAACACCATGTGTACATCATTTCCCACATGTTAACTGATATTTCTAATAAAACTAAGGGCCTGATCTTACACCATGCGCAACCTTTTTTTTCTGCTGTTAAAATAGCACAAGTGGATTTGGATGTTACCTAAATGCACATCCTCCATACACTCTAGACCACGTGCTTAGATTTGTGCAATAGAGCCTTAAGGAGTCTACAGTCATGTTCGCAGCTCTGTGGGGTTTCTATGGATGTATTAAGAGAGCTGGATACGGCGTCTCCACTCAGCCGTGCTGCCAATTTGTCACGGTTTGGCAATGAAAAAAATGCCCTGAAGTCCGAAAAGCATTTTCCTCATGGACCACCATTGAAACCAGCATCTGTTAAACTGCTGACAGGACACCTGGCACAGCGAACAAGGTTGGTTTTTACTCTTTCTATTATGAATTTTACTCCAAAGAGGTTTTATATTTGTAAGCTAGAAAACTTTTTTGGCATGCAACTTTCATTCTGTACAGTATATATAATGGCTTGTCATGAGTGTCATATATTGAGCCTTTCATGTGTCAGGAGCCATGAACACCGGTTTCCCATGACACACATACACACATGTGCGCACAAACACACACACGTAACCCATCATCATTTGCCCACTCCCATTTGCATATTTCAGATGACTGTTATTCAAACCATGTAAATTCAGACTGCAGGAAAAACCTTTTAACTGTCAGCAGTGAGGGGAAACGCATTGTTTGACTCCTGAATCATTTGAGCAAAAACAAAAAGGAAACTGTCATATTTTGCTAATTCTTATCCCAACTAGTGATTATCTGTCTCTTGAAACAGGTTTCTCTCCACTGTAGCACCATTCAGCCTGCTGCGTGTGTGAGCAATATCCTGGTAGAGGTGGGAGGCGGGGGAGCGGCAGTGGACTGGTTATTAATTTCAGCTGCACCGAGACTTTTATTTGTTTACAGTAGCAGGTAACCACACATTTTCATTATGGAAGACTAATTTTTTTTTATTAGATTTCATATTTTCTTTCACATCTAACCTTATTAGTTTCCACTGCATCTGTCCATCTCGTCATATAAATATCTGAGATGAAATTAAAACACTTTTTCCTGTCTAGCTTGACACAGTGACGACACAGTGTTAGAGGAAGCTAATTAGGTTTAAAAAAAAAAAAAAGAAAGAAAAACAAGGATAAGTGCACCCAGTGAAAACCTTGAGAACAGCACCTGAATATGAAGTATTTTCAATAGCTGCCATCTTTCAACTTGTTTAAACGGAAAGAAGCTTCAGCAGAGCCAATTACAGTAAGAGGAGAGAGGGAGTCACAGAGGGTGAACAAATGGATCAATCTAGCTCCATTATTTAACCACTTTTACCCTTAACCTGGTTTCTGTATGTCTCTTCCATCGCTCTGTTGTGTGCAGACATCAAACAGAGACGTCCGAGGCCAAAATCAAAACAAAATCCTTCATCTGGCAAGAAAAAGCAGAGAAACTCCGGAACAAACCTTATTAATGCACAACAAGTGGTTGTTCATTTATATTGGTCTCGTGTATTTTGATTATTTATTTAGATGTTTCTCTGCCTCCTCTGGGGTCCTTGACAAAGTGCAAAGAGCAGGCACAGAATCTACAGATTACATTTAAGAGAGGGCTGAAAGGCTCGTATTTTGACCTTGCAGACCTGCAGTGATTCATGTTTCCTGAAAAACACAGTGTTTGTCCACGTAACTGCAGTATACAGGGAGATGCTGAGAGCAGAGGGCATGGCAGTATGTTGAAAGCATACGTTTGGTGCTGGCTTCCCTTGATGGGAGGCAGCAGTGCATTTCTTCTTCTCTGTCAACTGTGAAATGGAATATTTTAAGTGAGGGGTAGTCAATCATCTTGTTCAACAGGATCAAAAGCAATCAACTTTGTTTGTTTTCTGATTACAAAGGTGTAATAGGAGGACAATCAGCAGTGCAATCATGTCAAACCCAAACAGATTTTTTTTTTTTTTTTTTGCATCTGCATGATAAATGAAAAACACTGAACAGTACAATCTGTGTTATGTGTCAGGTTTTCTGAGATGTTCCACGTTGTAAGATCAGAGTCATGTGCTCATGTTGACAAACTGTGAACTCCTGAGGTGGAACAAAGCACATATTGATGGACAACATACTGTGGACACCTGCTCACAGAATTCACCTTAGCAACATTGTGCAATATCTGAGGGTAACCACAGTGTACCACAGGGAGAATCACCCTGCAATCATCCTCATATTGTGTAGCGATACAGATTTCCTTCAGCACTGTGGGACACTGTCCAAACCTGGGTAATATGTGTAATCTTTAGAGACAGGCACGGAGACATACAGCCACTAGAATCCGAACATTTGCACGTTCTTCAGGATTAATAACATCACTTATACTGTTACTCACCACATCAAGCCTTCAACTATTAGTTAGCAATTATTTTGAAAACTGATTAATCTTTCAAGTAAAAGAGCCTTTTTTTAGGAACATTTTGAGGATTCAAAAATCTCAGATGTGAATATTTGCTGCTTTTTCATGTCTTACAGTCTAGAAAACTGAGAAGTTTTGGGTTTGGACAAAAACAAATACAGCCCAAACCATAAGTATTTGGACAATCATACAGTATATTTTTTTCTTCAGGGTCTGTACTTCAGCACATTTAATTTGCAATTTCTACTTTAAGGTGCCAAGCCTTTGATTTTGCTTTAATTTGAGAAGGTCAAAACTGAAAGAAATGTGAGTGAGATGTTTGAACACACAGTCCACAACTTGAAAGGGTTCAAACACAACTGAGCTTCCTTCCATCTACAAAGATGGAAAAAGTGTGGAGGAAAAAAAAAGGAACAGCTCATGAATCAAAGACACCACCCCATCTGTCAAACATGGTGATGGTTATGGTTTGGTTTGGACATGTATGGATCCAATGGAACTGGTACACTGGCATTTATTGATGGTTTCACTGCTGATGGAAGCAACAGGATGAATGCAGAGGATCTACGGGAGCTTTCTGTGTTCAGATTCAGCCAAATGCAGCAAAACTCATTGGACGACGTTTCATCATTCAGCAGGACAACGATCAGAAACATATGGACAAAGCAACCAAAGCAGAACCAGAGCAGAAGGAGGCTGTAGTCAGAGTATCTCCAGGGAAGAGGGGCACTGAGGCAAGACACTAAATGTTGTGATTTTGTTCAACTTGATGTGTATAATTACTTCTGAATCTTTAAACTTTGGCCACTGTGAGCTACAAAGGGCAATATCTTCCACACAGTTATTTCTACACTATTACTATACTTGTTCATACATCTTTGTGAGGATCGAAATCAGCATACACCTCACAGAGTGAGGACATTTTGGGAATGTGAGGACATTTTGGATCCGTCCTCATAACTTTGAAGGGCTGTTTGAGGGTAAAGACTTTCAAGGTTAGGGTTAGAATTGGGTTTTGGTTAGGGTTAGGCATTCAGTTCAGATGGTTAAGGTTAGGGTAAGGGGCTAAAGAATACATTATGTCAGTGAGAGTCCTCACAAAGGTATAAGTATGTGTGTGTGCATATTTTCCATGAAATGCACATGGAACGTCCAGACTGCTGACCTGCATGCTGCATCGCTGATATAAACAGACCTAGAGAACATACCGTAAGGTAGCCTAACCACACTAAGTAAATGTCAGCTGATCAAAAGAAATGAAATAGGCTGCATCTTATCTTGCATTTCAAAGTACAAGCTGAATCTTTGAGCTTTGATCCCTCCTGCACCTTACAGAGCAGGCCAGATCATAAACATTTATAGTCCATTGCTATGTGCTGAGGCAGTGTGCATACTGATTAGACTATTGAAACTCTATTCATAGTACTGCCTGGGACTCTGCTGGGTGCCATTTGCATTTTACTCCTGATCAGGAGTTGACATCAAGGCCAGAAGGGCCATCATGGAAGACTATGCAAAGCTGCATCTTCACAACATTGAAAAAAAAAAAAAAAAAAAAAAACATTCAGAGCTGATTAAAGGACAAATGTCAGGAACAAATACACATCTCATTGTAATCTACTTAACTCAATTTGTACTACAAAATCAATAAAAAGACAGTTTTATAGACAGTTTACTTATTTACTTACAGATATTTACAATATCTTGTCTTGTGACCATGTGTGACCATTTAAATGTCAAGCAAACTGCAGAGTAACCAGGATTCAGTGCTCTCCATCCAGTATTTGCAGTCTTGGCCCAGGCGGAAACAGCATTTATGTGGTAAAGCGATAATAAAAATCTCTTCTAATAAAATTCTTTAAGAGGGTGAGAATCTTGTTAAAAGACAATAAAGAAAACACTATTTCACTGCAGGGATTTACAGACTACAGACAGCACTCTCACTGACTCTTATCCCATATTTAATAAAATGGCACAATCAGCCCAAACCAATACATCCATCTAATACTTTATAATATCAAATCAGAGCTCTTATACTGTATCTCCTCCACTCCTGCAGTTCTACTCTTGCTGGGCCCACAGGTTGACCAGGCTTTCTCTCCTGTCGCCTTCTCCTGTCACATTTCATCGTACTCAAACAGGATAGGTCACATGAACTGCTGAGGAAAAAAAAAAGAAAGGAATGGGAAGGTAGGAAAGCCCAGCAGGAATGTTACCTGACTGTTCCTGGTGGAAGATAGAGGGAGCCTGGGGAACAGCTCGGATTTGCATGGCTTTTGTATGCATGCACACGCACACGTGCCCACACAAACAAACCCACACAGACACACTTGAGAGTGTTTTTTTGAAAACGGATTAAGGGAGACATTTCATCCCCCCCATACACACACACAAACACAAACACACACACAGGCACATACACTAGAATTAGCTTTTCCTCATGTTCCTCCTGTTGTGGTAGCAAACAGTTGGCAGTGACTGAGAGAGCCTCATTCATATGGAGCAGAGTGTACAGCATTTTCAGGGCCTCTGGAAACAGTGAGAGAGCATAGTAATCAGCTATCAACTGTGATCAAGGGAAACTGTCAGCACTATGAATGTTGATGAATAAATTTAATGTCAAAGACAACTTATTCTTAGAGGCAATAACAGACTCCGAATGACAAGTCAGTATCTAAAGTGCCTCGTCAGAATCAGTGGAACTCACTGCGCCACACCAGCAGTTACAGAAAGCAGACGACAGCACCCAGAGTACAGTGGTGATCTACTCGCTTAAAAAAAAACATGATCCGGAAAGTACAGTTTGAGACTTTAAATAAAGTTTGTCTTTGAACAAAGTGAAAAATCCTCTATGGTCATTTCACTTGAAATTTTTTTTTGTGATAATCAAAGTGCATGAAATTACAAAAGTGAAATGCTGTCACTGGACTACATTTAACTCAATAATTAGTTTTGCTTTTTTATAAACATTAATGCTTTAATTAGAAATATGTGAACTGTATGTGTTGGACATACTATTTAACGGGACTCTACAGTGCTAATAATTATATGTTTAAATGTTTCAATTTTTATGGCATTAATGTGCGAACTAAATTTCATCAAAATCCATCAAATAGTTGCTGAGACATTTCCAGTCCACTTCATGATGGCACTAAAGCAAAAGTCAGGGTCAGCCATGGACCACAGTGGTGGACAGACAAACACTGTCATACCGTGACAAGAACCGTGTCGCTAGTGTGGCTAAAAACTGCAACCAAACACACAATACAAGGTATATACCTCTTGCTAACTACTCAGTACTAAAAGGGAGGTTTTTTTTGTCATATACAGCACAGTACAGTAGTCACTACAGATGTTCAGGTCCTTATCCATCTCACAACGGTATCAGGGAGGTATATGATCAGTTCATTCTGCAACAAGACAACGAGCCCACACACACACACGCACACACGCACACACAGCCAGAGTCATGAAGAACCATCTTCAGAGACAAACAAGAACAAGGAGTCCTGCGACAGATGGTCTGGCCCCCACAAAGCCCTGATCTCAACATCACGGAGTCAGTCTGGGATTACATAAAGAGACAGAAGACACTGGGACAGCCTAAATCAGCCTAAATCCAGAAGAAATGTTCAAGAGGAAGTTCTCCAAGATGTTGGGAACAACCTACCAGCAGAGTACCTGGAAAACACAGGTGTACAGAGGAGAACTGGTGCTGTTATTAAGGCAAAAGGTTGGTCACGCCACATATCGATTTGATATGTTAACTGACAAATACAAACACATCATGGTGTCCTCACTTTACCTCTAGTGGGTTTAAATCTTTTGCACACAACTGAAATAACCTAAATTTCCCTAAAGGACACTGTAGGTATGTCATATCTTGGGTGCAAAAAGTGAAACCCTTCAGTATGTGCACAGTATTCAGTATGTACAAGAGAATACAATCAGGATCTGTGAAACTCAACAACCACTGCTGCAGTTTAATACCCAAAGCAAAAACAGCCCAGGTCCTGGCCCACACAAAGAGTCTATTCTTCACATTACTGATGGCAAACAATTAAAACTGACAGCACAGAAAGTTCAAATCCGTCAACAAAACCAACTCCACAAATTCTAGCTTTAAACACACAGGAACAAACACCATAATTGCAATCATTTCCTGTGTGTTACCGGTCACAGACTAATCCCTGGAACTCTTTAATTCAATCCACAGGATTAGCAGGCAGCTGTAGGAGACACAACTATCTGTATCCGTAAAACCTGTTAAACAAATTCTTGCCCAATCACTGTGATGTGATAGAGAAAACAGGCACCAGCTCTGCTCCCTGGGCTAGATGCTGGACACAGGGTCCATGAGCAAAAATCAATCTCACTGCACAGAAATGCACTCTGGGACTATCCCAACCAAATCCAGGGCCCCCCCTCTATGAGGCTGGTTGCCTCAGGCAATAATAAGCCCAGGATTACACAGGATATAAGAGTGCAAACTGGCAAGTTGGATGAGCCAATTATTTCTCCTCTACTCACACTGACAATGAGGCTGTAGCTTCCAGCGTGGCTGACCTTCCTGGAATCCTAGAAATGTCACCTGACAAGGGTCCCTCTAACAAGGAAAGGCCAGCCTGGGATCACCCCCCCCCCCACACACACACACACACACACCTCCAACCAACAGGCAGATAAAAACTGATCTGCAAATCTCTGATGTAGAGGACTCACTATATTTCCAGGTTGGGCGGGCCTTGATGGTGGCTCCACCCTCTGTCCTTGTGACACTACTCAGGCTGTCCAGGTACAGGACCTGCTACTACCTGATCATCTATTTTTAGAAAGAGTTCGTAGCACTGGGCTCAGTACGGAAGGGATAGCAAAAGAGGCTGATAGAATTAATATAAGAGAGGAACACGTTCCTCACAATTTCCATTCAAAGCTTTCGACATCACGATTCTGGAAATCTGTGATGGTATGAACCTGCGGAGGATTAATCTGTAGCTGCTGAAAATGAGAAACCATCTATCTTTTCCCTTGGGAGAGATACTCAGTGCCCTCTAAATCCCTCAGAGAGGCAGAATATCCCAGTGATCTCTATCCATACTCATCGCTGTTAGAAACTTGTGGTCAGGTGGTAGGCAGGCTGCCAGGTCGGTCCTGGTGCACAGAGGCCAGTGCTGGCTGCGGTTTACTCTCATCTAACTGACCAATACAGCATCCACCAAGCTGTGAGCTGCAGGTAGAAAAATGAGTCCAGCTCTCTCTCTACTCATTACAGCCTGAGCAATAAAGATGCATATTATATGAGCAAGTGCTGAACTGAATTAATAAGGACATGATACATTTCTACTCGGGGGTTTTAAAGAAATACAGAGATCAGTGTGTCCATCAGCTGACCATGGTTAAGGGAACACATTGGTTCTGTGAAGCTGTACTGCACCTGGGCACAGAAGTGACGATGCTCACATGCCGAAATTAAGCAGGTAAATGTTTACCATTTTAGTTTAGCATACTATTTGCTAACACAGTTACAGGTTTTACAGAAACACTGTAGTTGTTCTGATGTTTCAGTCTGGACCAAACGGGTGGACATCCACCTCACCGCCATGGCTAAAAACACCAATGAGGTCATTTGGATAGAAGTCTAGGTAATCCAAAACTACAAAACTGTCCCAAAGTTAATACTCTGCTGACGTCCACTGTCAACAAAGACACAACTTCCACTGTTCGTGCAGGTTTCCATTTTTATGCTTTACAGGTTTTATGATCAACAACAAATATTTTCCTTTAAAGTCAAAATTCACGCAAGTTTTTTCAATATGACATTTCCCTTTCCCACAAACCCTTTGTCTTCATATACTGCACTTTCACCATGTCATTTACGGCATCAGACTGTTTTACAAAACACACAGTCAAGATGATCTACAGTGGCACAGCAAGTGTTGCACTCATGCCTCATATAGCCACAGGTGTTTTACCACCCATGTGTCTTTACACACGTGTGTGTGCGGTCCAACAAGTGTGAACTGACAGTGCGTGTGTATGTGTGAAGTCGTGCAAGTGCAGATTATAGTATAGGTGTCTTAAATGGCAACATGACTAACAAGATAATGTTCACACCCCTGACTGTGGATAATGATCTAATAAACATGATTAGTCGCATAATTACACTTGCCGTGTAATGGACAGTTATTCTAAATGAGCAAAGACTGCAGTCAGTTGTAACCTGACTAAATACAGACATTTCCTGACTTGGTTTGACCCCTGTCATCGTCACTACTTTCTGTACTGGCTGAGGAGTGAGCTCCCTCCTGCACAGTATTTCAGAGACTCAACACTCCAAAAAGAGACTGAACAGCACTTTCCTCAAGCTAATCTGTCTCTCCCAGCACCAAAACAAAATGGTAATTTCTTTAACTCTTATCTCTTAGGAACAGGTTCCTAAATGTGCATTTGGATTTAGTGGTTTAAATATGTAGAGAAAACAAACCTGAAAACAAAATCAGACTCCAGGTTGTGTTCTTTGTGTGGGGAAAGGTCACAAGCAGAGGATTTGGGAGGTATCAGCATGAAGAAGTTGCTGCTATCACAGATGGAGCAAGCGTTTAGCCCAGCAGCCCTTTGATGACTCATCTTAATAATATTTCTCCCTAAAGACAGAGGATCATTATTTACATATTTTACAGCTCATTTGATTAAAAATACTCATTTACATTTTTTATTATGAAGCTCAGAATATCTGCAGCTTTACATGACAGAGGCAAATAACAGATATTTAAAAATATGACAAAAGTTTACATGTCAAAGTCAAGTCAGAGACAAAGGTCCTCTATAGCCGTAGTGACTAGCTGAGTCATCAATTAGCTGATCTTTCAGGCATAGGCAACAACTTTGATAATCAATTGTTGAAATTATTTTAAGTGAAAAAAGCATGCTGTTTTCAGCCTCTTTAATATGTTCAATATGCTTTTCTGTGTTTTATATGACTGTAAATGGAATTCATCTCTGATCTTGACTCTGATTTGGAGAAACTGGAGTGAATATTTTTAACTGTTGTCTAAACTAGATTAAACAATTACTTGAGAAAACAACTGACCGATTAATTAGATTATTAACATAATTATTTGCAGCGCATCTTGATCCAAATAGCTCTTACAAAGACTGCAGAAGACCGAAGACAACATACAACACAGAGGAATTTTTTTTTTTTTTTTTAAGATGACTGAACATTAGTTTTGTCCTCTCTGTG